>NC_135785.1:143901044-144501044 GCF_051106095.1 Pogona vitticeps
TTATTGGCAGTTTGCTGTGCTCTTTGTTGTATGGGTCTTGCATGTCACACGGAGAGTTGATGTCATGATGTGCCTTCAAGTCACCTTCAACTTATGGTGACCCTATGAATGAGCAATTTCCAAGATGTCCTGTCCTCAACAGCCATGCTCAACTAAGGCTGTGGCTTCCTTTAGAGAGTCAATCCATCTCATATTTGGTCTTCCTCTTTTCTTGCTGCCTCCGACCTTCCCCGGCATTGCTGTCTTTTCCAGAGAATCCTGACTTCTCATGATGTGTCCAAAGTAGGACAACCTCAGTTTCATCAGTTTTACCTCTAGATAAATTTTGGGCTTGATTTTATCTAGGTAGTGTTTGTCCATCTTTCTGTCACCAGTCTGTCCAGAAATCGTCACAGCTGGTAGACAACTCAATAGACCACAGGCAGTCTGAGACACCATGTTCATCTAGGACTCCAGGGACAGGGATGAAGGCAGACATCCGCTCAAAATATGCATCCACTTCATTAGGGAAGCGCAGTCCCACCGAGATTAAGTCGCCTACCAAACTCAAACATAGTAAGCATCCAGCCAAGAACCTCCTTCTTGTGGGGGGTCCACTTTCAGTTTACTAGCCAACATCCACCGTATTACAGCATCCAGACAAAAGTGCAGCCCCCACATAGCTCCAACTAACTCTGACAACTGGGGAAAATGTTGGGATGGCACCCAACCCCCAAAACTCCTGGTAACCTCTCCCAGTTGATTCAAATAGATATTAAACAGTGTGAAAGAAAGGATGAGACATGGCAGGACTCCACAACTTAATCACCATGGGGCTGAACAGAAATCCTCAATGCCACCTGTGACAACCCCAGACCTACTGGGATATGCCACAGTTTCACTAAGCTGCCACCAACCATTCCCTGTAAGGAGTCACACAGACCAGGAATGGATTTTTAACAAATAAAGGAATAAGGTTTATTTAAATAACACACAGGGAAAAATAAAATGATCAAGTGAATAAGATACAGTAACGTGGCTTAGTCTCAATCATACATACACCAGTTTGGTTCACACAGAACACCTTTAAATAAAGCACAGACCCTGAACCTATCAGTCCTGGCTAACCATACAGACACCTGAACCTATCAGGTTGGTACTGACTGACACACAGTAGTACCCTGTCTGACACACAGACTCCCACACCAGCTTCTTCTCTCAGCTCTCCTCCAGCTCCTAAACTTCTCCACACAGGCTTCACATATATATACAGTACAGCCCCTCCTCCTGATGTCCCGCCTTCCACTCCCCATAGGATGGAACTTTCCCTCCAACCCATGACAGACAGGTAACATCAGTGCTGTATGTAACACCTCCCCTCTTTATAAGTTGTTTTGTAGGGGGAAAGCTAAAGTGCTTTTCTCCAAAAAACAACCTGGATCCAAAACATACAAAAACAGTTATACATCAACATACCATACCATACTTACTTATACTTACACTCTAAGTTAACCATATCAATTAGGCATTTAAACATTTACCATTTACAATACATCAAGTTACCTTTATTCATACAAACCAAGCATGTTTAATAAACAAGTACACTTAACCTTTGGTCACCAAAATATATACATAGTCCATGTTTCTTTCGCCGTCTTCATTCTTCGGGTCTTCTTGACAAGGCGTCAGCAACACAGTTCACTGACCCTCTGACCACCTTCACTTCAAAGTCATAGTCTTGCAGGTTTAAAGCCCACCTCATAAGTTTACTATTGTGGGATTTCATTGTCTTTAACCATTGCAGTGGTGAATGGTCAGTGCACAGAATAAAATGTCTTCCCCAGATGTAAGGCTTGGCCTTCTGGATCGCGTATACTATGGCCAGGCACTCCTTTTCCACGGTTGCCAAATGTCTCTCACCTTTCTGGAGTTTCCTACTCAGGTAGGACACTGGATGCTGGTCACCATTTTCATCCTCCTGGCAAAGAACTGCTCCTACCCCGCTGTTAGACGCATCGGTGTAGATGATGAACTCCCGGTCGAAGTCTGGAGCACGCAGCACTGGATAGTTGATGAGGGCCTCCTTCAACCTCTGGAACGCCTCCTCACAGTCGCTGGTCCACGGGATGCGGTCATCAGTCTTCTTCCTCGTCAGATCGGTCAGCGGAGCCGCAATCTCGCTAAACCTCGGGATGAACTTTCTGTAGTAGCCCACCAACCCAAGAAATGATTTGACCTTTTTCTTGGTGTTGGGTCTAGGCCAATCACGAACTGCTTCTATCTTGGCCTCTAGGGGTTTGATCACTCCTCCCCCTACTATGTGACCCAAGTATTTTATTTCTGGGCTACCCAGCTGACACTTGCTCTCTTTGCAGAGCCTAGGCCAAAGCACTTCCTCCCCTGGGTTAAAGTGCCTCTTCCTGCCTTCCTGGTCATCCCAAGCTTTCTTTCTGACCTTTTGAGCTTGCAGGGTCTCTGCTGCTAGCTCTAGGTTTCTCTTTAGGTCATTCCTTAAAGAGTCTATGTAGGTCATAACGTCTTGTGGGTCATCCTGGGTGATCTGCTCCCAATTTTGTTTGATCAAATCAAGGGGCCCTTTCACCCTTCTCCCAAACAAGAGTTCAAACGGACTGAACCCGGTACTGGCTTGTGGCACTGATCGATAAGCAAACAAAAGGGATTGCAGCTTCTGGTCCCAATTGTTTGGATTCTCTGCCAAGTAAGCCCTAATCATGCGCATTAGAGTCCCATTGAACTTCTCCGTTAACCCATTACTTTCAGGGTGATAGGCAGTGGTTTCCTTGTGTTTAATTCCACAGATTTGCCATAACCGTTTCATGAGCTTCGATGTAAACGATGCGCCCAAATCTGTGATTATTTCTGAGGCAAATCCCATCCTGGACATATACCCCACCAAGGCATCTGCCACTGTGTTGGTTTCAATGTTAGTCAAGGGTATGGCTTCAGGGTACCTCGTGGCATGGTCCACAATGGTGAGAATGAACCGGTTCCCCCTCTTTGTGGCCTTGGGCAAAGGTCCCACAATATCCACCCCTATGCATTTGAACGGAGTGTCAATCACAGGCAAAGGGCACAACTTTGCTTTGGTCCTGTCACGGTTATTCCCCTGCCTCTGACACACATCACATTGTTTACAGAACTCCTTGATCTGCTTCCCTATTTCAGGCCAGTAAAAATTCTGTGTGATTCTCTGCTGTGTTTTGTTCACCCCTAAGTGCGCAGCAAACATGTCAGAGTGACCCCTTTGTAAGATCATGGGGCGATACTTTTCAGGTACCACTAGCTGACTTCTGATCCCATCTCCCCCTTTTGAGATATTCCTCAGGGTCTCTCTATATAAAATTCCCTTTTTCTCTCGAAATCTCGCTGGGGTTTCAGGTGTTAGTTGGGCGTCTGTCACCTGTTCAAAACACTTTTGGAGAGTGGCGTCTGCCTTTTGCTCTTGGCCAAATTTGCTGTCTGTGGTCAAGGTTTCCACCACAGTTTCTGAACTCCCCTCTGCTTCCGTCTCGGGCTCATCAGTACCCCCCTGAACTGTCCCCGTGGTGGCTTGTGAACGTGTAATCACTAGCACCCGTTTCACATGTTCAGCCAGGTCATTTCCCACGAGCACGGCTGCTGGCAGAGTCGATGAAATCGCTAGCCGCCAAACTCCCCTCCAGCCTTGAAAGTTCACCGGTACCTCCGCTACTGGCAGCGAGATCACCTGTCCCTCAATCCCTGCCACCTTCATGCTCTCATTCGGGATTATATACTCCCTAGGAATAATATCTGGATGGCACAGGGTCACCTGGGAACAAGTATCCCTCAGCCCCCTATACTGATGGTCAAGTATTCCTACGTCCACCCCTGCGGTTTCAAACAACTGCGAATCTGTTCTCACTAGTAAGCAGCGCTTGACCTCCACAAGAGGACCATTTTCCTCAGCCTGATCAGCAGATGTAACTGTTCCAGATTGAGTAGCCATGGCAACAGGCTCCCTCAGTGGCAAGGAGCTTTGCTCTTTCTGGACACAGAACACAGCTTTTGGCTTGGTTCCACTCAAATCATGAGGCAAATTTCCCTTTATCTGCTTCCATTTCTCACATCCTGAGATTAGATGGCCCTTTCCCTGACAGAAATAACATTTTCTGCTGTACTTGGAGTCTTTCTCCTCTGGTTTTGGTTTTCCCTCCAAAATCTGGTTCCTGGACTGGCTCTGCCCAGAAGTTTTATCAACAAAATGGCCGCCCATTTTTGGCGGGCTCTGAACTAACCCTTTGGAGTACTTAGGGTCCCATGTTTCCCTCATGTTTTCTTCAGAATAATTCAGGTTTTGATGTTGTGCCTTAACCTGTGTGCCTTCTTTTGGTTTCTTTTCTAGCTGCAATTCCTTCTCTTTTATTCTCAAATCCAGCTCCTTTTGCTTAGCCTCAAACTCAGCCCTGATCTGTAAAATTTCTTCCTGAGCCCTAGCTTTTATCTCTTTTACTTTTTCTTCAGTCTTATCTCTGATTTCTTTTAATTTAATGTCTTTTTGCTGATTATATTTTTCCAGATCTTGCTCACTTTGTCTGGCCTGAGCCTCATACTTTTCTCTTTCCGAAATTTCTTCAACTGATAAATTGTTATTTCTCTTATTTAGGAAGGTTAATTCTAATTGTGCCATTCTAATTCTGTGTTTCAGTTCCATCTCTTCTATCCTCATGGCCATTCCCCTTTTCTTGGCATCTGCCTCTGCCTGACTGATTTCAGCTCTTTCTCTGGCCTCCCTTTCCAATTGTCTCATTCTAAATTCATGCTGTTGGGCTAGGAGCATTTTTCTGAGTTCTAAGGTCTGTTCTCCCGTGCTGTCATCCTGCACTGAGCCAAATTCATCCTCAGAACCTTGGTCTACCTGGGGTTCCCTCACTTCACCCATTTCTGCCATTTGGCTTCGAGTCAAGGGCATAATCCCCCCCCCCAGAACAGGCTGCTTTCACAAGTCAAGCCTCAAAATAAAGCGACCACTTTTTTTTTCTTTTGCCTCAGAACCAGCCTTCTATAGATTGCTGCTGTTCTTCAGCACTAACTTGCAACTGTTGCCAGCCAGAGTCTACCCCCCTCTGCTAGGCCTCTCAGCAGACAGGCTAGATCACTGCTACTTCACTCAGCTTTGCCTCAGCCTTTTTCCCGCCAAAACAGGTTGCCTCAGAGCTCCCTAATCTAGTCCCACCAATCTGAGGTTACACGTTCTTCCACTAGCCTACCTCCCCGTGAGGTAAGCCTAGAAGATTACCTACGCGCTCTCAGATTGTCCCTGACTAGACCCCCCTTGCTCTGGGCACACTTGCCAAGGCTTTGCTGGACCACTGGACAACTGGACCAGTCGTATCCCACACGCTGGACACCAATCAATGTGACAACCCCAGACCTACTGGGATATGCCACAGTTTCACTAAGCTGCCACCAACCATTCCCTGTAAGGAGTCACACAGACCAGGAATGGATTTTTAACAAATAAAGGAATAAGGTTTATTTAAATAACACACAGGGAAAAATAAAATGATCAAGTGAATAAGATACAGTAACGTGGCTTAGTCTCAATCATACATACACCAGTTTGGTTCACACAGAACACCTTTAAATAAAGCACAGACCCTGAACCTATCAGTCCTGGCTAACCATACAGACACCTGAACCTATCAGGTTGGTACTGACTGACACACAGTAGTACCCTGTCTGACACACAGACTCCCACACCAGCTTCTTCTCTCAGCTCTCCTCCAGCTCCTAAACTTCTCCACACAGGCTTCACATATATATACAGTACAGCCCCTCCTCCTGATGTCCCGCCTTCCACTCCCCATAGGATGGAACTTTCCCTCCAACCCATGACAGACAGGTAACATCAGTGCTGTATGTAACACCACCCTCTGGAACTTGTCCTTCAGGTGAAAAGGGAACTACTGTAGCACAGGGCCCCCTACTCCCACTCCCATTCTAACTAGCTAGTCCAAGATGACACTGTGATCAATGCTATCAGGAGTGTCACTTCCTCACCTCTTTCCCACAGCAGGCCACTGGTCAGGGCAACTCAGAGCCAATTTCATACTAAACCCTGGGATGAAACCAAATGAAAATGTGTCCAGAAATCTGTTTCATCCAAGGATATAAGAACCTGCCCAGTCACCACATGCTCAAGTATCTTGCCCCAGAAGTAGATGATTGCAACCGGGTGGTATATTTCACATGCCTCTAGTTCTATAGGGGTTATCTCCAGGAGATGCCTCCTTCCGAAAGATGGGTGGGAGTAGGGGGCACTATCCCTTGAAGTAATGAGGCATTTATCACCCTCTGGACCCCCTAATCAATCCATCTCTACTTGATCTTATTAGCCAACAAGGGCAAGGGAAAAGTTGAGCAGACTGTTTTGAGTGTTTTTGTTCAGTTCATCAGGTGGAAGAAGCTGAAATTGATCCCAAGAAGCCTGATTAAATGAAGTACAGGAAACCTCCCCAGACATTCTTCAAAGTGCCTGGTAAATTTAACACAGCAGATTACTAAGGGTTTTCTTTCTGGCCTTTCTGAACCAGACCCCAAAAAGCTCTTCACCATCTTGAGCAATTCCACTGGGGGAGGGGAGCAGGTGGAAAATTAAATAATGGAGTCAAAATAAAAGTTTTTCCCCCTTTTTGACTTTCCTCACTATAATCACTTCTTCCCACATGATTTTCTTTCCTATAGTGAGGAAAGAGTCCGCACTATTTTCTGCTGATGTTTGCCTTGTGACTTCTGCTATCTGCACTCTAGCTATCATCCAGCTTGTTTCATCACCTATAGATCTTCTGCAAATCAAGCGGAGTTTCCTGTTTCACTGCATCAGAGTAGGTGCTTGGGTGTGGCTGTACTGAGAGCCCTTTCCCTGTCATTATTCCACACTGAAATCAAGGTGTTTACCAAATTGTTAGCCCTATCAGCTACAAAATCTCAAGAACATTAATAAATCCATTGGGCTGTAATAATCCTGTTCAATCTTGCTTTTTTTTTAAAGGATTATGAAGCTTTTGAGAAATCCTGCAAGGTTTCCCATGAGATTCCTCAGGAAAGAAAAAAAAAACTCACCGTGAGGAAAGGGTGATCCTCTCCCTTTCCCCCAGTGTCTCTCTGAGAATGAGAGGCTGTGAGATTACTCTGGACCTCCATAACATTCTGTGAAAGAGGCAAGACTATAAAAGTCTTGAAGCACCCTAAGCTTGATTAACCAGGTCAGCTCCTCCATATTTCTGCTGAATGGTCGAGTGAACAACTGTCAGCTACTCAGCTGCTCTTTGTGGATCCTTTATGATATAATCTTTTGGTTGTTCTCTCAGTGGAACATGTAGTATTGTGAAAGAGTTCTTTTTTCTTTCCACGTGATTAGGGTTTACTGTCCTTGATTTGTAATGCATTGTGAACTACTACCCTGTCATTCCTTGGAGGCGGTGGGTATTACATTTCAGTGGTCTTTGTTGTTGCAATTGTTTGCTAAGGGCCACTCTTGCCAGTGTGGTTTATATTAATTTGTGCCATATAAGTGGCTTCAATTAGTTATGGATTCTATAGATCATTTGGAAGAATCTATCAATTTCCCTTGGCCTCCTCTCCTCAGTTTTCCCATGAGAATGTCCATGCTCCAGTTGATTGATTGCATATTTAACTTTACTGGAAGCAATGCTTTCTCATGGATGTCAGGCAACTAATTTCCTCAATTATTTCTGTATCAGTGTCATTCTTCTCATGTATAACTGTCACTGACTACAATATGCCATCTAATGTTGCTTATTATCATCTCCAAGCACTGCTAACTCATTTCTTTCTCGTGGTTTAATCAAAATCGTCTTGGGTTCCATTTGAATGGCATTTCCCCAGCACTCACATATCTTATTCTGGATTAATTTCTGCTTTGTTAGCCATCATCTCCCTATCAGTTTGTTTTGCTTTCTAAATAATGTGCAATGATTTGAGTTGTGCCCTGGGATCTAAATATGATTATTCAAATTGGATGGCTCCATTTCTTTTCTCCTCACACACCCTACCCTATCAGCTGTTACCGGTGGGGTGTTTCAATTTCTCCTTACTCAGAATTAAAGCTGTGGCACCCAGTGACTTCAATGTAGTCTTTAATCAGGCTGCCACAAAATGTAGTCATTCTTAAGAGCAATGAGCTGTATGGAACATATGGCTAACTTTATCTTAATCTCCCTTAATTTAATAATAATAATTCAACTCCATATTAAAATCAATAGGAAGTAATTCACTAGCCATTTAATGTATCCTGCCTTCCACGAGGAAAGCTATAATTTGTTTCTCGTGCTGGGGAGTGAGAGGGAGGAGGCTGCCTTTACATGTAAAGGGCATAAGAGCTCTTAGAGGTACGAGAGTTCAGCAGATCCCTGCCAAGAATATAGAAACTTGGAAGTAGCAGTGGAATGTGCAGAGCAGGATGGATTTTACAAAAGTACATTCCTTGGCACATTAACAAGAGTGCAAAATAAATAAGTGAAATAAATCATCTGTTTTATACTTAAAGTGTCTCCAGACAGTTCTCCTTAAAGTACTGGGTTCTGCTCTGATGTTACTGGTATTTTTCCAGCCAGCTGCATGATGTCCCCCCTCATCCCAGTTGATACAGTGTTCTCTTTTGTGACTTCCTTCTCCTTTTCGAGCAAGGTTTATTTATTTGTTTGTTTGTTTGATTTGATTTGATTTGATTTGATTTATACCCCACCTATCTGGGCGACTTGTCCACTCTAGGTGGCTTACAGTATAGGATAAAACAATAAAATGCAGAAAATCCATAATTGTATGATAACAATTGTAATAAAATGGAGAGATAATAAAAGGGAAAATAAGAAAGAGATCAGGTATTGACTGGAGGGAAGGCCTGGATGTATAACCATGTTTTTAATTTGGTTTTAAAGATTCCCAGCGTAGGGGCCACGCGAATCTCTGGAGGGAGGTTGTTCCATAGGCAAGGAGCCACCGCCGAGAAGGCCCGGTTTTGTGTTTTCTCCTTCCGGGCCTCTCTCGGCGTCAGGTACCTCAGCCTCACCTCCTGACTTGCATAGGTGATCTGGGTAGACCTTGGTGGGAGGAGGCGTTCCGCCAAATATCGAGGTCCTAAACCGTTTAGGGCCTTATAAGTAAGCATTAAAACTTTGAAGTCGACGAGGAAACGAATGGGCAGCCAATGTAGTGCGGCCAGAATAGGAGAAATGTGTTGGTATTTTCTCACTCCAGTAAGGAGTCTGGCCGCCGCATTCTGCACCACCTGAAGTTTCCGCATCAGCCTCAAAGGTAGCCCCACATAGAGTGTGTTACAGTGGTCTAATCTTGAGATTACGAGCGCATGCACCAAGGTAGTGAATGCCCCTGTGTCTAGATAGGGCCTCAGCCGGACAATCTGCCAGAGGTGGAAAAAGGCGGTGTGGACTACTGACGCCACCTGCATTTCCATGGTGAGTGTCGGGTCCAAATATATGCACAAGCTGCGGACCCCACTCTTCGCGGCCAGGCTCACCCCCCCAAATGTGAGAGAGTCACCCAAGCCGACAGCCGCAGGGCCACCCGCCCTCAGAACTTCCGTCTTGTCCGGGTTCAGCCTCAACCCATTCACCTGCATCCATTCCAGTACGGCCCCCAGGCAGCGCTGAGGGGACAGGACAGCATCACCTGCAGTTGGTGAAAAGGAGATGCAGAGCTGGGTGTCATCAGCATATTAATGACACGATGCCCCACATCCCCTGATGACCCCTCCCAGTGGCCTCATATAGATGTTAAGCAGCATTGGGGAGATAATCGACCCCTGTGGGACCCCGCAATTGAGATTCCATGGGGCCGAGACACTCTCCCCAAGCAGAACTCTCTGGGGGCAGTCCTCCAAGAAGGAATGGAGCCAAGCTAACGCCAAGCCATCGATTCCCAACTCAGAGAGCCTCCCCAGTAGGATACCGTGGTCAACAGTATCAAAGGCCGCTGAGATGTCGAGGAGGACCAGCCGAGACATTTTGCACCTGTCAGCCTCCCTCAACAGGTCATCGTACAGGGCGACCAATGCCGTCTCTGTACCGTGGCGTGGCCTGAAGCCTGACTGAAACAGATCCAGGGCATCTGTTTCATCCAAGTAGGTCTGAAGCTGATCGGCCACCACCCTCTTGACCACTTTGCTCATGAAAGAAACTTTTGCAACGGGCCTGTAATTGCCAATTTCGTCCACCACCAAACTAGGTTTCTTTCTTATGGACCCAATGAGTGTCTCCTTGAGGGCCGATGGAAATCTGCCCTCAAGGAAAGACCCATTTATTATTACTGTGGCCCATTCTGTTGTTATCAGCCTGGCTGCTTTGATTAGCCAGGCTGGGCAAGGGTCAAGTGAGGAGGTGGTTTCCTGGCATCGGTCAAGCACCTTGTCCACAGTGTCGGGCATCACAGGCTGAAAAGAGTCGAAAGTGACCGTGCAAGGTGGAGCGCTGGACATCTCTGCTCGACTCACTGTATTTAAAAAAGGAGAGAGCTCCCAGCGGATGGCCTTCACTTTAGATTTTAAAAAGGCTGCAAACTGGTCAGGCGAGAAACTAGGGGGAGGCCTATCACCTGAACCAGTTCTGGATAGGTCGCGCACTATACTGAACAACTCCGCCTGCTGGTTTGAAGCTTTGCTTATCCGGTTAGTGAAGAAAGATCGACATGCAGCCTTTACCATAGTTAGGTAAAGGTTAGTTGCGACCCTAACAACTATCCAATTATAATCCGTCGGGTTCTTCCTCCACCTACGCTCTAGCCTTCTCCTATATCACTTCAACTCTCGAAGCTCCTGGTTGAACCAGGGCACAGGCCGAGCTCTGCGCTGGAGAGGGCATTTAGGCATGATCCATGTCTATAGCCGTAGTGGCAGCAATGGACCAGCTGTCAACCAGAGCCTCGACAGGAGCGTCAGCCAGGTCAGCCATAACACCTCTCATAGCGTCCTGGAATCCAACAGGATCCAGTAGCCTTCGTGGGTGGACCATAGAAATAGGTCCCTGCTCCCTGCGAGGGGAGAGTGCCACTGAGAGGTTCCATTTTATTAGGTGGTGATCTGAACATGACAAGGGGACCGACACAAGGTCAGTCACCATCAGATCACGCTTGCTCCAATTAGTGGAAAAGACCAGGTCCAATGTGTTGGGACATGTTCAAGAAGGCCGTGGTTTCCAGGAACTCAAGAGCTGGCCCAGAAGCCTCTGCCCCCACATGCACATTGAAATCTCCCAAGACCAGAAGCCTTGGGGATCCCAACAATGCCGTGGAGACAAAGTCGGCCAGCTCCGGAAGGGAAATGGCTGGGTTGCGGGGAGGTCGGTAACCCAGCAAAATCCCAATACCATCCCTGGCCCCAATTGCCATGTGGAGTGCCTCTAGACCCTGCTTTACCACTGAGGAACGCCTAGTAACCTCCAAGATGGATTTATAAACAATGGCTACTCCCCCCTCCGCCCCTCCAGTCTACCCTGGTGCTGGACGGCATAACCGGGTGGACAGATGAGAGCGAGGGGAGGACCCCCCCCTCCACCAATCCACATCTCGGTTATGCATGCCAGGTCTGCATCCTCCTCCAGGATAAGATCATGAATCAACTGGGGCTTATTGGATACAGACCTGGCATTCAACAGCACCAGGGTTAGAGTGGAGAGCTGGCTGGGCTGGCTACCTCGATACTGGGGGTTGGTCACAGTCTCAGAACATCTGTTCATCGTTCTTCTACATGAGTAGGGACTGTACCAACGTCATATCTCCCTCTACCCGTGATCACCGGGATGTTCAGTGGCCCCTCGCTGGGCAGACAGGCCCTCCACTCCATATCAAAAGAAAAAAGGGGGAAGAAAAAAACAAAAAACAAAAATAAGTACCTAAATTAATACAATAGATTAAATAATACAATACATACATAAATACATAAATCAATTAAAGTGCTATCAATTAAACACCTAAGTTATAAACTACACTAAAAAAAACTTTTAAAAAGACCCAGAAGTGATTACCCCCACATATAGTCCTGATTCGTCTTCCTCTGCCACACAGCCTTGTTCTCTTGGATGTTATTCTCCTAAATATTGTAGGTAATACTAGTGTTTGAGTGGAAGTTTTACTGGCAGGGCAGTTCACAGATACCTCAATAATGAACGCAGGAAGCAACAAGAGCACCAGGATCCACACAAAGAATGGCACTCTCATTGACATTTCCCTCCCGTGAGAGACAGCTAAAGAGTCAATGCTAATAGTCTTAATAGAGCAGGCAGAGAGAGTAAGTCCTGGAAAAAATGTTCTCATTCGAGCAGCCAACATGGTGATTTACTTGATCAGCTGGGAACACAACAGATAACTCTCTCTCCCTCGTGGGCGCCTCAGCTCTCCCACCAAGTCTTCCCTCCAAGAGCCTGGAACGGACTTCTCTGTCTCACCAGTGTCCCCAGATCACTCACGGACAGCTGCGGCAAACCCAGCCACTCCAGCTCCAGACTCCAGTCTCAGGGCAACTCCTGGTCTCTCCCCAGCAAGAAAGAATGATGTCCTCCGGGGGTCGAGCGAGGAGCCTCCAAGCTCCGCTGGAAGCCGCCACAAACTCCACCACCACAAGCTTCACCGGCTCCGCACTCCGAGCTCCAGCTCCAATGCTCACCTCACTGCCCGCTCCGCAAACTTCTCTTCCAAGAGAAAGGACCTCGAGCTGCTCTCCGACCACCTCAGCGTGCTGACAAGCAGCAGAGGAGGGCGAGTCAGTGAAAAAGGGGGGGAAAGAAAGGGAGGAAAATAAAATGGAAGAAGAAGAGGGAAAGGGGGGGAATAAAACACAAGAATATGGAAGTGAGGATGCAAAATAAAAATAAAGTAAAAGAGGAGGAAAGGGGAGAAGAAAATAAAAAGCCAGATGGTGCTGCGAAAAAACGCGGCGGAGAAAACGCTAACCGCCCACCGCCGGTGCCATCTTAGCTCTTTTTATCTCTGAAGGGAAGGGAAGGGAAGGGAAGGGAAGGGAAGGGAAGGGAAGGGAAGGGAAGGGAAGGGAAGGGAAGGGAAGGGAGAGAGGCTTTCTAAAGGGACATGTGGATGCAAATCCTGGTACCTTCTGTGCTACTTTGCAATCAAGGGACAAAAGTGGGGGTGGGGGTGGAAATTCTGCTCCATAAGTGCAGAAGAGCTTCTATTTGGTGGATAAAAAGGGCCAAACAAGATGCAATTTGCCTGGATCTATTTGGGCGTCAGACAGGAGCAATGAGGAATGCTATGGAATATTCCTTTCCTCTTTTGCCTGTCTCCCAGTTTCTCCTTGTTGATTCCTCACCCAACTGGTTGCTGTAGACTTCATAAGGGACAGAAGACAGGCACATACATCATCATGAGAAGACACAAATCCGAAGGAAGGAAGGAAGGAAGGAAGGAAGGAAGGAAGGAAGGAAGGAAGGAAGGAAGGAAGGAAGGAAGGAAGGAAGGAAGGAAGGAAGGAAGGAAGGAAGGAAGATGGGTGGGTTGGTGGGTGGATGCTTACGGGGTGAGGTCCTTCAAAGGCCACATGCTGCCCATATCTGGCACAGTTTTAGTTGCTTGGAGCCCACTTTAATAAGTCAAGATGCATTTTAATTGACAGAGCTTAAATTTTAAGGGTACATCTCTTCATTTTTTGTTTCCACTATTTTTTATCCTCAAAAAATGAAATGTGACCTTTCTAACACAGAGAGATACAGTAATCTTATTCATGAGATTGTTATGTTAGCTGGAATGTCTGCCAAATGTGTCAAACAAGGAGGATGTTATAAACATATCTGTATGATTTCATAGTTACCAAAGATGGGGACTCAAGTTGCCGGACTCACTGTCAAATCAGACTTAAGTTGTACCAGTCACTCAGCTCAGATTTTTTCCCCCAATGACTTGGACTTGCAACTCAGAACCCACCCACTCCTCCCCTTTTTCTGGGGAAAATAACTTGTTTTTAATAAGTCCAAGACTTGGGACCTGGGACTTTGTACCAATGACTCTGAATCATGCTTGGTATCAAAGACTTGGACTTGGGAGTCATTCCCAAAGACTTGCCAACATCCCTGGTAGTTCCTGAGTGGGTGATATCAGCACCTGAAGTGACCATCTGCTCAACAACCATGTGTTATGCTGTACTGGTTGTGATGGCCCATGGTCTGTGTACAGCCCCAAATGTGCCACCTCTGGATTCCTCTAGCCTGCCCACACCCGACATTTGAAAATTTTATTTAAAAATCTCCAAAAAAATCCCCTGATGCCCTCTACTAGGTCTGGAGACCATTTGCCATGTTTGAGAGTCCTTCAGCATTCTGGGACACCATACTTCCTTTTTAAAACTTACAGAATTGCCACTGGAGGGTGTGTGTTTTTTCCAGTTAAAATTTTAAGGAATATGTTTTAAAAAGTGCAGGAGTGAATTCAGCCCACTCAAGCCCACGGGTACAGAATCCCAGACCTCTGGAAACTGTCCACCTTGCCCTATAGTCACAACTAAACCTCATGGTTATTCAGATCTGTTGGGATCTCTGTCATAGAGGGAAACTTTAGCTCCAACAAGGTAAGAAGCAGACTCAGGTATTTTAGAGCAGAGGTTCTCAACCTCCGGTCCACAACCCAGCAGCGGTCCGCAGCCTATTCAGGACAGGACCACGGACACAGATCTCCTACCCACCTCGTGAGCACCCCAATGAGCGCTGTCGAGCACATGTGTGCAAGCGCGTTCCACTCCCTTTGTGCACTGTGTGCATGCATGTGAGCAGGGCCCCCATGAGCGCCATTGCATGCATGCACACGAGTGCATTCTGCCCCCTGCAATCATGCTGTGTGCATGCATGCGAACGCCCTGAGTGTGATGTGCACATGCACGTGTGAGAGCTCTGCCCCCCTGCAGGCATGCCACACACCCACAACCAGTCTGCAGTTGGGAAAAGGTTGGGGACCACAGTTTTAGAGGAAGGTCAGGGCCATGGGTGGGGCTAGATTTTAAGAGTAGATATTTCAGTACCATGGACAACAATCCTGAAACTGATAGGTGATCACATTGTTGCTTTTTTGTAGTTATCAGTAGAGCTGTGCAGGACTGAGACATTCATTTTTTTAATTTGTTTCAGGTTTGGGAGCGTCCCCTTTCATTTTCATGTTTTTTGTCTGCTTGTCATCTGTTAAACATGGAAGGAACCATCATTTTTGAGGTTATTTCAGTTCACTACCACCCCCAATTTGTTTGTTCTGGTTCTAGTAAGCCTCAAAGACAAATCCTAGTTCAAAAAATCAAGGTCAAAGTAACAGGATCTACTCCAAAAACAGACAACCAACTACAGCCACCATCAAACCAAGACCACCACCCCCAAACGAAAGCTTTCATCAATGTCCACCCTTGCCAGACTATATGCGCCACATTCTCAACAGTTGGTTACCAAGGTGCTGAGGCTGCAGCTGCTACTGTTGCTGAGCTCGCACAGAGACAGAGAGGGATGGGAAAAGAGAGAAAGCAAAAGAGGGAGGGAGATACAAAATATGACACCACTGCTCTCCAGCTCTCTAAGGGCAACCTTACTTGAGCACTTGAGGCATTGGCAAAGTCAATCTTCCTCTTGTAGAGCATGAGGAATGAGCAAGCCTCAGGAGAAGGTGTAGCATCTTTGCCTCAAGATGGCTGCCAGTGAGCCAGAGGGATGGACATGGGACAGAGTCCCATCATCCTTTCACTGACTTTCTCTCTCCTCTCAATGGGTGCCTGCTCAGCTCCAAGACCTTGAAGCTGCAGCACCAGCTGGTCACCCCCAAGGGTTTGGCCAGCTATACTTGGAGTGCAAGAAACCAGCACAGTAGTGAGCTGGTGCTCACCATACTGCAAACTCAGGTGGCTGATCCTTTGCAGGAGGTCACGGAGGGAGAGAGAGGAAGGGAGCAGCAATTGGGAAGAGTGCTTATTCATCCAATCCAGGCATTTTTATACCTTCATATTCCTGCTCCCTCCTCCCAGATGTTCTGATTTGCTGCTGACAAGAGCCTTGGCAATGAAACATCTCCCTGGCAATTTAACAGACAAAGGGTGAAGCATCCCCATGTTTAATGGAAGAAGGAAACATGGAAAATCACATGGTTTTTGTGTATGCCTCTTCCATTTAAATGGGTCCATAAGCGTTAAGAGGTTCTCTTATTTTGAGAATTGTTGGAAGACTCCAAAAGTGAAAATAAGAGCCTCTTCCATGTTTTTCCCCTTCAGTTTTTAAATGAAAGTCCCATGCCTGATGATCAGAGCTTCACAGTGTACCTAGAAGGAGCCAGACCTATTCCTTTCTTTCTAAGTGGGGCAGCTTTGCCAGCTGGCCCCCTTGGGAACAGCTGTTTCATTCTAGCCCTCACTGCAGCAAATTTGAAATGCACAGGCTGCAATGCTACATGCTGAAAGGCTAGAGTCTGTGTAGACACGTAGTAGGGTTGTGCTGGAACAAGCGTCTGGTGGAGTGCTGGATAGTGGTTTAGGTCTCTGGCTGTGAGTTCAGTTCCTCAGTTTCGCCAGTCTCTGTGGCTGGCATCTTCAGAGGACAGGAGCTAGAACTCTGTGTTCTGGTGTAGTGTGTGGGATTGTTAGGAAGAAAAACCTCCAGAACATGGCCAAACAGCCTGAAAAACCTGCAACAACCAATTGGAAGTACATTTAGCTGAATGAGTTTATAGAGCTGCTGTGATCAGGAACCCTACCTTATTAGTGTCATAGGATCATAGGAGCTCCATATGCATATTGAGGCACATGCACCTACAAGCTTCTCTTCCAACTTCCATGCTGAACATGGCAAAGGTCTGACTGATCTCCATGTGTCGGGTGTATAGGAAAATTCTTACTTATACTCCTACATGCACTCCAGCCAGTTAGACCTTCCCACAGTTTCAAGCATATTGTGTGACTAGAGCTACAGTGTAATAACAAAATATTATAGTGAAGGATCATTCTTTCAGGAAACATGGCTGCCTTTGCTAGCTGAAAGAGCAGCCTGGCTTAGAGAGAGTGGAAGATCAGAAGTGGGGAAAAGAAAAGAAAAAATATCAGCCACCTTATAAACCTGTGAAAATCCCATGTTGTTAAGAAAGCCCAGTTGATTATGTATAGTAGATTCTGAATCCTGAGGTGTTATGCAGCTTCAGCAAGTTAAAATGGGAAACCTAATTAGGTATTGTTGTGAAGAATAAGAAGGTGGGACAACTAAAATATAGCACAGCGAAAACTGTGAGCGAAGGGAAGTCTGAAAAAGGAAGCAAGAGAAGAGGAAAAAACCCAGAGGAGATTTAGGATTCTCTGAAGCTGTCTAAGGATATAAGGAGAGACAGAGAAAT
The DNA here is from genome assembly GCF_051106095.1 of Pogona vitticeps. Taxonomy (NCBI): domain Eukaryota; kingdom Metazoa; phylum Chordata; class Lepidosauria; order Squamata; family Agamidae; genus Pogona; species Pogona vitticeps. The sequence continues at coordinate 143,918,397 of NC_135785.1, forward strand.
AGCCCATGTCCAGGTTAATTAAGCTAATTCTGGGAAATTATAATTTTGATTTCAACTGCTGCAGTTCTCCCCAACAAGGATAAATTTTATTTCTCCCAGCTGGAAAATTTATCTTTTATCCAGGCAATTAATGGTTTCTAGTTTCTGTAGAGTAGTTGATGACAATCTTTAGAGATATGTATTCTTAAATGTTTTATGGTAGACTAGCATAGATTTGCATTAGTTAAACATTGGATTTTTTGTTAAGTATCTGTGTAAGTATTTAAACATAATAATTTAGATTTGGCATAGTTAATCTTTAATCTGAAATGTGTAAAGAATACTATTAACAACTGAAATTGCTTCAGATGGCTTATAGAGGGAAAGGATAATGTCATCAGTAAAAAGATTTGTTACATGAGCTTTACCCTTTATATTAGTTCCTATTATGTTTCAGTTAGATCTAATAAGATGGGCAATAGCAAAAGGAATAACAAAGGGGAATGAGCACATTCTTGTTTGGTTCCTCTCTTAAGATGAAATGGTTTAGAAGTACTGCTATTTGTAAGAATTGCTGCTTTTGTCCTTTAGTACAATCTAGTAATAATTGAGGTAAAACCCCAGTTCCTCAAAAGGCTGATGAGGTACGGCCATTGTAAGCAGTCAAATGCTTTTAAAGCATCAAGAGAGAGTAAAGTGAGTAGTTCTTTTCATTATATTACTATGGCTCACTACATTCAAGACTCTTTTAATGGTATCAGCTATCTGATGGTGTGGCACAAATCCCAATCGATCAATGTGAACATGTGAAGAAACAGAGAACTTGTGGAATATAAAATATGGAATTTAGTAGCTGGAGACTTTGATGCTTCTGTGAGTGCCTGAGAAGCTGGCTGAACAGGTGTGCAGAAGGACAATTTCTTGAGGGTGGAATGCTTGAGGAACTGAATGTATCTTAATTAAACAAAACTTCCTCTAAATACACAGCAGATAAAATGCTTCAGTAAAAAACCAACGATGCAGATTGGCTTCAAGTCTCCCTCAGTAGACCATCCCTTATTTGTTAGTTTACCTCACCTAGCACTTACTGTCTCAACCCACTCACTCAGAGACTGAGAAAGAAACCAAACATCATATTGTGTAAAAATGTTGACTTGTCACGTCACTGAGCTTATTTGGTTAACTAGCTTCATTACTGACTAGCTGGCTGGTTACAAGGCTGACAGAAAACTTCTCTAACTATCCACATCTGACAGACCCCATTGTTAACATTGACAGAACCCTGACTAAGAAAAGGTGAGGAAAAGAATCTGAGGTAGAGAGAGAACAATTGGCTGCTACTGAGTCTGCTGAGAGTAACTCCAGTCCAGAAAGATCGCTCCCAGCCAAAACCTCAGGGGCATCATATGTAGGTTGCAATATATCCAACACAATTCACACTTTATCTCCAACACTTCAGAGGCATTGATGCGTCTATGCTTATCTTTCATCAGAGGACATATCAAAACAGCTGCACAAGGACTCTGACTTGGAAAGAGTCAGTCCCCTTCCTTCCCTCAGAGTTATACAGATTTGGGTGGTGGGAGAGGGGGCAAGACAGGAAAATGTCTTTTGTCCTGATGGAACATGAAAGGGGAGTAAGATGTTGCTAGCAACAGGTGTGTAATGGCTCATTTACTTGTATAAAAGTGATTGGGAAAACTAGATAGTCAGCATGTTTCTGAGGAGAAAACACCTTTGTCTTCCTGCTATTTTGCCATGTCTAGAAGGGGCTTAGCCCTCTGACTCTAAGGAGGGACAGGGTAGATTTGCTATCCTGCAAAGCTGTGCTGAGAGGATGCACTCTGTGTATATTCTAGAACAATGCTATCTCTCAGCTAAGGTATGAGTATTAGATATTACTCATACCTTATTAAATTAGCTTTTATTATTTTCTATTGTATTTCTACTGAATCTCTTTTAAAGTTTGCCTCCTCATTTGCTCCTGAATTTTTTTTTGGGGGGGGGGGAATTCCTGCAACCATTTGGAATGGTTACTTATTTATCTTTTAAAATCTTTTCCCCTTTTTAATAAACTACAAAAAATCTTTTAAGTAGCTGTCTGGATTTTTGGCTGCAAGGATTTGTGGTACTAAAATTAGTCCTTTCCTCATCCGACTCTTTCAGTGTGGGAGCAGTGACAACTACCCCGCAAGGCTGGCACAATCATTCAAAGTGCCTAGCCTTGGAAATTTGTGTTTGTGACTCCCTAAAGCACCACAAAGTCTGGGTCTGATACAGTTCCATTCAGTTCATATTGCCTTCACTATACTGTATCTGACTCCTGCCTGGGCTCTTCCACAGTAAAGTGAGCAAGAGTAAAAAGGCTGAGTAGGTATAGTGAGGAAGCCTTGACTGGGGAACCGTAACAGAACATATTTGGTAATAAATGATCTATTTGGCCAATATTCAGCCCGTATTTGATACTAAAAGAATTAATACATTTAACCGATGCTGCATTTAGCCATGATAGTACAGTGGTGCCGTGCATAGCGACGTTAAGCCGTTCCAGGATTAATGTCGCTATCCGGGTTCTTCGCTATGCGGGGGGAGAACTCTGTTTAATGTGTTCCTATTGGGAAAAAACTCACCGGTAAGCAAAGAATCCCCCCATCCGGCTGCCATTTTCCCCGCCTCGGTAAGCAAGGTGTGAAAACACTGCGGGTGGCCATTTCCCCCCAGCTGGGCAGCGCTGGCTTCAGAGCGAGCGCGGGGGAAGCCTCCACCATGCTCGCTCCGAACCTTCTCCCCCCAGCTGGGCAGCGCTGGCTTCGGAGCGACCTCCGGGGAAGCCTCCAGCGAGGTTGCTCTGAAGCCTTCTCCCTCCAGCTAGGTGGTGCAGGCTTCAGAGCGACCTCCGGGGAAGCGTCCACCGCGCTCACTCTGAACCTTCTCCCCCCAGCTGGGCGGCGCTGGCTTTGGAGCGACCTCCGGGGAAGCCTCCAGCGAGATTGCTCTGAAGCCTTCTCCCCCCAGCTGGGCAGCGCAGGCTTCGAAGCGACCGCTGGGGAAGCCTCCACCATGGTCGCTCGGAAGCGCCTGCTGGTCAGCTGGGGGAAAATCGCTTTTGCGATCACAAAATCCGCATCGCTATGCGGATTTGTCATTAAACGGGGCACTCGTTATACGAGGCACCACTGTATGTGGATCGAGAACTCCCAGAAGTACAAGCTGGATTTCAAAGGGGCAGAGGAACTCGAGACCAAATTGCTAACATGTGCTGGATTATGGAGAAAGTGAGAGAGTACCAGAAAAACATCTACTTCTGCTTCATTGACTACACAAAAGCCTTTGACTGTGTGGACCACAGCAAACTATGGCAAGTTCTTAAAGAAATGGGAGTGCCTGACCACCTTATCCATCTCCTAAGAAACCTATATGTGGGACAGGAAGCAACAGTTAGAACTGGATATGCAACAACTGATTGGTTCAAAATTGGGAAAGCAGTACGACAAGGCTGTATATTGTCCCCCTGCTTATTTAACTTATATGAAGAATACATCATGCAAAAGCCCGGACTGGAGGAATCCCAAACTGGAATTAAAATTGCCGGAAGAAATATCAACAACCTCAGATATGTAGATGATACCACTCTAATGGCAGAAAGTGAGGATGAATTAAAGAACCTCGTATGAGGATAAAAGAGGAGAGTGTAAAAAACAGTCCGAGGCTCAACATAAAAAAAAATAAACTTAAATCATGGCCACTGGCCCCATCACCTCCTGGCAAATAGAAGGGGAAGAGATGGAGGCAGTGACAAATTTTACTTTCTTGGCTCCATGATCACTGCAGATGGTGACAGCAGCCACAAAAATAAAGACACCAGCTTCTTGGGAGGAAAGCGATGACAAACCTCGACAGCATCTTAAAAATGCACCTTGCCCACAAAAGTACACATAGTCAATTCTATGGTTTTTCTTGTACTGATGTATGGAAGTGAGAGCTCGACCATAAAAAAGGCTGACTGCTGAAGAATTGATGCTTTTGAATTGTGGTGCTGGAGGAGACTCTTGAGAGTCCCCTGGACTGTAAGGAGAACAAACCTATCCATTTTGAAGGAAATCAACCCTGAGTGGTCACCGGAAGGACAGATCCTAAAGCTGAGGATTCAATACTTTGGCCATCTCATGAGAAGAGAAGACTCCCTGGAAAAGACCCTGATGTTGGGAAAGTGTGAAGGCAAAAGGAGAAGGGGACAACAGAGGATGAGATGGATGGACAGTGTCATTGAAGCTACCAACATGAATTTCACCAAACTCCAGGAGGCAGTGGAAGACAGGAGGGCCTGGCGTGCTCTGGTCCATGGGGTCACGAAGAGTCAGACATGACTACACAACAACAGCATTTAGCCAAGATTTAAGTGTCTTGGTTGACAAGTGAAATAGGCCAAAATACTGTTAATTCTGATGATATATGTTCAGATTTGGAAAGAACAGCCTCTTTCCAGCTTTCTGGGATCATTCCTTCTATTAACATCTCATTGGTGAGAGCCTTGACATGTGTGGTTAGACTTTCAGTAAAGGTCTTGTAAATGTGAAGCCTTCATTTCCAGGAGATTTGCTGGATTAAATGACCTTATTATATTTTGAACGTCTTCCACCAGTGTTAAACTGTTTAGATCTTCATCCTTATTTCTTATTGGGGATCAGGTTTAAGTTGGTTACCAAGTCATCTATATTATGATCACATCTGATTCCTAAAGGTCTAAATAAAGATCTCAGAATGCACCGGTAATCCTTTTTGGTAATCTTTTAGAGTTGCTGCTGCTGCTGCTGTTTTTGTTATTCAAAAACACCAGGCATAATCAATCAAAATTATAAAAACATTGACTGGTAATATATACAGTGGACCCTCGACTTACGGACAGCTCCACTTACAGAATTTTCAAGTTACAAACTTCTCTGGCCGCAAAATTTAGGTTTGACTTACATCCGGAGAATTGATCTACATACCGGGAAAAAACCCAAACTGGAACAAAAACAGCCAGTTACGGATTAATTGGTTTTCAATGCATTGTAGGTCAATGGAGCTTTCGACCTGCAGCCACTGTTCCAATACAGATTAATTCCGTGGGTCCACTGTAACAAATACAAGCTTTAAGTAAAAACCTCAGTATTTGTTAAATATCAGTGGAGTATGTATCCTCTTCCTAATATTGCCATTTTTTGTAGCTCTGATCGTGTTATTTCTGAGATTTGCAACTGCTTATAATACTGTTGTGGCTGTGGTTGTGGTTATGATTGCTGTTGTCATTTTTACAGTAGGGCCCTCATATCCTCAGGGAATTGGTTCCAAGCCCCCCCCCCGGGGCCCCCATGGAAGCTGAAAACTGCAGGTAATTGCAAACCCTATACATAGCATGGTTTCTATCTCTGTTCTGGTGGCTAGTTCTAGTAATTACATTGTGCTAATACGCATTTCTGGGTCTTTTCTTTTCATGTTTTTAATATTTTCAGATCACAGAGAAGTGAAACCACAGATACTGGTCTTGGAGATATGGGGTATTTTAACAGATGAGATAAAGTTTTATCAGTTTTTTTACTTCTTGTTCGGGGCCCTAATTATCATCTGAGAGCCCTTATTTCGAAATTCATTATATCAATGTTTTAAAAGAGGAGTAAATTTTATCTATTTCTAAGAACTATAGTTGTGGTTTGACTTTATTAATTTCACTTATTTTTTTCATATTTCTATTTTCTTTATATAGAGTAGACACTAAAGGCAGTTTGCTATTCATCTGATTTGTCTCCTTTTTCACTTGAGCATCCTCTTTAATTTAAAAAATCTTCTCAGAATAGCTTTTAAGGTGTTTCAGAGTAGCAACTGCAGCATCTCCAACTGGGCATTTTCTTTATTAAAAAATTCCAGTGGAGTGCTTCTGTGACCGATCATAGTCCCATATTAACCAAATTTTTAAAAGCAAGTTATGTTTTTTAGCATTTGTGTGTGTGTGTGTGTGTGTGTGTGTGTGTGTGTGTGTGTGTGTGTGTGTGTGTGTCTGTGTGTGTGTGTGTGTGTGTGTGTGTGTGTGTGTGATGAGAAGTGTGGATTAATTCTCCATATTGAGGAGTTTTTCTGTGACTGATCATAGTCCCACATTAACCAAATTTTAAAAAGCAAGTTATGGAAACCTCTAAAACATATGTACTAAGCAACTTGGACTTTGTTCTTCACTTTGACAAAGGACATAAACAATGGTTTCTGAAATAAAATTGATGTCTTTCTTTATAGATCCAAAATAAATGGCACAAGAAGACTATATAAAAATAAATGAACCAGGATAACGAAAGTACACCAGTAACTAGCACTATTCAATTCTTGGGATTGTTTATGGATTGAGCAAGGCCAATGTAATCTGGATTTTGCACTGCTCAAGTCCTCCCGTGAACAGATAATTAATCTTTTAACACTGTGCATAAAAGCTAGATATCAGTATCTGGCAAATACAGAAGGAACTCTTTGTTTATTTTCTCTCTTTTGTTTCAAGCAACGTTGTGGAAAGAAATCATTATATCTTGGGAAGTGTGTTTAATACACTTGCCCTCTTTTCTCCAAAGTTGGAAATTCATTACTCTGCATGATAGTAAATGTCCATCCTTATTCACACATCTGTTTAATGGATGTCCCTGAAAAGTCAGGCTATCATTGCAGAGGAATATTTTCCATGCAATGGTCCAACTAGCCTGTGTGAACAGATAGGACCAGGGCTTGTGAACCACTCTTGGCAAACTAGCTTCATCCACAAAAGATATGGCACATTCAGGAGCAAAACAAATAACAGTAAGGGTTAGTTTCACATGTTGTCATTGCATGCTGTCAAGTCACTTGCAGCTTATAGTGACCCCCTGAATTAATGATCTCCAAACGATACCATTGTTAACAACCCTCCTCATATCTTGTAAACTTAAGGATATGACTTTCCTCAGTCATTCCAGTTCCCTGGAATTTTCTAATCACATTCAGTTAGACCAACTTCTGAAACTTCCACCAACAACAGATGGAGGTTGGGAGTGGGGGGGTAGGGCTGGAATGCATGCGGGCTCTCTCTCCAGGGTTAGGCATGAATACAGATACTAAATCCAAATTATCCACATTTCATTATGAACCTGAGACCACAAGGAATAGGGAAAGGAAAATATGGCACTCTTTTTAATATGCTTTACTTACATGTGGACTGATTATACCGTTGGATCAAGCTGCCATATGGAACCAGATTTCTCTGAGAAACAGTTGGATGTGGATAATAGGTATGAGGAGATCTTGGTAGGCCTTCCCTTGGTAGGCTAAGTTGTCCCCATCCCTCTTGTCTTTCTGGCAACAGGGGGAGACCATATTTTTCAGATAGGCTTTTAACAACTAAGTGGGCAGTAAAGATTCTTGATTTTGGGTGCTACACATTACTATTATACATGTGCTTTAATGTGTTCCATTTATTATGTTTTAACTGTTTTAGCTAATTATCTTAATACAATAGCATGTTTAATTGCTTTTAAGTCAATAATTTTTAGCTTGTTTTTTAAATAATTTGTGAACATCCTTGCCTCCTTTCAACCAGACAAATAGAGCATTAAAATAAAATAAATCCAGGCAGAGGGCTTAGATCCTTTGTTCAGATAGCACTGAATTACAATTGCTACCATTTTCCTTCCTGCCAGGCTCCTTGCCTTGACAACTGTGTGTCAAATGCAACACAACCATCTTCAGGCTGAGAATGGCTGTTAAGATAGATAGAGGTTTATTTTTTTACTCCTACAAGGATAGGATAGGATAACTTTCTGAATGGCTGTTAAGTGTGGCCAGTGTATATATGTATAAGAATTTCATTTGCTTAATTTTTGTATACAAATGACCAAATTTACAAATGACCAAATTTATAATACAATTTGTGAATTACTAAAAACCGCACATTATTCAGCTTAGTTGTAGATGAGAGCTTGCCCATCAGGAAAGTGCAGCGCTCTTTCATGAAGCAGCATTCTTATCCATAAAGTTAAGCTTAGTCAGATGGGGAATAACCCAACATGCATCTTACTACAGGTTCCCCATCGCCGGCATAGGATGATGCTTCCCTATCAGAATTTAAATTCCTGCTGGGCTATGAAGCACACCAGGTGAACTTAACATGAGTTGCTTCTCTCAGCCTCACCTCCTTCTCAGCAATGTTCTGAGAATGAAGAGGCAACTTGATATATGGTCCTCTGGGCTTGGAGGGGAGAATCATAAGCAACTGAACTGCCATCATTCAGGTCATTCAGAGCTACTGAAAGAATGTACCCCTTCTTCCTCGAAGCGACATCAAGGGTCAAACCAAGCTGCCCTGGCCAACCTGACAGAGGAGGAGGAGGAGGAGCTGCAAAGAGCTTCTTTCTCTCTCCCTTACATGTTGCAACTGCATGTTGTTCTGGAACTACAAATGCTAAAGAAAAGACCACTCTGGGCCCATCCATCACCTGAACTGTACAACAAACCCAACAAGAAAAGATGGCTTCTTAGCCCAAACTGGATACAAGTTCCTCAAGTATAATTCTCCTGGTCTGGAAAAACTAATTTCTATATTCTACCTTTTCCCTTCATTTCCCTCTTGCCTTTTTCATCTTTTAGTTTGTGAAAACTTCATAGAGAGGACGATGTCAGCAGCTGTGTCCCTCCTTCACTTCTTGTTCTTCTTTTTTATTGATGCAAGACCATTTGAGAAACAATAATTATCTGAAACAAAGGATTAAAAGTTTTAATTAAAAAACACACATATTGGCCTAAGGACAAGGAAGGAAGGAGTACCATCTCTTCCAAAGAGAGAGAGAGAAAGAGAGAAAGAGCAAGAACAAGAATTGGTTTTGCACTTAGAATTTATTTGTTTGAATCCCCAGCAATAAATAATTTAATACAATGAAGCTATTATTAAAGTCATCACAGTAATAAATCAATGCTTTTACTCTGGAAGGCTGAGCAACTCCCTCCCCCCTTTTATTTTATTTTTTATTTGTCTTTACTGCTCAAGTGTTATTTTAAATGAACTTGATAAGATTTAGAAGCGTCCCTTGAGGAGGAGAAAACAGTGTCTGGCTTGGCCTTCAGATATTTTCATGGACGCATACTCCCAATTGCTTTGGAGTAATTATTATATGTGAAATGTTTAGATATCATTTGACAACAAGCAGCTGCAACCTATGTGGCAGTGAAGACTAATATAGAAGCAGAGGACATAAACAACTGGTGGTTTGCTGTCTTTTCTTGCAAATTGAAAAGAGCACCAGTTGTTGGGCAGGGCTTCAGACTTGCCACAACATTTCTCTATAAGATCTTATTTATTCACTGGGATTTGTAGTGTTATCTGTATCAGTATATTTCCTTTATCTCCTCTTCCCCCAAATGCTTACAGAATAAGACAGAGTGGCTAGGAGAGTGGCAAATATAAATAGAATATCTACCCACTCCTCAGCATGATCCAAGACAGTTTTACAAATCCCGTACTATTTCACTGATCTGTGCCCCAACAATTGGGTCTTGACGTTCTCAGGGAACATCTTCCCATACAAAACCTCCTGAATATTGAGATGATGCCATGTTCTATTAGCGCTGTTCACATCCACCACAGGTAGATGGCATAGTGCCCACCCATGTAGGTCAAGTTATATAATGCCTTATCCATTCAAGTTATTTTAACACATAAGACAAAAAAAATCTGTGAACACCCCTCCCCATCCCTAGCAGTATATATAAATTAATAGCCAAGTAAATAATTGGCTTTTTCTTACTCACTCATGATACCAAAGAGTCTGGTAACTGAGGCACCTACTATACTCAGTTTGCTGGTAAAACTGCTCATGTATAAAACTAATGCCTACTAGGAGAAAGTGTTTTTCTCTTATGGCATTGGAATGCTGAAGTGTTATTTCCAACCTTTGGAAAGTGCCAATAAACATATTTGTTCCACTTTTATCAAGGCTTGGAAGACTAATTTTGGAATTTAACTCTCTGGCCTTTCTTGTTTTTTTAAATACTTGTTGAAAATGTAAGAATTTGGGTAGGCAACCTAGTACCTTCAAGATGCTTTGGACAAGAACTCCCTTGATATTTGGCCATTGACCATGTTGACTGGGGCCACTTAGGTTAAAAAATCTGGAAGGTACCATGTTGCCTAATTCTGCCTTTGTTATGTCATACAAAAGAGTGAGTCAAAATTCTAAACCAGTGTATGGATCAGAGCTTGGAAGTAATGAATTACAAGCAACACAGCTATCACTAATTACTTACTTTAGGGGACATAACAAAAGTGTTATAAGGTTACATTTCAAAAGTGGATAATGAGCAACACCAAAGTTACATTACCAATATAACAAGTGACACTTTCTGGTTCCTTTCAGAAGTTACTTTTTTAAAAGGTAGTTTAAAGCTTACTTAAAGGCATTTTTACATAAGATTTATATCAGTCTTAAATTCTCATTTTTATCTCTCTTCCCAAAAAAGCAATGACAATAAATAAAAAGTAATGAGTTGTGTATCAAGTAACATAATGAGGCACTTTTTCAGCACTGAAATAAGTAATGACAATGGATTGCTTTTGAAACATTGTAATAAGTAATGGGTATGAATTACTTTTTCAAAATCACTTTCCAAGCTCTGATCTGGAGTCAATATTTAACAGAATGAAGTCTGACACATGCAGAATAGAGGTCCTGATGCTTAGGCATTTAGGCAGCTTGGAAATAGATTTGTACAATCGGTTTTGGATGGGATCCTCTCAAATGTCAGGTCTGCAGCTCAAGAACGGGTAAGCAGTGATGACAGCCAGGGCCATGCATGTCTTTTATCATTTTCAGTTTATGGGCTAGCTGCACCCTACCTTAAGAAGCAAGACCTAGTCCCTGCTCACTTCTAAACTGGTATAGTACAAACCAATTTATTGCTTAGAAGTCAGCTGAAAGTTTTCCAGAAAGGATCCAGAATAAAGCTGACAGAATATTTACTGGGTATGTAAACTAGAAATATATTAATACCACTATGGTATACAGCTATACTGGTTACCAACCAGTGCCTGGGCTCAATTTAAAAGTTTGTTTTCTCTTTTTCAGACACATGTGAAATCTTATTTATTTATTTATTTATTTGATTTTTACCCCACCCCTCTAGACAACGTCTATTCCTGAATATCCTGGAACCACAGTATCAAGTGCAGTATCGGAATTAGATATTGCTCTTGATTTGCCCTTCCTGTCTGCTTCTTTAATTCTGTGACACTTGCCCCTGTAAGAGAGCTATTTCTTCTTACACTAGGAATTTTTACAGCAGAGTTGGAGACTCTGGATGCTAATCAATCCGCAGGCAGGCAGATATCCATGTATGCTTCCCTTTCTCCTTCTGACATGCAGATGACAAGGCTGTTTTGCCAGAAATCCTGAAACTCCTGCAAAGCTCCTGGTTTCTTCTGCTCCCATGATCTTGAACCAGCCAATAATCCAAGCAACTGGTGTGAAGAGCATTCTCAATCCATGTTCTGGAATGAATTGGGAACTCTTGAATGTGTGAATCTAGCCATTAGAAAACATTAGATGACTCATTTGTTTCTTTACCCTAGCATTCATCCAGGGTAGGACCTAAGGTATGATATAACATGAAGAAAAACATAAACATCTAAACATATAGTTATTCCACAAAAACATAATTAGGTAAGGTATCTTAAAAACAAGTGGCACGTTAAACCAACTTAAGAGAACTAGAAGGGAAAATGAAAAACTGTGCCATCTTCCTTAGAGCTAGCCAGTCAACAGCCAAAGGTGTGTCTGAATAGAAAGGTCTGGTCCAGCCTTTCCTCTCCTGGAAGCAAATCCCTCAGGTGTGGGCAGCCACTGAGAAATCCCAGTCTTGCGTCCTCACCACATGGTTATGAACCTATAAGGGTGCTTGGCCAGAGAGAAAGGTCTCTTTCTGTAGCACAGTTGAATGGCCCCGGGTAGAGTGGGAAACTCTAGTACACTATAACCAAATACAGCCAGAAAATGGTTGTTGTAGGTTTTTGGGCTGTTCGGACGTGTTCTGAAGGTATTTCTTCCTAATGTTTCACCAGTCTCTGTGGCCGGCATCTACAGAGGACAGGAGTCAGAACTCTGCCTGTGCTCTGGTGCAGTTCGTTTGGATAGTTAAGTATTTATAGCCATGGGATCAGCTTTTGTCCTTTTCAGGAGATTGGGTGATTATAATGATCAGCATGCTTTTTGTTGTGGTTATATTGTTGTGATAAGGGGGAGAGATGATCTGTCACTGTGATTGATGGGTGTCGTTAGCTGGTTTTTTGTATGTAGTGATCACCGGTCCTTGTGGCTATGTTTTTCAGGCTATGTTTTTCAGTGCTGGGAGCCAGGCTTCATTGAGTTTTACACTTTCTTCTTTTTTGTTGAAGCTCTGCTGGTGTTTGTGGATTTCAATGGTTTCCCTATGTAGTCTAACATAATGATTGCTGGTGTTGTCCAGTACTTCAGTATTTTGAAATAGAATTTCATGTCCAGCTTGTTTTAGGGTATGTTCAGCTACTGCCGATGTTTCGAGTTGTTTTACTCTGCAGTGTCTCTCATGTTCTTTGATTCTGGTGTGGATGCTGCATTTTGTGGTCCCAATATTTATCTGTCCACAACAGCAAGGTATCTGGTATCCTTCTGCAGTAATGAGGGGATCCCTTTTGTCCTTTGCTGACCATAACATTTGTTGTATTTTTGTGGTTGGCCTGAATACTATTCATAGGTTGTATTTTTTCAAACGTTTCCCCATGCAGTCCGTGACCCCTTTGATGTATGGCAGAATTTTTTTTTATTTTTATTTTTTTGTGGGTGGCTGTTTTTCCTCTTCAGTTTGATGTTATTTTCTTGGTTTGATGGCTCTTGTGATTTCTTTCTTCGAATAGCTATTTGTTTGCAGGGCCCAATTCAGATGGTTGAATTTGGTGCGGAGAAATTGAGCTTCACAGTTCCGAGTCACAAGGTCTACCAGTGTTTTGATTATGTCTCTTTTTTGTCGTGGGTGGTAGTTGTTCTGTAGGTACCAGTCTGTGTGGGTGGGTTTTCTGTAGATCTTGTGTCCCAATAAGAGGTCAGGTTTGCGTATGACCACAAAATGCAATATCCACACCAGAATCAAAGAACATGAGAGACACTGTGGACTAAAACAATCGGAAAAATGAGCCTGGTTCCCAGCACTGAAAAACATAGCCTGCAAAAAGTCAATGAACTCTACACAGCCACAAGGACCGATGATCACTGCGCACCAAAGACCAGCTAACAACACCCATCAATCACAGTGACAGATCATCTCTCCCCCTTATCACAACAATACACCCAGAACAAAAAACATGCTGATCACAATAATCACCCAATCTCCTGAAAAGGACAAAAAGCTGATCCCACAGCTATAAATACTCAACTATCCCACACACTGCACCAGAGCAGAGAGTTCTGACTCCTGTCCTCTGAAGATGCCAACCACAGAGACATGTGAAATGTTAGAAAGAAAAACCTTTAGAACATGGCCGAACAGCCCAAAAAACCTACAACAACCATCGGATCCCAGCCATGAAAGCCTTTGAGAATACACAGCCAGAGGAGATTGAATAGGTGAACCTTAGCAAAGACCGCCATGCTATGAATTAGCAAAGAGAAAAGAGGAATAAGAAGCACTCTCAGGGTATTGTGGAACATTTCTTAAACCTGTTCCATGGAACAGCTAGCCATGATGCAACTGGGACCACACAGACACTGGGTGACTCACAAAACATCACATTAGAAAAGTTTTAACATAGCAGTAACAAGGCTGTTCTCCAACAGGTTCCCTTTATTTATTTAAGACCATGCATGGAATGGCTCAAAGCACCTGAAGACACATAATGTTCTTAAAGGCTAAGGCAACAAGCATACAGACACAGACACATTATATAGTTTGCTTTTGTCCTAAAGGAACGCCTAGGTAGAGGGCTTAACCTTTACCGACAAAACCACACCCTTGCCTGAACAAAGGCCGCATTTGAGGACCTCAATATAATTACCTTAAATATCAGGCCCAGCATACTTGTTGATTGTTAATGAATATATCACCAATTAGATTCTCATTCCCACACTTGCAGCATCTCTGCTTGCTTAAGATGTCCTTTCCAAACAGTGACTAATCCTGAAGGAAGTGGTCAGCAAAAAATGTGATCTTTTAGAAATGCTTGCTCAGATTCCATGATCTGAAGCTAGCACATCAATAGCTGGTGCAACAAACAGCCAGCATCAACAAATGATAGGAAGGCATGGTTTCCTCTGAACATATTTTGTTGCATGCTAATCCTTATTTAGGCACTATCATTTAGGTTCAGTAAACAAGCAAGGATGGTGGTATGCTAACTCCACCTCCTCCATCAATTTGCTTGCCAGAGATAGATAGATAGATAGATAGATAGATAGATAGATAGATAGATAGATAGATAGATAGATAGATAGATAGATAGATAGATAGATAGATAGATAGATAGATAGATAGATAGATGATAGACAGAGAGAGAGAGAGAGAGAAGTGAAGTACAGAGCCTCCTGAATGACAGAGGGGAAGCCACAGGGCTGATACAGTTCCATAAATAGTTGAGAGTAAGGATGTGTATATGTCTGTCCATGCACCACAGGGACAAATGCACAGCCTTTTTTACAGAGCAAGGGAAAATCTCAAAACAATACTTTACAGACAAGGGGTGGTGGTGGTGGTGATGATGATGTTTGCTACTATCACCAGAAGTACGCAACTTCACTCATGTTTAAACCTCTATGTCTCACACTTACCTCAGGGCTTTTTCTTCCCCTCCCCCACCTCTTCCCTTTGCATTGATCTCTCTTGTGTCTTCACCCAGGTGCTCACTGGTGTGTTCCACTCACACCAGTGTGTGTCTGTCTTCTCCTCCTCCATGGTTTTTCTTTTACACTGTTTTCTCTGTCTTTTCCCTTATTCCAGTAGTCATTGAGTTTTGTCCTTTCCCAGCTCTCCCCTTTACTCTTATCTTGCACCAGGAGATTCTTTCTCTCAGTCTCTCTCCATATTCTAGCCCCTGACTCCAAGTAGCCACTTTTGCCTATTTAGCGGAATATTTCCTTATAATGCAATTCATAGTGACACACACAAACATACTGCTAATGCCCAACTTCTTCCAAAGTTGTTTTATAGACAAAAAACAGAATCGTATCTTTCTTAGCTTGTTTGTATGCAGTGCAGAAATGCACATCCTGAAGCCCAAGGCATTTTGTACAATTCTGTGACTCATTTTTTTGTCACCATTGTACCACCTGCCCTTTTCAGAAATTTCCTTTAATAACTGCAGGAGATGCAGCTCTTCATAAAGCACAGTTTCCCTAGGAACATGGATTTCACAATGGTTGAGGCATCTAAAATGTGCCAAGTGTTATGCTCGACATCATGCTCACATCCCATTTGAAAAGTGGGCAAATCATGCCAATCTGGCTCAAAGTGAGTGTCGCTGTGAGGTTTCCAGAGAGAATGTAGAAAACATGCTTTCGGTTATCAAAATACATTTGTAAATACTAACTTCATGATGATACTGTACTAAAACAGCAACTACTGAGTCCCAGAATGTCTTTTTGCTTGAGAAAAGGTTTCTGTTTCGTAGAAGAGACCTCAGACCAACTATTTCTGAATATGTGCAATAGGCTTCCTACTTTTTTTGTTGATGGTACAATTCTATTCAGTTCTATGGGGCCCACTGCTGGCTATATGAAAGCAGGATGGAATGCAGCCTCAAAACCAATTTACTTTGAAAATAAATTTCCATCTCCACCCCTTCGCCTTCCATTCTGTCCTTGTTTTCTCCAGTCTCCTGTCCCCTTTCTGACAAACCCATAATCTTGGGGGGGGGGGGAAACTTCCATACTGTGAAAACAGATAAAAATGCAGTTACAAAATTCTGAATGTTGTCACCTACCCAAGAGGAGAAGACAGGTGGCAATCTTCATCATTTGAACTTGACATATACTTGGGCCATTTAAACAACTGAAGGCATTTTAATCGTATAACAGCCCTACCACATAGTGTGACTGCACATGCTGCCTTTGCAAGGCAGCCACCACACACACACTGTCATGAACAAATTAATGTTATACAAAAGGCAGATGTGTTACACAAAAGTGAATTGTAATTTGTTCTAGTAATACATAGAGCCAGAGGTAAAGGTTTAAGCTAATAATTCCTTCAGTGTCCCATCTCAAAACAACTGCAAACATTTGGGCCAAGCCTAAAGGTTTCTTTCTCTTGAGGGAAACTCATCTCTTTCACAGCCCTGTCACTCCTGTGGAGTCTAGTGTCTAGATGACTCCGCGTAGTACTATAGCCTACACACATTTAATAAATTTATTTAATCCATTAAAAAAAAAGAATGGTAGATGTCCTTGGTTTCAGAAAGTATCAACTTCAAATTTCAGAAGTCTAGGTTTCTTGGCACTATGGCGAGAAAAGACGAAGACAGTCATAAACACCTTTATTATTATGAGTTGTTGCCATTGTTGTTGTTTGGTTGGTTGTTGTGAAAAATGCTTAAGATTTCAGAAAGAAGTCCTCTCTACTTCTGAATTTCAGGAGGGAAACAGGCAGCTCACCAGATTCACTTGGGATTCCCCATTATCTCCACCAGGTTACCAAATCACTCTCAGATTACCAAAGGCAGGGTATTATTCTCTGGTTATAAAAGAGAGAGCAGACAGAAACTTTTTTCACATGCTTGGACCATTCTTTCATTCAATGCTAAATGCTGTCACTTGGTAGAAATTCCACTTACTATAGTTGCAAAAGGTGTGTGTTCTGTGTGGTGCAGAGATCAGTGGATCACACTACAACTGTAAATCTCTAAGCCCCTGCAAATTCCATCCCTTGTTTGGAATTCACTCATTGCTTGAAGTCCTTATTTTGTATAAAATAATTAGACAGAAGGTTCAGGCTCCTATCTCAGGACTGCATAGAATTCATAAACATTCACCTGGAAGCCCTGACCCTAATTCAGAGGTCTGTGTGCCAGCTGGGGTTAGGAAAAAGCATTTTTGAGTATACTCCCATGGTAACTGTCATAACACTTGGAATATTCAAAGCTAGGTGCCTCCACTTTCAAAGGTTCTTATGTTTTCTTTAGGCAGATATAAATAGAATGCATTTCGTTTGGGTGCCTCCTCAAGCATGTTTTGATGAGGTAGAGTAGAAATAAAAACAAAATAAAAGAGAAGACTGGCAAAAATCAAATCTGTGCTCCACAGAGAAGTGACACCATCTGAAAGTCAGTTCCTAAATGTGTAAGCCTAATTGTGTAGAGATGTTCCATTCAGTTAAGTAGAATTAAACAGAAAGTGAAACATCAATGTTATCACTGTATTGTGTGAAACACTGAAGCAAAAAAGCAATTTTCAGTGGCCTTGAGAGAGAGGTGACAGTTTAACTGCTACACCATTTGAACTGACCATCTTGTGCCACAGAAGAATAAATGAGTGTTGTTCTTTAATCATTAGGTCATGTCCAACTCTTTGTGACCCCATGGACCAGAGCACGCCAGGCCCTCCTGTCTTCCACTGCCTCCCAAAGTTGGGTCAAATTCATGCTGGTAGCTTTGGTGACACTGTCCAACCATCTAGTCCTCTGTCATCCCCTTCTCCTCTTGCCTTCACACTTTCCCAACATCAGGGTCTTTTCCGGGGAGTCTTCTCTTCTCATGAGATGGCCAATGTAACAACCTCCTTATACCTCACAAAGGGGCCATTACGTCACACTCAATCACTCTTTGTTTCCACTGCCACCAACCATTCCCTCAAATGAAGCTTCAGGCCAAAGTATGATTTCAAAATAAAAACTTATGTTTGTTGTGTACAAACAAAAGGAGTGGTAAATCACTTGAATATAAATAATAAAGCAATCACTATAATAATATAACAATCACACACACACTCTTACAGACCCTCACTATGTAGCACAGTTCTTATCTCTCAGTATCTCCAAGCCCTATCTCCCTATCTCAACCCTATCTCAAAGCCCTATCTCCACTATGACCTGTCCATCTTGGGTGTCCCTGCATGGCATAGCCCATAGCTTTTCTGAATTACTCAAGTCCCTTCGCCACGACAAGGCAGCAATCTGTGAAGGGGCCAACAAATGAGTAGGTTATTGGTTAAAAAAAGGAAAAAGAAAGTAACTGAAGGGGGAAAGGAGCTATACAAAATGGATGAAAAAATGTATGCCAAAGCCATCTGTGAAGGAGAATTAGCCACTGATGAGATACTGAAGAAGTCTGAAGATTTAGTAGGAGCTGTGGTCGATTGAAAAGAGTGAGAGCAAAAGTGAGAGACCTCCCATCATTAGCTGTCTTCCTTATGACTGTTTATATATCCTCTGTCATTCAAGCATTGGTAATTTGAGGTCTGCCCTGGGAGATCACCAAGGAATTTCAGGGTATTGGAAATGTGGCAACCCCTATATAAACAGGATGATCTCGGAGGGAGGCAGATGTTATCACCAATGCTAGACAACATTCATGTTGTGAGTTTCCAGTGCAATGTAAAAGTGAAACAATTCAGGGTTCCAAACTGCCTGAAACTTGGCTAATTCAGGGAACACTTAAACCTCCCGCACACCTCATCTGCAGTGAGCACTTCATGCTTCTTTGAGATCTTGCTCTAGGTGCTGGTGGGAGGAATCACAAATCAAGCCAATGATCATGAGGAGCAAAACTTTCTGAGAGATGTGAATGAGCCTGGGAAACACTCTCTTCATAAAGAAGCACCAGTAAACTCCATTTCCACCTGCTTTTTGGCATCTGGGAAAACACATTTATTTCTATGCACATTTCCACATAGGTTTTATAATTTTATTAATGCTTTACAAGTGTTTTATCATGGTCATAGATTTATTGGTGTTGCATTTTAAATCTGGCTTAAATCTGACTACATTAGATTGTGCCCTTAGATTGATGGAGGAAATTCAGCTTTTTGTTCCATCACTAAGATATGCATGTTGGATACTGATAGGAAACAGAGCTTTCTTTGTGGTGGTGCCTCAGTCAGGAAAGTTCTGCCCTTACTAATGTACTTCTCATTAACTCTGTTGACTTTTCACTGATGGGCAAAGATCCAGTGATTTAGAAGTAGTTAGTTGCCAGAAGTACTCAGTGTGATGTAGTGGACAGAGTGATGGACTCGGTCTCAGGAGACCTGGGGTCAATTCCCCACTCAGCCATGGAAACTCTGTGGGGGGTATGGACTAATAAAGCCACTCCTTAAATATCTCATTTACCTTGAAAACCGTCTTAGGGTTGAAACAAGTCGGTTTTGACTTGACAGCACAAAACATCAATAATACACAGTCTAGATATCCAGTGTGGTGTAGTGGATAGAGTGACTCAGGAGACCTGGGTTTGAATCCCTGATCATCCATGGAACTCCTTGGGGTTGTGGAATTAGTAAAATCACTCCTTAAATGCCTCACTTACCTAGAAAGCTCTATTAAGGTCACTATAAGTCAGTTCCAACTTGACAGCCCATAACAACAAAGTAGACATGGTAAAGGATATGATTGTGTCCATCACTGATTATTTGTTCCCTCTCCTGATTGATCTTTGATTTGAACAGATGTGTATTTATTGTATTCTATTGCTTGCGTGTTTTAAGGTGGCTACATATTCTGTGATTATGAAGGATAAGATAAAAATGAAGAATTTTACCTTGTAAGCTACCTTGTGAGATGAAGTTAAGTATCTTTTCCCCCACTCCAAAATGATACTTGTGTAATCAGATGCTACCAGCTAGGGATTCTAGACTGGAACCCAGAGAATGGGCATTTATCTTTTGAAGAGAGATAAAATGGACACATCCGTTCTTCCCAGCTCCATGAAGTAGTTCTGGTTGACGGGCCAAAGTTTCCTCATGAGTGTCACAGATTCATACGAATATCATCCTGAAACAGATGTTGGCAATTGCATTGCTCCAGATGTTTTTAGCCTACAACTCCCATCACCCTTGGCCAACATACAATAGTGAAGGATTTTGAGAGCTGCAGTTCAAAAACAACTGGAGTGCTATGGTTGCTCGCCTCTGTCCTAGAAGTATGCCTCAGGAGAAACAATAGATGATCAGCTCTGCCTCAGAGGTAGCTTTTTGCACCTTACTGCAGTTGATGGTCCTCTTCAGCCTTGTGAAAAAAGAGAAAGAAGTGAATCTTGTAAGCCTGAGTCTGGTGTACCTCTTGGTTGCATTGTAAGTGAAATAGACATTACTGCTCTATTAATATCTAGTCATTCTAGAATTTGAATACAGGTTTTCTGAATAACAAGAGTAAAGATTTTCCCAGAACACAAATATGAACTAGAATACTATAACAGCATCTCCTAAGCAGTCTGTTCATTTGTGTTATTACTGTAAGGGAAATTGAAACAAAGAGTGAGCTATCCACATGCTATGGCAGTCCACAGCATGAGCAAAGTTGTACTATCCAGTGCCCCACCCCCAAAAAAAGTAATGTAATCACAGAGATGACAAACATCACTTTTTCAGACTATAGCTTCCAGAATCCACCGACCATCTTAGATTCTGGGAATAATTTTTCCATTTTTATTTAATCTTACAAATTATTCTGTAAATTGGGTTGCCACAGTACCCAGCTGGTCCCAGGTTTTACCCAGATTTAGATATCCCACCTGATGCCCACTTACCCCATAACTAGCCCACATTTTAAGAAAACAGAACAAGAAGGAATTCTCTTGACCTTATATAACTGGAAATATAAGGCAAGAGTGTCTGAGCAATTATTTTGTGAGAAATGAGCCTTTCCTTGTGAACGAATTGAAACAATGAATGAACTATCCACAGCCAATGAGTGAAACCATTCATGCTTTCACACAATCTCATAGATATGTTAACCAAAGACTCAGGATAAATGTTGCAATTATGTGAACACTAGATTCCTCACTGGTTTGTGAACAGCTGAAATCTGTTTGCAGAGCTGTCTGAAAGCAATTTGCACAACTGCCTGAAAGCAGTGCTTCGAAAGCAAAGGAGCTATGGGCATGAAAACTGACTGGGGGATAGTGAAAGTTGTCATCCAAAAATGGAACATTTCTTTACTATTGTACTCTTTACTGTATTTCGTGCTTTGGCAGTGGGTTGGACTCAGTGACCCCTGGGGTCAATTCCAGCCTTGTAATTCTATCTGTGATTCTACATCCTTCCAGAAACACCAAGTTCCAAAAATATAGGGTTCTGAGAACTCAGGTAGGTACTACTTTGAGAAAAAGAATTGGCATAAAGAAGAGACGAGTAGGAGACAGAAGGGAGAATATAAACTGTTAAAGTATATATTGTTGTTGTTGTGCTTACAGTTCCAGAGAATCTTACAATTCTGAAAAAGCTTTGAAATGATGATATGGAAATTATAACGTCTTTTTTGAAGAACTAATTCTAAATATGTCTTGTTACTGCTCTTTGAACAGCTTGCTCACCTATATAATACTCTAAATTAATCAGATCTTACAACTTAGCAAGTGTGCCTAGAAAACAGAAATGGACATACTCAGTGGCACCATGTGGGCCAAGGCAAATCTTGAACCCCCTCTCCTGTGGATGCCCCTTCTTACTCCCAACTGCCTCCTCACTCTTGCAGGTAGGGGAAGCACATAAATCACTTTGGGGGGAGCAGTGGCACTGATACTAGGAGGAGAAGACTATACAATTTCAGACACTGAGGAAGCCATGTTTTAGATCTGACAGAATGTTTGAGAAATACACCAGCCCTTACAGACCTTGCAATACCAAATCCTGAAACTATTCGCATCTCATGTAGATAGCATTTATGGACCATCTAGAATAACAAACTCTTTCTCCTGCCTCAAAATGCCAGTCTTTAGGTAACAAATGGTGCAGACTGGCGCAGATGGCCCACTATCGATATGCAGGAAGGAGGAAAACAGCAATCAGTATTTTAACACTTGTCAGTTAATTACAATTCTTGAAGGCCATACATTCAGGGCCCAGGAAGAAACACACATAAACGTATCAATAGATAATAGAATCTAAACTCTCCCCTCCAGACATTCAGGCACATCCTAAACCACAGGTCAAGGAGACATGGGGGCACAATATGGATATTTTCTTGTAGCCAATTACTTTACGTAGCGGGCACCTTTTGCCCAATGGGACACTGGAACCAAACTTGGGGTTCAGGTAACCAATAGAAATGTTGTACTTTATGGCTCTTTGTTTGTAATCATTATAAAATATCTGTAGTCAATATTCTCGGAGCCTTTTCTCTGCCTTTAAAAGGGAGGCCTGGCTGACTTTTTCTTGCTTTGGCATTCAAATAAAATTGGACCTTTGGTTCAGCTGTTGTGTCCCAGCCTGTGTTCCTCGACGGAAAATATACATTAGAGATTGCCCAGTAACAGCACCATTGCTTCATGGCAGGTTTGCCCCCCAAATCCCCCTACACCCCATCCAGGGACACAGAAGGCCAACAGCTGAAGAAGGGGGGGCAAAAGAATGATTTCCCCCAGTTTCTTCTGCTTCTTTTTCTGTGAGATTCTATTTGAGTAGCCATAATATATGGGTGGCATCTCCCATATTTCGCTTCCTTTTCTCAGTAGAAATCCTTCTCAAACCCCAGCCTACTATGCTGTTATTTTGTTTCACTCCTAGGGGCTTACACTGTAGCAGGGAAAGACCCATAGCACAGCCTGGAAATATTACCTTTTGAACTATAGCAACCAGAATCCTTTGGTCAGTGATGATTTTTTAGAGATGGACATGAATGAGAAAAATGATGCTTCATTGTGGTTCATGGTTTTCATTGAAGTCCATGAATCTCTTGACCTTTTTTTTGGGGGGGGGAATGAGCCATGAACTGGAGCCATGAACTGGTTCATTTTGGTTTGTGACTTCAGGATCCATAGATAGCTCCCAGTCACCTAGAGACACCAAAATCACAGAGAAGCTCCCTCTGACTCTCCTATACATTCCATCCAAGTTTGCCGAAGTTTGGATTTCAGACATCCAAGTTATACACCCTCAATCCAGTCCCCCCAAGAAAGTGCCCTTTAGTAGCTGGTGAAGGAAATTCCAGCAGTGGTTCATGCCAGGAAACCTGACACACGGGGGTTCATCAGGAGATGGACTGGGGAGAGACAATGCCCATTCCCCAAACCCTGTAGACAATGCCACATTGGAGGTCTGAGCTGAGGTACAGAGGTTGTTGTGTGGTCAGTGGGGGAGGGGGGAACAGGCTGCCTGACAAAGGACGGAACTGGACATCTGAGCCAACCTGGCTCCGAGGTAGCTCCTCTGACTAGCTTAAGTGGTGTTGGGGTGAAAATGGCTCCTGTAGATCAGTCTCATAAATAAGAACAAGCCAGAGCCTTTGAGTTGCACATTTGGCTGCCTGGCCTGCCAATCCAGTAGTCTCTAGGTCCCTCCCAGGGTTACCTAGTGTTTCTGATTGACAGGAGCAGGCTGTCGGGGCAAGGAAGGAGAAAATGGGCAAATGACCCAAAAATTGCTTTTAAAAGTTCATTAATTTGGCTCATTTTGGTTTGTCACTTTTTTGATGAACCCGAACCAGTTTGAACCAATGATTTTTTACAATCTTCCTCGTTGATCTTTTGATCCGTGCCCATCTCTAATCATGTTGCATAGGGGCTACAAGCAGCTTTAAGATACTAGCAGCTTTAGCATTGTTTTGTACAGATACTGTATCTACTTTTGTTGTGCACACACACTTCATTCTAATGTCTTCACTGCATCGTTCTACTGTGTTTCACAGAAAATAAGACAGGGTCTTATATTAATTTTTGCTCCAAAAATGCAGTAGGGCTTATTTTCAGGGGATGTTTATTTTAGTCATGTCATCTTCTGGTTGCTACACAATGGTGGAGGGCGTGGTTTCACTTAACTAGGCCTTATTTTGGGGGTAAGGCTTATATTATGAGCATCCTGAAAAATCATACTAGGGCTTATTTTTAGGTTAGGTCTTATTTTTGGGGAAACAGGGTAACAGCTGGGAGCCAGGGTTTCACAAACTGAAGCATTCACTCTTGAAATGGGAGATATAAGCCTTTCATTTAAAATTTAAAAGACCTTCAAACAGTGGGTGACATAATTCATTGCTAAATCATATTGAAATGCTTGTTTCTAATAAAACACTGGCCAAAACAGGGACTGCATAGTTTAGCTTCTATATCAGCTTCTACAGCATCTATATCAGCTTCTTTTCTTTTTACTTTTAAAAAGGAAAAAAAAGAACACTTTTTTGTAAAGCCTACCCAAATTGCAACACAGAAACCCTTATTAGACTTTCCATCTATGCTAAACTGCAAACTTTATTTTTCAAAACCTCTTCTTTCCATCAATGATCTCTATGTAATTTTCTCTCCATAACCATATTATTCTGCTGGAAAATGTGGATTTGGCCACAGTGACTGAAATTCTGCTGCTTAACGTAGTCAGTCACACTAGAGGCGGCCCATTGAATCAATGTAGATTTGATGAGTCAACTGCTTCATAAGTTCTGTTGATTCAATAGGCTTATTCTAGATCTTTAAACAGCAGGATTTCAGCCAGAGATTCAAATCTTAGCAATTCCTGATTAGCTTAATGTAGTGTGCTTTAAGTTGGCCTGCCCTTGAAAACTGGCCCATGAAGAGTTTTGCTTGGTGAATAAACCAGAGTGAACTTCCTCTGTAGCAGCATTGAGGTCTCTCAAGAGAAGCCAGGCTGGCTCCATCTCTTTAAGGATTCTGCTGGGCATCCAAGACAGTTGTCTTCCATATGACTTTTGGTCTTTCAAACTGTTTTTGAGAGCTAGTTTTTGCAGTTGTTTTTAACCTGTCGAATCTGTTGGACTTTGAAAAACCGATTTTTGGAAAGAGGTTTCTAGTTTGGTTTGGAAAATGTTTCCATCTGGCATGCATTGCTCTGGGAGTGCTAGTGGACAGAAAAACAAGGCTAAATAAATAAATAAATAAATAAATAAATAAATAAATAAATAAATAAATAAATAAATAAATAAATAAATAAATAAATGATGCTGGCTGAGGTTTCATTTCTCATAGTGACAGATATAAATTCCTACATGTATCAGCTTTGCTTTTGTATGTATGATATAAATGCAACAAAATGATGGCATCAGATTCTACTCCACATTACTCCAGCTTGCATCTGGAAACTAATGGACTCTGGAAAGAATTTTGACAAGATAATGTAATGCCACCCACCAGCAATATAGGAGGACAGGTATCTGTATCTATCTCTGTAATCTACATCTCCATGAAGAGTCTAGCATAACCAGTCTTAAAGTTGTTTTATCTATTATGATTTAAAGGCCAAAGCAATATATCCTGAAAGTGAAACTGTGTTTATTAAGAACCCTTAACCCTCAAAGATCTCTACATAAAATGGCCATCCTCTGGCATTACTTGAATCACCTTTTGAAATTTAGGCCTTTGTAAAAAATAAAACATGGTTATATACATAAATTCCAAAGTTACGAAGGTCATCATCTCAGTGACAAATGGCTCCTGTATAATAATTAGAGGCATTTCCTGAAGTCCTAAGCCAAGGTTATAGATAATTAGATAATCCTCAATTATTAATTGCTTGAAAATTGTCTACCTGGAGAATGGATCTTTATGTATAATCTCTCTCAGTGACCTATCACCTCATCACGGTTTTATCAAATTCAGTTGTTTTTATAGTGGCTTCTAAATCTCCACTGCCTTATAACAGCAGATAAATAATATGCATGTGTATGCATATTTCCACACTTAAGAAGAGAATTAATTTTATCCTCACTAACATTTTGGATTCCATTTTCATCTCAAATTTTTTAACTATCTTGTGTATATGTTTTTGCTTCTATACATTTTATCCACAACTTACAAAGTTAATATATGGACTGAGGCGAAACTACTGTACATCCTGCATTTCATGTACACATGCTGACGCTGAGCCCTCCGGAGGAGAAAGATCGGCATCTGGTGACTCGGCGCCTCCCCCCCCCCTTGACGATCTTTGCAGGGCTGAGATCGGAGCTCAGTGCTTGGAACCTGGTGTGCTGTGTTCCCTATGGCCAACAGTGAGGTCCGCGCTGTCTAGGAGCGCTGTGGGACCCGGGCTGCTGAGACAGAGAGGCGGATTGCCAGCGGTGACCTGGTGGGACGAAGACCTCATCGCCCTAGGAGAGTCCTGGACGGTCGCCATGTTGGGTTCCCGGCCAGCAGCTTCTTCTCCAGACTCGGTCTATTCATTCAGCCCATCCAGGACCAGCTATAAAAATCTATTGACTCCTTTACAAGGAAGGGAAAGAGGGAAGCCTGGGACTATCTATCTTTTTGCCTGGACTTCGTTGCTCTCGACGCTGCCTGTTCTTTTTATTTTGATGCAACCTGTGAGTAACATCCTCAATCCAACAATTTCCCTGACTTTAACATCAACTCTAACAACCTCTGGAAATATATTAACAACATCAAGAATAGCAAGTCCGGCAAAACTAAAAAAGACAGGGTTCCGAGGCAGTGGAGGATGGACGTAGTTAGATGGGGGGGGGAATGTTTTTTGTTTGTTTGTTTTTTTTTGTTATTTTTTGTTAAATTAAAATTCATTATGTTTGTATTGGGTTTATAATTTTGTATTGCTATGTATTTTTTGTATTTGTTAAGTGGTGATATTATTTAGTGTTTGCTTTCTCATTATTATTATTATTATTTTATTTCTTCTCTCTTTTCTTTTCATCTGGCATGGAGTGGGAGGCCTGCTTGCCCAGCGAGGGGCCTTTTAACATCCCGGTGGTTGTGGGTAGAGGGCGATATGGCGTTGACGCAGTCCCTGCTTGTGTTAGTAGAACAGTGAACAGATGTCTGAAGGCTGTTCACTGTTCTGAGGCTGCAGCCAACCCCCAGTATCGAGGCAGCCAGTTCAGCCAGCCTTCCACTCTAACCCTGGTGCTGTTGAATGCCAGGTCTGTATTGAATAAGCCCCAGGTGATTCAAGACCTTATCCTGGAAGAGAATGCAGACCTGGCATGCATAACCGAGACGTGGCTCAATGGGGAGGGTGGTCCCCCCCTGGCTCTCATCTGCCCGCCCGGTTATGATGTCCAGCACCAGGGTAGACTGGAAGGACGGGGAGGGGGAGTAGCCATTGTCTATAAATCCAACTTGGAGGTTACCAGGCGCTCCTCGGTGGTAAGGCCGGGTCTAGAGGCACTCCACGTGTCGATAGGGGCCAGGGATGGAATTGGGATTTTGCTGGGCTACCGTGCTCCCTGCGGCCCAGCCACTTCCCTTCCAGAGCTGGCTGACTTTGTCTCCGCGGCATTGTTGGGATCCCCGAGGCTTCTGGTCTTGGGTGATTTCAACGTGCATGCGGAGGCAGAGGTTACTGGGCCAGCTCTTGAGTTCTTGGAAACCATGGCTTCCTTGAACATGTCCCAACATGTCAACGGCCCCACCCACGTGGGTGGCCACACGCTAGACCTGGTTTTTTCCTCCAATTGGGGCGAGAGTGGTCTGATGGTGACGGACCTTGTGTCTATCCCCTTGTCATGGTCAGATCACCACCTGATAAAATCTAACCTCACAGTGGCTCTCTCCCCCCGCAGGGAGCAGGGGCCTATTTCCATGGTCCGCCCTCGAAGACTACTGGATCCGATCGGTTTTCAGGGGGCCATGAGAGGGATTACGGCTGACCTGGCTAGCGCTCCTGTTGACGTCCTGGTGGACAGCTGGTCCACCGCTGCCACCCGGGCAGTCGACACGATCGCGCCCAAACGCCCTCTCCGGCGCAGAACTCGTCCGGTGCCCTGGTTCAACCTGGAGCTCCGGGCGATGGAGCGAATTAGGAGAAGGCTAGAGCGTAGATGGAGGAAGAACCCGACGGACAACAACTGGATAACTGTCAAGGTCGCAACTAACCTTTACCTGAATAAGGTGAAGGCTGCATGTAGATCATTCTTCGCTAACTGGATAAGCGAAGTGTCCAACCAGCAGGCGGAGCTTTTCCGTATAGTGCGCGACCTATCCGGAGTTGGTCTGGGTGATGGGCCTCCCCCTAGTTTTTCACCTGACCAATTTGCGGCATTTTTTAAATCTAAAGTGGAGGCCATCCGCCGGGAGCTCTCTCCTTTTTTAAATGCAGTGAATCGAGCTGAGATGTCCAGCGCTCCGTCTTGCCCGGTTATTCTCGACTCTTTCCAGCCAGTAACGCCTGATTCTGTGGCCAGGGTGCTTGACTGCTGTCGGGCCACCACCTCCTCCTTGGACCCTTGCCCGGCCTGGCTAATCAAAGCAGCCAGGCCGAAAACAACTGAATGGGCCACAGCAATAATAAATGGGTCTTTCCTTGAGGGCAGATTCCCACTCATTAGGCCCATACGAAAGACACTCATTAGGCCCATACGAAAGAAATCTAGTTTGGCGGCGGACGAAATTGGCAATTACAGGCCCGTCGCCAATATTTCTTTCATGAGCAAAGTGGTGGAGAGGGTGGTGGCAGACCAGCTTCAGGCACTCCTGGATGAAACAGATGCCCTGGATCCATTCCAGTCGGGCTTCAGGCCGCGCCACGGGACAGAGACGGCATTGGTCGCCCTGTATGATGACCTGCTGAGGGAGGCCGACAGGGGCAAAACGTCTCTGCTGGTCCTCCTGGATATTTCGGCGGCCTTTGATACCGTCGACCACGGTATCCTCCTGGGGAGGCTCTCCGAGTTGGGAATCGGTGGCCTGGAGTTAGCCTGGCTCCGTTCCTTCTTGGAGGACCGCCCCCAGAGAGTTCAGCTTGGGGAGAGTGTCTCGGCCCCGTGGAACTCCAACTGTGGGGTTCCACAGGGGTCGATTATCTCCCCAATGCTATTTAACATCTATATGAGGCCGCTAGCGGGGGTCATCAGGGGGTGTGGAGCGCTGTGTCATCAGTATGCTGATGACACCCAGCTCTACATCTCCTTTTTACCAACTGCAGGTGATGCCGTCCTGTCCCTTCAGCGCTGCCTGGGGACTGTACTGGAATGGATGCAGGAAAATGGCCTGCGGCTGAACCCGGACAAGACGGAAGTCCTGAGGGTGGGCCCCCCCGTGGTTGGTGGCTTGGTTGGCTCTCTCTCGTTTGGGGGGGCCACCCTGGCTCCGGTGAGTGGGGTCCGCAGCTTGGGCATACATTTGGACCCGACGCTCACCATGGAAACACAGGTGGCGTCGGTTGTCCGCTCCGCCTTTTTCCACCTTTGGCGGATTGCCCGGCTGCGGCCCTATCTTGACTTGGGGGCGCTCACCACCTTAGTACACGCGCTCGTAATCTCAAGATTAGATCACTGCAACACGCTCTACGTGGGGCTACCTTTGAGGCTGATACGGAAACTCCAGATGGTGCAGAATGCAGCAGCCAGACTCCTTACCGGAGGGAGAAAATTCCATCACATTTCTCCTATCCTGGCTAGACTGCATTGGCTGCCCATTCGTTTCCATATTGACTTCAAAGTTTTAATGCTCACTTATAAGGCCCTAAACGGTTTGGGACCTCGATACTTGGCAGAACGCCTTCACCCACCAAGTTCTACCCGGACCACCTGCGCGACCCAGGAGGTGAGGCTGAGGAGCCTGACGCTGAGGGAGGCCCGGAGGGAGAAGACACGAAACCGGGCCTTCTCGGCGGTGGCTCCTCGCCTTTGGAACAATCTCCCTCCTGAGATTCGCGCGGCCCCTACGCTGGGTACATTCAAAACTCAACTAAAAACATGGCTCTATGTCAAGGCCTTCCCTCCTGCCAGCACCTAATCTAACTTAATTTATTTTTCTCTTCTTTATCTATTTATTATTTGCAATTATTTATGATTTTTGTCATTTTCTGTTAATTGATTTTTAATTTATTTTATTATAATTGTATATATGTTCCTGTTAGCCGCTCAGAGTGGTATAGATTTACCAGATGAGCGGGATATAAATCAAATAAATAAATAAATAAATAAATAAATAAATAAATAAATTTTTGATGGCTTCAAAAGGCATACCTCTCCTCCTTTTTGATGATTTTTTTAAATTAATTGTTTCCAGACTCTTTAAACCCAGAAAAACTACTTTTATTTCGATTTGTCTTTTTCTGCTCCCAGTGACATAAATCTGTTTTGCTGTGTACAGTATGGCATCCACAGCTAACAGGTAAGTTTTGTCCATCTTAAACATTGGGAAAATGCTGGAACAGTTGATAAAAGACTCAGTGTGTAAGCATATTCATAACAGTTACTGGTTAGCATATGCCAGCATGGCTAGGTAACATTAGAGCAACAATAAATTACTCCAGACTAATGTTACCTGTACTTTTTAAAAACTAAGTGGATTGTGGGAATGCTGTGAATGTAATTTATCTAAAACAGCACTGCATTTGATAATATTCTTCATGCTATTTGATTAGGAAACTGGTTGTGCACAGATTAGATGATAATAAAGATAGATTTGACACTGGTTATGAAGCCATGCTCAAAGAGTATTCAACAAGTATACTTCATCAATCAAGTGTTGAGTAGGACTCTAGAAGGCGGAGGCCTGAGACTGGTATCTTCACTTATTTGAATTGGGGGGGGGATTCCCTAAACAAGACCCAAACTCCAGAGACTGGAGAGAACTTTTTTGAGCTCTTTACAGTCCTGTTGTGGTATTATTGGTGTAATCTAACTGGGTGTCATCAGCAAATGTAGGTACCTCATTGATCATCTCTGACTCTCAGATGATTACACAAAAGTGAAAGACGCACCAGTGCCAAGACAGATCCTTTAAGGTGGTCATAGCTTTTATATTAACTTCATTTGTGAAAATTTGTGCTCTTTTTAGGCGGATGACCCTACATACCTAAATTTATATTATTTAGAAATGTCCTCTAGTTCCACCAGGGAATTAAGAGGAAGGACATAAGAATCCTACAGGAAAATAGAACCTAAGCCAACTGGTCACTATAGCAAGTTCCACTTCCTCCTGAGGAAAATCTGTACAATCATTCAAATAGTTGTGCCTCAGATAAGGCATATATTCCCCCATCTCCTTTTGTGTTTTTCATCTGTCTGCTCAGTTCCTACATACTGTACAATAATTTACTAGCTTTTACATTTTGGTATGTTAAATGTTTTGTGCTAGTTACTGAATTCTATGCATTCACAATGATTTTTCTTTTACAATATTCAGTACAGGTAGTCAAATAGTCCCTTATTTTCCCCGGTTGCATTTCTGTGACCCAACTTCTGTAAAGCTGGAAAAACTGGTATCTTGATTAGACCCTGCATGTGGTAAAATCAACACCAATTACCTTTCACTATAAAACTCATTGCAATATATTTACCATAATCATACATTACCAATCTCCAAGAAAATAGCAGGCTTTATTCACTGAGATATCTTGAGTGCGCTCTTGTCTGAGTTCAAGCACTTGAGAAATACGTCATTTATGTTATTTGGCCATGTTGCTCCCACAAATGTCACCAAAAAAATGTAACAGGACAAACCAGATGTTACATTTCAGAAAATGATAGTGGAACTTGTTCACATTAAAAAGTAATGTTTGGTGCATTCTACTAAAGAGGCGGCCCATAGTATAGTACATGAAAGCTTTCCTTTGCTCTCTATTTGTGAATTGTCCATTGTTATTGTTTTAATAATTATGCCCTAGAGAAATGGTGTGATCCCTTCAGCAATAAATCCTATTTCTCAAAGTTGTTGCAGGGCATATCTGTGTATTCACAATAAATCCAGTTTTAAGATTAAATATGATGCTTGCTGAGCCCCTTCATAGATTGCTGCCTTATCATGGCGAAGGGGCTTGAGTAACTCAGAGAAGCTATGGGCTATGCCGTGGAGAGACACGCAAGACAGACTGGACATAGTGGAGAGTTCCGACTAAATGCAATCCACCTGTAGTAGGAAATGGCAATGCCACTCCAGTATCTTTGCTAAGAACGCCCCATAATCAGAAACAAAAGACTAAAAGATATGACGCTGGAAGATGGGCCTCTCAGGTCGAAAGGCGTCCAACATGCTACTGAGGAAGAGCGGAGGACAAGTACAAAGTAGCTCCTGAGCTAATGAAGTGGTTGTGCCAAAACCGAAAGGATGCTCAGCTGTGGACGTGCCTCGAAGTGAAAGGAAAATCCAATGCTGCAAAGAAAAATACTGCATAGGAACCTGGAATGTAAGATCTATGAACCTTGGGAAGCTGGATGTGGTCAAACAGGAGATGGTAAGAATAAACATCGACATCCTGGGCATCAGTGAACTAAAATGGACAGGAATGGGCGAATTCAGCTCAGATGATTATCATATCTACTATTGTGGGCAAGAATCCCGTAGAAGGAATGGAGTAGCCTTTATAGTCAACAAAAGAGTGGGAAAAGCTGTAATGGGATACAATCTCAAAAATGATAGAATGATGTCAATACGAATCCAAGGCAGACCTTTCAACATCACAATAATCCAAGTTTATGCACCAACCACCATTGCTGATGAGACTGAAACTGAACACTTTTATGAAGATTTACAACACCTTCTAGAACTGACACCAAAGAAAGATGTTCTTCTCATTCTAGGGGATTGGAATGCTAAAGTAAGGAGTCAAGAGATAAAAGGAACAACAGGAAAGTCTGGCCTGGGAGTTCAAAATGAAGCAGGGCAACGGCTAATAGAGTTTTGTCAAGAGATCAAGCTGGTCATCACAAACACTCTTTTCCAACAACACAAGAGGCAACTCTACACATGGACATCACCAGGTGGGCAATACCGAAATCAGATTGATTATATTCTCTGCAGCCAAAGATGGAGAAGCTGTATACAGTCAGCAAAAATAAGACCTGGAGCTGACTGCGGCTCTGATCATCAGCTTCTCATAGCAAAATTCAAGCTTAAACTGAAGAAAGTAGGAAAAACCACTGGGCTAGTCAGGTATAATCTAAACCAAATCCTTATGAATACACAGTGGAAGTAAAGAACAGATTTAAGGAACTAGATTTGGTGGACAGAGTGCCTGAAGAACTTTGGGTAGAGGCTCGTAACATTGTACAGGAGGCAGCAACAAAAACCATCCCAAAGAAAAGGAAATGCAAGAAAGCAAAGTGGCTGTCCAACGAGGCCTTGGAAATAGCAGAGAGGAGAAGGGAAACAAAATGCAAGGGAGATAGGGATAGTTATAGAAAATTGAATACAGACTTCCAAAGAATATCAAGGAGAGACAAGAGGACCTTCTTAAATAAACAATGCAAAGAAATAGAGGAAAACAACAGAAAAGGAAAAAACAGAGATCTGTTCAGGAAAATTGGAGATATTAGAGGAACATTTTGTGCAAAGATTGACATGATAAAGGACAAAAATGGGAGGGACCTAACAGAAGCAGAAGACATCAAGAAGAGGTGGCAAGAATACACAGAGGAATTATATCAGAACGATTTGGATGTCCAGACAACCCAGACAATGTAGTTGCTGACCTTGAGCCAGACATCCTGGAGAGTGAAGTCAAGGGGGCCTTAGAAAGCCTGGGTAACAACGCCAGTGGAGGTGATGACATTCCAGTTGAACTATTTAAAATCTTAAAAGATGATGGAGTTAAGATGCTACATTCAATATGCCAGCAAGTTTGGAAAACTCAACAGTGGCCAGAGGATTGGAAAAGATCAGTCTACATCCCAATCCCAAAGAAAGGCAGTGCCAAAGAATGCTCCAACTACTGTACAATTGCACTCATTTCACATGCTAGCAAGGTTATGCTCAAAATCCTACAAGGTAGGCTTCAGCAGTATGTGGACCGAGAACTCCCAGAAGTACAAGCTGGATTCCGAAGAGGCAGAGAAACTAGAGACCAAATTGCTAACATGCGCTGTATTATGGAGAAAGCCAAAGAGTTCCAGAAAAATATCTACTTCTGCTTCATTGACTATGCAAGAGCCTTTGACTGTGTGGACCACAGCAAACTATGGCAAGTCCTTAAAGAAATGGGAGTGCCTGATCACCTTATCTATCTTCTGAGAAACCTATATGGGGGATAGGAAGCAACAGTTAGAACTGGATATGGAACAAATGATTGGTTCAAAATTGGGAAAGGAGTACGACAAGGCTGTATATTGTCCCCCAGCTTATTTAACTTATATGCAGAATACATCATACGGAAGGCTGGACTGGAGGAATCCCAAGCCGGAAGAAATATCAACAACCTCCGATATGCAGATGATACCACTCTAATGGCAGAAAGTGAGGAGGAATTAAAGAACCTTGTAATGAGGGTGAAAGAGGAGAGTGCAAAAAACGGGCTGAAACTCAACATCAAAAAAACTAAGATCATGGCCACTGGTCCCATCACCTTCTGCGAAATAGAAGGGGAAGATATGGAGGCAGTGACAGATTTTATTTTCATGATCACTGCAGATGGAGACAGCAGTGGTGCTGGAGGAGGCTCTTGAGAATCCCCTGGACTGCAAGGAGAACAAACCTATCAATTCTAAAGGAAATCAACCCTGAATGTTCACTGGAAGGACAGATCCTGAAGCTGAGGCTCCAGTACTTTGGCCATCTCATGAGAAGAGAAGACTCCTTGGAAAAGACCTTGATGTTAGGAAAGTGTGACGGCAAGAGGAGAAGGGGACGACAGAGGATGAGATGGCTGGACAGTGTCTGCGAAGCAACCAAAATGAATTTGACACAACTACGGGAGGCAGTGGAAGATAGGAGGGCCTGGCGTGCTCTGGTCCATGGGGTCACAAAGAGTCGGACCCAACTAAACGACGAAATGACGACAAGGAGCACCGTTTTCAAGCTCAAATATTAGTGAACACAAGCAAAGTTAAACAGAAAGAAACCAGTAGAATATTACTAATGGAATACATCTGATTTAAACAATGTCAGTAGAGGAACCAGATCTCAGGGCATCAGTTGAAGTCTCAGGAATTGTGGTGCTTTTCTAGATCTCACAAAATTCATGGTGAGTATCACTAGAGAAGGAATTATTATTTATTCATTTATTATTTTTAAAAAATGTAATGTGACTTTAAAGCCTGGTCAGCCAGCCATTAAGCCACCAAAAATTGTTCGGCTCTGAGTTGCAATATTATTTTTTTTGCCTGGATTGTGGCCCCATTTACACATACTCACCTTATGCCTGTTTCTTTTATAAGTTCCTGAAATCTTCCTATTGGAACATTTTAAAGAGGCACTGAGATTATACTTAAGATATAATCACCATCAACTCAGCAAAAAATCTATATTTTCACTTCAGAATATTTTGCTAAGCAAGCACATGCATATATCATTTACTGCTATTGGTTTGGATTCATTTATTTGTGTTTTTGAATGGGTCTACTCTAAAGTTTAAGTTATATTATATATTTACCATGCAGTTTTTGTTTTGTTCTACAGAAATGATCCTTCAAGAGGTGAGAGATGTGTTTTTCATAGCACATGCTTTTCCTCACCAGTATATCTTGCATTAGGCTCCTCTCTCTCTCTCTCTCTCTCTCTCTCTCTCTCTCTCTCTCTGTGTGTGTGTGTGTGTGTGTGTGTGTGTGTGTGTGTGTGTGTGTGTGTGTGTGTGTGTGTGTGTGTGTGTGTGTGTTTGATCACTGGAAGCTTGACAACTGAGACACATATCTCTGAGGAAATCTTACTCTGGGAGAGAAAATTATTAATAATGAATATCATTCTTCTTAACCCAAAAAGTTTAACCCAAAAAGCTAAATCTAATAGCAGTAGAACCATTGCATCAATGGGATTTATATAAGTATTGGCTTTCCATTTTTCAATTGATTTTATGGGTCTACTGAATCTGGGAGCAATTAAATTCAGACCTGAGCCTGACCATGTACTGATCTAACTCTGGAATAGCAAACACATACTTGCGTATCTACCTCTGTCCTGAATAGTATTGCCAGATCTTTGATGGGTAGTTGGGCGAGTGGCAAACACCTTTAGATTATTTTTCACCATTTTAAAAACAGTTAATGCAACCCATAATCAACACCAGTTCTTCTAGGAGATAAAGATTTAAAGCACAATATATTTCTGAAGATGAAAAGAGTCCAGGGGGTTGATAGTCTGAGGTAGTGCCGAAGCCCATTAGGATAACCTGGTTTTTAATCATGAATTACATCATCTTTCCCAAAGTGATATGCATAATCACTACCTGAACACATTTATTCCATTCTACAAATTATTATATCTGTTATATGGGTGTCGGGTGCTTGTGTGCATGCACACACATCACTCTCCAGTAAATACTACCTTTTATTTGTTTTGTTCTCCTTTACTCAACAGAGCAGTTTGACTGCAGACACTCCGGTGGTCAGCCAAGCCACACAAGGTGTTTTGTTATCAAGGTCTGTTAATATTTGCCTTTATATCTTCCCCTCAGTGGATGACAATCCTGGCCAAGACCAACCTTTCGAAATGTTAAAGTGCTGGGGGTGGCAAATGGCTAATTTTTCATCTGCAGTAAAGGTGTCAAGCTTTTGCAAGGAATTGATCTTGTGTTCCCTCACTCTCACCCCCCTTTCCTGCTCTCCCTGCTTCATTTTCTTTGCTCACAGAAAGTCAGCAATGATAACAAAGAGAACTCTGCTATTCTGAGTTAATATCTTCCTTCAAACTGAATAGAATATGTCCAAAGTACAGCAGTTTTATAAATGTTGCCGGATCGTGGCTGACCATTTGTACTCAGAAGTCTGAAGAGATTATATCTAATGGCAACAAGGAGGAGGAGGGTTATGTATTTCTACTCCACAGCTACTCCTTTTTAAAAACAACTATAAAACAAAATACACAAGACATTTACTGCAATTACAATAACATAGTAATAAAGGGAAACAAAAAGAAAAGAAACAAAATAACTTTACACACGCTTGTGCTCCCTTCACCACTGGAGACAGTTTCTCAATTCACATACCAAAATTTATAATTAATTATTTTAGTTATTATATTATTGTCCTGTTTCTTCACTTCCCTTTCTCAAATACATGTAAATCATTGCACAATGCCCCTTTTCTTATTTTAAGCTCACAAGTTAGTTAACCATTAATAGCCATGTTCCACATTTCCTTATGCCAGTCTTCCGTATTACGTTGGCTATTGGATGTCTACTTTTTTATATAAGTAGTCATGCCATTGTCACCATAATAACACTTAATTCTTTTTCTTCCCGACTTAATTATTACTAACCATATTCAGCAAAGCAATCTTTGAAGAGATTTGTACTTACTTACCCAAAGACCACCACAGATGTAAAGAAGTCCCCCTTTATTTTTTTTTTTACATTCCTAACATAAAGAGAATACTGTTTCAGTTATTAAATTAATTTTAACAGGTGCTAAGTACCATCTCCATATGGGTATGTAACAGTTTTCCTCAGACCTTATTGACATAGTTTTCATTATTGTTCTACATTCTATTCCAATCTTCCCGTTTAATTTCCTTAGCTAGATCATTTTGCCATACTTATTTTAGTACTATTGTTTTAAATTCTGCCTGTACAGTACTGATATTCCTTCTGTTCCCACAAACTTCAGATTTCTCTCTCTTTTTTCTATTATTTCCTCAAATTTCATAAACAATCTTCCTCTCCTTGCTTAGCCTTCCATTCTTTAGTCCTATCTATCTATCTATCTATCTATCTATCTATCTATCTATCTATCTATCTATCTATCTATCTATCTATCTATCTATCTATCTATCTATCTATCTATCTATCTATCTTATTTATTTATTTATTTATTTATTTATTTATTTATTTATTTATTTATTTATTTATTTATTTATTTATTTATTTATTTATTTATTTATTTATTTCGGTCAGGTGACCAGCTCAGCCACAAATGATTTGCTATATAATACATTTTAATGTATTGCCCACCTTTTGATGTCCATGTGTAGAGTTGCCTTTTGTGTTGTTGGAAAAGAGTGTCAGTTCAAGTTTATTGTATTAGCTAAAAGCCGTCACAGTTGTTTAAAATACAGATATGGCCAATTAAAATCATGATAAAACCACTGACATATAAAATAGTAAGAGACCCCTCATATCTGAGAATCTCCCACACAATTGATCGCAATGGCTTTCAGAAAATTAGCCCGAATGCTTCTGGCCGCTTTTGCGAATAGCACTGTTCTATACGTAACATAAGGGTCACAGTCCAAGAGTAACCTGACCACCTTTATCTGAGGGCTTTCCTCCTGTAGAGCAGCCAAAATGTTATCCAGGAGCTTTTCTCGAGGGTTCTGATATATCTGACAATAGAGTAGATATTTTAATGTTTGCTAAACCTAATCCTCCCTCTTTTTGTGGTGTGTACTGTAAGTTGTTATTGAATCTTGGTCTCTTATTTCCATTACAATACTCATTATTCATTGTCTGCTCAGCTGTGGATGTGCCTGGAAGTGAAAGGAAAGTCTGATGCTGCAAAGAAAAATACTGCATAGGAACCTGGAACGTAAGATCTATGAACCTTAGTAAGCTGGATGTGGTCAAACAGGAGATGGCAAGAATCAGCATTGACATACTGGGCATCAGTGAACTAAAGTGGATGGGAATGGGTGAATTCAATTCAGACGATTATCATATTTACTATTGTGGGCAAGAATATGTAGAAGAAATGGAATAGCCCTCATAGTCACCAAAGAGTGGGAAAAACTGTACTGGGATACAATCTCAAAAATGATAGAATGATTTCAAAACAAATCCAAGGCAGATCTTTCAACATCACAATAATCCACATTTATGCACCACCCACCAATGCTGGAGAGGCTGAAATTTACCAATTCTATGAAGACTTACAACTTCTAGAACTGACACCAAAGAAAGATGTTCTTCTCATTCCAGGGGACTGGAATGCTAAAGTAAGGAGTCAAGAGATAAAAGGAACAACAGGTAAGTTTGGCATTGGAGTTCAAAACAAACCAGGGCAAAGGCTAATAAAGTTTTCTTCAAGAGAACAAGCTGGTCATCACAAACACTCTTTTCCAACAACACAAGAGGCAATTCTACACATGGATATCACCAGATGGGCAATACCGAAATCAGATTGATTATATTCTCTGCAGCCAAAGATGGATAAGCATTACACAGTCAGCAAAAACAAGACCAGGAGCTGATTGTGGCTCTGATCATCAGCTTCTTATAGCAAAACTCAAGCTTAAACTGAAGAAAGTAGGAAAAACCACTGGGCTAGTCAGGTATAATCTAAACCAAATCCCTTATGAATACCCAGTGGAAGTGAAGAACAGATTTAAGGAACCAGTTTTGGTGGACAGAGTGCCTGAAGAACTTTGGATGGAAGCCCGTAACATTGTACAGGAGGCAGCAACAAAAACCTCTCCAAAGAAAAGGAAATGTGTTCATGATCATGGAACAAGGAAAGGCTAATTGCCTTAGAGAAAGAACAAAGGAGTCGACAATGGATGTCCAAGGCAGCGGAGCCTAAGGCAATGCCCTGAGAGCTCTTTTATTTACTTAGCATGATTTACATAGTATGTTGTGAGAGAGACAGATACGATAGTAGTTACTTAATCGTAACCAGGATTGGCTGAAATAACACTTTGATCTTATGCTCTATCTCTAAGTGAAAGGGCAGAATAGGAGGTTACCTCACCTGCTGGCAGCTGCTGCTTCCTGCCAGGAGTGTATGCACGTCACTGGAACAGAATGCAGCTACAACCTTTAAGCAGACGTTTCCCACAAAAATGCTAGAAAGCAAAGTGGCTGTCCAACAAGGCCTTACAAATAGCAGAAAGGAGAAGGAAAACAAAATGCAAAGGAAAAGCTACAGAAAATTGAATGCAGGTTTCCAGAGAAAAGCAAGGAGAGACAAGAGGGCCTTCCTAAATGAGCAGTGCAAAAGATATAAAGGAAAATAATAGAAAGGGAAGAACCAGAGATCTGTTCAAGAAAAGTGGTGATATTAAAGGAACATTTTGTGCAAAGATGGAAATGATAAAGGACAAAAATGGTAGCGGTAACAGAAGCAGAAGACATCAAGAAGAGGTGGCAAGAATACACAGAGGAATTATACCAGAAAGATCGGGGTGTCCCGGACAACCCAGATAGTGTGGTTTCTGACCTTGAGCCAGACATCCTGGAGAGTGAAGTTAAGTGGGCCTTAGAAAGCCTGGCTAACAACAAGGCCAGTGGAGGTGATGGCATTCCAGTTGAACTATTTAAAATCTTAAAAGCTGATGCTGTTAAGGTGCTACATTCAATATGCCAGCAAGTTTGGAAAACTCAACAGTGGCCAGAGGACTGGAAAAGATCAGTCTACATCCCAGTCCCAAAGAAGGGCATGCCAAAGAATGCTCCAACTGCCGTACAATTGCATTCATTTCATATGCTAGCAAGAGAGCCAGAAAGCCCAAGGCACCAGAGAGCCCAAGACTTGGGTCCTTTCTCTCCTAGTACGCACACCTATGTCTAGTAAGACCTAAATTTCCTTTCGCATTGGTTATGAGACTAGAACGGAGGTGGTGGCAGCCTAT
The DNA here is from genome assembly GCF_051106095.1 of Pogona vitticeps. NCBI lineage: Eukaryota > Metazoa > Chordata > Lepidosauria > Squamata > Agamidae > Pogona > Pogona vitticeps. The sequence continues at coordinate 143,958,925 of NC_135785.1, forward strand.
CCAGCTTGTAGGGATTGTTTTTGGTCCCTGACATACCTACTTTTATGTGGAAGCCGCTGCTAAGTGGTCTAACATGGGCTTATACTTGGGGACATGGTGGCGCTGTGGGCTAAACCGCAGAAGCCTGTGCTGCAGGGTCAGAAGACCAGCAGTCGTAAGATCAAATCCACGTGACGGAGTGAGCTCCCGCCGCTTGTCCCAGCTCCCACCAACCTAGCGGTTCGAAAGCATGCAAATGCAAGTAGATCAATAGGGACCACCTCGGTGGGAAGGTAACAGTGTTCCGTGTCTAAGTCACACTGGCCATGTGACCACGGAAGATTGTCTTCGGACAAAACGCTGGCTCTATGGCTTGGAAACGGGGATGAGCACTGCCCCCTAGAGTCGAACACGACTGGACAACAATTGTCAAGGGGAACCTTTACCTTTACCTTTATTCTTGGAGAACCCAAATGTCCAAAGGTCAGCGGTTCGCAATTCCTATTTTAAAGAGCCAAGCTCTGAAAAGACAAATGTATATCATTTGCCTCATACACCATTCCCGCTACTCATACCTGAATACAAAAATATTTCATATAAAGCACCTTGTGTCGGTTTTTCTATCAAGTCATGTCCAAACTACAGAGACTCTAGTAGCATTTACAGGATATGTGACATGTTTAAGAAGTGTATTATCACTGCCACCCCACCCCATCCCATCATTAATTTGCCTGGTTGAATGGGGATTTCAATCTATATCTCTGAGTCCTAGTCCAGCCCTCTATTCACTGTACCAAACTGGTCTGAAAGCAACTGTGTTTCTCAGCAAATGGGTTTTACTATTTCAGGGCTGTCCCCAAATCCCTAAACAAGCATTCGGTATGTCTAATGATCAGTAAATTTATGAAAATCAACAAAAGCAAGGCGTGCTGCAAAATCAAACTCTAGCATGTCAATCCTACTCTAAGAATCAGTGTTTTTAGATGACAATCTGCCATGGCATACAACAATATTTATAAACTAATGGAATATGATCAGAATAATATTCTATTGCATCTTTCTTATTAAAATTATTCTAGGTTTATAAGAGAAAAAACTCTCAGCCATTACTTCAATTTATGTGCTCAAGATGGGAAACACAAATGTGAAAAGCATAAACATAATAACAAAAAATGTTTAGATATGTCGGTGGCATCCAGCCTGCATTTGTTTGACTGATTTTCTATATCATTTATTACATTTTTTGTTTTATAACAGAATTTGATTAAATTAATTAATTCTAGTAGACTATACTACTCTTCTTTTAACTGTAAAAATTCTGTTTAAAATCAGTTTCCATAACAACAGGATTCTAGAGTTTGTTAAACATCTTCTTATCCTGTCCCTTGAAGATGCATTTTTTGGTCACAAGGAAAGACTACCAATGTTTAGTTCTTTTCTGTCAAAAACATACCCCCCCCCCAAACTATTTGCATTCCAGGTAGCAAGAAGATAAAGACCTTTGTCAACTTAGCAGGTCAACAAGTGCTTGGAAGCAATAATATGCAGTGTTGTTTGCCACATATTACCATGATGAGTAATGAGATGTAACTTATGTGACGAACACGGGTTCGAAAACACACGTGTACGCTTGGACAGAGAGCAATCAGGAGCTTGCACATGCTAAAATGGGCTGAAGAGTCCAATTCAGCCAGCTATGCTACAACACTCCTTCTCACAAGTCTGCCCACATAAGAACACCCTAGTACTCTCAGATATTATTATGAAAAGGTCAAGTGGGTTTTGTAGTCCTTAGACTTAACTTGCCCCACTGACAGGACTCTAAGTAAACTAGGCCGAGGCAGCACTCTCAGATGACCCTATGGCAAGTGTACTGTTCGGGAAACCAAATGAGTTTTATAATCTTTATTTTATTAAAGAAAAAGCATGTTACTAAGCCAAATTAAACCAAAACAAATAAACTAGCATTGTGCTGTTTAGTTACAAGGATGTAGTGAGGCAAAGAAAACATGAAAAATAGAAAAGTATTCAAAAACCCAAAAAACCATTAAGATGAATAAAAACAATTCCAGTCCAGGAAATCATTAGTAAACAAAATAATCCAAGTTGGTTATAACAAGGCTATAGTCCTCAGTGATACTATAGAATAAAAATCCCTAAACAAAAGTAAAAATCCATTATATGTCCCATAGTCCTTAGAAAATTACAAGAGCATAGTCCATATGGAGTATTCCAAGAAAAGAAGTCCATAAAGAATATTCCATAGGTAACAGTCCATAGAGAATAGTCCATGTACAGTCCTTAGGAAAATCCCATAAGTCTAAAAGTAATCCAGCAAAGCATAGAAACCAGTCCATGTAGGTAGTCCCAAATGGCTGAAGATTAGGTCACGCATGAATGAAAGGTCGGTCTTGGAAAGACAAAGTCCATAGGTAAAAAGTTCCTTTTTCAAGAGTAACTGGCAAGGGCCTAATGCACCTTCCCACGATGTCATCCAATCAGAGTTCGTTACCAGGCAAACAGTCCTGTTACATCACATGAATTCTTTCTCATCCACAGCAGATGTTGTTTGGGTTACGGTGGTTTATCAAAGAGTCACAACAATTCCCATCTAATCGCACCGAGTCCTTTTTCTCAGGCTATCCAAATAACATTCTCTCTGCTCGCCTAGAAAACAACTTGTCAGCATAGCACAGATATTATATACAAAGAAACAAAATGGAACCTCTCTGGCTCACTTCATAATTACAAAACCCATATGCCTTTAAAAGATTTCAACTTAAAAACCCATCTCATCACAAGCCCCCTGAAGATTAACAAAATTCCTAAACAATTTAAGTTTTAATTTTGATAACTGAATAAGATGAGATGTCATAATTAAGCATTAACAAAATAGAGAAAGATATGAACATGAGCATAAAGTAATACATTTCAAATATGATTCTAAAATAGCAAAACAATTGATACATGAGAACTATCATAATTACAGTATTTACCATACATGAGAGAAAATTGCGTTAGACACTTCTACTAGTCTGAAAAACAGAAGAATAAACAAGTTAGTATACTTAATCAAATACGTCACTCTGTATATGCTCAGATAATACTCTAGTCATCAAACCGTAAAATAGTGAAACAAGGGTTAACATCATAATAACTTGTTAATCAAATATACTGATATGAAGTAATAATAGTGAAAACACTCTATGTATGCTCAGGAACATTGTCATACAGAATACCAAGAAAATTAAACATCAGAGCTTTAACAATTCTAGCCATTTTCTCCCCTTGCATCTGCACTAAACATTCGAGATAAACAGTGGGGAATTAACAGTAGATGTTCAACATCAAAATCATATTTTTGCAATCTGCAATACCACTGCGTTAATCTTGGGCTTCGTTGTCTCTGCTTCTCTAAGAATGACAAAGCATTTTGGTCTGCTTGAATTGGATCAGGGCTGTAAATTACAAAGTTGCCTACATAGCCAATCAAATAATGTAAATCACCAAATAATTCATCAACCAATTTCTGAAAAGTAACATAGGTATTTTCCATTCCAGGTGCTAGTTTTCTGTGTTGGTAAATTCCCTGAGGGCAATTAAATGATGGATAAGGGCGATGTTCCTCTTTAATTAAAATCTGATAAAGCCTTTCAACAGTTCCAGACACTAAATTGCCCTTAGACCCTTCTAGATCTATAGGAACAGAAACAGCAGTAAATCCTTCATTGACTGTAATAAAAAGTTTCACCACATCAGTTTCTCCCGGTGAATTCGAGAAGACGTTTTGGGGTTTAGCTAACACAGGCTCCAATATCTGTCCTGGGCCAAATTGATCAATGCCTTCCACGCCTTGGTCTAGAAATGTCACACCTCCGGACACATGTATCACTGAATTAGCTGTGCTATCAGGTTTGGTCACAAGAGGCCGCTGTTGCAACAAAGTTCCCTCGGGAGTACTCTGCATAGCCTCAGAAACAGTATTAGCATTCTCACCACTTCCTTGGAAAACAGGCTGTTGAAAATAAGTATTGTCCCAAACCTCTGCTTTTCTTTCTAAAGATCTTTCTGAGAAGATTAACTGTGGTACTGGGCCAAATTTTTCAGATATGATTTCCGTCTCTGGAGAAACATCAATACTTTGTAATCCCAAAAAGTTAGTGCTTCCCCCTTCATTGGTTGTGTTATAAACAGTCTCACAATGTGAAAGTTCATGCTGCAAGGTCTCTGTACAAATAACTCCTATGGCACTGGGCAAAGACTCTGAGAAAACCTTCACTCCTCCAGCTTCCTCAGCTGACTTCCCCGGTACCTTGAGTAGGCCACCCCCTTGGTATTTTTCTTTACTTCCGAACTGCCATGAATTACATGGGGTCTCTGCCAACCTAACAGGGTCTGCTTTCGTTGTTCCCTCTGGGCTAAGAGAAGGGGGGTTTTTTGAGATCTGACATGCATCAAGATCTGCTGACACAAGTCCTGTTGCTTCTAAGCTCTCAGTCCCAGCAATTGCTTTATTACTTTGGAAAATCCCTTGCTCTCCTTCTTCTAGCAAACCCATAGTCTCCTCCCGAATTATTTCAGAACTTCTCACCTGTCCTGTGCTCTGAGTAAGAGCTGAGGTTGGTGCTGGGCTGAATTCCAATGCACTGCAATTCTCTGGAGCTCTGCAGTTTCCCCTTGCGTCGCCCGATGTTAACTTCTTCAAGGACCCTTCGCGGCAAAATTCCTCCTGCATTCCTCTCTCTGCGCGCGGCTCCAGGGCCTGTAAATCCTCTGTTTGGACGGACGATGAATCGCTGTCTTCTCTGGAATGCTCCTTAGCATTCCACTGGGCCTCGTTAACTCTTTCCACACACACATCTTGCATCTCAGGGTTGCTTCCAATTGTTTGAAGCGTCTCATTGCAGTAATCCCCAAAGGGACCCTGCTGAACTTGGAAAAACCTTTGCATCAAGCCAGGTTCTGTGCTAAGAAAACGTTTTAAAAGGATGTTCTCCTGATAAAGCTCACGTATCAGGAAATCTCTTTCCCTAATTTTCTGCTTGGCTTCCTCGAAAAATCCTGAAGCCATTTCTAAGAGTAAATCCACGGTTTTAGACTGATTTTGCTCCTCCATTCCTGCTGGCACTCTAGCCTAGGCTAGGTCAGCGATAAAGCCAAACAAAACTCTAATAATAGAAAGGAAAATTTAAAAATCTCCTCTGCACTTCTGACCAACTGCTGTCCCTTCTGCTATCCTAAGATAGGCGAGAGAACAAACAGCTGCCAAACCAAAATAAAATTAAAAATCTCTTCTGCACTTCTGACCAACTGCTGTCCCTTCTGTGACCCTAAGGTCTGTGAGAGGCCAGACAGCTGCCAAAACCAAAATACTGAAAAATCCAAAAGGAAGAGAAAAGAAAAACTGTGATCACTCCGTGAACCCTAGAGTTAAAGAGATGATCAATGACTGAACTGGGTGCAGATAGATACTTCCAAGATCATAGGGCATGACTCTAGGCCAAGCCAGATGCAACTAGGTACTCCTGCCAGATCCTAAGATCGTAGTGGGGAGACCCAGAGCTAGACTGGAACACGGCCAGGTGCTCCGGCAAATCCTAAGATTATAGGAGTACACTTAGGCCAAAAACAAAAACAAAATACTTGGATGCAAGTTCCAAAACAACATAGCCAGAACAAAGTGGCCAGAGTCATTTATGCAATCCTAAGATTGTGAAATGACCTGCTCAACTTGGGTGCAAGCACTCCAAAAATAAAGAACATGCATCTTGGAATTTCTTCACTACCACGTTGTAACAACCTGCACATGCCTACTGCTTAAATTCAATTGTTTCCTAACAGTTTGCTTGTCCCACTGGGAATCTCTTTCTTAAAAGAGCACCCCAGATTCTAACACACATTACCACAGCCTGAAGATTTAACACCTCTCACCACAGCCTTTAGAACTAACTGCTGGCAAACAGCGTTTCCTAGGAAGCAACTGTTTACACCCAGGGAAGCACCTAGCTCCTTGAAGCCTCAGTGTCCCACTGCAATCAAAACTTAGCTTGTGGATCAGAGTCACTCAAGCTGTTAGATAGAACAAAAATTGGTCATCCTGAGGTACTACAAAACCCAGCACGTGGTTCATCGCGCAGCTGCCACCATGTTACGAACACGGGTTCGAAAACACACGTGTACGCTTGGACAGAGAGCAATCAGGAGCTTGCACATGCTAAAATGGGCTGAAGAGTCCAATTCAGCCAGCTATGCTACAACACTCCTTCTCACAAGTCTGCCCACATAAGAACACCCTAGTACTCTCAGATATTATTATGAAAAGGTCAAGTGGGTTTTGTAGTCCTTAGACTTAACTTGCCCCACTGACAGGACTCTAAGTAAACTAGGCCGAGGCAGCACTCTCAGATGACCCTATGGCAAGTGTACTGTTCGGGAAACCAAATGAGTTTTATAATCTTTATTTTATTAAAGAAAAAGCATGTTACTAAGCCAAATTAAACCAAAACAAATAAACTAGCATTGTGCTGTTTAGTTACAAGGATGTAGTGAGGCAAAGAAAACATGAAAAATAGAAAAGTATTCAAAAACCCAAAAAACCATTAAGATGAATAAAAACAATTCCAGTCCAGGAAATCATTAGTAAACAAAATAATCCAAGTTGGTTATAACAAGGCTATAGTCCTCAGTGATACTATAGAATAAAAATCCCTAAACAAAAGTAAAAATCCATTATATGTCCCATAGTCCTTAGAAAATTACAAGAGCATAGTCCATATGGAGTATTCCAAGAAAAGAAGTCCATAAAGAATATTCCATAGGTAACAGTCCATAGAGAATAGTCCATGTACAGTCCTTAGGAAAATCCCATAAGTCTAAAAGTAATCCAGCAAAGCATAGAAACCAGTCCATGTAGGTAGTCCCAAATGGCTGAAGATTAGGTCACGCATGAATGAAAGGTCGGTCTTGGAAAGACAAAGTCCATAGGTAAAAAGTTCCTTTTTCAAGAGTAACTGGCAAGGGCCTAATGCACCTTCCCACGATGTCATCCAATCAGAGTTCGTTACCAGGCAAACAGTCCTGTTACATCACATGAATTCTTTCTCATCCACAGCAGATGTTGTTTGGGTTACGGTGGTTTATCAAAGAGTCACAACAATTCCCATCTAATCGCACCGAGTCCTTTTTCTCAGGCTATCCAAATAACATTCTCTCTGCTCGCCTAGAAAACAACTTGTCAGCATAGCACAGATATTATATACAAAGAAACAAAATGGAACCTCTCTGGCTCACTTCATAATTACAAAACCCATATGCCTTTAAAAGATTTCAACTTAAAAACCCATCTCATCACAAGCCCCCTGAAGATTAACAAAATTCCTAAACAATTTAAGTTTTAATTTTGATAACTGAATAAGATGAGATGTCATAATTAAGCATTAACAAAATAGAGAAAGATATGAACATGAGCATAAAGTAATACATTTCAAATATGATTCTAAAATAGCAAAACAATTGATACATGAGAACTATCATAATTACAGTATTTACCATACATGAGAGAAAATTGCGTTAGACACTTCTACTAGTCTGAAAAACAGAAGAATAAACAAGTTAGTATACTTAATCAAATACGTCACTCTGTATATGCTCAGATAATACTCTAGTCATCAAACCGTAAAATAGTGAAACAAGGGTTAACATCATAATAACTTGTTAATCAAATATACTGATATGAAGTAATAATAGTGAAAACACTCTATGTATGCTCAGGAACATTGTCATACAGAATACCAAGAAAATTAAACATCAGAGCTTTAACAATTCTAGCCATTTTCTCCCCTTGCATCTGCACTAAACATTCGAGATAAACAGTGGGGAATTAACAGTAGATGTTCAACATCAAAATCATATTTTTGCAATCTGCAATACCACTGCGTTAATCTTGGGCTTCGTTGTCTCTGCTTCTCTAAGAATGACAAAGCATTTTGGTCTGCTTGAATTGGATCAGGGCTGTAAATTACAAAGTTGCCTACATAGCCAATCAAATAATGTAAATCACCAAATAATTCATCAACCAATTTCTGAAAAGTAACATAGGTATTTTCCATTCCAGGTGCTAGTTTTCTGTGTTGGTAAATTCCCTGAGGGCAATTAAATGATGGATAAGGGCGATGTTCCTCTTTAATTAAAATCTGATAAAGCCTTTCAACAGTTCCAGACACTAAATTGCCCTTAGACCCTTCTAGATCTATAGGAACAGAAACAGCAGTAAATCCTTCATTGACTGTAATAAAAAGTTTCACCACATCAGTTTCTCCCGGTGAATTCGAGAAGACGTTTTGGGGTTTAGCTAACACAGGCTCCAATATCTGTCCTGGGCCAAATTGATCAATGCCTTCCACGCCTTGGTCTAGAAATGTCACACCTCCGGACACATGTATCACTGAATTAGCTGTGCTATCAGGTTTGGTCACAAGAGGCCGCTGTTGCAACAAAGTTCCCTCGGGAGTACTCTGCATAGCCTCAGAAACAGTATTAGCATTCTCACCACTTCCTTGGAAAACAGGCTGTTGAAAATAAGTATTGTCCCAAACCTCTGCTTTTCTTTCTAAAGATCTTTCTGAGAAGATTAACTGTGGTACTGGGCCAAATTTTTCAGATATGATTTCCGTCTCTGGAGAAACATCAATACTTTGTAATCCCAAAAAGTTAGTGCTTCCCCCTTCATTGGTTGTGTTATAAACAGTCTCACAATGTGAAAGTTCATGCTGCAAGGTCTCTGTACAAATAACTCCTATGGCACTGGGCAAAGACTCTGAGAAAACCTTCACTCCTCCAGCTTCCTCAGCTGACTTCCCCGGTACCTTGAGTAGGCCACCCCCTTGGTATTTTTCTTTACTTCCGAACTGCCATGAATTACATGGGGTCTCTGCCAACCTAACAGGGTCTGCTTTCGTTGTTCCCTCTGGGCTAAGAGAAGGGGGGTTTTTTGAGATCTGACATGCATCAAGATCTGCTGACACAAGTCCTGTTGCTTCTAAGCTCTCAGTCCCAGCAATTGCTTTATTACTTTGGAAAATCCCTTGCTCTCCTTCTTCTAGCAAACCCATAGTCTCCTCCCGAATTATTTCAGAACTTCTCACCTGTCCTGTGCTCTGAGTAAGAGCTGAGGTTGGTGCTGGGCTGAATTCCAATGCACTGCAATTCTCTGGAGCTCTGCAGTTTCCCCTTGCGTCGCCCGATGTTAACTTCTTCAAGGACCCTTCGCGGCAAAATTCCTCCTGCATTCCTCTCTCTGCGCGCGGCTCCAGGGCCTGTAAATCCTCTGTTTGGACGGACGATGAATCGCTGTCTTCTCTGGAATGCTCCTTAGCATTCCACTGGGCCTCGTTAACTCTTTCCACACACACATCTTGCATCTCAGGGTTGCTTCCAATTGTTTGAAGCGTCTCATTGCAGTAATCCCCAAAGGGACCCTGCTGAACTTGGAAAAACCTTTGCATCAAGCCAGGTTCTGTGCTAAGAAAACGTTTTAAAAGGATGTTCTCCTGATAAAGCTCACGTATCAGGAAATCTCTTTCCCTAATTTTCTGCTTGGCTTCCTCGAAAAATCCTGAAGCCATTTCTAAGAGTAAATCCACGGTTTTAGACTGATTTTGCTCCTCCATTCCTGCTGGCACTCTAGCCTAGGCTAGGTCAGCGATAAAGCCAAACAAAACTCTAATAATAGAAAGGAAAATTTAAAAATCTCCTCTGCACTTCTGACCAACTGCTGTCCCTTCTGCTATCCTAAGATAGGCGAGAGAACAAACAGCTGCCAAACCAAAATAAAATTAAAAATCTCTTCTGCACTTCTGACCAACTGCTGTCCCTTCTGTGACCCTAAGGTCTGTGAGAGGCCAGACAGCTGCCAAAACCAAAATACTGAAAAATCCAAAAGGAAGAGAAAAGAAAAACTGTGATCACTCCGTGAACCCTAGAGTTAAAGAGATGATCAATGACTGAACTGGGTGCAGATAGATACTTCCAAGATCATAGGGCATGACTCTAGGCCAAGCCAGATGCAACTAGGTACTCCTGCCAGATCCTAAGATCGTAGTGGGGAGACCCAGAGCTAGACTGGAACACGGCCAGGTGCTCCGGCAAATCCTAAGATTATAGGAGTACACTTAGGCCAAAAACAAAAACAAAATACTTGGATGCAAGTTCCAAAACAACATAGCCAGAACAAAGTGGCCAGAGTCATTTATGCAATCCTAAGATTGTGAAATGACCTGCTCAACTTGGGTGCAAGCACTCCAAAAATAAAGAACATGCATCTTGGAATTTCTTCACTACCACGTTGTAACAACCTGCACATGCCTACTGCTTAAATTCAATTGTTTCCTAACAGTTTGCTTGTCCCACTGGGAATCTCTTTCTTAAAAGAGCACCCCAGATTCTAACACACATTACCACAGCCTGAAGATTTAACACCTCTCACCACAGCCTTTAGAACTAACTGCTGGCAAACAGCGTTTCCTAGGAAGCAACTGTTTACACCCAGGGAAGCACCTAGCTCCTTGAAGCCTCAGTGTCCCACTGCAATCAAAACTTAGCTTGTGGATCAGAGTCACTCAAGCTGTTAGATAGAACAAAAATTGGTCATCCTGAGGTACTACAAAACCCAGCACGTGGTTCATCGCGCAGCTGCCACCATGTTACGAACACGGGTTCGAAAACACACGTGTACGCTTGGACAGAGAGCAATCAGGAGCTTGCACATGCTAAAATGGGCTGAAGAGTCCAATTCAGCCAGCTATGCTACAACACTCCTTCTCACAAGTCTGCCCACATAAGAACACCCTAGTACTCTCAGATATTATTATGAAAAGGTCAAGTGGGTTTTGTAGTCCTTAGACTTAACTTGCCCCACTGACAGGACTCTAAGTAAACTAGGCCGAGGCAGCACTCTCAGATGACCCTATGGCAAGTGTACTGTTCGGGAAACCAAATGAGTTTTATAATCTTTATTTTATTAAAGAAAAAGCATGTTACTAAGCCAAATTAAACCAAAACAAATAAACTAGCATTGTGCTGTTTAGTTACAAGGATGTAGTGAGGCAAAGAAAACATGAAAAATAGAAAAGTATTCAAAAACCCAAAAAACCATTAAGATGAATAAAAACAATTCCAGTCCAGGAAATCATTAGTAAACAAAATAATCCAAGTTGGTTATAACAAGGCTATAGTCCTCAGTGATACTATAGAATAAAAATCCCTAAACAAAAGTAAAAATCCATTATATGTCCCATAGTCCTTAGAAAATTACAAGAGCATAGTCCATATGGAGTATTCCAAGAAAAGAAGTCCATAAAGAATATTCCATAGGTAACAGTCCATAGAGAATAGTCCATGTACAGTCCTTAGGAAAATCCCATAAGTCTAAAAGTAATCCAGCAAAGCATAGAAACCAGTCCATGTAGGTAGTCCCAAATGGCTGAAGATTAGGTCACGCATGAATGAAAGGTCGGTCTTGGAAAGACAAAGTCCATAGGTAAAAAGTTCCTTTTTCAAGAGTAACTGGCAAGGGCCTAATGCACCTTCCCACGATGTCATCCAATCAGAGTTCGTTACCAGGCAAACAGTCCTGTTACATCACATGAATTCTTTCTCATCCACAGCAGATGTTGTTTGGGTTACGGTGGTTTATCAAAGAGTCACAACAATTCCCATCTAATCGCACCGAGTCCTTTTTCTCAGGCTATCCAAATAACATTCTCTCTGCTCGCCTAGAAAACAACTTGTCAGCATAGCACAGATATTATATACAAAGAAACAAAATGGAACCTCTCTGGCTCACTTCATAATTACAAAACCCATATGCCTTTAAAAGATTTCAACTTAAAAACCCATCTCATCACAACTTAATTCTTGGAAAGTCAGGCAGTTACCTCTAATACTGCTACATTTTTAGTGTAGTAATTAACATTACTTTTACAATATATTGAAGGGGGCATTCAGGGTGATTTGGAGCCAATTTTGAGAATTTGTCGTGTGAAGTACATGTTTTTAATTTTTTTTTATCCAAAAAGTTAATACATTAAAAAGACAATATTAACATACTATTCTTTAAGTAATGAATAATGTTTTACTTTTTGAAAAGTATTGTGTCAATGTTGCTAAATTGGACCATGGAACAACAGGGAAAAAACTACAAACAAGACTTTCCCACATTCACCTGATGTTTGAGACACTAGAGTTTTGTATCAATAAAGTATTATTGTGTTTCCCCTAAAATAAGACAGGGTCTTATATTAATTTTTGCTCCAAAACACACATGAGGGCTTATTTTTAGGGGATGTTTTATTTATTTTATTTTATTTTATTTTATTTTATTTTTATTTTTCCCATATACAATAATCTATATTTATTAAAATACAGTCATGGCATCTTCTTCTGGTTGCTGCACAGTGGTGGAGGACAGGGTTTCACTTTACTGGGGCTTATTTTTGGGGATAGGGCTTACATTATGAACATCGTGAAAAATCATACTAGGGCTTATTTTCAAGTTAGGGCTTATTTCCAGGGAAACAGGGTAAATGATTCTTGGTATAAAAATCTAACCCTGGAAATGTGAAATGTGTTTGAATGCTTAATAGAGCTTACTTCAGGACAAAGAGATGTAACTTAGATTTTTTTATTTGTTTATTTATTTTTTAAAGACAGTAAGTAGCAATGCTGTATATGGAATATCCATTAGAGGCCATTCTGGAATAAAAACTTATCGAAAAATCCATTGGGTTTTCAACTGTATCAACTGTCATGCAGAATGCATGGTGTTTGCAATGTAAGTTGATTCTGTAAGAGTTTACATTAATGTAGGCATCCTTCACTCTCAAGAGACTATGGTAACATGCTCTGAATAGAGGTCTTGGAAAAGCATCTAGTGTGGCTTAGAAGGCCAATTCGAGAGTGACAATTCCTTACACAGTGACCACTGTAACGCGCTCTTCGTGGGGCTACCTTTGAGGCTGACACAGAAACAACAAGTGGTGCAGAATGCAGTGGCCAGACTCCTAAGTGGAGCGTGAAGATACCATCACATTTCTCCTATTCTGGCCGCGCTGCATTGGCTGCCCATTCGGTTCCGCGTTGACTTCAAAGTTCTGATGCTTACGTATAAAGCCCCAAATGGTTTAGGGCCTCGATACTTGGCAGAACGCTTACTCCCACCCAGTTCTACCCGTGTCACCCAGGCGGGTCAGGAGGTGAGGCTGAGGAGCCTGATGCCGAGGGAAGCCCGGAAGGAAAAAACAAGAAACCGGGCCTTCTCGGTGGTGGCTCCTCGCCTCTGGAACAACTTACCTCCTGACATTTGTGCAGCTCCCTCACTGGGTATTTTTAAGAAACAACTGAAAACATGGATGTTCAGGCAGGCCTTCCCCCTTTCCACCTAATACCTAATTATTCTTTTTCTTTCTGTTATAATATACCCTGTTTCTCGCCATCTTTGGGAAAAAATTTATTCTATCTTTTAATTATGCAAATTATGTTATGTTATGTGATATGTTATATGTTTAAGTTTTTAGTGTGTGTTGTAAGCCGCCTAGAGTGGTCACAACTGACTAGATAGGCGGGGTATAAATAAATAAATAAATAAATAAATAAATAAATAAATAAATAAATAAATAAATAAATAAATAAATAAATAAATTGCACACGGAAGACAAATCTCCCTGATTTTGCTGGTTTTGGGACTGCCTCTTTGCCCTGGCCTGCTGAACTTGCCTCTTCAAATTGGGAGAGGTCATGTTGCACTGCCTGCTTCCAGGCTGAATGCTCAGATGTCAGTTTTTTCCATCTGTTGAGGTCCATTCCTAAGGCCTTCAGATCCCGCTTGCAGATATCCTTGTATTGCAGCTGTGGTCTCCCTCTGGGGCACTTTCCCTGCACTAATTTTCCATAGAGGAGATCCTTTGGAATCCAACCATCAGCCATTCTCACGACATACCCAAGCCAACATAGATGTCATTGTTTCAGTAATGTATACATGCTAAAAATTCCACCTCATTCAGGTGCAGAGAACTGGTGTAAATTATAGCAACAGATTGCCACTAATTGATGGATCTCTGTTTGGATTCCTGATCATGTGCCATTGGTGTGCAATGAGTTGCTCTAGTGGGGACTTGTTAATTAGCAATAATGTTGCTATAAGTCACTCCTTTTGTTCCTGTTCATGGAGTTTTCTTGGCAAAGATACTGGAGTGGCTTGCCAGCTCCTAGAGAGCTTCACTACTCACTTCACACGCTAGCAAGGTTATGCTCAAAATCCTACGAGGTAGGCTTCAGCAGTATGTGGACCGAGAACTCCCAGAAATACAAGCTGGATTTCAAAGGGGCAGAGGAACTAGAGACCAAATTGCTAACATGCACTGGATTATGGAGAAAGCCAGAGAGTTCCAGAAAATCATTTACTTCTGCTTCATTGACTACGCAAAAGACTTTGACTGTGTGGACCACAACAAAATATGGCAAGTTCTTAAAGAAATGGGAGTGCCTGATCATCTTATCTATCTCCTGAGAAATCTATATGTGGGACAGGAAGCAACAGTTAGAACTGGATATGGAACAACTGATTGGTTCAAAATTGGGAAAGGAGTACAACAAGGCTGTATATTGTCCCCCAGCTTATTTAACTTATATGCAGAATACATCATGTGAAAGGCAAGACTGGATGAATCCCAAAATGGAATTAAAGCTCCTGGAAGAAATATCAACGACCTCAGATATGCAGAAGATACCACTCTGATGGCAGAAAGTGAGGAGGAATTAAAAAACCTGTTAATGAGAGGGAAAGAGGAGAGTGCCAAAAATGGTCTGAAGCTCAACATAAAAAAACTAAGATCATGGCCACTGGTCCCATCACCTCCTAGCAAATCGAAGGGGAAGATATGGAGGCAGTGACAGATTTTACTTTATTGGCTCCATGATCACTGCTGATGGGGACATCAGCCACGAAATTAAAAGACACCTGCTTCTTGGGAGGAAAGCGATGACAAACCTAGACAGCATCTTAAAAAGCAGAGACATCACCTTGCTGACAAAGGTCCGCATAGTCAAAACTATGGTTTTTCCAGTAGCGATGTATGGAAGTGAGAGCTGGGCCATAAAGAAGGCTGACCACTGAAGAATTGATGCTTTTGAATTGTGGTGCTGGAGGTGACTCTTGAGAGTTCCCTGGACTGCAAAGAGAACAAACATGTTCATTTTGAAGGAAATGAACCCTGAGTGCTCACTGGAAGGACAGATCCTGAAGTGGAGGCTCCAATACTTTGGCCATCTTATGAGAAGAGAAGACTCCCTGGAAAAGACCCTGATGTTGGGAAAGTGTGAGGGCAAGAGGAGAAGGGGACGACAGAGGACAAGTTGGTTGGACTGGGTCATCAAAGCTACCAATATGAATTTGACCAAACTCCAAGAGGCAGTGGAAGACAGGAGGGCCTGGCGTGCTCTCGTCCATGGGGTCACAAAGAATCAGACACAACTAAACGACTAAACAACAACAATATGTCACTCTAATTTCCCTTCTGTCAGCATAAATACACAAGTGAGTTTGTCCATTCTCACATTAATCACCCATTTTCTTGATCTAAACTTTTTGTGATGTAATAAACAAAAAAGTGACATCTCTTCGATTGGTTTTAAACCTAGATGTTTGCCTTGAAACCTACAATATCTCTCAGTCTGTGGAATCCTTCTCTGACAGCTCCTGTTTTTAAAACAGATTTGATCTTTTATTTGTGAAACACTCTAAGAGTCACAGACTGAAAGCAATCTCATAATTTTCCTCAAAGGGCTTTCCACGTCCCACACATTAGCAACTCATTCAATTATATTTTTATACGGTGCTGCTGGATGTGATTATTATATATTAAAGGAATGATGAGGATCAATGCACACCCTTGCTGAAAGGACTTTGTGCACCAGTGCATGAGACTGCAGGCCAAGATGATTTAGACTTCAAGTGGTTCATTCTGTTTTATTAACATCCAAGAAAGCATCTTGTTAACTGAACCCAATCGTTTTATAGTGATGTGCATATGATAAGTTCAAGGTGAACTCAAATGGATAAATAGATTGAGGAAGCATGGCCACAGACGTTTGAATCAAAAGATGGAGAGTGATGGGTTTTTCTGGAGAAGCAAAAGCCTTTCATTCTGATCTAGCTAAAGACTCTACCTTTGTGGAAACAGGCAGTTCCTGTAAATCTGCCTGTAATGCCTACCTGGTTGAGGAACTATGTGTGCAAATAACTTTTGTGCTTGCTTAGACCCTTACAACACAATCCTATGCATGTGTAGTGAAAATTTTGCTCCACTGAATTTAATGGAGTTTTCAGGTAATTGGGGTATAGAATTTCTTTCCTGGTTTCAAATGTGCTCTTTCTTTCTTTCTTTCTTTCTTTCTTTCTTTCTTTCTTTCTTTCTTTCTTTCTTTCTTTCTTTCTTTCTTTCTTTCTTTCTTTCTTTCTTTCTTTCTTTCTTTCTTTCTGAATTTCTGAATTTCTGAATTTCTTTCTGAATTTCTTTCTGAATTTCTTTCTGAATTTCTGAATTTCTTTCTTTCTTTCTTTCTTTCTTTCTTTCTGAATTTCTGAATTTCTGAATTTCTGAATTTCTTTCTGAATTTCTGAATTTCTGAATTTCTTTCTGAATTTCTTTCTGAATTTCTGAATAATTTCTGAATTTCTAAACCGTAAAACAACAGATTTAAAGTTAATTTAAAAGCAGGTGGGTGATTACAGATATTAAGCATATATTCACAGTGGAGCTATTACAGATGACATGATTTAGAAAGCTTGCCGAAATAGGAACGTTTTAACAGATATTTTGAAAGAGGGAGGTATCGAGGTGAATTTCAGTCAGCAGTTTGTTCCAGGTTGAGGAGTGATCACCGAGAAGTCCCAATTCTTTGTTTTCTCCTTCATGGACTCCTTTGAGGTTGGCATCCTCAGCTGCCTGGCACAGGTAGATGAACAGCCCCTCTTGGAAGAAGGCATTCCGTCATGTACTGAGTCCCAAAGCAATAAGAGTTTTATAGGTCAAAACCAGCACCTTGAATCTGATTCGGAAATGAACCAGAAAGCAGTGCAACGCTTTTTCAAGTGCCATTTTTGTATATTAGCTCTAGGACACTTTCACCTATCGAAAGACAACAAATGACTTTAATTAACTACTATGAGTGTTCTGCCCTTACTCTAAAGAGCTTAGAATAATGTTTGCCCCTTCTATATTTAAAAGAGGGAGAGGTTTTTCCTAGACTATAACCTTCTCAGTTTCTACAGCCACTATCTCTACTGGCTGAGGCATTTTGGATGATTTAGTCAACACACAACTTTCCCCATATGTAGTTTGAAGTTAAAGAAAAAGTCCAGTCCTACACCAGCCAGTAGCTGCAGTGCTGTGTGACAACTTAAATCTGGATGCCTGACATCCACACCTAATAGAGGGGTATTTAGCTCCCTGCCAATCATCTCCCTGGAGTGCAGGTTTCGCAGATGTTCAATCACCAGTGAGAAAGCCCTGACCAATATCCCAGAATTCCATGTAAATGAGGTAGTTGGAGGGAGGGCCTTACTAGGAGATCTCCAAAGAGGATGAGTTTCATGTGGAAGAAGACATTGTTCCAGGTTATATTGGGCTCCATAGGACCCTAATGACCAAAACATACTTTGATTAGGTCCAGAAGAATATACGTAGTCAATGGGAATGTGGGAGGAAAGGGGGCTTAACATCTACCTCATAACCAGCCGTTATTCACAGATTATCAGTATTCTTGACTTCCTACAGTATCCAAAACATCTTTAAGAGTAGCCCAACATGTGAAATTCTATGTAATTGGGATATTATGTTTCCTGGAGTGAAACGATTGAACTGCTCACACTGCTCAGAGCTATAATAGCAGTGGTATTTGTGTGTGATATCATGGTTACAGGCTGGATTAGTACTAGAGAGGTTCAGGTTCACACTTTTATGAAGCTTGCTCAGTGACTTTAGCCAATTACTAGGGACATCAATCTTTGCTTATTTTATTCTGGCAAGTATGAAAAGAATTGAATGTTTTTCTCTTCCTGAGTGACGTCTTTTGTGTGACTGTTTGCATTAGGCTTCCCATCCCACCTCCCAAATTTGGAAATATATATTTTGGTGCACAAAGTTGTATTTTGTTTTTTAAAAACATATTCAACAAGTTGTAAATGTGAAATACCAATTTTTGTGCAAAATACAAGTTTTTGCACAAAAGCACCTTTTTCTTGCTAATGAAACAGCTAACCAAAAAAAAGGCCAGTATTTTTGCTCTCATGTAGAAGTAAAACATCTCTTTGTGAGTCTAGAGAACCATTCTTAGCTACCATTCTTAGAGGAACAGCAGGACATAAATATAACAAAATAATGAAATAAGTAAGTGCAAACATTTATCCTGTTCTCTACCCCCATATAGGAGACCTCAAGTTTCATGCAACAAAATGCAGTTGGATTTTTTGGATCTGTTTCCAGAGCTTTCAATATATCTGAGCACAGAGCTCAGTGCAAATGTTGTACAGTGAAGAAGAATTCACAAGAGCCTTTAGTCTTTCCTTTTCTGACTGTGGAAAGTAACTAACCTATTACTTGATTATGGCAGCCAAGTGCATATGAAACATCGTAAGTAATATACTAGGTGCAGAACCACTCTCTCTTTGCTAGTAGTTACTCCTCTTGACTCAAAAGATGTAAAGTAATGGAGAAGCTGATTTTGTAGTGCATGAAAGCAATTGCCCCTTAGTAATCTGATGATTTTGTGTGGGCAGTTACTCAGGAAAATTCAGAAAAGATTTTTCAACATCTACCCTTCACAACATGCAAGGAAAAAGAGCCTTAGGTTTACCAAATTGGCCCAGGGAGCTTTAGAGGTTGGTTTAACATGGTGTGAAAAGTATTATAGACTGAAAGCTGTCTTCTTTTATGTTTCCCTTTCTGACGCCAAAATATGTTTTGTTTTAAAATGCCAAACATTTGTTGTAAGGTACAGAAAGATACAGAAACCAAACACCAATGGAATAGTTGATGGTATTACCAATTACAAATGCTGCTGAATCTTTAAACAAAGTTCTGAGTGGTGCAAATTTGGACCAACATATCTTTTCACCGCATTGTTTTCTGTGTAGTGATGTCATTAGTTCATTGCCTGAAATCCAGCTGTTAGCCCCAACTAGAATAGACCCACTGAATAAATGGCCACAATCCTATTATCAGTTTGCCCTTGTGTAAATGAAATTATGTACCGTATTTTTTGCACCATAAGACACACTTTTTTCCCACAAAACAGGGGGGTGGAAAGTCTGTGCGTCTTATGGAGCGAAGAAAACTGATTATATTTTCCTGTTTTCTTCTCCTAAAAAATTGGTGCGTCTTATGGAAAGGTGCGTCTTATGGAGCGAAAAATACGGTAAATCTTGGTGTTCATTAACAAGGTGGTGCTTGCATTCCTGATCATGTGACTGTGTGTACACTCAGGAACCTAACTAGTACCTCCCTAAAGATCAGCAATCTGCTTCTAAGAAGTATGTGATTGTCTTTATACACATGTGAATTGGCAATAGGATGATGTCTCATGGAATTTATTTAAGTGCTGATTTATTGATTTCTTTTTGATTCAATTGTCGGAGTTGCTGCCGAGCCGTGGCTTTGGGCAGGGCAACTTACCTTTTGCCCCCTCCCCCACAGATGGCACAAGACCTTAAGGTCTCACAAGAGTTGCTTGAATAGAGGGGGGAACGCCAGGCTATATAAGGGGTGTTCCCTCCTCTAACCGTCCTCTTCTTTTTCTGGCTTGCCTAAAAGAAGGACTCTGTGCGATCAGGCAATTCTTGCTGTGTCACCTATAATGGTTGCTGAAGGATGGAAGGGTAGCATCGGCTCCTTCCCACGGTTATCATTCATATTATCATTTACTTGCTGGGATGGTTCCATTTTTTCAATATTTAGGGGAAGTGGGCGGCAGTGGCAGCGCGGGAGCGGCGGCACAGCTGCGCTGGCTGCACTTAGGTGCGGGCAGTTCAATGATTTATCAGGCCTATAATAATAATAATAACCTAACCCTAACCCTAACCCTAACCCTAACCCTAACCCTAACCCTAACCCTAACCCTAACCCTAACCCTAACCCTAACAATAATAATAATAATAATAATAATAATAATAATAATAATAATAACAACAACAACAACAACAACAACAACAACAACAACAACATAAATACATAAATACATAAATACATAAATAATAATAAAATAATAATAAGGACACTGGGGGCGAGAGGGTAAGATCGGGGTGGCGGTGCATCGGATCTAGTTTTTAGGCAGTTAATGGCCTTGGTTCGGCACAAACCCTATCCCCCCACCCCATTTTTCTCAGTTTGAATTTTGGCGCCAGTTTGCTAAGCAGGGCATCAAGGCATCGGTGGCTGGTATGAAGCTACGTACCCCTTCTTTTCTGTCAACCCCCCCTGCAGATACCTATATAGCATAATACCGAAGGAAGGCTTGCGGGGATCGGGGCACGGGAGTACCCAACACAGGCTATAATACTGTCCCATGGTGCACTCTGCCATATGGGGATGTTCTATGCCTCTGGGTCATCACCTCACCCCGCCAACTAAAGAAAAGATATGGAAGAAAAAATGTGGACTTATTTGAATTATTAAATAGAAATGTAGAAAAAGAAGGTCATAGATACGGAAGATGAGAAGGAAAAAGAAAGGTGCAGGAGAAAAAAACCTGAGAGGATATGGGCAAATTGGCTCCCAGGATTTTAAAACTATGCTGGCATGATAGTTAAGGCACAACCATGGAGGGCCAAGCTTTATTCCAATATTTAGATACAATTTACAGGGTGTATGTTGATTTCGTGGGGCAGGCATGACTTTATTATGATGAAGCATTCAGAATGCACAGTGCAGTTCACCTCAACATGCATTGGGCTGAGCCCCAGCCTGGATTGTGGCTGCAACACATGACACCCACTAGGCCAAACATAAGGAACAGATTCAACAGCAGACATTTGAATAGGATGGTCGCCCTTGGCCAAAATCTCTGCCTGGGAGCGGGGCAGGTGGTTCAACCCTGCATGCTTTGTTGGGAGTACAACTCCAAGGGCTTCTGTACCAAGAGACCATGCTGCTTTAGGCACAAGTGCAACACATGCAGGGGTCAGAACCTCAACTCAGCATGTTTTAGAGCAGGCGCCGAACACCAGAACAAGGGCCCAGGAGGTGGCAAAAAGCCCAACAATGGTGGAGGCATATCTGGAAAAGGGGCCCAGCCCAATTAAGGTTGAAGTTTTAGAAGCCTGGTTAAAACCTTACCCAAGTAGAGAGAATGCTAATTATCTCTTAGAAGGCTTTAAATATAGTTTCCAAATCCCGGCCACAGAGGAGGCAGTGCATATTTTGTGCAGAACCTCCAATTGGTGCACAGAATGGAAAGCATAGTCCAGAGTTAGATAGATAAGGAAGTGAAAGTAGGAAGGGTTCTTGGTCCCTTCCCAATGTTACCCATGAAGAACCTGAGGGTTTCCCCTTTAGCTATCATGCCTAAAAAGGCCCAAGGTGAGTTCAGGCTTATTCATCACTTACCTTTTCCGGAGGGAGCATCAGTTAACTAAGCTATCCCACCAGAAGTATGTTTGGCAGGGGGGAGCTTAAATCCAACTCCTTTATAAAGTGAGTCACCACTCTTGACAGCTTCCTTGAGCAGCAATTCACTTTTTTGCCTCCAACAGTTTTTTTCAATGTTTCTTGGAATTCTTGCAGAGGCCTAGAACCCCCCAAAATAGGACCCCCATCTGTGGTACAGCCTTTCATCCAGAAAAACTAAAGCACAGAACTGGCCCATGAGACCCATGCCCTGGAAGTTAACAACAATAATAAAATGATAATATTCAAATCAGCAACATCTGCTAAATGATTATGGAGCAGAGTATATTCAACTACTTTAAAGGCTAAGACCAAAAAGCCAAGTTCAAAAATGTAGAGGCTTAGCCCTGCAGCCAAGTCAGAGAAAGAAAATCTGCAAAGAATAATTAGATGTGTCTTTTAGGGCATAGTAGAGACAACAGCCGATTTCTGTTCTCTGATCACTTCATTATTATTGTTGTCTTGCCCTCACTGTTGGTACTTGTAGATGTATTAAAAAGCAGATTGGAGCACAAAATATGCAGTGAATAATTTCATATAAACAGTTCATGCTATGATTTGAGTGTACAACATGGCGACAAAATTACAGATTCCACTGATTTGGTCATTGTTTTCATTTGTCTGGCATTGCACGATGATTCAGTGGCGTAAGGGTCAGAGGATCAGCCAGTGAATGGAGCAGTGAGATCATCCAGGGAACAGGATACTGTTAATTGCTCCCCATGTCCCAGAGCAGAGAGAAGTCCATGGGCAGAGAGCTACAGGATTTAGTTTACTTTTGATGAGACAGCGTTGGAGGCTCACAGTGTCTTGATTTATTTCTATTCATCTACAAATGTCTAAGTAGACCTATTAAAACAGGCAACCAAATCACTGATACTGCATTTGATTCCAAAGACACTGAACAAATAGAGACATAGATCCTTTAACCCCCCCACTGTGTATCCCAGCTGTTTCCAAGCTCATCCAGTTAAATGTACAGTCAAACACTCTACACGATGTCTCTGTCTTTCCCACCAGCTATAGGCTATTTAAAAGTTAGGTACTGAGATTACCAATCATTGGCTCCCATTCAAAGAACATCATCACCCTGATCTGCAAACAATCAGCTTAACAAAGAATATCTGCCCAGCTTTATAACAAAAAGTGAATGCATAAGGGTATGAGCTACTGGTCAAAATAGTTCTAGCACAGATCCCATTTTAGGTGTGTTTTCTAACTGTATGGGAATATGTGATCACTCAGCCTAAAACTGAACTTTACTTTGCTGTATCATCCAATCATCATCTTCAGGGCATGGCCAAGCTATTGGAATTGACTGGAAAAGAAGTTCCACTAGCATTTGGAAAGTATATCTAGCACTTCTAATCTGATATTTTTGACTGTTCTTTCTATGTTTCGTCTTTCCCAGCGATCCTTTCACCATAATCCCATTTGACAAACTGCAGAACTAAGGCCAAGAGATGATGACTTCCTCGAGGCCACACTGAAGTCATGGTGGTCTAGAGATTGACGTCACATTCAACTTGCTGTCACCGAACCTGTTTGCCTCACAATTAGGCCAGTCCCTTTGGACTCCTGATATTAATTTTCAGGTTGTGTTGCCCTCCCTGCTACAAGGCAACCCCATGCTGTCATGTGGAACTGACAAATAATCATCACTCTTATTTTAGGATGTCTGTGGTCTGACAGCTTTTCACTCGTTGAGCCCAGGCTAATCTATTCAACACCTGTCTCATCTATTTCCTCTTCCTATTTTATCTGTTTACTGCAGTGACTGCTCTTCCAGCATCCTGGACAAGCATCATTTACCTTGTCGCAGAGTTAAACAGCTGTAGCTGCTTTCCTGCAAAAGAATTGCTCAGGAGAAGCTCTTCGGGGCATCTGGTTTGAATAGCCAATAACTCTGTCCATATGCTCACACTGGGGCAATTTAAAACTAAGTCACAGAAAAGGATGTTTTTACAAACTAATTAGAAATACTATTGCCTCCCAAACTGTCCCTGCATCTATGCATATGCACAAACAAAACTTCTTTTCTCTTTAGGCTCATCTTTGTAAATTGGGCTCCAGATAGAGCCTGGTCTAGATTCCCCCTTTCCAAAATCTTCCTCTTTCCTTATGGGAGAAGGCTACATGCTGAATTCCTCTAATCAGTTGACGAAATGGGTAAAACAAAGAAAGGTGTTATGGGACTTGCAGTCTAAAATATCTGGAAAGCCAAACCCTGTTGATTCCAATCTGTCTTGAAGTTTGGATATTGATGATAAGGGAATCCTGTTTGACACCCTGACTGTGAGGTCCCCCAAAGTTAATTCTGTATCCCAGAACATCTACATGAAACCCCTGAAAGAAGTTGTCCAGAGATGTCAGTACCATCAGCAAGATGATTATCTCCAAATCCAGCTGTCCTTTTTCACCTGATTTCAAGTAAGACGTTTGGGGTTAGTCCCACATTCCATTAACTGGATGAGAGTGAACAAATGGAAGCTTAGTCCAAATAAGACAACTGCTTCTAGTCAGTCAAAAGGCAGATCAGGGAACAGGGATTTGGCCTTACTAAATGAGGTTACATTGCCCCTGAAAGGTCAAGTCCACAGCTGGGTTATGCTCCTGAATTCAGCCCTGAGCCTGGATGCCCACATTTCAACAGTGGACAGCCATCAGTTTGAAAGTTAAAGTTTGTGCACAAGCTGTGCCTCTTCTTGAGATGTCTGACCTCGCTACAGGGGCATAGACCTTAGCTACATTCTGCCTCAATTAATGCACACACTCTATGTGTGGCTGCTTTTGAAGAGTGTTCAGAAGCTTCTGTTGGTTCGAAATGCTGCAACTTGACTGTTGGATCAGTTTCCCTGGCTGTCAGTCCATTTTCCAGGCTGAAGTGGAAGTGTTGGTCATGACTAGACATGGGGACGAATTAAAAACGGACTGTGATATTTGTCAGAAATCGCTGATTAATTAAATATTCATCCCTTCATATTCATGGGTTCCAGAGACCCCCACAAATATGAAGGGATGGATATTGCCCCATTTTTATTCATCACCCATAGGAAGAGAGAGAAGGATAGCCTTCCCTCTCTTCCTATAGTGTTCCCATTCAGTTGATTGGCGAGCTGATAGACAGACACCCACCCCCACAGCCTATCCCCCGCCACCTCTCCCTACCTTAGCTGCCGCCCACAAATCAACAAATAAATTCATGCTTTGTTGGTTCACAAGGGCAGCTTCATGCTTTGTGAGTCATCCTGCTTCGTGCTTTGTGACACACGAAGCAGGACGACTTGCCAAAATAGTAAGTTGTCCCCATCTCTAGTCATGACATATGGAGCCCTATGTGGTTTAGGTCCAGGCTATCTGAAGGACTGTATCTCCCCACATGAACTTTCTCAACTCTTAAGATCTTCTGGGGAGACCCTTCTCTTGCTTCCACTTCTTTTATGGGCTTATTTGGTGATGATGCAAGAGAGGGCCTTTTCAGTGGTTGCTACTGGGCTATGGAATGCACTCCCAGAGAATGCCTCTTCTCCTTTTGCTGGCAGGCAAAAGCCTTCCTTGAAAGACCTTCTAGTCAGGCTTTTACTTAACTCAGAAAGTAGAGCTCCTAACTGTATTCACTAAATTGAGGTAGGTACGGTTTTAAGTATATTTTAAGGATTGATTTTAATATTGTTACTGAATTATGTTTTTTTACTGTTAGTCTTACTGTGTTTTTAATTCCGTTTAATTGTTTAAAATGTTTTAATTGATTGCAAGCCATCTTGAATCCTCTACGGGGAGACAAGCAGTATGTGAATAAAATAAAATAAATTTTATCATACTAGCTGGAGCCTTTGAGTCCAAACATCTGGTGGTTCAGAAATTCCCAACCACTGCCATATAAACTAATTTTCTGTAAAGACAACTCATCTGAGCAGATTACAACTCTAATAGGAAATTCTTGGCAAGTGTTTCTGCATATCATAAGGCTTTACATTTAATTGCTTATGAAGAT
The DNA here is from genome assembly GCF_051106095.1 of Pogona vitticeps. Taxonomy (NCBI): domain Eukaryota; kingdom Metazoa; phylum Chordata; class Lepidosauria; order Squamata; family Agamidae; genus Pogona; species Pogona vitticeps. The sequence continues at coordinate 143,984,614 of NC_135785.1, forward strand.
GAATGGAGGCATCATTGTCATAGCGAGGGCAGGGCCATTTTACATTTGGCAAGGGCAAAATGTCAAAAAGTCAATAATACCAAAAGGTGAACATGACTTTGGATTTACTAACATAGCTGTTTCCTTTATATAAGTATTTGACTAAACACAAACTCATAGTTACCACAGCTTGACTATTCCCTTGTAGTGTGTTGATTTTTTAAGACCAGGAGAATATTATCTGTCTCACGGCCTTTTGATAACATGGGCTAGAAGCTGAAACATGGTAAACATTAAAAGTACACCATTTTCCTATTTCAGAACAAAACCCCACTTCTTTTTTTAAAAATTTTTTATTATATAAATCCAACCATATTGATTTAACATCGTGTCACCAGGGTACATCTTATAACCATTTGTAAAACAACTGCTACACACATTACCCTCCTAATCTATACAACATCCTTCTAACCATTGATAGAATAAGTCCCATGTCTGATAATATTTTGTATCTTCTTTTCCTTTGATTTTCAGTGTTAGTCTGTCCATTTCGGCGCAATCCAATATCTTTTTAATTATTTCTTGATCTGTAGGTATTCCTTCATTTTTCCAGTACTGTGCATAAATAATCCTCGCCGCTGTTAGAATATGCAGTATTAAATATACATTTTGTCTATCAACACTTTCTGGTATTATACCTAACAGAAAGAGCTCTGGCCTAAAATCTACATGCTTTTTGATTATTTTAACAAGCCATGTATGTATTTTTGAACAAAACCCCACTTCTGATGATCAACTGGCACCATATTCCTGCTAGGTCATTATCAAAGCAGACACACTTAGCAGAGGTAGAGGGGGAGGGTGCTAGGCCTACCCCCTCTGTTTTTGGTTCATCACTTTCCTAGACATGGAGGGGAACAATGGTTTTGTAAGTTTCCAGTTCACATGGTGAGCCTCATCACCAGACAATGCAGGTATCCCTCTTCACACCTGTTGCTCTCCATATGCAGGAGAGAAACAAAATTTATTTTATTAAATGTATACCCCACTCATCTAGTGGCATGCACTACTCTGGGAGGTTTACACAGATAAAAACATAAAAACACCCAAACACCAATGAAACAAATACAGTTTTGAAAAATAGACGAACACCCCCCATCATTAATCAAAAAAACAAATTAAATTAAAAATAAGCAATTTCATAGACAATCAGAAGGAGACAGTTTACAGAAACACCTCTTTGAAGAAATGGGTTATAATAATGTTTATGAGGGAAGGGGCCTGGCCACTGGCAATATATTCCATAATGCATCTGCCTTGACAACATGAAATACGACTCAAGATTTTGGGGTTCTAACCACTTTTAAAGATGGATGCAGGCAAGTAAAAATATTGTTAAACTGAAGTTTGATGGCATTTAGCATAATAAAGTCTGGGCATGACTTGTCTATAATCCTCAAAGTGATTAGTCTGTAAGATTCTCATTAATTCCTAATGATGTTGAAGAACAGAGATTCTGAGGAATCTTTAATATGGAATAACATAATCCAACATGCAAATAAAGGAGTTTCTATCATATGTCTTTGGTAAGCTAGTGCAGTGCAGTGGGGAAAATGTTGGAGTACAATTTAGGACATATGTCTCTTACTGTAGCTTAACTCCATAGAGGAATTTTTGATTTTCAATTTGAGAAAAAGCAGGTTCAATGAACCCATTCACTGTTTTCTCTGTAAGGCTGGTAGTTGTGTCCACTTGGACAGCCACTCTGTAGATGGCTGGCACTGCCACACACCAAGCAGCCCTAAGCCTAGTGATAACTGGGACTTCTCAGCTCTCATGAGATGCCCTGGAGCAAAGGCTGAATCATCTGAAACATCATCCATTGTCAGACAAATCCTTCCTCTTCAAGAAGGCCTGTAAGCAGTACTTTAACTCAGGAATGTTGGTTTTTAATTTATATGATTTAAATGTTTTAAATTTGTTTTTATACTTGATTGTTTTTAGCATTTAGCATAGGCATCCTTCAGTCTCGAGAGACTATGGTAACATGCTCTGAATCGAGGAGTGTCCTCTCCAGAGCATGAAGCCCAGGTAAGATAATATGGAGGATAAGCTGTTACCCAAGCAGCAGATCCCCCCTCTCCACATTGCTGAAATGGTCCAATGGAAAGGCAAGAGCCAATACAACTGGTTCCAGCAACATCGCAGGAGTTGGCAGAACGACACATGCTTCCTTCGGGACTCCAGCTCTGGATTTTGCCTCGAGGTTAACTCCTGAAGCCTTTTCCATGAGTGGATATAGCCACAAGGCAGTGGAGGTTTGAAATCGGAGTTTTCCTTCTCCTAGATAGGCTGCCTTCCATGGCTGACGAGCCCCACCTACCCGGCCTGCTCTTTAATAGTGCAAAAGTATGATCTGAACCTTAAAACTTTCCTGACTCCCCAGCTTATGCAAATCTAATTGGCTTTCCTATTTACCATATTGAGGCCAGATACAAAATTTGAGAATTTGAGAAAGCCCAGGAAAAAAAACTCAGCAAGGAATCCATGCAAACAGACCTGGCCTTCGCCCTCAGCCCAGCTTCCTAGGGAAAAGGGTCCAGGGTCCTGGGACACGCTCTTTTAAAGCAGGAAGTCCCACCCCTAGGCCCCAGCCACAGGCCATGTGGTCAGGAGACAAAAAATAAAGCCCAGGAAAAAAACTCAGCAAAGCATCCATGCAAACAGACCTGGCCTTCGCCCTCCGCCCAGCTTCCTAGGGAAAAGGGTCCAGGGTCCTGGGACACGCTCTTTTAAAGCAGTAAGTCCCACCCCTAGGCCCCACCCCCAGGCCATGTGGTCAGGAGACACAAAGAAAGCCCAGGAAAAAAACTCAGCAAGGCATCCATGCAAACAGACCTGGCCTTCGCCCTCAGCCCAGCTTCCTAGGGGAAAGGGTCCAGGGTCCTGGGACACGCTCTTTTAAAGCAGGAAGTCCCACCCCTAGGCCATGTGGTCAGGAGACAAAAAGAAAGCCCAGGAAAAAAATTGATTGTTTTTATGGTAATGTATATTTAGTTGTGTTTTTTTATTGTGATATTTATATAGTATTTTAAACTTTCTTATCTTACCATTAGTTTAATCATCTATCCAAATGGATACTGCAGCGAAGAAACTGAAACTGACAACAGCATCAATTAAAGAGTTTAAAATGACCATCAAGTGTAAGGGTGTGTCACTGGAAACCAAGTCCAAGATCATCCACACTCCTGTATTTCTAATCACCTTGTATGGGTGTGAAAGCTGAATAGTTAAGAAAGCCAAGTGGGGGGAAATTGATTTGTTTGAAATGTGGTGCGGGAGGAGAATTTTACAGATACTCTGGACTGCCAGAGAGAGGAGCCAGTGAGTCCTGGGTCAAATCTGGCCTGAACTATCTCTGAAGGCAAAATGCTGAAAGTGAGGGTGTCCTACTTTGGGCACATCATAAAAAGGCAGGATTCATAATGCTGGGAAAGACTGAAGGCAGCAAGAAAAGAGGAAGACTAAATATGAGATGGATTGACTCCCCAAAAGAACCACAGGCTTGAGTTTACATGATTTTTCATAACCTAAGCAAGGTTCTTCAGGACAAGACATTTAGGAGATCATTCAGAGGTGCTTTGATGGTACATAACAACTGTACTTTTGCACACTGAGAGCTCATCCTTGATGGAGTCTGAAGTGACAATAAAACTCAAAGCCAGTCTAGCAGATATATTTTTCTATTTACCCACATTCATCCTGATAGGGGGCAAATACAATTTCTTACTACAGTGGTGCCTCGCATAGCGAACGCTTCGCTGTGCGATGAATCCGCACAACGATGGGTCCCGGGCCATTGCTGGAGCGTTCGCTCAGCGATGGCCCCTATGGGCTTTTTTCGCTATGCGATGATCGCACGGACGCGATCAAAGCATAGCGAACAGCTGATCGGCGGTTCCAAAATGGCCACCGCTAAAACAAAATGGCGACCGCTGTTTTGCCTCGCTAACGAGGCATCCAAAATGGCCACCGCAATGGAGAAAACTCACAGAACGGTGAGTTTTAAGTCCATAGGAACATATTAAATCAGTTTTAATACGTTCCTATGGACTTTTTTGTTTCACTTAACGATGGATTCGCTGAGCGAGGGTTAATCCGGAACGGATTAACCTCGCTCAGCGAGGCACCACTGTATTTCCTTACTATAATGATATTCTATATGCATTTTTGTATCTGTACTTTATATGCATTCTCTATAGTCAATGTATTTTGTATCCTCATTTCCTCTCAAAGTATTGAATCTCCTGGCCCTTCCTGCTTGGCACTCACAGAAACATTCCTACATTATCACACAGCTTTGCGAGAACCAGCCCCCCCCCCATTCAAGGCCAACTCAGAATAACAAATTCACAGCACATTCAGGGCAAAGACTGTAACTTCCAACAATGGAGGACAATCCATCATCAACATATTTAGAGATAAGCTGCACAATGGTTCACACAAATTCACAAACTTGGCAGCCACAAACCCTGGGATGCACTTTGGATATTTTTCTCACATCTACCACGGCCAATAGGATGACCCAACAGGCACCCATAGGGTTCAGGAGACCAATAGGGGGATGCTGTGCTTTATTGTCCTTTGTATAAAATGCTTTACCACATGTATGATGGGGCCCCTGATCTGCCTTTTTAGGGACAGGGCCCAGTTATATGTTTAATAAATTGGCTTACATAGACTGATTGATGCACTGTCTTTATCTGTTATTCCCTGCCAGAGAACTGAAACCTAAAATTGGGTGCTAACAATCCCACGGTGAGAGGCAGGGGTGGGTGCACTGTCAAACTGCCGGCTTCTATTCTTTGACCTCTTGGATAGCATCTTTTAGCAAAAGATTGGAAGCTTTACTTTTTTTGGATTACAGGTCCAAGAACACCCCAGAGGTGAAAAAAAAGCTAGCCCAGAAAAGTAACTTTCCCTGTCTCCATCCATCGATCCAACATATCCTGCCTTGTGTCCATTTCCTGACCGACCACATTCAAAACATGGTTTCATTCCAACTCTCCCTTATTTCTCCTGCTTCTTCCTCAGATTGTGTCCTGGCCCCTGTCTAGTGGGGTGAGTAACAGTCATGAAATAGACAGATGTTGATACAGGACTAAGATAGCAGAGAAAGCCAAAACCATAGTGACATGTGCCTTCATTACATCTGGATTAGGTGCACTCAATAATGGACTATCTTTAAAGAGATTCCAGAAATTGCAAGCAGTTCACAACCCAAGAGTAAAAATACTGGCAGGTGCTAGTTTATAGTAACACATTACACCAGTTCTCCAAGGATATTTTTTTTCTGACACAGTTCAAAATGTTGATAATGTCTTTAAAGTTCTGTGTGGCTTTTGCCTAGGCTACCATAGAGAACTGCCTCATCCCATACTAGGCTGTCCACACCCTAAGATGACAGACTGTTCTCTATGTTCTGCCTAGCTGGCAGAGTGAAGAAGAAGGGACTTGTTAGTGACTGCACCTAAACTTTGCCTCTGTTTGTTCCCAGGGAGTCTAGATTGGCACAGTCTTTGAAAGCACAGAGTCACAGAGTTCTTGATGTGTGTTATCTAACAATACGTAAATACCATCTGTATGTATATTGTGGCTGCTTTGGAATCTTATTGTATTTTTAGCTTTAACTACTATCAGCTCAATATATGCAGGCACCAGAAGCGAAGGATATAGGATTTGCTTATTAATCAATTTGTCAATCAATTGTTCTTTCCACCTCCACAGTACAAGTCACAACAATCAGACAATGGTGTGGCACATAAGCAGCTTCCAGGTGTACCACATGTATCTACTAAACAAATCATTCACTCCATAGGCAGCCTGCTCCCTCATGCTAAAACTCCTTATCAATTGGCTGACCTTGATTTCAGAAAGAGCAGTTTCTGACTACTGCATAAGCCCCATTATATCCTTTCTCCAAAACAAACATTGCCAATAGCATAATGATATTCAGTCTTAAGTCATTTCAGCTGAACCTAGCCTGACTCACCTACTCTGACATTAATGGTTTCCAAATGCTGCAGATTTAAATCATCAGAATGCAAATCTTTGTGTCCATATTCCATTTTAAGGACTGCCTTATATTAAGAAATATGATAATCTCTCCAGAGCTTTGACATTAAACAAACTAAACTTCAGATAATATAATGATAAAATAGATTTAATAAAATCAATGCTCAACTCCAGTAGCACTTAATCTTCCAGAATTATTATGTCACCCACTATCACCTCATAAGAAAAAATTCCAGAAAGCAATTTCCCAGAGCACAAAAGCACTCTATTTCATGCCTTTCTGTCATATTAGAAAGCAGCAGCTGTATGTCTAACTGTTAAGGAGTTTCCACTGGCAGCGTATAGTATATATGACATAAAATTTGGCAGTAAGTGTAGACAACTCACAACCTGTCGGCGAAATACAGCCCACAGATGTCTGCAGCCAGGCTGCAACTGACAAGTCTACCACACTTGTTCATTCCTTCTCCTTTCAACCTCAACCCACTTAGCCATGTTCATACAGCAAGGACTGGCCCAGTTCCCTCCCATTCCCTCAGCTTCTGCCAATTGGGAATGTTTGCTCACTTTCCTTCTTGTGTGTTGACTGCTCAAGCCAGGCCTGACCAACTGTGCTCCCCTTTGCCACATACGGTCTGTTCCCTGTTTCCCCATTTTTCAGGCACAGTTTGCAGCTGGATCGTAAACCTAGAATCAGAAAACAAAATCTACTTATTTCAGGAGAGGCAGAAACACTCTGGAGGGCATCACCCTTGAAATAACTTGTCTACTGTACTGTGGTAGTGAGAGAATTGACCTCATCTTGCCTTGCAGTAAGAGTAGGGACATCCAGAATTGTCCACCCCAGGAGGTCAGAATTCTCTGTATCTTAAAAATGCCATCATGTGGTGGAAACAGTGGTTGTTCTTGTAGCGAACAGCCCTGCCCTCACCTGTCCGTCACAGCTGAGCAGTGAAGAAGGAGCCAATGAGTGGACGGAAGGTGGTGCCAAGGGGGGAGGGGGCTGGATATAAAGGCTGGTGTATGGAGTATGAGGGGAGAGATTCTGTGAGTGAGAGACAGTGTGAAACTTAAAAGTGAACTTAGAGTGAGTTAGAGTTCTGTAAGAACACTAAATGGTACAGAGAGTTATTAGAGTTTTAAAGTTAAAGAAGTATTGATTCAAATATAAGTGATTAGCAACTTGTGATTTACTTATCAAATATTAATCAGATGTTAATTTCCCTGATCTAATAAATGAGTTAAATTTTAAAAGCACACTTGTCTCCTTGATTAAATGGTATTGAAGCAGCAATACCTGGTGGCAGCGAAGAAAGAAGAAGAGCGAGAACCTCGTGAAGACCTGAGGGAACAGGGGCTTCAGAGGGGATCGCCACAGTTCTACTTGCAATGTTCTACTTGTTCAACTTGTAATTTTCTTTAATCCATAGTATGGCTCGATGCTATTTTAGCATTTGTTGGTTCAATTCGTTTTTTAAAATCTTCTTTGTGACTGAATTTTTAAAATAATACATGTTGGTTTTATCAGGTTATCCTGAGCCAAATTAGGGAACTCTGATGGTCAAAGAAGTGGAGCAAAAAAAAGAAGAAGATGATGATGACTAAAAGCCCATCTAGTTAAGCATGCATCTCCCACAGGGATCAACCATATGCTTAAGGGGAGAAGCCCACTAGCGAGTCATAAACATGACACCTTTTTCCCACTCATATTCCCATACAAACAAACTTAGGGGGGAAATCTGGGATACATGCCAGCTGTGAGAAACAGGGGCTTCTGATTTTCCCTATGACGTTGTGCAGGGTTCTTGGGGAAATATCAGGCACCAGAATCCCTGACCTGATAGCTCTTATTGACTGGAATCTTTTTACTTTATGTTTTAAGTCACAACTAGAGTAGGGTCAATTAAATCAATAGAATGTATGGAAAAGTTGACTCACCAAATCCCCATTGATTTAGTGGATCTTCTCTAATGTGACTTACTGGACTAAGTAACAAGATTCCAGCTGTAGAACCAGAGATCAAAGGCAAAACACTGTTCAATTTTATTTGCAGCTTCTCATGCTATCTATAGTTTGAGTGAAAGGGAGGCACTTTTTTGCTTTTAGGTAATTGCCTCTCTATCCTGCACCAACTGTTCCTTCCAGTCTTTGAATTCAAAGAAAGTCACACATTTCTGTGGAGTGTCTTTTCACTCTCTTTTCTCAGTTGTTTGCTTGCTGTTGAACTGTTTGGCTAGTTTCTAAATATGTGTGCAGTAAAGAAAGCAGCATACACAAGATTGTAATTTCAAACAATTGTAAGTAAAAAATAATTTTCATTTCCCCCCCTACAAATGTTTCAGAGTGAGTTAATGAAACTTTACATGCCAGTTAATGAGAAAAGGGTGGACTCTGGGAAACATGTAGCTATTGTGCTTTGTAAATCTGTGTACTTCTACTGTGTATCAAAAGGGAATTTTACTAGAAATTCAAAACTCTACAACAAAATATTCATTCACTGTTTTGCCCTTTGATTATCTAGCAAAGAAGCACTTCTGCTTGTTTAACTAGTGTTCCTTGACTCCCTGTTGCAGAGTACAGTGGGGTCTTGACTTGAGAACTTAATCCGTACTGGAAGGCGGTTCTCAAGTCAAAAAGTCTGTAGGTCAAGTCTCCATTGACCTACAGTGCATTGAAAACCCATTAATCCCGTAACAGGCCGTTTTTGTTCCATGTTGGTTTTTTTCTGGTCTGTAAGTCAAATCTCAGTCTGCAAGTCAAACCTAAATTTTGCGGCCAGAGAAGTCTGTAACTCAAAAAGTCTGTAAGTCAAGCCGTCTGTAAGTCAAGGGTCCACTGTAAAGTCTGCAGTTTGGGGGAAAGCCTCGTTGTAGCTTGTTTGCAGGGGGGGGAAATGATAGCTTTGTAGTGCCTACAAAGAGGAAGCAAGGAAGTCCTATGAATAAATATAGAAGGGTGTGGAACAAAAAATTAGGGTCTAATTAAATATACCTGTTTTTAAAAGGAATGAAATTATCAGCAGAATATTTGATTTATTAAAAGAGGGTGCGAATAAAGGGTTTATTCCAAGAATTGCTTATTAATTCTTAGAATGATAAAATAACTGGGGGGGGGGGGGAGAAATCCCTTAGGTTTATTCTGCTTGATTCTAAACATGATTATCTTTTCTCTATTCAAATGATGCTTTTAAAATAGTATATAAATGTAGCTATTACTCTTTGTATGGCCAAAGAAAAGAAGATCAAAACATGTTGTATATCAGTACATATTATTAAGGTGCTATGGATCTGTTGTGTTTTCAGGAAGTATTGAGCTGATTCTTGTTATCAATCTTAGATTACTGGGAGAAGTTTTCCAAGTAATGTAACATTAACAAGAAAATGTTAACTTTTTTTAGAAGGATGAATTCTACTTTTGGGGTGTTGTAGAACTTCACAAAGTAATTTCTCCAAGCAACCTTGGGCATGTTATTCTGCACTACAGTGTAACCCACAGCATTAAAACAAAACAACAGCTGTTGATATACAGCAGCAGAAAAGATTTACACTGAGGAAGAGTGGATACAAAATATGGGAGGGTATTTTTAAGGATGTGGGAAGACTCTTATGATATTAGATTGACACTGATTTCATTCATTCATTCATTCATTCATTCATTCATTCATTCATTCATTCATTCATTCATTCATCGTTTCAACTTGTATAGCACCCCCATAATGCAAGCATTATCTGGGTGATTTATAACATGTTAAAATGACATATGACAAATGGAAAGAAAAAAACATATAGTAAATATCATAAAATAGATAAAACCCTGTCCCTAGGTAAAGCCTTTATTTGAAATATATATATATGTAGATAAATAGGTAGATATACATATTGACATTAACATTTACAGTGATAATGGTAGTGATAGTGATATCACTATATTTTTTAAGAATTTTATTTCATTTTAACTATAACATAAATATAAACATAAAATACATATAGTGATATCACTATATATATAAATTTTGAAATATCAGTCAAAAATTTCAAGGAGATAACTGTATTAGGTTGCTGCACCACAAACAACACAATCTTGTAGCACCTTAAAGACTGGCACATTTTCCTGGCTTGCCTTAAAAATAGTGTCTGGCCCAAGGAAACTAAGTCACCTCTGGAAACAAATAAGATTTGAGTGTGGCTCTTCCCACTCCAAGTCCAGTATCCTAATGCTTGAAATATGTTAACTCTCTTACATAAATGATAACGAAATAAACTGTACCAAGGGTGAAACATACTGGGAGGACATTGCAATATTGATGCACCTGATTTGTATATTATGCAAATTATGTTTCCTCACTTTGAAGCCCCAGAATCTGGTAACACTACAGATATGCAAGCAGGCCTCAAAACTTTGCTTAGTATCTGTGATTTGGCAGGTTATGCAGATGTCCTCTTGGCTTAACGAATTTTATTGCTCCTCCGACCTAGAGCCATTCATTTTTGCTACCGAACATGTCTTACATAGTCTAACAGCCACTGAAAGTGTCACAGGGAAAACTCAATGGCTTAGGTATCAGGCTAAAGAGCCAGAGTTTGGGAGTTCAGTTCCCCACTGGGCCTCCTTGATCCATAGGATCCCAGCTCTGCAGTTCTGAGATCATTATTAAGTCATTTCTGCAACCTTTCTATAACCATATACTTTACAAAAACCCTGCCACTGCATCTAAAAGTTGATACACCTGATCAACTTAAAAAAAGTAAAGACTCCACAAAAAGTCAGAAATATTCTATGCTGGATAGGATATGAGTGAAATGGATAACTTAAGTATTTGCTGAAGCATTAACATGATTAAATAATTTCTGGCGTTCTAATCATGAATACAATACAGTGCTTAACTGAATGAGATAATTACTTTCTCAAATGAGAATATAACTCATAATCCCTGCATAGCTTGCATTCTCAATGCCTTTTAGATTCTACACTGATTTCCTCTGTAGCAAAGAAACAAAGGGCAGACCACAATATTCTCAATGTAATTATTTTCTTCATTTGGTTCAAAAACGGAACCAGTGTAGTTCATGATTAATGCGTTGGATGGAAATCTCAGTTTTACAAATAATTATGAACTGTTCCAATTCCGTGAAAAGAAAATGATTGCAATGAGGATTTACCCCTTATCCCCATGACTTTGGCATGCACAGCAAATGTGTGTAGGAAACGGGATTGCGCTTACTGGCCCCACCCATAACCTATGTGTAGTTTAGTAAGAATGGAATTTGCACAACGAATGGAATTAATTTGCTGTTCCCAAGCTAACAGGTGAGCTGGAACACAATTGTCATTCTCTTTCTGCTTTCTTCTAAGGATGTAATCACATAAGAAATAGATTGAAATTTTGACCACTTGTGGAGAGCTCCAGTGTGATCTATTTCCAAGCAGTCACACAGTGATTGTGCACTCCAGGCTGATCCACATGCCTTTGTACTCTTCAATCTTACCCCACGTTTTGCCAAGAAAAAAATGTACACTTGGGAGGAGAGCAAACAAAAAGCCATAGATTGTTCCTGAGGCTTTGCAAAGTTTGGGAAACTGTGTACACTCATATATACAAATAACTATATGTATGAAAATGTATAAAATTTATCATGTGAATGAAAAGCTTACATACTTTCCCTCAAAAACTGATGTGTGAACATCACAGGACAAAATTGTTATTGAAGGGAGAAAAATAGATTCATCTATCCTTAGAGTTCAGTACACCCAATGAAAACATGATGCTCAGGTACACATTATATATACATAAGATTATCAGTGGGACATTTTTTGCCTTGTTGTAAAAATGGTTTGTACCAATACCAGGCCTTATATTTAAAAAACCAAAAAAAACAAAAAAAAAAAACAAAACCCAAAACATTGTTGACTACATGGGTAGAATCAGAGAATGAACTTCTGAAATTCCCCTCACTAGCCATGTACATGCCATGTCACATGAAAAGGGCTACACAGTTATGATGTAAACTAATGTAGCTTACATATAAAACCACACTCTATTGCTCATAACTATTTATTATAATTCAGAGGTTCTCAAATGATGTTGTTTTAACTCATGTTAGAAAGTTGAATATAACAGGTGGTTTTTCCTCCATTTGAAATTAGACATATTCCTGAACATAACAGTTGATAAAGATGTCTAAATAGAGGTTACTGGAAAGTTCTCTCTTGTGTATCACTTAAAGGAAATAAAATATTCTAATTTAGCAATATATGCATGTTAAGCGGAAATGACTAAAATACTGCTTGCCAAGTATCTGACCATCTTGTAATGAATAGTCAAATCTTGAGCCTGGCCCTGTTCCTGAAGCATAAGGAACAGAGTTAATTGTAGCAGAAAGATGCTGAAGCAAACTGGGTTCAAGGCTGACAGGCCAACAGATCACTCATCAGCTTTCCAACAGGGAATGATCCAGTATTGCTTACAGGGTCCATCTGTTTAGGACAGCACTCATGTAAGCAACTAGACAAAATGACTGCCATCCTAAAATGAAGAGGAAGAGGACAAGAAATCTCACAAAGTGAGTGTCTTAAGAGCCAGGAATGGAAACTACTTTATGCTGTTGGAAGGTAACTGTTCCTACAACTTTCACAGTGTCTCTGACATCTCTAGGTCCTTCCTGTGAATGATTGTGTACCTCCTTCCTCCTTCCATGCTGGCTTTCTGAGTAGGTGGGGCTTGTCAGCTTTAGAAGGCAGCCCATCTAGGAGAAGAAAAACTCCAATTTTAAACCTCCACTGCCTTGTGGCTATATCCGCTGATGGAAAAGGCTTCAGGAGTAAACCTCGAGGCAGAATCCGGAGCCAGAGTCCTGGAGGCAGTTCATGTCATTCTGGCAACTCCTGTGACATCACTGGAACCAGATGTATTGGCTCTTGCCTTTCCATTGGACTATTTCAGAGATGTGGAGAGGGGAGATTTGCTGCTTGGGTAACAGTCTGTCTTCCATATTATTTTACCCAGGCTTTGTGCTCTGGAGAGGACACTCCAGCTTCGCATACAGTGGTGAAATAACATGGGAAGTAGCAGTTAACGGTTATAAGTCTTTGCTCAATTGGCACAGAGCATGATGCCACGGGCTACTTTTCATGGTGGGAGAGGTCATTGCACCTCACTAGGTAGCTACTGCCCACCTTAAGCTGGGCAGTCCCCAGCCAGTAAGATGCTACCTCACCATGGTCTGTTAACCTCACAAGGTGCGTGGAGTTTAGGGTGAAAGCCAACAAGCAGATCGATAACCCTGCACCATGCAACAATCATAAGAAAACTTTTGCCTTAAAGTTGGGCACCTGGAATGTTCGGACAATGACCCCTGGCTTTTCTGACAACCGGCAGAAAATACATGACATGCGCAAGGCAGCTGTCATCGACATGGAACTGAGTAGACTGCAGATGTGGCCTTGGATTCCCTTGCCTCCGGCAAGACACCTGGGAAGGATAACATCTCTGTTGAAGTGCTGAAGTGCTGTAAAGAGATCATCACTACTGAACTGTATGAAGTCTTTCGTCTTTGCTGGAGGCAAGGTGGAGTACCACAGGACATGAAGGATACAAACATTGTCACATTGTATAAGAACAAAGGAGACAGGGGTGACTGCAATAACTACCATGGCATCTCTGTTCTCAGTGTTGTAGGGAAGCTGTTTGCCCGTGTTGTGCTGAAGAGACTCCAGGTGCCTGCAGACAGAGTATATCCAGAATCAAAGTGTGGATTTCGAGGTAATAGATCCACCACCGACATGGTATTTTCCCTCAGTTGCAGGAGAAATGTAGGGAACAACAACAGCCACTCTTTGTGGCCTTCATAGACTTACAAAGGCCTTCGATTTCATTAGCAGGGACGGCCTTTTTAAAATACTTCCCAAGATTGGATGTCCACCTCAACTCCTTAACATCATCAGGTTCTTTCATGAGGAAATGAAGGGCACTATAGGGATCTTTTTTTGCTGTCATGCTGAAGCACGCCTTTGGAACTGCAACAGAAGGTGCCTATCTCTGGACTATATCAGATGGAAATCTGTTTAATCTCTCTAGATCGAGACTGAAGACCAAAGTCCAGTTGAAATGCCTGCGGGACTTCCTCTTCACCAATGATGCAGCTGTTGTTGCCCATTCTGCTGAAAACCTCCAACAACTCATGAATCATTTTAGCAAGGACTGCCAAGACTTTGGATTAACAATCAGCCTGAAGAAAACACAAGTCATGGGCCAGGGCGTGGACTCACCTCCCTCTATTTCCATCTCTACACAAGAATTGGAGGTTGTTCATGATTTCATGTACCTTGGCTCAACGATCTCTGACATTCTCTGCCTAGATGTTGAGCTGGATAAACGCATTGGCAAAGCAGCTACCATGTTCTCTAGACTCACAAAGACAGTATGGCTCAATAAGAAGCTGACAGCATATACCAAGATCCAGGTCTATAGAGCCTATATTCTGAGCACACTCCTGTACTGCAGTGAGTCCTGGGCCCTTTGTGCATGGCAGGAGAGGAAGGTGAACACATTTCTTATGCGTTGTCTCCAACTCATTTTTGGCAGGACAAAGTTCCAAATAGAGTAGTTCTAGAATGAGCTGGAATTTTTAGCATGTATACATTACTGAAACAGTGACGTCTACGTTGGCTTGGGCATGTCGTGAGAATGGCTGATGGTCAGATTCCAAACAATCTCCTGTATGGAGAATTAGTGCAGGGAAATCGCCCCAGAGGGAGACCACAGCTGTGATATAAGGATATCTGCAAGCGGGATCTGAAGGCCTTAGGAATAGACCTCAACAGATGGGAAACCTTGACATCTGAGCATTCAGCCTAGAGGCAGGCTGTGCATTATGGCCTCTTGCATTTTGAAGAGACACTTGTCCAACAGGCAAAGAGGCAGTCCTGAAACCAGCAAAATCAGGGAGCTGGACAGGGGACAGACTGTATTTATCTTCAATGTGGAAGGGATTGTCACTATTGAATTGGCCTTCTCAGCCACACTAGACACTGTTCCAAGTCCTCCTTTTAGAGCACATTACCATAGTCTCTCAAGACTGAAGGATGCCTAATCTGCTGGCTTTGAAGCAACTTTTGGAATCACCAACATTCTCTGCAAGCTTACTGGTGTATAGTGGAACCAGAGTTTTCAGGGTCAAGCCCCTATACATTATCTCGATGTTTAACTGAAGCCCTCACAGTAGCCAGGATAGAATTGGGTTTTTCAGGTATATTGCTGCAAACTATTCCTATTGTATCATAAAACATTTAAGGTTTGAATGAGCAAATAGAGTATACTAATTTTACAAAATGTCTGCTGCTCATTTATGAATATGGGCTGACTGCATTTTTGGTCTATCCGTATAGCTAAACGCTGACTGAGGAGACTGTAATGACGAGCACTTTCTCTTCCAAATTCACCACTGATTGGATGCTAATGTCACAAAAATATGCATACATCTTTGAGTCTGTAGAAGTAGACTTTTCCGTGAAAGCTCACATTAAAATATAGCAGTTAGTCTTTAAGGTGCCACAACATTTATGTCTTAATTTTTTTGTTTTCTTTTTGCCTGAAAGTTCTACTGGTGTTTACATAAGGTATATGTAACTTGCATGCTGATGATACCACTCTGATGGTGAAAAGTGAGGAGGTATTAAAGAACCTCTTAATGAGGGTGAAAGAGGTGAGTGCAAAAAATGGTCTGAAGCTCAACATCAAAAAAACTAAGATCAAGGCCACTGGTCAAATCACCTCCTGGCAAACAGAAGGGGAAAAGATGGAGGCAGTGACAAATTTTACTTTCTTGGGCTCCATGATCACTGCAGATAGTGACAGCAGCCACAAAATTAAAAGACGCCTGCTTTTTGGGAGGAAAGTGATGACAAACCTGAACAGCATCTTGAAAAGCAGAGACACCACCCTGCCAACAAAGGTCCACATAGTCAAAGCTATGGTTTTTCCAGTAGTGATGTATGGAAGTGAGAGCTGGACTATAAAGAAGGCTGACCGCCGAAGAATTGATGCTTTTGAATTGTGGTGCTGGAGGAGACTCTTGAGAGTCCCCTGCACTGCAAGGAGATCCAACCTATCCGTTCTTAAGGAAATCAACCCTGAGTGCTCACTGGAAGGACAGATTCTGAAGGTGAGGCTCCAATACTTTGGCCATCTCATGAGAGCAGAAGAGTCCCTGAAAAAGACCCTGATGTTGGAAAAGTGTGAAGGCAAAAGGAGAAGGGGGCGACAGAGAACGAGATGCTTGGACAGTGTCATCAAAGCTACCAACATGAATTTGACCCAACTCTGGGAGGCAGTGGAAGACAGGAGGGCCTGGAGTGCTCTGATCCATGGGGTCACAAAGAGTTGGACACGACTTAACGACTAAACAACAACAAACTTGCTGCAGCTGACTGAAGCTAATTGCTGAGGTGCTAGGTTGCCTCTCAGTCACATGACTAGTCCCCTGATTGATTGCATAACTGAGATGTGCCTCAGCATTCTGCCAGTTAGCCACAATTAGCTGTGGCATGTTATGTAAACTTTACATAAAAATCAAGAGGGTTTTGGACACAGAAAAAAAGATGAAATGCAGATAAGTGGATGATTGAGTGCAAACCCACAAAATCTCTTCTTAGTTGATTATACCTGATATTTCTTTCTTTCTCTTTATGATTGGTCTTGGGGTGGTAACTGGGCTATAATTTCCAAGTCTGATTGCTGAGGCACCAGGGCTGGTGAAAGTTCTCCTGCCATTCAAGGTGGGAAGAAAAGTGTCTCCCTTCTCAATACTGCCACCCCCTATGCAACAACGCTCACGTGAAGGGAGGCAATGAAAGGAGGGGAGCAGTAGCAGCAGAACTTTGCTCACTTTTACAGCATGGTGGCTTCATCTATTTGAACAATGCCTACTTCTGAGGGGGTTCTCAAGGTGAAGGCTTTGTGGTAGGGATAGCCAGAAAAGAGTTGCTTGTACCAATTGAGCTGTGCACTAGGCGTAGAGGTGAAGGATGTCTTTAGACACACACGCTACCTCCTCATGGATTCAATGTCCCCTGTTCTAAGTTATCTCCCCAGATCTGATGTTTCAAAGTACTGATCCTTCATTAATTGTTATGTGGGTCCTGCTCTTGGTAATTGCCAGTCCCTCTTAACAGCAGTCTACTTTGGTAGAAAGAGGAAGGCCTCTTAGAAAGTGATAAATAGAATCTGTTTGGCAGTTTTGGTGAGATCAAGCACTCAGAAGTATTTTTAGTGGAAGATTTCCAAGTGCAGCACAGCTGAAGTGTCCAAACTGAAAAATGAAAGCAAGTTTATCTCTGGCTGCAGACTTTATAGTGAGGAAAAAGAAATACCTATATAGTCCAATTCCAAAGTTTCACCATGTAAGAATAGTCACATTTTTATTTTTATTTTAGTAGTTAGCAGAAACTTTTAAAAACCACCTTTGTTATTTTTGGATTTTCCTTTCCACTCCTAAGCCAAGAATATCAATTAATTACAGAATCCTATCCAAGCGTTCAACAGAGGTGGGCACTGAGAGGAGACAGGGCTATGTCTGCCACCCCTAGCTTCCCTCTGCCGATGGGAAATGTCTGAAGTGGAACTGATAGCTCCTCACGCCATTACAGTGCTCTGTGGCAACTGGGAATCTTAAATGAACAATGTCCCTACCAGTGTGGATTACTATAAATTGAAGGCCAAACTCAGGGTTAGAGACAGCCTGTCATTAGAAGCTGACGTCTACTCTGTGTATTTGGTTGAGGCAGACCTTTGTGACCAAGCAACCATCCTTGAAAACAAAGTCTTTATTTCCTTACAACCAATTGCAAAACAAAGGAAACCAATTTACAAATTACAGAAGTGGGGAAAGCTGCTGCTGCAACAAACAGACTTTTCGGCACCTAAGGAATCCCCACTTCTAATAACATGCTATTTCCTATCTAAATAGGCTGTTTAACTGTATCAATTACAGCAGTGTTTTTCTGTGAAAAGCTATGGATCACTGTAACAGAAATGAGTGTGCTTCAACATGTAATTCTCCCAATATGTAACTGATACTGTGGACAAAAGGCTACTGTTAGGACCGAATATTGGGGAAACAGAAAAGTTTCTTTATTGTCAAAAGTGTCAGATTACATTTTATCTCCTTATCTGATCAATTTACATGCAGAATGTACTGTGCAAAAAGGAGGATTTGATTTGGATGTAGTGAAACTGGTGCAAGGAAGATCAATAATCTAAGATATGCAGATGACACAAATACTACTCACAGAAAGCAGCAATGACTTGAAATGAGTGCCAAACAAAAAAGGACAAAACCAAGATGGCATGATTAGAGATGGGCACCAACTGCTGATTCGGCAGTTCATGCCAATTCGTCCTTTGGATGAGCAGGTGTTCAATGGTTCCCAGCCCCACCTCTTCTGGCAGGCACCCACTCAGAGGCAGTGGCTGGAGGAGGAGGAGGAGGAGGCGGCACAGAGGAACTAGTGCACTGCCTCTGAGCAGGCAGCTGCCAAAGGAAACAGGGCTTGAGACCACCAAACAGCTGTTTGTCTGAAGGGGAAACCAACACAAACCGCCAAACAAGTGCCTTGTGCCCATCTCTATTCAAGACGGAGTTACAAATGAGTTACAGAACTTTAATGATGACAGTGAAGAAATCAAAATTAAGATTTTCTATTCCTCAGTTCAGTCATCAACACAATCAAAATTAAGATTTTCTATTCCTCAGTTCAGTCATCAACACAATCAAAATTAAGATTTTCTATCCCTCAGTTCAGTCATCAACACAAACAGAGACTGCAGCCAACAAATCAGAAGAACACAGATTTGGAGGAGCAGCTATGAAGGAAATAGAAAAGATCCTAAAGAATACTTTACTGGAGACTGAGATCAAGATCATCCTTATTAAGGTGCTGTCAGTTGCTAGGTACATGTGTGAAAAATCTGGACAGTGAAGAAAGTTGGCAGGGGGAAAATCAGTTCATTCTAAATGTGATTATTGAAGAGAACTTTATGCATATCGTAGACCATCTGAAAGCCATATAAGTGAGTAGTGAATCAAATCAAGTCTGAACTCTCCCCAGAAGCAAAAGTGAATGGCTAAACTGAGATTATTATATTCTGGGCACATCATGAGAAGCAAAGACTCACAGAATAGGGCAACTGGGAAAAGTTGGAGGCAGCAGGAAGAGAAAAAGACAGAGCATGAGATGAGTCAATGAAGGAGGGCACAGTCCTAGGTTTGCAAGACCTGGGCAGCACTGTTAATGATAAGACCTTCTGGAGATCACTAATTTGTCTGCTGTCAAGACAAGTCTGAGTTATGTAGAACCTTTTAAGGGTTTTTGAGGTAGATAATACTCAGATGTGGTTTATCATTCCCTTCTTCTGGAGATATCCTGGGACTGCAGCTTGCCCAAGGCCACACAGGCTGGCTTTTCTGAGAATCACGGTGGAGAATTTAACTCCCAGTCTTTGGATCTGCATCCAGATACCTAACTCACTAAGCTACCCAGCCAGCTCATTGACTTATAGTGTTACCATAAGTCAAAGGTACATAAGAGTAGATTCAGCTAGAATACTGTTACTGTTACTGTGCCTCTTCAGGCTTTCTTTTGTCAACATGGGAAATAATGAATTGTAGCCAATACACACAACCAGAGGTCCCTTCACAGTTACCTTTGTTGAATACCTCTCCAGCTTGGGACAGCACAGTCTACTGCTGAAATTTTGAGACAATGTGATTGTTAAGGATGTGCATGGTTTTTTAAAAAAGATTTCTTTCATTTTGAGTTCTTTCAGGAGATGTCGCTTTTTTTAGGAGCCCCGTGGCGCAGTGGTTAAAACGCTGTACTGCAGCCAAAACTGTGCTCACGACCTGGGGTTCAAATCCCAGGTAGCCGGCTCAAGGTTGACTCAGCCTTCCATCCTTCCGAGGTCAGTAAAATGAGTACCCAGTTCTCGGGGGGGGGGGGGGAGGCAATGTGTAGCCTGCATAATTAACTTGTAAACCGCCCAGAGAGTGCTTGAAGCACTATGGGGCGGCATATAAGCAGCACACTTTTTTTGCTTTTTTTGCATACCAGTCCTTTCATTTACATAAAACAGAAAGGCCTCTTCTGGGTGGGTCATTTGTTTCATTTTTCTCAGGTGATTTGACACTCCCACTTTTCATTTTCTTCAAAAAGGCACTTCAAAGGTTATGTGAAAGGAGGAACATGAATGAAAAACAAAATTTTCAGGTATCTCTCATAATTGTTCATGTTTTAAGGTCTCTCAGCAATCAACAAAAGAACATGAATTACATACACAAGATAAATTCTTTTTTATTTGGGTGTTTTTGTTTATATGCAAAAGGTTACCCCCTCCTCTCCTTGCTGAGTCATCAAACAGCTTGCTCCAAACCCTAGAACCTAAGCCTTTCTTTTTCATCAGTACATTGAATGAGAATAGCGAACTACATGGGTGGGAGGTTTTAGAGCAATACAATAAATTAACTCTAAATATCAGCAGCAATCTATCCCCTTCTTCTTTTCAGGAATATCAGCTTCATTCAAAATCTAAAAAGATTTTAATATTTCACATAGGGTAGCTAGAACTAGGTCCTACGATCTTTTCTGGGAATTAATTCTTGGTTTGTTTGTTTGTTTGTTTGTTTGTTTGTTTGTTTGTTTGTTTGTTTGTTTGTTTGTTTATTTATTTATTTATTTATTTATTTATTTATTTATTTTGCTTAAAATATTTTTACCCTTTCTCCTTGAAAAGGACCCAAGGCAGCTTATATCATTAAAAGACAATGTTTCAAATGAAAAACAAATAAAGCTAGTGTACAAAACCTGAAAGGATCAGACAAATACCATTTAAGAAATTGTAAACAAAAGCAATACTAGAAGCACATTCAAAGCAGGAAGCCATAACAATCCATTGAAAAATCCCACTCAGGCAGACAGTCACTAAGGGAAAGCTTGCCTGAAGAGTAAGGTCTTTGCCTGCTTGTAGAAGGACAGCAAAGATGGGGCCATTCTGGCTTCCTGTGGTAGGGAGTTCCAAAGTCTGGAAGCAGCAACAGACAAGGCCCTCTCTTGTGTCTTCACCAAATGCTCACATTAATCTGTTAGCTATGCAGAATTGTACTGGACCCTTGCTGTCCCACAAAATACTATACATTGTTACTTATACAGTGGTGCCTCTCAAGATGATTGCCTCAGGGGACGAAAAACCCACAAGATGATTGGTTTTTGATTGGTTTTTGAGATTCCTATGTTGCCTCGCAAGATAGTTTTTTCTATGGCCGATGCTTCACACGACGAATAAATTTCATTCATCTTGCGAGGTTCCCATAGGAACCTCGCAAGACAATTTTTTCACAAGATGATGACTTTTACAGAACGAATTAAAATCGTCTTGCAAGCCACCACTGTATACAACTAAAATATTCCAACAGATAATGGTATATTTGCTAGCAAATTATTAATGCAGTGGTGCCTCACATTGCAACGTTAATTTGTTCCGCAAAAATCGCTGCAGAACGAAAACATCGCAATGCGAAATAAAAAAGCCCATAGAAACGCATTAAAACATGATTAATGCATTCCTGTGGGCTTAAAACTCACCATTCAGTGAAGATCCTCCATAGCGCGGCCATTTCTGGTGCCTCTTAAGCGAGGAATCCGTCCCAGAAAACAGCGGGCGGTCATGTTTCTTTCCCGGCAGCCATTTTGAAACCACCGATCAGCTGGCCGAAAATGGTCGCTTTGCGATGATCGGTCATCGTAAAGCGAAATCCCCCCAATAGCGAACATCGCAAAGCGATTGCTTTTGCGATCGCAAAAAATGCGTCGCAAAGCAATTTCGTCGCTAAACAGAGTGATCACTATACGAGGCACCACTGTATTGCAAAATTCAAAACTGAGTAAAACACATTCCGTAATGATATATGCAGCCAATGCTTTTCTTGTCCATACTATTGTTCACGTATGTTAGAAAAAAATTAAAACAATTTGAGTAAATTTTTGGCATGATTT
Source organism: Pogona vitticeps (assembly GCF_051106095.1). Taxonomy (NCBI): domain Eukaryota; kingdom Metazoa; phylum Chordata; class Lepidosauria; order Squamata; family Agamidae; genus Pogona; species Pogona vitticeps. The sequence goes on from NC_135785.1 coordinate 144,006,712, forward strand.
TATTGGCACTTTTTCTGACAAGGCAATTTCTGACAAGGCAGCCCAGTAACTTTTGTTTCTCCTTAATTACTGCAAGAATAGCACAGCAACTTCACAGGGTATTGAAACAGACAGACAGACAGAATCTTTATTGTTTCATCCAGAGACCACAGCAAATACATTACAATAGTACAATTCCATACAAAGATTTTCCAAATACTTGGATCTACATATAGAGGCTCTAACTGCAAATATTGCAACTCTGTTTATTATGTGTAATTTGGTTGATTGTAACAAAAATCTCAGCTTCTCTGAGACATTCCTACTTTTCATTTTCTTTAAAAGGGCTGTAAATATTTCTCTCTTACATCAGTATATAAGGGACAACCAAGCATATAATGAGCGAAATTCTCAAGGACTGGATTGCCATAAACACACTATCTTCTATGGGGATACCTTGAAACCTACCCCATTTCATCATGGTATCCATTTGTTCAAATCGTAAACATGTGTATGCTTTTTTATGCTTTTTTGAAACAGTTTTCTTTAATGTCCAGGTAAGACAGAAAGTATGGACAGTTTTTCATAATTGTAAACACACATGAAATGCCATTCAGGTAGGTCGATGCTCATAAAACAATCCCACCTTTGTCTTGTAAACCCATCCTAATGGAATGAGAATCTTTGGGCCCTTCCTGCGCTCATGATTGCTTCCATTGGCCATGCTGGGTGGGACAGATGGGACTTGATGCCCCAAACAGCTGGACATGCGCACACACAGACAGCGCACAGCACACAGTACACAGCACGTGCGCGCGCACACACACACACACACACACACACACACACACACACACATACACACAAGGCATCCAAAAGGTTCCTCTTCCCATCAGTCAACATATTAGTCCATATTTTAAGGGCTACTAGTTTTATAACATCAGCATCAATTCAGTGCTTTCCATCCTTGCATTAAGCCTATTCTCTCTTTTCTCTGAACAACTCCTGGGAATGAACTTTTCCAATTCCAACAGAAAATACATTTTAGCTCCAAAACGGAGTGCCATGGTTGCCATGGCTCCCAAGTCTTCCTGCACCCCTCTCAACACACTCATCACCTGCCTGCTTTCATTCAGCTGTGAAAGGGAACCAATGGCATGGAAAGTCAAAGAGGTCTGTGTCTGCTGGATCAGAGCATTATGAGGCCAGCAGAGAAGAACTGCTTTCTTCTCGTCCTCTTTGGCAAGGCCTTCTTGTTCTCTGGGAAAAGCAAAAGAGGGCATCTGTCTTCTGCCTTTCTCCACAAAATTTCACCACTTCTGTTGCCATTCAATAGACTGCATATTCCCAACAAGCATTGGCCCAACATCTTACTTGTTTCAGATGTAGCCTCCCAACAAGTACATATTCAAACAATTCATTTTTGTCAGAAACTAAGTACACTCAACATATAGTTGTATCTATCAAATGTCAGTTTTCTGTGTGTTTTGTGCGTTGTGAAGGTCTATCAACCCTAACAGGCTTTCAAGGTAAGTGAGATATTTAAGGAATGGTTTTATCAGTCCCATCGTGCCCCCAAGTGAGCTTCCATGGCCAAGAATTGATTCAAATCCAGGTATCCTAAATCTTAATCTGTCACTCTATCCATTATATCACAGTGGCTGTCTGAACTGTCAACTGATGTTTCCCTTTTTAAAAGGCAATCAAAATCTCTGTAAACATCCTAGCAACCTGAAGGACCGTACCTCCTGTATTAGCCTTCTCAGTTAGCTGTCAGAGGAGACTCTCTTCTCAGTCCCATTGCCAGTGCAGGCATGGATGCTTGGCACATGAGAGAGGGCTTTCTCTGTGGCTGCTCCCAAGTTATGTAATGGTCTCCCTCAGGAGGCTAGGTCAGCCCCTTCCCTTTTATCCTTTTGCCAATGGCTGAGGACCCACATTTCAGTTAGGATTTTAACAATCATGACTGAGTCGCTGAAGGCTATTTTTTATTTAAGCTATTTTTTACCTGTGTTTAATTATTCAAATTCGTTTTGATCAGTTCTATAGTGTGTTTTTTAAAAATGTATATCTTACTCTGTTTTTTATTCTGTTATTTTTAAGCTGCCTTGAGTTCCCTTACTGGGAGAAAGGTGGCCTATAAATAAGACAGATAAATAGATAAACAAATCTATGCTCCAAGCAGGGCCAAGGTAGGTAAATAAAGAAACTCAGCATGGATACACCAGTTTTCCTTATATGTGTCATATGTGGGGCAAGAAACACTTCATGTGCTTCTATCCTTAAAAAAAAAAACCCTGCACTGTGTATTGTTTGTTCTCTGATGTCACTTGGTGGTCATTTAGTGTTGTTGTGTTTCCATATTATGCTCTTGCTGCTGGCAAGAGAAGGGAAAACACCCAGAGAGAACTTTAGGACATGTAATAAGTTCTTGTGGAGTGGAATAGGGGGAAACTGACACAGGGCTGTTCTTTTGGTTAGCAGTAGACGTCTATTCTTTCCACTGCAAACTTCACATTTATTATCTAATTGATTCCCTTTATGAAGATATCAAATGAATGTCAAATAGCTGAACCCTATTTTCCTTTGAGCATTAAACTTAAAGTAGGGGTTTGATTCCTGGAGAGTTCTCTTCATTGCCTCTCCTCTCCTCTTCCTAGTTAACTCTCCCCTTACCTCTGCTCCCTCATTTGCTTATTCCTACTCCTCTTTGCCCTCCGCTTGCTCACTCCCTTGCTTACTCCCTTGCATGCTCTCCATTCACTCCAATGCAATTCTTGATGACATAAATGCACCAGTCACCATGGTGACAAAAGCAAGATTTGGATACCAGCATGAGGCAATGGCTAATATGTGAATGGTCGCCAACATGATTAGTCACACAGTGAGTTGTAATATATCAGGTTCCCCTGTAATGTATAGTTCCTAACATTTATCCACTTTGACAAGAAAATATAACAATATAGGAAACATCAAAACAAAATGCTATATTTGACCATGGAAGACCAGCAAGAAACTCCACATCTCCTCTATTCCCTCTAGTCTAGCTTGTCCTGCATATCTTCTCATTTACACTTCCATGCGGATGTCTTTGTCACTGTTCTTTAGTCCAGTGGGTGACAGGACATGTGAATATACAATGACCAGCAAAGAGTGAAACTGGAGAATTACATGGGCATTCTGGGAAGGACTGATTTCTCAAACAGCTGTTCAAAGTTCAATTCAAGAGGAAGCAGCATTGTTCACTTGTCTCTCTTTTTGACAGTTGCTGCTCCACAGTTATCACCCGGGAAATTTGGATAATCATTCTAAATCCTAGTTCTGAGAAAAGAGGGGGTGGTTGTACTGTAGCTGGGATAAAGTACAGTATGCAGAAGATTCTGTCATGAGGCAGAAAGACCACAGAGCAATGTAAGACTCAGAGTGCCCCATTTTGAAACTCAGTGAAATAGAGAATTTCCTAATTCTTATCGCCAACTCTCCCAGGCTTAATTGATGTAGGATTTGTACCATGGTATTTAACTTCCTTTCCAATAGATGGGATTTAAGACATTAAGTAATAATCAGATACAAATAATACTGTTAAAACACTACAGATGTTTAATTGGTCGCTATACAGCAGAATTGACTTGATGGCACATAATTCTGTCTCTGTCTGTCTGTCTGTCTGTCTGTCTGTCTGTCTGTCTGTCTGTCTGTCTGTCTGTCTAGGAGGCTGAACAGATTACAAAGCCCTGCTTCCCATTCTGAGAGCCCTTAGGCTCAGGCCACAAACTCTGTTCAAGGCTCCCCAAGAGAGAATTCCAGGAAGTGTAAAGCATATGCAACAATATTAACTGAATTATAATACCAGGAAAGTACAGTGAACACCTGTTATCCATTCCTAGTCTTTAAAGGATTCATAGGACCCCAGTGCATAGTGCGGAGGAAGCTCACAACATACCCACAAATCTTGTTGACGTAATCGCTGTTCGGTTTAGTGCTGCTGAGAAAAAGCAGAAAGGAAAGTACATAAGGTAAAAATTCAGAGCCTTCTGAAGAAGACCAGATAGATCAACAGAGGAGCTAAGCAAAACTGACCAAAATCACCTCTTCTTTCAGAAGAAATAATGATAAAGCAACACCTAAGGGCAGCAGTTGAAGGGCTAATGTTGTGTTATGCATTCTTCCACTTTTTAAAAAGAAGTTAGTGCTGATTTTAAAAAGACTTTGATACATCTATCATTAGCTAGATATTGTTTGTGTATATGTTCAGTATGATATATTTATAATGGGAATTGTAGTGCAACATCTCCGAAGAGGAGATTTTTGGGGAAAGCTGATTAGTGAACTGAAGTCCTTAATTTATTGTTTCATTGACAGATAACAATAACTGGAACATACAGCTTCTGGGGCTGGAAGATTAAACTACAAGCTTGAGAGAAACCTCTGCAATGACTGTTTCCATGTATTTTCTTCTCTCTCTCTCTCTCTCTCTCTCTCTCGGAATTCAATTTCTTGGCTTTTTCAAACAGACGTTTAAGTATAAATACACAACACACAAATTCCAACAGATACTCCCCTCATGTAGAATTACCAGTGCTAGAGGATCCAAGAAGGTGAGCACATGATCTTTACTATGGTTGCTGGGAGAGGACAGGAGCAAGAACAGCTTGGATGTGGCTGTAAGTCCTTCTGTGCCATAATATTTAGAAGGGCTGTTTTGGACTGAATGAAATGGTGAAGTAAAAGCGTATGTGCAACATACATTACAGAGAAACATACACACCCTTTAACCTCTCGGGTAAACCAATGTTGCCATGCCCACTCCCCAGAGTGCAGATGAGAAAGCTATGTTCCAATTTCTAAATCCTTTCCCTGGAGAAGGCATCCTGAGGAGGAAAAGCTATATTGATCCAAAAGCTTTACAAACATGTTGTGTGCATTTTTTCCAAAAGATACACCCTCATCTTTGGAAATGAAAAGTGGGAAGGAGCTGAAAGTTTGCTAAGATCTTTATTGGAAACCAAGGTCAAAACCATTCATGCTATTTAAAAGAAAGATAGTGAAGAAAATAATGACAAACATCAGCTAATTTGAAATGTGGTGTTGGAGGAGAGCTTTACCAATACCACAGACAACCAGAAAGACAGAAATGTGGGTCCTAAATCAAATTAAGTCTGAATTCTCACTACAGCAAAAATAAGTAATCTGAGGCTACACTACCATTCATGTATAATGAGAATACATAAACTGGTCAAAAAAGATGATATTGCTGCGGAAGAGATGAAAGCCTAACATGAAGCAAATTGTCTCAATAAAGGCAATCACAGCTATTAATTTGCAAGACCTGAGCAGAACTTACTGGAAAAGACAATATTGCTAGGAAGGGAGGTCAGTAGGAAGAGAGAACAACTTAGCATGAGATGTTGTTGGTTTGTAGGATCTGAGAAAATCTGTTAATGGTGGGACACCTGGGAGGTCATTAACTAGTATAGTCACCACATATCAGAAGTGACTTGATGGTGCAAAACATCTATGGAGGGATTTTTTTTCTTCTTAGTTACTAGACAATTGTATAGTGACAAGACAGGTGGAATAGTTGAAATAATGACAGTATATAGGCACCCAAGCTCTGCTAACATGGAGTAAGATAATCTCCAACCACAAAGTAAAAAGCAGTACTTTCACAACTTAAACAAGTGAGCTTCTGAATATTTGTTCTCTATTCTTTTTTAAAATATGCTTTAAAATATTTTTACAGCCTAGCACAAAATCCCTTTGTAATCACAAAAATGTGTTTGGCCAGGAAGAAGTTTAAAAGTTCTTGCCCTAAAGGCAGCTAGTGAGTCACAACTGAAAGGGTCGACACTTCAGATTGCCCTAGACATGGACCTGATTTCTCCTTTGAAGACTTGTGTCAGAAGCCTGGTCTCAAAAATCCTGAGAGAATGTTTACCAAAAGCACTACGGCTGGGACAAATACAACTGTTCTGTGCTTTTTCAATGCAGAAGTGCTTTGAATATGCCTTACAACAATGGATGTGAATTCCCTGGAGATACATGGCAAAATGTCCCTTTCTGGAGGACTATGATTCCATTATTTTCTTCAAAGCAAGCTCTTTCTCTTTTTTGACAAAAGTCAATGATTCCAAATTTTTTGGCTTTGCATGATTCACCTGATGTTGAGGATACCAGGTGAAAAAACGGGACCCAACAATAGCTGCCCTATCCTGGCTAGCATCAAGATCAAAGATCCAGTTCCTAAGATCGCGAGAGCTTAAACTAAGGAACTTTTCCATCAAAAGGTTATACAGTAGACCTTTAATTTTTGGTGACATTGTTGTGCCCATCCACCAGACTTTAGTTGTTCTAACCAACAGCACTTTGTCAGGGAGGAGTCCTCCAAACTGTTCAGTCTATGCCAATATCTAAGATAAGCCAGATCAATTCTAGCGGCAATTGAGGGTAGGCCTAACTCAGCTCTGAGGTGAGCTGAGGGAGTTCCTGGGGGGAGACCCAGTATCAGCCTCATAAATTTGTTCTGTAAGATTTCTAGTTTGGGTTTGGCTGCCTCTCCCCATAGTTCTGTCCCGTAGAGCATCTGTGCTATAATTTTAACAACGAACACCTTGAGAACGGGATTTACCAACTGGCCTCCTCTGCTGTAGAAAAACCTTTTTAATTGCCCTATTGATCTGGTACTCAGTAAGATTGTAGCATTTAAATGCTGTCTCCAGGAGAGTTTCTCAGAAAATTGAATGCCCAAGTATTTAAATGAGTGTACCTGCTCTAAAGTATGCCCATCCAGAGACCAGTTATGCTTAGGGGCTCTCTTCCCACAGACCATAATTTTTGTTTTGGTATAATTGATTGTTAACCGTTCCTCTTTACAGAGCTGCCCAAATTTGGCCAGCATTCTTTTAAGACCAATTTTATTCAAAGATAGCAGAACCAGGTCATCAGCGTAAAGCAGTATTGAAATCTTCCTACAGCCAATGGCTGGAGGGAAGAATGTGGGGGAAGCCATTTGAGGGATAAGGCTGTTTATATAAAAGTTGAAAAGAAAAGGTGCTAAAATACAACCTTGTTTCACCCCTCGTGTAATGCTGACCTGTTGTGACAGAGTTCCCTGTAAGCCTATACACACTTGCATCGTATTTTCTTTATGTAGTAGCTGTATGAGCCACAGGAGTCTCTTATCAATGTTTGTTTTTTCCAGTTTATACCAAAGGCGTTCTCTATCTATCAGGTCAAAGGCTGATGAAAAATCCACAAAGGCAGCGTAAAGATATTTGTTTGGAGGTTTGGTGTATTTACTAATTACATGGTGTAGAACAAAGGCTTGGTCTATTGTGCTTCTGCCTTTTCTGAAGCCTGCCTGTTCTTCGAAGATGATAGAATGTTTGTTGTCCCAATCTAGGAGCCTATTCAAAAGGTATCTGGCATAAAGCTTAGAGGCCACATTGAGGAGACTGATGGGTCTAAATTTACAAGGGTCTAAAGGATCTCCTTTCTTAAAAATTGGCACAACAATGCTAGTTTGCCAACCTGCAGGAAGGTTGCATGTTCAATATATAACAAGTAACTGTTTACCCTTTAAAAAACCCTTTTTTTGAGGATCCATATTTCAGCCTCTGCAGCCTGGACTCCTTCCAAATTTAAAAAAAAGTGAATTGGCCAATTATTCCCTTTTAAACTAAGCCAGATTGGTCTTCTTAATTTATTTATGCTGTTTTAAATCAAAGAAATTAAAGGCCACGTGTTTCTGCATGGGTGGGTATAACAGTTTTACTTTTAAAAATCATAGTTGGAATACCCTTTGCCCAAACACCCCCAATTTTGGCAAAGATTAGGAACAGACTGTCAGCTACAATTGTGCCAACTTTTGTGATGATCTCAAACCCAATTTCAAAGTTTTAATAGGGGGTACCCCATTTTTAGAATTGCCTTACAGAATGTTGATTGCTGCACCAGCACAATATCATCACTGCAATCTTGTGCAGTGATAATCTAATTCAACACATTCCATCAGTGATAGGAAATCCTTAACAGGATTTCTTGTTAAGAGAGAATACACAAGATATGTATTTATCTATTTAAAAACATAAAGAATGATGAACTCAGGAAAGCACTCAGTAGAATGCAGCAACCATTCCCCCATCCCCCAGGACCCAAAGAATCCAGTATATCTTTAGACCCCTTTAATAAATTGAATAAAAACAAAGTGTTCTATCTCTCCCACCAGTTTTATCCAGTTTCATCTCATGCTCTCCACTTGGCATAGTGTTATAATGTGCATTCTAAGTTCTTCATAGGTCAGCTAATCTTGTCCATGAGGAAGCAACCAAATGATACAATATGTGGTCCTTTCTCTATCTGATGCATAACAATACCACTTACACCTATATAGTTCTGCCCCAATATATGAAACTCATTGCAAGTACTACAGAAAGGAAAGACAATATAGCATCTGGGAAGGAGGGGGAATCCGTTCCAGCTATATTAGTCCCCCACCCCTTTCCCCCTAACATTTCATCTAACAAGAATATAATGCAGCAGCTTTTCAAAGACAGATTTACTGGCTGATAACAAAAGCCTGTGGGTGTGAGGAGGAAAAGAAAAAATCCTGACAAAACCCTTAAGGATTGTGTTTTTAGTTACAAATATTACATCCATATGGAAAATGTCATTTTGCTGTTTCTTCCCCCCATGGCTCCAAAGAAGCTTCTCAATGATTTAAGGGTCTCCTAGAACAAAACAGGGAGGGGGTGGTGGGAGATGAAATAACATTATATTGGAAAATGGTTAATTACTGTGCCATTTAATCCCTTTTTTAAAACAACAGCTTCCTTTCTTACATTATTAAAAGTTTGAAAATTCAGTTTAAAAATTAGTTAGAAACCGTAGGCTATCAACAGTCAACTCCTTCATAAAAAAAAACAGAAAGAAATTCATGTGTCCCATAACTGCTGAGTCAATATGAAAAACATACAGATCTAGCTCAGCCCACTTGGAATTAATTCAAAATAATGTAACTGAAGGCTTTAGATTTTGAGCATGCATGACAATGGGCAAAAATCAGTCTTGAAAATGCCTAAATTCTCCAGGTTTGACTCCCTTCCAAAACTCACAATCTCATAACAAGAAGAAAATTCTTAAATGTTCATATTTTTCTCACGATAGTGAATCAGGTAAGCACTTCTGTTCTAGCCCTACTTGATAGTATGAGGCCAGTGATAAAATCTTCAGCCTCAGTACTGTCCTCACAAGGCTCAATTAAAAGAAATAACTGGATAAATCCAATATTAGTCCTATATAGAGTAGACCCAATTATGTGAGTAGGGCTTCTTAGTCACAACTAACTTGTGGTGGGTAATCAGTTGCAGGCATTCCTAAAAGAAATTGATAGCCTGGGTTCATTTCAATCTGGGTTTAGGCTGTGGTATGGTCACCAACAACGTGACCTCCTAAGGGAGGCAAGCAGGGGGAGCGTAACTGTGTTGGTCCTCTTGGATCTTTCTGTGGCCTTCGATACCACTGATGATGGTATCCTTCTGGGAAGGTTACTGAGTTTAGGTATCAAGGACTCGGTTGTCCATTAGTTTCTGTCCTTCCTTGACAGCCCATCCCAATAGTATAGCTTGGGAATGCTCTCTCCACCCTGTGAGACTTCTGCTATGAGATCCTATAGTGATCAACCAACATCTACATGAACCTGCTGGCAGAAGTCATTTGGAAATTTGGGTTCCACTGTCATTAGTACGCTGATGACACACAGCTCTATTTCTTATTTGCATCATCTACAAGGGATGCTGTACAGGTCCTCGAGCACTGCCTAGCAGCAATATTGGACTGGACAAGATCCAATAAACTAAAACTGAATCCAGATAGGCTGGAGAATTGTAAGATCAGTTGGGGAAAATTTACCTGGCCTTCATGGGGTTACAGTGCCCCTGAAGGATTGGGTCCACAGTTTTGGAGTATTCCTGTACCCGGCACTCTCTATGGAGGTTCAAATATCAGCCATGGAAAAGAGTGTGTTTTATCAATTCTGATTGATTGCCCAGTTCCACCCCTTCCTGGAAAAGAGATGGCTAGTAACAGTGGTTCACACAATGGAAATCTTAAAAACAGACTACAGTGGTGCCTCGCTTGATGAGGATAATCCGTTCCGTTCAAATCGCTGTTAAGCGAAATCCTCGTCAAGCGAAATGAAAAAGCCCATTGAAATGCATTGAAAACTGCTCAATGCGTTCCAATGGGCGAAATACCTCAGCGTCCAGCGAAGATGCTCCAGAGGGCAGCCATTTTCTGGTGCCTGTAATATGAGGAATCCATCCTAAGCACAGTAGGGAGCCATTTTAAACAGCAGGATGCCATTTTGAAACCTGTTGATCAGCTGTTTTCTGATCATCGTAAAGCGAAAAATCAGTTCCTGTAGCAGGGAACCGATCATCGTGAAGCGATTTTTCCCATTTAAAACATCGTTTTGCAATCGCAAAAACTTCATCGTTAAGTGATTTCCTCATCTAACAAGGTAATCGTCAAGTGGGGCACCACTATACTGTAATGTTCGCTACAGAGAACTGCCCTTGAAAAATTGATGGCCTGGCTCTTGCCTGGCTCCATTCCTTCTTGAAGGACCATCCTCAGAGAGTGCAGATTGGAGAGAGTTTCTCGGCCCCATGGAGCCTCAATTGTGGGGTTCTACAGGGCTTGCTTATCTGTTCAATGCTATTTAACATCTATATGAGGCCGCTGGGAGGGTTCATCAGGGGATGTGGGGCTTCGTGTCATCAGTACGCTGATGATACTCAGCTCTACATCTCCTTTTTTCCCAACAACAGTGGATGCTGTCTCGTCCCTTGAGCGCTGCCTGGGGGCTGTTCAGCAATGGATGCAGGTGAATGGACTGAGGCTGAATCCAAGCAAGACGGAGGTCCTTCGGGTGGGTGTTCCAGACATCAGTGGTCTGGGAAACTCCCTCTCCTTTGGGGGGGGTGACTCTTACCACCAAGAGTGAGGTTTGCAGTTTGGGTGTACATCTGGATCCGGCGCTCACCATGGAGACCCACGTGGTCTGTTCCGCACATTTCCACCTTTGGCTGATTGCCCAGCTGCATCCCTATCTTGATGTTAGGGCACTCATAGTCTCAATATTAGACTACTGTAATGCACTCTACATGGGGCTGCCTTTGAGATTGACACTGAGACTTCAGATGATACAGAATGCGGTGGCCAGACTTCTTACTGGTGTGAAAAGGTACCATCATATTTCCCCCACTCTGCCCACCTTGCATTGGCTGCCCATTCGTTTCCACATTGATTTCAAAGTTTTTATGATTACATATAAAGCCCTAAATGGTTTAGGACCTCGATATCTGGCAGAGTGCCTTCTCCCACCCGATTCTGCCAGAGCACTCATTGTGGCCAGGCCAGGCGGCCGAGGGGCCTAACGCTGAGGGTGGTCCAGAAAGAAAGAATGAGGAACTGGGCCTTCTCGGCAGTGGCCCCTCGCCTTTGGAACAAATTGCCAGTGGAGATCCGCCTGGCTCCCTCTCTGGGTGTTTTAAGGAATAAACTTAAAACCTGGCTATTTGGGCAGGCTTTCCCTCCTGCCATATCTTAATTTTTTATACTTTCGTCACCTTGGATTTATAATATATGCTTATTGGTTTTATTGTTTTTAAATTTGTAAACCGCTCGGAGTGGACCTTTGGTCTAGATGGACAGGATAGAAATCCAATAAATAAATAAACAGAATAAACAGTGCAGAAATTTGATACTTGTTGAAATGTCTCTCTCAGAAAACACCTACCCATTTCACCCACTCCTCTCAATCCTTTCTGCTAAAAGTGTCCACACAAAAGGAGGTCAAAAAGGTGACAACAAGGAATCACGTCTTCTCAGTAATGGAATCCAATCTTTAGAAGAAGCTTCCAACTGAGGTACTTGAGGCTCCATCCCTTTCTAATTAGAGATGGGCATGAAACAAACCATGGACCTTAAAAAACCTGATGAACTGAGCTAGTTTGTGGTTTGTTTCATAGCGCAGTTCAGGGATTCTGTTTTGCTGAAGCAAAATGAAACACCAAACTTTTCTCCTTTTGGTGTTTTGTTTGCTTCAGCAAAAGGAGATGCCCTCCCACCTCTTTCCCACTGCCCCTGTGGTGCCCCCCTACCTGTTTCTGCTGTTGCCACCGCTGCCTCTACTGGCTTCTCCACTGACAGGATATGTCATGTGTTGTTGTTCATCAGAGGTTGCATTTACCTAATTTTCAGACCTGCTAAAGGATAAAATGATTTTTATGATATCTTGATACATAAAACCATAGAATTCAAAGAGGGTGTACTTTCTTTTTCACATGACTGTAAGTATTCAGCTGCTTATTCTAATAGGTAATGTGGCCATATCTATTTTAGCATATATACATTACTGAAACAGCGACGTCTACGTTGGCTTGGGCATGTCGTGAGAATGACTGATGGTCAGATTCCAAAGGATTTCCTGTATGGAGAATTAGTGCAGGGAAATCACCCCAGAGGGAGACCACAGCTGTGATACAAGGATATCTGCAAGCGGGATCTGAAAGCCTTAGGAATGGACCTCAACAGATGGGAAACCCTGACATCTGAGCGTTCAGCTTGGAGGCAGGCGTTGCATCACAGCCTCTCCCATTTTGAAGAGACCCTTGTCCAGCAGGCCGAGGCAAAGAGGAAGTCACAAAAGCAGCAAAATCAGGGAGCTGGACAGGGGACAGATTGGATTTGTCTTCAGTGAGGAAGGGATTGTCACTCTCGAATTGGCCTCCTCAGCCACACCAGATGCTGTTCCAAGTCCTCCATACAGAGCACGATACCATGGTCTTTCGAGACTGAAGGATGCCTAAATATTGGTCAAACTCTATATTTCTTTGCAAGCAGCATTATATGTAAATCAGATCTTAAAATATTCAGACCATTATTTTAAAAATCCATGACTCTGGACATGTCCCAAGTCAGGCTTCTACACAATCAGAGTCTGCTGTTTTCCTCCTGGTCTTTGAATAATGCTCATGAAATAAGAGTTTACGCAAAGTAATCCCCTTCCTACAGAATTTTAAAATCTTTTATTCCTGCAGATTCCCAGAAGCTCAGGGCTGTAAAATTGGGATACATTTCTAATTTAAGGGATTAAAAGATTGAAGATACGTTGGGTGAGCAGAATCCACAGTGCTACAGGAAGATATCCCTATATACTTTTGTAAACTATTGATCTATTTTTCTCTTTGATTTTTTTTTTTTGAAAAGGGCAAGATATTAGTACCACATATTTTAAATGTGAGTTGTAGCTTCCAGATTTAAGAGATCAACCTCTTTTTTTAAAGAGGAAAAATGGTACGGTCAAAGAGGAGCCCAGGTTAAAAGGAAGGTCTATTTTTAAAAAAATCTTTCTCGTGCTCTCTCTCTTTCCCAAACTTATTCCATGAGAGTGATTGGACTCTTTTAAAATGAGGGGGATGGATAAACAAGTCTCAATTCCATACTTGCTTTTCACAATCCATGAAGCAGATGCTTGTTTATTATACATCCCTGCAGTACACACATGAGTGCATGGTGATGGGCATAGGACTCGAGGTATCAGCAACATCGTTGTCAAACATTTAAAAAAAAAACAAGAGGAAGAGTTCATTTTGGAAAGAATTGATGGATAGCTAAGAGGCATAAGATTGTCACTGAATGGCTCATCTGTCCTCTTCATTTAGAGAAGTCAGTTAGTAACTGGTTTTCAAGATGCGCTGATAAGGCATCTTAACCAGAAAGGGAGCAGAGTGTCATCCGGTCTGAACTGAACTTCTCTATGAAGTACCTCTTTTGCTCCACCCAAAACTCAAAGTGAGGAAAAACACATCTTGCCTCAGAAGTTTACATAATCAAAAGATTTACTATGCATTTCAGGGAAATAAAATACCCACAACAGACAATTGTCCAGTGGGGATGGCAAATATTTGTGAAACATTTAGAAGCTTACTATAACAACTGTATCTCAGACAGCTTTTCTTAGAATTCATGCTTGGGCCAACAGATTTCAAAGCATTTTGGAATAAGGAACGGTTACCCTAAGTAATGCCTGCGAAGTAAACCTCTGTTGCCACAGAAGGCACTAAAATAAAGTGCTATCTTTGTTTGTTCTTCTTTGATTTGGAAAAATGCCATGATTAAATGTCTCTCAGTATTATCACAATCTTATCCCAGGGGTTTGTGTTTAGAAATTCTGCCCTTGCCACTGCTGATAAATTTATGCAGAGACTATTTTATGCTCTTACTACACTCCAAGAAAACTGTTCATTATAGAAGTTAACGGTAACTCACTTAGTAAACTGCCTTAAAGACAAAGCTAAGGACATGTTAATGGTATAATGAATAAGTCGTTACATTCAGTAATCAGTTTTCACAGTAAAGTACTATTGCTTTATTGAACCCCACATCCCACTCGTTGCAACTTTAAAGATTTATGACAGTGACATTTTATTGTGGCTATAGGACACAGTTATAAGGCGGCAGGGTGCAATTTAGTTTATATGGTCCATTTTATGTTTCATTGTATCATGAGCCTACTGCATTCTGAAATCCAAAATAACATTGCGGAAGGAAACCACCCATTACTTACTTCAGATATTCCCAACAAAACCTAGCATTTCTGTTGCAATCAAAAAGTATTCCTTTTATTTCGCCATAATTTATGTTACCTAAATAAGAGGGCATTAACTATGCTAAAAGAGTGGCATTACTTTAGGGCATGTTGGAGAGTGCATCAGGGGAATGATGTGGCTACAGATCCATGGGCTCCCCTGAAATGGTTGGGCTTCGGCCGAGCTTGGTGTGAGGAAAATTCAGCGTGTCCTTAATTAAAAAATAATAAATTTCCTCTTATTATGCAGCAGATAAAAATGGTTTTGGCAGGAACCTACAGAGCAGCTTGAACTACAGTCTTCCTTAGTAGATGCCCGCCCCATTTGTTAGTTTACCTCAACTGACACTTACTTACCTTACATTATTTACTTACATTTGTTCAGAGACTCTGGTATGAACAAGAATAAAAGGTTTCATTTTACTCACAGTTCTTCTTACATTAAAAAAAATCATATTTTGTGGAATGTCAACTTGTTACATTAATGAGCCTAACTGCTTAATTTACTTCATTATTAATTAATTGATTGATTACATTGATCATGGAAAACTTCACTCTAACTAATCACTTCTGACTTCATAACTCACAAACTGACCAAATGTTAATTGAACCCTGACTGGAAAAAAGTGGGGAAAAGAACTCTGAAGTAGAGAAGAAAACAATTGGCTGCTACTGAGTTGATTGGCAATCACTGCAGCTCCCTCCCAGATAAAAACCTCTGAAAGGTTTTCGGGGTTGTAATATTTCCACAGAAACAAACACACCCATAGTCACCTACTGCTGTTCACAGCAGATAAGAGCAAGAGAGCTTTCTGCTGCAGCACTAGGGGGACTTTTAAGACTAGACAGGCTATCCGATTAGAAGGCCCCCCTCTCTCTCTCTCTCTCACACACACACACACACACACACACACACACACACACACAAAACCATCAGAGTGCCCAATGGCTCCTTAATCACTCACCTAGAAGGCACAGTGGTTACCATAGTGTCGTAATTTGTTTTTCTCCAACCTGGATCATTAAAATAGCTTTGGGGCAAAGTTTATCATCAAGAGATAAAGTTTTCAAAATCTAGGACATTATTATTGAAGATATTTGTTATTTTACTTGCCATCATCATGTTAATCTCAATATAAAGAGAAGCTCCCAGGGATTTCTAGGTGTAAAGAACCAAGAAGCAGTTTACCAGTCCCTCTTGTTCTTGGTGCTCTGGGACTGTGTAGCTTGGCCAAGGGCCATAACACCATCAGCCACACACTCTTTCAATGATCACAGCTGTCCTCTCTGGGACATACCAGTGGGGATACGAACTCCCAGCCCCATAGAGCCCCATGGCACAGTGGTTAAACTGCAGTAAAGGGTAAAGGTAAAGGTTCCCCTTGACAAATGTCCATTTGTGTCTGACTCTAGGGCATGGTGCTCATCCCCGTCTCCAAGCCGTAGAGCCAGCGTTTGCCTGTAGACAGTTTCCGTGGTCACGTGGCCAGTGTGACTAGACACGGAACACCTTTACCTTTGTTATGTGCAGTATCCTGCTATTAACTCTCTCACACACCAAAGACTTACAGCAAGCAAGTTTTATTTCATGTCTGCAGGCATGGAGAGAACACACCTGAGTGGGTTTGTTCTCTGCTATTCAAGCATTCAGCAATACATTTTATACCCAACGCAACGCAACCCCTCTCTGTCCCTCTGGCCAATCCTGACCAACACGGAAAGCTCCCATTCTACCTATCACATGACACACAGCACACATATGCCCATATATGTATCCCTACTTGCTACACTGACTCATGTTTTCTCAACTTTCTACTTTCGCTTTTGTTTCTCAATTCTCTGCGAACTTAGAAATATTGTTTCACCTATCCATATCACCTTCCCACCGTGGTGGTACCTATTTATCTACTCGCATTTACATGCTTTCGAACTGCTAGGTTGGCAGGAGCTGGGACAAAGTGACGGGAGTTCACTCCGTCGCGTGGATTCAATCTTACGACTGCTGGTCTTTTGACCCTGCAGCACAGAGGCTTCTGCAGTTTAACCCGCAGCACCACTATGGCCCTCTAAACTGCAGTACTGCAGCCACGACTGTCCTTATGACCCAGGGTTCAATCGCAGGTAGCTCAAGTCTTAAGTCTGAATCAGCCTTCCATCCTTCTGAGGTTGGTAAAATGAGATTCCAGCTCACTGGGGAGACAATGTGTAGCCTGTATAATTGACTTGTAAACCACCCAGAGAGTGCTTGAAGTGCTATGGGGTATTATATAAGCAGACCACTTTGTTTTGCCCCAGGCCCACTGAGCTATAAGAGCATCTACAGAATTTACTGACATTGGGGCATGGGGCATGCTTCAAACAGGTATCAAATTATTGGTGCCAGTTTAATATATTTATAAGCTAGACAGTAGAAGAGCAATAGTGTGTAGGTGGCTATGTAGGTAGGCATCTAAGCTACCAGGAACCAGGTATCTTTTAAACTCTGCTCATCTTTCATGTCCTTACAGACACAGACGTATATTAGAGCTGAAGAGAACTTGAGCTGCAACTGAGAGCCTAAGGTGACTATTAATAGTAGCCTTTGCTACCATAAATCAAGCAAATGGATGCTTTCCATGAAAATTATTAGCAGACTCCCTTACAGTCAAAACAGATTACAAAAATAACTGCATGCAGAGTATCATTTGACAAACTGTAGCATAATTTTATTTGATGTTTCCTTAGAAAAACAGTACCTTTGCATCCAGTGTATTTTGACTACAGCACTGGCTCATTTGCATAACAGCGAAACTCCCATTTCATCCCTGACAGCTTCCTAGACATCAAGGTAGCATGTTTCTGCCTTCATCCATTTGCTTTTATTTATCCCAAACTAGCCAGAGATCCATGAAGCAGGGATATCCTCAGTCACAAGATTAATTTGCCTTCAGTGACAACCTGATTCATTTTGGGTGAAGACTGACTTAACAAAAAAACTGAGCCCTTCTATTCCAGGTTATTGCTGGCTTTGTAAGTTAAACGACAGACATATATTTTAGTGAAACAAATGCTGACTTGACCATCTGTCCTGTCCCTCTGCTCCGTGATGCCTGCATTTTAATTTTCAAAAGTGCCACATGAACACTGCATGTATCTATTTATTTGTTTTTAGCTGTCTACTTATCTATGTAAAAAAAATGAGAACTGAACTTATTTTTAAAATGCAAAACAGGTCGATGTATTGGGAAGGTTTTTTTTGTAACATCAGTCACTAAATCAGCAAACTGTAGAATTTTATCTGCACATAAAGAGGTTACTTTTAACCTAGCTTCATTTTTATATCTTTATCTACAATCTATTTATTTATTTATTTATTTATTTATTTATTTATTTATTTATTTATTTATTGTTACCTTAGTATTTTGCCTTTTCTTCACTGAGTACAAGGTGGTTGCAGGCCTCTCTTTTCTCCACTGTATGCTCAGAACCACCCTGTGAGGCAGATTAAGTTTGGAGACTAGACATGCTCAGTCATTCAACAAATATGAGAAGCCAACACATGCTGAGGAGCATGTGCTAGCCTCAACCACCTCCTCTAGTCTTACAACATAGTGAAGTGAAGGTCTGAAGAAGGGATGGGTGCTCTCTCTATGTAGCTTCTTCAAGTGCACCAGAATTTATCCACCATTTTGTTTTCCTCTATATGCCTTTTCTCTACTGCCATTTTAGGGCATTGTGCTGATGGTGGTGGCCAGGGAACAGACACCAAAAATGACAGAGAATTTTTGGAACAAATTCTACATTTCAGTACCTTCCTTGGGGCCTCAATATTACTTTTTTGACAGGTCATTGCAGATGTATATTATCTACAGTACACACTTTGATTATATCCTTCCCCATAAGACTTGTAGTAGGCATGACAAGAGCAGTTTGTCCATCTCCAAGAAAAGGATGCTTCTAATACTCTGCCATAATTTGTGCTTCAGTTCACCATCATTCTGTTTTTCTGCCTTGTTCTCAGTGTTCTTCGGAAGATTTTTGGTTATATTTTAAAACTTAGTATAATGTTGCAAGATGGCCAAGAATTCTGCATTTTTCTTTACCATCTTGCAACTTCTTTGGTAGCCCAAGCTTCATAATCCAAAAGACTTGAGTGAGAGAAGTTACCTCATGACATCTTCACCAGGATTTTAACTGGCATAGGACAAGCTTATGATGCAGCTGACTGCTTTAGAAATGATAGTGCAACAAAATACAAAATGTCCAAATATTGTACTTCTTGGTTACCTTACAAATGAAGTAAGGACAAAAATCCTAAAACTCATCTATGAGAAATTTCTCTGAAATTTCAGTGGAGGAAACTCACAAACCCCTCTGAAATTATCTCCCTTTGGAATTATTTTTTAAGGCAATTCCTTTTCTATCAACGTCTATGAGAATGGTTGAAGTTTCTCACAGGAGAAATTTTCTGTACTGCTCTAGTGTGAAGGACATGGAAAGCCACAACGCATAGCTGGCATATTGAGCTAACTAATTTTAAATGCATGTCAGAATAGCATTTAATAAATAAAAACAAAAGTACACACAAGTATGGTTCAACTTTGCAAAACAGTCATTTTGCCTAAGGATGTGTACACTGGCTATTTGCAGGAATACACCGTGCAGCTGAAAAGAAAAAATTCTTAGAGCCGAGTAATAGATAACTGAAATCTTGCCACTGATATATTGTGGGTACTATAGGGGAAAGAAAAAGTCAATTGTGTTTCATCGAAAAGTTATTATTGTAATAGATTTTCTGCTGAGGTAAACTAATCCTGAGCATTAGAATCATAGTATCTCTATTTTCTTCCATCTCTGTTCTTTTGGAATCTAAAATGAACAGCCTCTGTGTCATTTTCTTCCTGTCATTCTGGATAATGGTTAAAACTATAAAAACACATTCACTAGGGATTCAAGCATTAGACGGTACGGGCAAGTATGTTATCCTCTCTTGGCTGTTCTTGGGGAACATACACCTGGAGGATATTGTGGATCTCAAATGCTTGAACTGAGCTTGAATCTGAAGTTAGTCACAAAATGAAATAATTTGGTGTGGTGTGTCAACTGTATTCCTGGCAGGCAATGTCTGTTCTATTAGCACCAAGGAATGTCTAGCAGTTCAATAAGCTCCCATAATCCTTGCCTATACCAAACCTGAGCTGGAAATAGAAGAGGTGGCTTTCCAATCTTTCATGCAGCATTTATAGGCCTATCATTTTTAATACCACTGTGCTATAGCCAGGTTCATTCTTTCAGGTTTGAGTGGTGGTCACAGATGAAATAATAGGGCTAGCCCTAATCTGGTAAATGGCATACACATTGAGATGATTAATAATAACAACAAACTAACTGCCAATATGTTTTAAGAAGCTCACTGGTCCAAACCAGTTCTGTGGCCAAAAAAAAATTGTATTATGCTGTGCACGGCATCCTATTAATATGAGGCACAGAAACAGCATTGTATGGCATTCAGGAATGGATGCAGTTATGTGTAGCTCCAATTAAAGGTGACTGTATAGCATCTACACACATGAACATTATATGTGAATAAGGCCTGTCATTGCACACACACACGCACACACACACGCTTATACACTTTATTATGATTACAAGCAGAAGATAATCTTCCTCACTATATCTATCTATCTATCTGTCTGTCTGTCTGTCTGTCTATCTATCTATCTATCTATCTATCTATCTATCTATCTATCTATCTATCTATCTATCTATCTATCTATCTATCTATCTATCTATCTATCTATCTATCTATCTATCTATCTATCTATCTATCTATCAGAAAATTATGTTCTTCTTGTAATCATAATACATTGCCCCAGTGATTTCAGAAGGCAATGAAAGATGAAAAAATCCTTTAGATGTTTAATACTAGTGCACATTCTTATTTTTCCCTCTGAGGAAGCAAGCAAACAAATAGATAAAATGTCAATCTGCCTTTTCAGTGCCAACAAAAATATAGCTGCACAAGAAAGGAAGTGAATTATTCAGAAACAGCAATAAAACCAAAGGAATTAAATAGTTACCCTTTTAATTAAGACTTGTCCATGCACAAAAATTCTTCCAATTTAACAATATTAATCCCTTCAAGTGAGGTACAGTCAACTGTTAAATCATGTTAAGTACAGCTTGTGTCAATTTAACCAAATTATTTTAAACCTGATGTGCCCACACTGACAGCTTACGCCAAATTAGACTAAATCTATTACAGAATTGATTTAGTTGGATCAGGTCAATGTCTGTATGGAGGCCTAGCAACACAACCAGTCACAGCTCACTTCTTTACCTATTTACTCCAAAGTAGGCCCCAGTTAGTGTGCATATATCGGTTTGTTAATATCTTTAGTCCATAGGTTTGATAATATCTTACATTGGTAGCTCTAACAATGTTGAAGCTTTCCTCTCTATTTCTCTCTTTATACACAGAAGAGGAGACTATACAAAGTATGACACATAATTAGATCTATGACACACATTTTGTTTTGTATTCCTGTCATCTTACAAAAACCAGTTTATTGTACAGATATTAGTCCATTTCTTAAATGTGTCCTAAATCTCAGCAGGTGGTCAGTTCTAGTTTTGAACTATTTTGTAGTTGTAATTGATCCATCAGTAGATAGTGATTAGTTTCATGTCTATGGGATGAGAATCTCTCCCGCACCTCTTCTTCTCGTGATTGCTGTATCACTTCCTGCTTCTAGTTAATCTGTTTTATCTATCTAAAAGTATTTTTTTTTCTTTCAGAAATTCAATAAAACATCTTCCTCTCACTACAAAAGGTCTCTGCCTACTAAAAGTAACATTGTGTTTAATGGCAGAGGAAAGTAATTTACAGCTTACTTGTCTATTTCCTGTATTGCCAATGGTATACTTAGGTGTCAAGATTGCAAAATTGGACTATTGAACCAGAGGAGAAAACCTGCAGGCAAGACAACCCACACACTCACCTGATGGGGGGAAAACCGTACACATTTGAAAAGCTGTATAAATAAAATATTAAATGATTAAGGGTATAGAAAATGTAGTACATTATTATAACATGATTTTAACAACAATGAATTGCTGGTAGGGGTTAATTCAGGACAAAGAGATGTAAACTGGAAAATGAAAAAATAAAATAAAAAATCAACTGCTGGAGTAGAAATGTACTGAATGTCCACTGGAGGTCACTACAGAATGATTAACAAAATCCTGTCTAGTCCCCTGTAATCTTTGTGAGTAAGTAGAAGTCAGCTGAGTCTGCAACTGAAACAACTCCCATACAGATTGCATGGAGTTCACTACCAAAGCAGACTTTATGAGAGAATACATTGAGTCTGTTGTGTTAAGAGTATAAGAAGAGAAGATAAATTATTGACATTTCCTCTTATCAGTAAATATTTGCTTCGGTAGCAGAATCTACCAAACATCCTGGATGCCAGACATCCTGGAGAGTGGAATCAAGGGTGCCTTAGAAAGCCTGGCTAACAACAAGGCCAGTGGAGGTGATGGCATTCCAGTGGAACTATTTAAAATCTTAAAAGATGATGCTGTTAAGGTGCTACACTCAATATGTCAGCGAGTTTGGAAAACTCAACAGTGGCCAGAGGACTGGAAAAGATCAGTCTACATCCCAATCCCAAAGATGGGCAGTTCAAAAGAATGCTCCAACTACAATACAATTGTACTCATTTCACATGCTAGCAAGGTGATGCTGAAAATCCTACAAGGTAGGCTTCAACAGTATGTGGACTGAGAACTCTCAGGAGTACAAACTGGATTTCGAAGGGGCAGAGGAACTAGAGACCAAATTGCTAACATGCACTGGATTATGGAGAAAGCCAGAGAGTTCCAGAAAACATCTACTTCTGCTTCGTTGACTACACAAAAGCCTTTGACTGTGTCAACCACAACTAACTATGGCAAGTTCTTAAAGAAATGAGAGGGCCTGACCACCTTATCTATCTCCTGAGAGATCTATATGTGGTACAGGAAGCAACAGTTAGAGCTGGATATGGAACAACTGATTGGTTCAAAATTGGGAAAGGGGTACGACAAGGCTGTATATTGTCCCCCTGCTTATTTAACTTATATGCACCATACATCATGCGAAAGGCTGGACTGGAG
Organism: Pogona vitticeps; assembly: GCF_051106095.1. NCBI lineage: Eukaryota > Metazoa > Chordata > Lepidosauria > Squamata > Agamidae > Pogona > Pogona vitticeps. The sequence goes on from NC_135785.1 coordinate 144,029,483, forward strand.
GAATCCCAAGCCAGAATTAAGATTGCCGGAAGAAATATCAATAAACTCAGATATGCAGGTGATACAACTCTGATGGCAGAAAGTGAGGAGAAATTAAGGAACCTCTTAATGAGGATGAAAGAGGAGAGCGTCAAAAATGGTCTGAAGCTCAACATCAAAAAAACTAAGATCATGGTCACTAGCCCCATCACCGCCTGGGAAATAGAAGGGGAAGATATGGAGGCAGTGACAGATTTTACTTTCTTGGACTCCATGATCACTGCAGATGGGGACAGCAGCCACAAAATTAAAAGAAGCCTGCTTCTTGGGAGGAAAGCAATGACAAACCTAGACAGCATCTGGTTGTTCCAGTAGCAATGTAAAGAAGGCTGACCACTGAAGAATTGATGCTTTGAATTGTAGTGCCCGAGGAGACTCTTGAGAGACCCCTGGACTGCAAATCTATCCATTTTGAAGGAAATCAACCCTGATTGCTCACTGGAAGGACAGATCCTGAAGATGAGGCTCCAGTACTTTGGCCATCTCATGAAAAGTGAAGACTCCCTGGAAAAGACCCTGATGTTGGGAAAGTGTGAAGGCAAGAGGAAAAGGGGACGACAGAGGACAAGCTGGCTGGACAATGTCATTGAAGCTACCAATATGAATTTGACCAATCTCTGGGAGGCAGTGGAAAACAGGAGGGCCTTGTGTGCTCTGGTCCATGGAGTCACGAAGAGTCAGACACGACTTAATGACTAAACAACAAAGCAGAATCTATTAGATTTTGCATTGTAAGTGAAAATATATAAAGGAGATAACAATCCTTTGTCTATAAAAGGTCTGGTGTAATGTAAGCAAGAAGTCAACAAAGCTAGCTGAGCCACAATGGAGCCAAACTGATCTGAACTGAATACCCAGGGGAAGAAAAAGACAATGAAACAACAGCAGCTGGAGACAGCAGCACAGAGCCAACACAGAGAAATCATGGATATTCTTCCATAGATTTAAACTGGCAGATAGCTAAGTGAGCACTTAGAAAATTTAATGTTTTTAGATGTGTGTGTTCAAATATGCTGAAAGGCTAAGAAATTTATTTCTACTTGTATTGATTGATACTTTTTTTACAAGATGCACTTTTTAGAGCTATAAGCTCTTGTATTTTGGACTGAAAGGAGAATTAAGTTCTTGTCTGTAATTTTTTTTTTTAGTTAAAAGCTTGTAATTGAAATATATGTGTCTTACATAACTCTTTGCCTACAACTTAAGTCCATTGCAGTCATCATATATTTTTAAGCATTTGTACCTACAGCATTGTTCACAACTGTAAGAATGGTTTTAGAGGTCACATATTTTTGATTTCTCAAAAGTTACATTTTTGACAACTCTGAAATATATTTACATGAAACACAGAAGCAATGTGGATAAATAAAGCTTGTAGAATTAGACAAGTTGATGTTGCCTGGTCTTATTTTTCTCTACTTTGCCATAAGTGAAAATTATGGTTTATTCCTATCCTCTGAAGAAACAGGGAGCAAGATTGGAAGCTACAATCCTTGTATGCCAGACAGGAGCAAGTAAATGAGCAAGTAAATCTTTGATATCAAGATGATCTTTTATATTATTATTGTGATTATGTGGTTCACACTGGAATTTCAGGGATAAATGTTTGTTATGAAGGGTCACCATAGATTCAGACTACCAAGTGTTGTTATAACGTTTGACAGCGCACTGAGGTTTTGCTCAGTCAGTTTATTGTTATGGCCCTTAGACCAATCATGCAGAAAAAATTAAAATAAAAAAAAGCCTTTACAACTTTCCAAATTCAGATACTTCATACAAACATTTGGCATTAAAAGACAATTCCCATAGAATGTCCAAGAACTCAGTATCGCCATACAAAAGCTGGCTACTTAGTAACTGATTTGGGGTTCTATATCAGAAAAAAAAACCTCAAGTCTGTTTTTTTTCTGAATAGCCAGGATTATTTATTTATTTATTTATTTATTTGGATCAGTGGAGTGATGATCTCCTTACATGCCGCCTCATAAAACAGGCAAGTGAAGTACATGTGCTCTGTCGTCTCAACCTCCCTTAAGGGACAGTTACAAAGACTTTCAGTGAGAGAGATATTCTTGTACTTCCCTTCAAGTATAGCAGAAGGGAGGGCTGAGCACTTTGCCAAGGTTAAGGCTCTTCTATACCCTTTTACTTCCAGATGCAAGGAAATCAGATGAGTTGTGGGGTACTTCTCTAGGCTGTTCCAGGTGGTAAAGAAGATTTTTTCCTTCTTTCTCATGCAGATAAACTGCATGAGACACACTACACTGAGCCATAAACATCACATTCCATTCTTTGCTCATCTGCAGAGATTCTCATAAGAACTGAAAGGAGGGGATTGAGTTAAGTTACATTTTGAGGATGAAGATGTTGGGCAAAGAACTTGATTTTGATTGGATAACATCATCTTGAGGTAACATGGATTTAAGCTCTAGCAAGAAGCTAGTTAGTGGCTCTCAAGCTAGCTATTCGTCCATCTGTCTGATGGTGGAATAAATGCAATAGAGATAGAGAAGAAGTTCAGTTATGATTACTTAGGTGGCAATTAGTTTTTAGGCAGAAGTGGATAGCTTTTTATTATTTTATAGATAAAGCTTTTATTTGGCTCACTTAATTATTTGAATATGCATTGCTTATTCTTTGTTGTGAGGAGAAAGTTAGGAGGAATTAAAGAACCTTGTAATGAGGGTGAAAGAGGAGAGTGCAAAAAACGGCCTGAAACTCAACATCAAAAATCTAAGATCATGGCCACTGGTCCCATCACCTCCTGGGAAATAGAAGGGGAAGATATGGAGGCAGTGACAGATTTTATTTTCTTGGGCTTCATGATCACTGCAGATGGAGACAGCAGCCACGAAATTAAAAGACGCCTGCTTCTTGGGAGGAAAGCGATGACAAATCTTGACAGCATCTTAAAAAGCAGAGACATCACCTTGCCAACAAAAGTCCGAATAGTCAAAGCTATGGTTTTTCCTGTCGTGATGTATGGAAGTGAGAGCTGGACCATAAAGAAAGCAGACCACCGAAGAATTGATGCCTTTGAATTGTGGTGCTGGAGGAGACTCTTGAGAATCCCCTGGACTGCAAGGAGAACAAACCTATCAATTCTAAAGGAAATCAACCCTGAGTGCTCACTGGAAGGACAGATCCTGAAGCTGAGGCTCCAGTACTTTGGCCATCTCATGAGAAGAAAAGACTCCCTGGAAAAGACCCTGATGTTGGGAAAGTGTGGCGGCAAGAGGAGAAGGAGACGACCGAGGATGAGATGGCTGGACAGTGTCTGCGAAGCAACCAACATGAATTTGACACAACTCCGGGAGGCGGTGGAGGATAGGGGGGCCTGGCGTGCTCTGGTCCATGGGGTCACGAAGAGTCGGACACGACTAAATGACTAAACGAACGAACGATTCTTTTTTGAATTCTTTTTATTCTTTACAGTTTTAACAAACTTTTCTATATTTTGCCCAAATGTGATCTGGGGAGGGAGGGTGGGTGGAAGGGATTTGAATGTCTAAAGAAGGTGCCTTGGCTAGAGGCTATGTTCACTAATTTCATTGTTTTGGGTGGTCTACCTTGTCTGGTTGGTGTGCTAAGTAAAAAGTGCACCATCAGGAGAGTTTCTGTCTCAGGTAAAGAGACAGGTGGAAATCTAGATCAGAAGCCTGCCCATCATGCTAATTCATGCACCCTCCGGATCTCACACAGCCTGGGGTTCAATGGGTGGTGATTATAGTAAATAGAGTAGCTCCCTTGCCTAGTGGAATGCCCTCTGGGGGTTAGATAATTTTCCACTTCCATAGAGTTTTTTATTTAGGCCCTCAGCATAATATTTCTGAATGCTGAAATGCTGGTTTGACATTCTATATCCTCAGTTCTCTTCTTAACTTTTTCCCCCTGATCTATTCCATAAGATAAGAGTGCCTGAAGGGAAAGGCAATTTTTCAGCAAATAGCTCTGGACAGACTTGACCCAGTTGGATTAAAAATTATCATAGAATATCAAAGGAAATAGACATTGTGGATTTAGCTGTCCTTTTGGCCACATATATATAGCTAGGATACCAACCCAAGCTAAGGCTTTGTTCTAATGTAATACGTTTGATCTTGACAAAAGAAGAGGGTGAAGGTTAACTCTGTTGTTGTCATTTAAATTAAATACCCTGTTTCCCCAGAAATGAGACCAAACCTAAAAATAAGCCCTAGTATGATTTTTCAGGATACTCGTAATATAAGACCTACCTCCAAAATAAGCCCCAATCAAGTGAAACCCCACCCTCCACCATTGTGCAGCAACCAATAGATGACATTATTGTATTTGAATAAATGTAGATTGTTGTACATGAAAAAATAAATAAAACATCCCCTGAAAATAAATCCTAATGTGTTTTTGGAGCAAAATTTTCGGGGAAACATGGTACTCCTATCACCAGATGATGACATCATTTGTCTTACACAGTGTATGTTATGCCAAGAGAATTCCAGCCAATAAATAGTACAGAGGCAGTTTTTACTTTTAGGATAAGTTTGTGAAGCAGTTTATTCTTTCTAATTAGTGTTTCCAAACCTTTTTTCAAGTCTTATATTAAAGCCAATTGTATTAAACCCTCTTATATTAAAGCCAAGTACTGTAACCTGCAACCACCCACATTTGCATAAATAGGCCATCGTCATCATTCCCTAACATGACATCATTGTTGATACTGCTAGTCAATGAGGCACCCAGGTACAATGTTTTTTATGTCATTTTCATCCCCCATTTTGCAAGGCAGACTCTTCTTTGAAGTCTTAAAAATGTATTTAAGATGGTTATATTCATTACCTCTACCTTAGTTTTCTGTTTCTGTTGCATACATATTTAAAGACAAATTTGTTGTTGAATCAAACATACTGTGCCTTTGTTCTCAAGCTTAGAAATTACTAAAACCAAATCTGTATGCAGTTTCTGACAGGACAGTGATATAATATTCAAGGAGCAGTGTCAGATCTGTCTTCCGTCTGTCACAAAGCAAGCTACCATTCTACTCATTCAGTATTCTCTCTTTTTTCCAACTATGCTGAATCTTGTTCAACAAATTAGCAGGCTATGTCATATTGTACTGCTGTTTAATTATGCATGTAAGCATTCATTTTATCAGAGCTATACCTTTCTCATGCAGGTGGCAAAGAACCAAGCTGCAGCTAAAATTAGACACAAGTGATGTCTTTTTCAGAAGTGGTGCCTATGTTTATACACCACATTGTGTGTGAATTGCTCACCTCTAAGTTTCTTAGGTCATGGGTTTTTAATTTTAAGTGGAAACAGATCAGCAATTTTGTTGAAATATTGGTTAAAGAGAAGTAGAAGGACTCCTCAGAAAAACATTTTAAGAGAATTCAACAGATATCAAAACAGTTCTGAAAAGACTAAGAACTGGAGGGCTCGTCTGGATGGAAAGCAAATCTGGATATTCTTCCATATGTGCAATATCTGAGTAAGTAAAATGAAGCAAATTTGAAATTGTGCAACAATTACATTTGGGTGACTATGACTCCTATAATCTCCTTACTATTCTGGGAGTAGCAGTCCAAACAATTAATTCTCAGCTTTTCCAAGCTCTGGCACATTTCAGAGTTGAGTTCACATATCTCTGACTGTGATCAAAATAAATTAAACTTGGTAATGATGGGAGGAAAGGTGGCTAGATAGCTCAGTAAGCTGGAGCACCCGGCTGAGGAGCCAGAAGGTAAAAGTTTGATTTTACAGTGTGCCTTGAAGAAGAACCAGTCTGTATGGTTTAGGCAAGCTACTCAGCCCCAGAGTGTCCCTGGCAAAGGTGAATGGTAAACCACTTTTGAGTACCGTAAACCTAGAAAACCCTGGAAGGGGTCACCACAAATTGGATTCAACATGGTAGCATGTACTAATGTATTAATTGTAGAGGCAGGAAGGTAAGTAACTGCAAATTAGAGAGATCAAAGCATTCCTATTTAACAAATTGCTTATGCTCAGTCAGTGTAGTAGATCCAAGACCATCAGGCAACAAACCATCAGGCAACAATCCTGAATTTTATCCTTGAGTGTGATGTTTGCTCCTTTGTGGCCCCTGTTTGTCTCCCCAAAACAGACAGGTTATGAAGGCAAACAAACAAACAAAACACCTTTTCACATGCTGCTACCAGTTGATTTCCTTGTCAACGTACTTTGCTTAGGAAAGACAAAGGTCTGTTCATCATTGTCTTTTGAATACAACAGGTTTATTGATTACAGATATTTCTATAATAATTCATAAGTATCTTCTTCAGGGTCATCAAGCATCAATAACAATGTATTGGTGAAGGATTTCACAGCCGGGATCTAATGATAGTTGTGGGTTTTTTGAGCTCTTTGGCCGTGAACACAGCCAAAGAGCCCGAAAAACCCACAATAACCATCAATAACAATCTTTTATATTATCTTACAGGTTACTATTCACTCCTCAGACTAATCACACCTCAGATTTCCCATCTCTCTCTCTCTCTCTCTTTCTCTCTCTAACTCTGACTGAACTCTACTCTGGCCCCACCTCTCAACCACATCAACATAAAACATGAATAATACATAACCTGTTTTGCATAACAAGGGTGAAAGCCACAGTCATCCATTTTGTAGAATCAAAAGGATCCCTGTCGCTACAGGTGGCTTCTGTTCTCTTCAGTTTCTTCCTCTGAACAACACTTCTGATATAAGGAGCCAGTGTCCCACCTGCACACATTCTTGAACACTGCCATGATTGTTCCATAGGCTGTCAATAGCTCTTTAGTGCCATGTAATTTCTTACCCATGTGAAGTAGGTGAGAAAAACAGAACCAGAAGGATTCCAAAGATGATATATTATGAAGCCTACCCCCTTGTAAGGCTATCTAGCTGCTATAAGTCAACCACACATCAATGCCTACTCCCCAGATGTGAAAGTAACACAAGCAGAGAGCATATACTTCATACGGAGCAAGCACTGTGGAGGGACTTGTTCTTCAAGGCCATTACTGCAGGAGAAATGGGGAAATGGTAAGAAAAGCAGATGTTTTCCTTCCTTCAGGTATGATGATCAGTTAGAATTCGAGGACATGCAAACTCCGCATAACACATTTACAGCTTTTTAACACATTAGGTATCAACACTCCAGTTCATTAGATAGTGTGCACCTAACACAGCATGTAGACAAGCCCAGTAGTCCTATAAACGTTAGTCGTTTGTCACTCAGAACTTTATTCAGATCCCTAAACAGGCCAAACTTCATGAAAAGGGTAATGGTTGAGATGCAGAGGGTCCTAAATTCAAACCCATAAGGTCTTTATTTAAACAAGGCTGAACAAGAATTCAACTGCCCGAATTCTTCTGCATGTCACAAGAGGCAATACTAGTCTGTCAGCCAGTAATCTCTTAATTAAGTAAACATAATTTTCTAAGGGTTCTCTCAGATTTTTCTCCTTAAAGTACCAGGTGGTGCATTGATTTTATTGGTATTTTTCCTGCTACCTAGTTCTCTTCTCTCAGGGTACAATCCTAATGGCAATAAGACCACAGTCATATCAATTTAAGCATCATTTAAATTGATTTAGATTTTTATTGTGTACATGACACAATGGTGAAATCAAAGTATTTTGGCTGCAAAGTGAGTTTTTTTAAAAAAAAAAAAAGAACTGGCCAGAAGGGGAATTTTTTTTAAAAAGTAACTTGCTTTTAAAGTCAATTAAATCAATTCAGTTTGGTGGTTATGAGCAGTTCTGTCAATTTAGTTTGTGTCTATCTTAAATTTGAAGGGCATTGGCATCGCAGTTTTTCCACTACAATTTTTCCTAATTTCTTATAAAAATCTTACGTGATGCATCACTTAGTGTACTGTGAATGTAAACTTTTTTGGTCTTGTCAAGAGTTTATCACTGCATCATTTAATCAATATGTTCAATATTAGAAACTCCTTTTCCATTCTCCCCATTCTTCTGATAAAACCATATTTTTCCACCAGTCTTCTGCTGGGGTCACCATTAGAGATGGCATGAAGTTATCACCACATTTGTTAAAAAAAATCACTAATTTGTCAATTCATATTCATACAAATCAATGCCCATGATGAAACATGAATTAATGAATTTTAATGATTTTTTATTTGTTGGTTCATTTGGCTATGAAACAGCCCCCAAGGCACCTAAGGACACCAGAATTGTATCTTCTAACCCTCTTCTACAATCTCTCCAAGTTTGGTGAAGATTGAGGTGTCCAAGTTATGCACCTGCAAAGAGGCCCACCCCAGGAAAGTCCCCCCCCAGCACTTAGACACACCAAAATATCGGAGAAGCTTTCCATAACTCTCCTCTATAATCCCTTCAATTCTGGTGAAGATCGGATCCTCCCAGCCAGCTGCTGAAGGCTACTTTCCTGGGGGACCCATTTTGTGGGTGCATAATTTGGATATCTAAAACCTGATCTTCACCAAATTTGGAAGGAATGTAGAGGAGAGTCAGTAGATATTTCTCTGTGATTGTGGTGTCTCTAGGGCCCTGGGGCAACCTTTCTTTGGGGTGTCCTCCTTATTGGTGTATAACTCAAATGTCCAAAACCCAAAAGTCACCAAACGTGCAGGGACTTGGGGGGCATTTTATAGGGTTTTAAAATAAAAAATGAACTGACATAAATTTGTCATCAGAAAAAAATCATAAATTTGTGATTTGTGATTCATTGACTTTGATGAATCATGAATCAAAACAAATCATCATTTTTCTGATTTATGCCTATCTCTAGTCAAGTACATGAAACCAGGTGGCACCATCAATTTAACAATGTATCACTTTCTTTCTTTTAAAAAAAGCCAAGAATTTAACCAAACTGTACTCCTCAAACAGAAAAGAAATGAGATTATTTCAACAGTGTAGCTGCCAAAATCAGTTTAAATCACTGCAAAATAAATTGATTTTCATTCAGTAAATTTAAATACCACATGACTTGAACCCAATAGAAAAGAAGCTGGAACAGAAAGCGATTCAAATTACCGGTGGTACTACACCCTCAGCACAGTACTTTTCCTCATGACTTTCTGCTTCTTTCTGTCCCTCCTGAAGGCAGAGTTTATTTTTATTATCACTTTGTATCTGGGAGGGGAGGAGTTTAAGATAGCAGCATTTCCCACTTGAAGTTGGGTGTCCACAGTGAAGGCCTCCCTGACTGAAGCTTTCATTTAACACTCAAACAAACAAAAAGCTTCAGCAGAAACATTCCAACAGAGAAGTGGAATTTTTAAGTATTAGTTACCAGTTACGTACACAGAAGTGGCTTTCTTACAAAAATTGGAAATGGGGCTTTTGGACATGTTGTATATGTATTAACAATGCCATTGTCACTTCAAAAACTCATTAGCAATGTAAGGGTCTTCCATTTTTTTCCAATATCACCTGGTCCGAACCCCTCTACTGTGCAAGGGTTTATACATCCACATGATCAGTATTACTCATGAGTGAACTGGCCCTTGAACTGATGGCAGTTGCATAAGGAGAGAGATGGTTTTGACTACACATTTCAGATCTTGGATTTTGCAAATGTAGAGGATGGAGGTCTTTTCTCTTTTTTCTCATCTGCATCAGGAACCATTCACAAATTGATGCCACGCAAGGGAAATTCCAAGGAGCTGAGAGTCATTGAATTTGATCCTAACTGGCAGAATCAAAAGTTCAAACTTGCAACATCTTTTATGTTTAGAAAGTTCATGCTGACAATTGCTTTTTTCAAGATTCACTTTAACAAACCCCCCAGAATCTTGGATACTTTCCAAATTAAAAAAGTGGGGCTGGGACTAACCATTCTCTTTCAAAATAAGCGAATAGTATTTTCAATATATTTAATCTGTTTTAAAGCTTGCCGGTGTCTGCACAGGGGAAGTAAAATCGCTTTACATTTTAAAAATCATAACTCAAAAACCATTTGCCCAAATATCCCAAAACTTGGCACAAAGCAAGGGTGGACTGTCTGCTATATCTGTGTCAATTTTACTGCTGATCTGAGGTCCAGTAACAAATCTATACATTTCTGATTGGGGGTCCCCATTTTTTTAGTTACCTGATTTGCTCTCTTGCTCAATAGCTATTGCTGCATTTTCATGCAGCATTAAACCATCTACTTTTAAATGCTGGTGTAGTGGAATGCCCAAGTCACACCTGTCCATCATATGGAGCTCTAGGGCAGGAGCCTAGGGCAGGACAGGAGGGGCGGAGTCAGGGGAACAGTTGGAGACTGAGGAGAGTTAGAGAAGAGTTTTTGAAGTGTTAAGACAGAGATTGGAAAGTTGGTGTGGGTTAGAGAATAGAGAAGAGATAAAAGTAATAGAAAATAGATAGACAGTCATAAGATACTGTTACAGTGGTTAGTGCAAATGAATACAAACAAGCAAATGTGTAATCCTATCCAAGTTTAATGACTGAACAATAAAAGAACACTTATGACTTTACTTCTGTGATTTACCAATCAAACAATAAATAAACCTGTTATATTTGGCAGCCTGGGTCTAAGAAACATATCTGGCATTGTGTGGATAAAGATCCACTGGTGGCAGTGTGTAAAGGGAGAAAATAGTACATCGTGGCTGAAGGTGGACCTGTGTTTGAGGGAAAACAAACAGGGGACACTGGGGGAATGCGACAGATGATATCTTAGATTTCTGCTGGGAATGACACAATTTTTGATGGCGATATCAAACATATAATTAAAGACCAAAGTCTAAAGCAGTATTATCTCTAAAGCACTGATTTTAGAGTCACATGAAACATGTGTTTTCAGTTCTTTTAGCATTCCAAAATATTGAAAGTTTTGCCTCCAAATGAACGTCAATATATGGTGAATGACAGTGCAGCAATGACCTTATAGGACAGCAACCCTATGTATAGATCAAAGGCAGTCCCCTAGGAATATAAGAATGTATCATTTTAAGATATATGAATGTATAGTTAAAAGAACCTGCTTGCATCACTTGCACAATTGCACTTAACGCAACCTGATAAGCCAACAGAATTCTGGCTGTGGGGCAGAAAAGTTTCTACTGTAGGTGTGAAGTAAAATGATGCTGAATTATGAGAATTTTCTTTTGTCATCACTTTTATCAGAGACACATATTATTCCATTTTGTTGACCATTCCTCACTGGAAACAATGGAGCTAATATTATTTTTCCACTTAATTTTGTTGCACCAAAGCTTATACCTCTTACACATAAACCCCTTAAAAGTATCTGGTATGATTAACCATTTTCCCCATGGAGAGATGTAAACTTAGGAAATGGTAGGCCTATCACATTCCTCATCTGAAAATGTTGTTTTATTAGATATCGTCCTTTCTAAAAATTACATGATCCATATCAAATAGATACATCTCAGATACATGAACAGAATAAGAATGGGGGGGGGGGTTATTCCCTCACTGAGGTGAAAACTTCAACCTTAACTTACATTTGCTTACATTTTGCTGGCTGAATAGCTCATTGGGTTGGGTACTTGACTGCTGAATCAGAAATTGGGAGTTTGATTCCACATTGTGCCTCCCAAGAGAAACGTCAAGCCTGTGTAGCTTTGGGCAAGCTGTGTGGTCTCGGGGCACCTCCAGAAGAAGCGAATGGTAAACCACTTCTAAGTATGCTATATCTAGAAAACTCTAGAAATGGGTGCAATAAGTCAGAACTGATCTGACTGGACATTTGTTGTTCTTGTTCTGTTGTTGCTGTTCCCAGCCAATAAGGTGCTCGCTGCAGATGACAACTAATTTTTTGCATGTCCACCCACATGTTTATGGTAGAATTAAAGCTTTGTCGTCAAGTGTCATCTCCTCTGGAACAGAAAACCTGCTGGCCATGTTAGCGGTCTTTGATAAATAATAAGTCGCAGCTTGTAAAACATTGAGGTTTTATTTCAACAAAATGGGTATCATAGTTCCTGGTGGTTTCCTTGCCCTTGGAGTATTTATTCATTTCAGCTTCGTGCAGAAGTCTCAGTTCTTGTTCAAAACAGGCTGTTGCAAAACAGCAAGACAGCCTCCAAAAACTCTCAAACCCCAGGGGAAACATCATTTCCAGCATGAGGGTGACCCACTAACACCTTTTTTTCCCCTGTCATGCTCTGCACACTATGTGCAAAATGTCCCTGGCATCTTTTCCTTTTGTGAAGTTAAGCACACATACATTCATATAGCAAAAGGATAAGCTGATTATTATACACAAAGACACAAGCAACCCATCCTAGGCATCTACCATTTGACAGCCTCTGCTGCAAGGGACCAGTTACATTTTGCACATTTACAGAAATGTGCAAAAATCAATTTCAGAAATATACAAACTGTGAGACCAATCTCTGAACCAAAAAAAGAGAAACCTCACTGTCTTACAAAAACAAAACAAAACAAAAAAAAACCCACCAAGAACTTTACACTTTCTTATTTGGCACATGAGAACAAAATAATGAAGGACATATATCCCTAATTAAAACAGAACCACATTCCAGAAGGATCTCAGTAAATCAAAATAGCCTTTGTAATTGGTTCATCTAGCTATCTTTCCAACCCGACAGTGTCACAGATTTGAAAAATGTCTTGCTTCACTGTGCAGTTTTAAATTGACCCCTGTTACATCTCTGGGAATCTGTTTACACAAGAAACAGATTCCCAGAGATATAACTGGGGTCAATTTAAAACATGACATCCTTTAAACTCTGGATAGAGAGGTACCTTTGGAAGGCTGAAGAATAAGACTGTTGATACCGCTTTGAAACTGTTTCTATTTAATGCCGACATCCTCAAGTTTTTAAATAGCCAGAGCAACACTGGGATTAAAGTGCAGTAATCTGCAAAAATGATCTTGTGAGAGAGTTCTCCTTTACTAAGGCATCAGCTAATGGGCACTAGATTTGATACTGAAGGGGCTGCCAGCTAACTGGTCCAAATGATAATTCTACAGGATTACAGTTTACAAATCAGCTGTAGTCAACGAACTTGAGCAAGAAGGGAGAAAACCTCTCATCCTAAGCATCTCTGCCATAAATAATTACTTTCTGTGATGATTACAGTTATTTGATTCTGCATTTTAACTGCATCATAAAAAATGTATTTATTATCCAAGATGCCTGGTTTACAAGATCAGCGCTATGATAGACTTGGCATATTCAGGAAGACCTGGCAGTATCTTTATTATTAATTTGTAAAGCATCCCTTCCAAGTACTGAGAAAATTCCACCACACCCTACAATAAAAATCAAGAACACCACACAAGCAAGTGTACCAAGAAAGAGTTCACCTACTGACACAAAGAGAAAGTGCTGCTGAGATTGAAAAAAAGGGAACAAAGAAAGATAGAAATGTACATCGTAATCTAATGGAGCTCAGGAAACAAGTAGACTGTCAATTTACTGAGCTGGAGACACAGGAGCAGGCTGGGGCTTTTCAATTCCATTGCCTCCTCCCTGGGGTTAAAATCGAGACTGGTTGCCATGGATATCTTGGATTCCTGCAGCTAATGGGAGGGAGTTCTGAGGCAGTGGTATCCTGGGGACTGTGGAGGATGAGAGATGAAATGGAGGCCTGTGGGTGTGGTGGTGCAGTACCGGGAAGCAGGAGGTCAAAGGGTCGGTTTCCAACCACGCTTACACAGAAATTTCATTTCAAGTCACATTCATCTGGCAGTCTCCGTGTCACACCTCGTTTGTCCTCCTCTCCTACCTGTCCTTTTCTAATATTGTGGCTCTAAAACAGCTGTTATCAAAGCACTTAATATGGTACATAATTGGATGTGTGCTAACCATTCACAGGAGATTCCACCTCCTCCCCCACTCTATGCCACACATACTTTCAACATTTGGATAATTTGAGCCAGACTGGGATTTGAAACCTGAATTTCCACTTTCTAAACATAAGGTAGCAGCCGGCCTATCTGAATTTACATCTGCTGAGGCACTGGAATCACTCACACACATGCATGTCTGTGCATGTGTATTCATGCATGCGCACGCGCACACACACACACGCACACACACACACACTTTTGAGGTTTCCCCACTTTCAAACGCCAGTTGAATTTTTAAAGTTGCATCTCTGAGAATGTTTGCTCTGAGTGTCACTAACATCAGTGAAGATAAAGATAATCTATAGCTATTAAATTATATCTAGATCAGCAATTCCCACCCACCCGGCTTATGGATTTTAAATAAAATTTCTCATTCAAGTATTCTTGTATTCATACTCAGAAAAAAAGAAAAGAAAAGAAACCCCACCCATAGAAATTTCTCCCAAGCCAGCTAAACTCTGGCAAAGCAGTCTTCTACATCTACATTCTGTTTAGTTGGGGGGAAATGCAAGCTAAGTGTGGCCACGCTGTGGGCGGCCTACCAGGCTAGCTATGCAAAGATTGTATACTTCACAATGAATCCAAATGAAATTTGAGGGTGGAGCTCTCCTCTCAAGGCTACAAGCCTGATAAGCTTCTACTTGCTTTCCGCCACCAACCTGAACAATGAGGTCCATGCCTGTATGGTTTCTGCAGTTCTACAGCAACATTAGGTGCTCCTAACCCAGTTCTGGAGTTTCCTTTCCTCAGAAGCCGGGCTTACCAGAACTTGAAAATGTTATCTTTTTATATAATGGCCCAAATCCTGTTGTGAAACAGTTGATACAACCCCCAAAGCACTCCCATCAGTGCATTGTGTGTGTGATTGCTTATGCTGGGAATGTGCAATTGGTTGCACAATTGCATGGCACAGGATATTGGCTAATAACTTCCAGAATCCCCCACTAGCCAACTAGTAGTTACAGTGGCTAAAGGATTCTGGGAGCCTCACTCAGGGGAGGGATGGCCCTGATGAAAATGTGCATGTCAGTGTGACTCTGTGTGGCCCTAGGTTTTTACTGTTTTATGAGGCAAATCTCCAAGAAAAGTCCTGCCTTTCTTCAGGACCTCTTTGTCAGAGACTCCCACATTCCACATCATGGTCTGTGCTGTCCACTGCAAACACATCTGCAGCATTTTTGTGGTCAGTAGCCATGAGTGGGCATCCTTCCGGAAACTGCCAATATACACTATTACTGGACCTCCTAAAGAGGGCAAAAGTTGTTCATTCTGCAGAAAGACACATGAGAGAACCAAGCAGTTGAACACAGAGAGAACTGTTCTCTTCCATGACAGGAATTGGACAGTTAGAAGACAAACTTTTCCTCATTGACAAAAAGGAGGCTTTCCTTCCTTCCTTCCTTCCTTCCTTCCTTCCTTCCTTCCTTCCTTCCTTCCTTCCTTCCTTCCTTCCTTCCTTCCTTCCTCCTTTCTTTCTTTCTTTCTTTCTTTCTTTCTTTCTTTCTTTCTTTCTTTCTTTCTTTCTTTCTTTCTTTCTTTCTTTGCATAAGTTTTGCCTTCAATGGCACTGTTTTATGCCTGTGCATAGAATACTTGCATAGCAAAGATTTACAGCTGTAGTAACAACTGCAGCAGCTTGGACGGGAGATCCCTTTGGCCTCTCAGGATCTGGAACCAAGTCACCCAAAAGCTTCTGAGACTTCAGTTACCAGTCAAGAAAACTGAATATTATCGGGTCACCCACTTGTGTTTTTTACTCCAGAGCAGTAACACCAGAGGCTCCATGACATATGCTGAATAAAAATAAACTTCAGAACAGCATTCTTGTGGTTAGGCCAGAAAGCACACATAGCCTGTATCTGGTTCTTTTTTCAGCATCCAACCCAATACATTGCATGTCTCTACTGTACACAATAGCCACCACAGTCAATAGCATCACAGTTGCTTGCAAGGCAGCCTCTGTGACCAACCACAAAAATGTGATAGTTAGCTATATGAATCCCATTGAGAGGCGCCAGTTTGTACAACTGATACTTCTATGCACTGCTCATGGTAACAATAGGCAAAATGAGGCAAGTGCCTCAGTAGGCAGAATCTGGGGGTGCTGAAATGGCAATCTCTTGCCAATGCTCGTGAGCTCCGCAACCACTTTCCTTTGTTGATCAACAGATCTGTATATGCAACACATCCAGTCCTATTTGCTGAACTCACCTGTTGCCCCCAGATATGGTGGAGGGTGACAACCCATTGCCAACAGCAAAGTAGGATTCAACTAGTATTCCATTCAACAACTATAGGTAGAACGGGAAAGGGTTGCTGTCCTCTGAAGATGCCGGCCACAGAGACTGGTGAAACGTCAGGAAGAACAACCTTCAGAACACGGCCAAAGAGCCCGAAAACCCCAGAACAACCATTAGATCCCGGCCGTGAAAGCCTTCGCGAATATATTCTTTGCTGTTTTGTTCTGCACCTCAGGCAGCAAAATTTATCGGGCTGGCCTTGCTGCCGTGTGATCCATCTGAGGTTACAAACCTGGCAACATCCCCTCATGCTCCTGCAGGTATTATCCAGGAATTAAAACTGGCAAACATTCTTGCTAAACTATTCTTACTAGCATGTTTTTTTAAAAAAAATAGAATTTGAGCCACAGAAGCTGAAGCATTGTCTGTCTGTCCTAAAAAGGATCCAAGGCAGCTTACAGTATTAAAAGAAACAATGTTAGGAGCTAAAACAATAAATCATAACAATATTTTAAAAAGAATTAAACAACTATAATATTAAAATTAGTAGATAAAAAGTGTTCTAAATACATATTTAAATAACAGTCACCATAAAAACACAGCGGTCCCACAGCCTTGCACCACAGCCCTGTGGTGACAGACTTCTAAAATAAACACCCAACCCCATGTATAATAATAAATGAATTAATCCCACCAAATGCTAAATGAGAGAGAGAAGAGATTGAAACATACAATTCCTGTGGATGTTCTTTGATTTCAGGAGTAGTATAATAATTACCATGAGAAAATTTTGCCAAGTGATTTAATAGGTTTTTTTAAAAGTTAATTAACCAATCTATTAATTGAGTGGAAAGCTCAATATCACTGAGTCTCAATAGACCCCTCAGGAGCTTGCTTCCATAAAGACACAAAACCGCTAAGAATTTTTTTTTCCTGAAAACACACTTCCATCCCACAGAAAAACACACACTAGCGGTCTGCAGTTGAAAACACAACATGGCGTGAGCAGCCCAGCAAAATGCTGGCAGGTTTTAGTTACAAAGACTCAATGGAAGACTTTTCCAAATAAAAATGTTAAAAGTGATTTTCTCTTCTAAATGCACATGGCAAGAGCAAAGAATCAAAACTGCATGTTAGATGTCACTTGTAATATCCAAAAGCCTCACACAATCCAAACCAAATTTTAATTGTGCAATAATTCTAATAGTTAAATATATTGAACAAATAATTTATATTAACCAAAGAGTATTATTCATGTCACTAGTATAAAAAAATAAAAAAAATCAGGACCCTTATAATGTGTGTGTGTGTGTGTGTGTGTGTGTGTGTGTGTGTGTGTGTGTGTGTGTGTGTGTGTGTGTGTGTGTAGTCAAAAATTGTTTCTTCCTTTAATTGCATGTCAATAGGGAGTATGAAGAAATCTTGTTAAATCACTTGTTCTTGACAAGACATTCTATTTCAACAGATACTAGAGACAACTTGTTCATTAATCCTTACAATATTTCTCACTTTCAGAGCAAGAACAAGACAAGCACCTTTTACAATCAAAGTTTATGCAATTTGTACAATTTTTGTGCAAAACTAGTGGGGTTTTCCCCCATTGTGCACATGCACCCCTCCCCCACAAACACAGAGCATAACATAAGATGCATCCACCCCTACAAGGCTACTAGTTCTTAAAAACCTATACAGTAAGACAGCCACCATTTGTGTGCAAATAATTGTCACAAATGTGAAAGCATTCAAGACCAAGAGAAAATATCTCTTTAGCTAGAGAAAGAAATGGCAGTTTCTCATACTTGCACATGAGAACAACTGAAGCACCTCATAATTGGTTATTGTAGGTTTTGTGGGCTGTTTGGCTATGTTCTGGAGAACACTTCCAAACAGCACAAAAAACCTATAGCAACCATTGGATCCTGGCCGTGAAAGCCTTCAAGAATACCCCTCACAATTGTTAACTCCAGTGTGCCACTACAGCATAATTGTGGATTTTCTTTTCCTGTTCTCTTACAGAAAGGATAAGTGGAACCTGAAGTAATTTTCACTGGGGCTTCAGCTGTCAATTTCCTTCTATTTTGGTGCTTCCTTTTTTTGCTACAAAAACTGACATTAAATATTACTGTTCAGATTTCAGCATTTTAAACCCCAAGAGTAACAGAGCAAACTTCAGAGATTTGTAAAAGTGCCGTAACCAACCCGAGTGTGACTGGGGGATTTTTGAACAACCCTCTCTGTTCCAGTAACATCCCTGCTTCACCTCATTTGGACAATTTCCTCCTCAACCAGTGCTCCAGAAGATAATGTAGTACACTGACAGGCACTGATTAATTAAAACCTCTTTTTAAAAAACCACAATAAATTGCTCTAAGCTCTGCAAAACGTCCCTGAAGATTATACAAACTGGGCCAAACTGGATTATTTACACAAGGAATAATCTGACTTCATTGTACAGTTGCCAACTTTTCCATGGGCTGCTACTAACTGTTTCTTAATCTACATTCAGAGAAGCTTCATTTGTTGATTTCAAATTAATCTGCTGTTAAAGGCATAAGACTAATGCTGGCTTCTGGACAGTGGCTCCTTCTGTGCAGGGAGATTGATCAGTTTAACAAATGTCACATGTTTTGATTCAGCAAAGGGAAAGAAGTGTTTTGCTATAATCATTTACTCTCTCCTTTTGTTTAATACTGAAAAAAATTGCTGCAGTCATCTTTTCATGATCTTACAATCTGCTGCCATGCTAATAATTACAGAGTCATAAACCCAGCATTAAAACTTTACTGGAAGTCAAAGTGGGGGAAAATGAAAAACGTATGATAAAAAATAAAACCATTAAATGTTTTGAAGTAAACAGCAATGCATCTGTAACAGATAAGTGGGTAAACTAGAAAAGAATGAAATAAAAATAATTTCCATGGGTTTGCTCATGAAGCATGTGGAAGGTGTATTTCCACTAAGAGGAATAATGCCTTAGCAGTGCTACCAGATGTGGAGATTTCAAGATGGAGGTCTCCTAGCACTACCAGCCCAAATAGATTATATAGCTTTTTCATTTGTCCCTCTATAAAGGAATGTTTGTAGTCATAAAAGAGACAGGACAAAATAATAGGAGGAAGAATGAAGATATTGCGTCCCTCAAATTCTCTGAATGAAGTGGAATAAAATGTACAAGAACCTTTGAAGGCACCTGAGCTCAAATGCAAAGATGGGCTACAAGGCCTCTCACACCTCTGAGCTGCTCCCATTTTGTTCTTCGAAAAGTCTTTCATTCATAAGGCCCAGATTCTTATCTAGCCAGGAAGCAATGTATACATTCAACATGGAAGTGCCCTCAAACTACTGTGAGCATACGTACATATAATGTAAACAGACAAGGAAGACGAGATATCTGCCCTGATGTTTCCTATTATGCTAGCAGCAATATCAGAGCAGGTATGTTGAAGGTTACCTCAGAAATAATGACAAAGGGTGAGATACAGCTATTTTAAAAGAAATAAAGCAAGCCTTTCCCACCATTACTGCATCCCTTGTCAAAATTACCCAAAGTGCTGCTAGTTACTCTGACATTCAGTCCCTGATACTGGTGCCCATCTGGTCCTCTATGTTATCCTCTGTATATCTGTGGGATTTTGATGAGGAGAAGAGCAGAGAAGGAGAGGTTAACCACCCCTTTCTGATTTTCAGTGCCATTATGTTGGGCTGTTACTTCGTGGGGGGCAAACGAAACTATGGAGACCTTCCACAGCATGTCTATTTGAGTCATCAGGCACAAAATAAAACACTCGCATTCACAAGAATCATCAAGTGCACTAGAAAATTGTGTGGCATTTTGTACAACAATCTTGTGTCCTGTGGAATGGCTGCATCACCCTCTGAGAGCAGGAGAGAAAGATCTAACTTTGAAAGATATCTGCTCTCAAAGTCTTCCTCTCACCCTCCACCAAAAAAATCTACAAGTGGTCCCTCTCCAACGTTGGGGGAGGAAAAGAAGGCATGAGGAAGATGTGGTAGTGCCTTTGTGTAGAGAGGCTGTGGACCCCCTGTTGGCCACAGAGGTTTGCCTACCCTGGAGCTGTCACACATTAATCCCCTAGCCGCCTAGAGTGGTCTTAATTGACTAGATAGGTGGGATGTTAAATAAATAAATAGCTAGATAGCTAGATAGCTAGATAGCTAGCTAGCTAGCTAGATAGCTAGCTAGCTAGCTAGATAGCTAGCTAGCTAGCTAGCTAGATAGATAGATAGATAGATAGATAGATAGATAGATAGATAGATAGATAGATAGATAGATAGATAGATAGATAGATAGATAGATAGATAGATAGATAGATAGATAGATAGATAGATAGATAGATAGATAGATAGATAGATAGATCAGTTGGGATGGCTGGGTGGTTATAATCCAAGAAAAAACAAGAAAAGAGGTTGGGAAATGCCCCCTTTCCATACTTCAATCTTTCTGGCATGAGTTTTGGATGATTTGGGAGCTCCAAAGTCAAAGGTAACAATAGGATTGTCTCATTATTCTGATGGAAGGAGCCACAACTGAGCACTAATGCAGGAATTGGTGCCCAATATTCTGATCATCAGCTGCTACTTTCAGGCAAATATCTCTAAAATAATCATTCACACAATCATTATCAAGGGATATATCCTGGTTTAATAGAAGGAGGCAGCTTATTTTTATAGGTCTTTCATGTTTCCAAATCCTGTGATCTTATATGTATAACCCAAGAGTAATCTAATATGTTAACCTATTGAAGATCCAGAAGAAGAAGAAGCAAATGTGTGTTTTTCTACCGCCAAATTTTACAGAGTGAAAAAGATTTTCCCCTCCAGAGAGTCAATAGTAGAGGAAAAGAAGACAGGGGAGTGTGAGTCTTTGTATGTTTTAAAGAATTCCAGTATATGCTTCATAACATGATGTTTGGAAATCTACAGTTTTGAAATCTGCCCAAGAGCTGGCACAACTGGCAAGATGAGCAGCATAATGAAAGAAAGATGCCCTCAATGCCCAGCAATTATTTTGAATTTAAAAGAAGAAGAAATTAAAAGGTCTGGAAAATTTGATCTGAGGAAGACATCATTCCACAATCATTATAACAAAACCATCAACCCCACCCGTTGCAAAGCTGACATGATCCGTGTGTGTGTGTGTGTGTGTGTGTGTGTGTGTGTGTGTGTGTGTGTGTGTGTGTGTGTGTGTGTGTTGTAGTTACATAATGTTTACATCTTTACAGATTGATGATTTGGGAAATCAGCCTGGGAAACAAGCTTTCCTTGAGGATCTTCTACATCAGGTGGAGCATTCATTATCCGAAAACCCTTGGAGATAGGTTGCCATCTAGTGGTGTATCTGTGGAATACATGGTAAGAGTTTGTTCCTCCAATTAAAAAAGGGAGGGCAATGTTACTGAGTGATTATAAATGTGGATTAAATCATGAGTAAATACTAGGAAACATTCCTTGACAGCTGAGAAATTCTAAGGCATGGATTCTGGTGATGGAAGAAAGCCTCAGAGAGTAACTTCGAGCCAGGGACTGATGTTAAAGGTAACCAACAATAAGAAATGAAGGGAGGTTGCTGTCGTAGAGAGGTGATTGAGGCTGTCATTCTGTTTGTGAAACTGAACTTCAAAGGAATCCAGGCTTAAATCATGAAGACCACCCACAAGGCAAAGAGCAAACTAATCTGAATAATCCCGGAGGTGAAGGAAGCTGGTGCAGTGGCTCACCTTAGTTAAGAATTCCCCCCTTTTCAGTCATGTTTCTGGCTTTAGATATCTAAGAAAAGTTTCAAGCAGCCTTGAAGAGTTGAAGAAGATCCTTCAGCAAGCTACATAGCTGGCTCACAATCAGTTTTGTTTCTTTTGGAGGGAGAGAGAACACTGAATTCTCATGTCATATTTAAAATACTGGACAACATGTGTGGTACATAGTGGAGCCAAAC
The DNA here is from genome assembly GCF_051106095.1 of Pogona vitticeps. Classification (NCBI taxonomy): domain Eukaryota; kingdom Metazoa; phylum Chordata; class Lepidosauria; order Squamata; family Agamidae; genus Pogona; species Pogona vitticeps. The sequence goes on from NC_135785.1 coordinate 144,051,536, forward strand.
AGCTTCTTGCAATCAGTCAGACAGAAAAGTTGATAGTCCTCATTGCATTTTCAGAAAGCAATTTGTTCACCTCACACACTGGTTTTCAGGCTCCAGTTTTTCAACTAACTCTAACTAGGAAGCCCAATCTCTCTCTCTTTAACTTCTGAATGTATCTATCCTACAATATGGCACAATGGTAGTTGTGCCTATATTTTGCATAAGCACTGTAAACAAAAAAATATAACTACAAACTGGACCTCAGATCAGCACCAAATTTGGCATTGGTGTAGCAGAAAATCTACTCTTGTTCTGTCCCAAATTTGGGGATATTTGAGCAAAGGGGTTTTGAGCTGTGATTTTTTTTTTAAAAAAGTAACACTATTTTACCCCTTTGAAGAAACAAGTGACCATTTTGTCAGCTAATAGAAAAGAGCTGAAAAACATAGATAAGACAAAATTTGCATACCTGGGAAGGAAAAAAAAACTCTGTTTTTACCTCTTTTTCTTCATCCACAGGAATTGGGGCAATCATAGCTCCAATTCAGACTCTTTAATGACTGCTTTTTAACCCCTAAAATCTTTGCAACCGCTTCCTTTTTAAATACCTTCTGGGAATTCCAAAGGAGCTATTTGCATAGCATAGCATTCTGATGAGTCAGAATGTGTCTCCAGTCCCCCCACAGGGCAGGTGTGTCACTTTTAACCTTGCCATGGCCTTCAATGTGAAAGAAAACGTTTAATTCCTTCCTGGTCACACTTTCATAGTGCTGCCCGTGAAAATATTTTAAAAGCTATTTTTTAAAATAAATAATAATATACAACATCTCACTCATTTAAGCTGTGAAATTACTGTTGTTTTTTTTTTTTTTAAAAATCTCTTTGTGACTTTGAAAGATCTCAAAGCATGTTCTACCTGGTTTTCTCATGAGTAAGTTTACCCAATATACTCATATGTTTATAAATCCACATGGTTTAATATGATTTTTAGATGTTATCCTCCTTAAACCAATGCCAGATCATAGATCCTATTTGCACGCACAAACTAAACCACAGAAATCATGGATCCTTCAGTGCATGGCTTTGCAGTGGTGCAAAAACATGCATCTGAAGCATGGATCCTCACAGAGCCACATGATTTTTACACAGGATTACCCTCAAATCAGTCTCCAAACATCTCCGACTCCATCTGTGCCCACAGACTACACCACAGAAATCATGGGTCCCCCGGCTCATGGCTTTGCAGCAGTGCAAAAACATGGATCTGATGGATGGATCCCCCTGAATCCACATGATTTTGATGTAGGATCATCCCCAAAACACTGTCCAATCATAGGTCCCATCTCTGTCCACAGACTACACCACAGAAGTCACCCACCCCCTGCCAATTTCACCATTGATTCTACTGTACTCTCTTAGCTGAAATTCTACTAATATGTGCTTTCTGTTCCATCAGTTTAAAAATTCAGAGTGAAAAACAGCAGCATTCTTGCATGAACACCAAATCAATTGAGACAAATATTTTGACTCCTGCTCCAAGATTTCCCACCAAACATAGCCAGTGGTAGAGAATTACAAGTATTATAACTCCAATACACATGGAGAGCCAAAAGCCTCCCACTCTCAAACTAACTTATAAATATAACATTAATCTTTGTGCCAATGATATGGCCATGAAATATTTCATAACTTCTTGACATACAGCATTTCTGAGGATGTATCAAGTCACATGACCATAGCTGATGGTTAAGCCAAAGAAATATGAATAGTATCTGCTTATGGGTGTCCTTTAAAAAATCTGATTCTTTGAATGTGTTTTATAACAGAACAGGCAGCCCATGAGGGGCTGGGAACTCTTGTTTAACACTCACACCATGTTTGATGGGCTGTACCATAGCCTCTCAATTTTTCACGTCTCCCAGAAATCCTGGGAGAACCATTTGCCATGGAAATGCAACACACGCACCCTGGCTAGTCAGAAACAGGAAGTGATAAGCTGGTCACTTGCAGTTTCTTAAAAACACTAACTCTGGATTAAATGAGGCCTGAAGGCAAAATGACGTTTAAATGGCATATTTCATCTCTTGTGGATTTTACGGTGAAATTGGAGGGTAGGAGTGGACCACACACGGGGGGCTGAGAAACTGAGAGAAGGGCATCCTGGAAGATCTTTAAAAGTAGATGGAGTTGGGTGCCATCAGCACACTGGTTGTACCAGACAACAAAATTCTGGTCAGCCTCTTTCAGGTTTTTCAGGTTTATGTGAAATAGTATGGGGAATCATGGAACCCTGAGAAACACCACAGGCTAATGGTAAAGTAATAAAAAGAAGGGCAACCCCCCCCCCCCGCACCACTATCATTCACAAAATGACACCATGCAAGGGGAAATCCCAGAAGCAGACTCATTTTTTAAAAAAAATCAGTTCACCACTTCTCACCCAAACACAAAGCAATTGTCAGGGCTGTTCTTCAACAAGTGTGAATGTTAGTGAGTAGAAGAGGTTATCCTGTAGACCATCTTGTTAACGTTCAAGCTGGGCTTTGCTATATAAAGCTTGGCATCCTTTTTCCTACTGGCAACACAGGCATGATATTCTGCAGCAATATTGGGCCATTTCCTGGCTTTTTCAGTCATGGGTACAGAAGAACAATATTCCAGAATCATAAACCAGAGGTTTTGTTTTGTTTTGTTTTGTTTTGTTTTTTGAAGAACTGAATAATTATAGCTGTCTGGTTTCACTTTCTCTGCCATGGCTCCATCCTATGGAATGCTGGGATTTGTAGTTTGGTGAAGTACTTAAAATGGTTCACTAAGAGAGCCTTACTGACTTCCCTAAATGACCACTAAGATTTCTCAGTATTTCTTGACATGATTGCTATAATGTGGAATACAAGCACATTCTCTGTCTCCTTGCTTCTTCATTAAAGAAAAGAAAAGAAAAAGCAAACTCTCTGTTTTGTACATATACAAAAAACCATATGTACCTGGGTGAAGACCTCATTGCTGCAGGGAAATTGCTGATCTAGCCCTTACACACTGAAATGTAAGAACATGCATTGTATGAGTTGTGGTGCATTTTCTGAGCCCAACAGAAACACAATAGCAATCCTTTGGCTGTAAGGCAGGGAGATTGTATGTTAAAAGGCCCCATATCCAAAAGATTGTTTTTCTGTCCAAATCTGTTCCTTCCAGTGCCTGTGAAATGGGGAAATAAAATAAAATGATGTAAATTAAAAAAAAAAAAAAGGTTCTTTCAATATGTTTCACTAGGTGGAAGAAAAAAGTGACAATCAAAAGATCTGTCGGAATGATTTTGGTCATATCAAACCATTTGGTTTGTTGGGAAAACGTGTCTATGGCAAGGGTATGAATTCTGGGGGAAATGGTTAATACTATACGAGTGACCATGCAACTGCAGGCTTATGTCCATCTGAATTCTGCATTATAAAAGCACATTTGGGGATCCAGAATGTCCCACTGTACAGCACGATGATTGGTGAATAGCAATGAACCATTGAGAACCATTAGATCTTTTTCCCGTTCCCTAAGTGAGTTAGGTCTCTGGCTGCAGAGCCAGAAGTTGGGAGTTCAGTTCTCCAGAAAGAAGAGCCAGCTTGTGCGGCCTTGGCAAAGCGGCCCAGTCACAGGATCCTCCCCCCACCCCCGAAGAAGGGATGGATAAACCACTTCTGAGTTTTCTCTACCTGGAAAACCCTGGGAAGGGATGACATAAGTTGGCATTGACTGGATGGCACCTGGTTAGTTATTAATTCCCATCAGGTGATATTTTGGGCTAAGCCATAGTGGCGAACCAGTCCTAAGTCATCAAGCCAGCTGTAAATATGAGAGAAAATGAGGATTACTATCATAAACATACATAGGACGCACCCGTGGGAATGTCTCAAAGAAATTGGCCTGAATTTCTACCTGACTAAGGAATTGATCCCCTCTGTCCACAGAGTGAAGCTTCTGCAGAAAGCAGAAAGGAGGCAAAAGCAGGCTCTTGGGGACACCCCAAGGGAATAGCTTATTTTAAGCTGGCTTACAAACTTCTCTCAGCATTATGTGCCACATTTTCCACAGAAGAGTGATTTAATCTTCATTGCCATCGTTAATTTTTGACGGAGGGCACTGCTCAACATCCTGTTTACAGCCCACTAAATCTCCATTATGGAGCTCACACCTAGAGAAAAAGGGACCCTATGAAGAGCTGCATTAACCTTTATGATTGCTTTCCAGCTCTGAAGTATAAAAAGGAAGGTGGATTAAAAACGCCAGGTTGGAGCATAGGTGTGGGATAGAAGAAAGAGGGGATGAGAATTTCAGATCTTTTATGGGACAAGAACGAAACTAGGTTACAAACACAAAAGGTCAGCTAAATAATGAACTAGCTGTTTTTTGCAGTATTGCCATATTTACTGTTTTCAGTACAAAAGTATCAGGTTGGTGGGAGACAGTTACAATACACTCAGCAATGTAATCATGCTGAACTGGTTAAAGTGGACTTTATCTAGAGATCAGAACATTCCTGAAGGACTAGTCTCAGTATATGGGCTAGATCCAGACCGATGCATGCTAAAAGAAAGGAAAGTGCAAATCCAGTTGCTGATCCCAACAAGAATTGCACCTACTGAATCAATTTTGAATGGTAGAACACGACTTACCTAAACCACCAGACTATGATGTCATGGGGAGGGGGATGTTGCAAAGATGGGCCTTCTTATGGGAAGGAGTTCCACAGCTTAGGAGCAGTGACAGTGAAGGCTCTCTCCTGTGTCCCCACCAAACATATCTGGAAAAAGCGCTGGGACCCAGAGAATGGCTTCTACTTATGGTCTTAACAACCGGGAAAGCTCATAAAAGGTGATATGGTTTTTGAGATTGCTTGGACCAATCTATTTAGGGCTTTATAGGTTAAAAACAGCATTTTGAATTGTGCCTGGAAATGGATTGGCAGCCAGTGGAGCCGACGTAACAGGAAAGCTATATGCAATCCTTGTGATCAGCCACAGTTAACAATCTGGCTGCAGCGTTTTGGACCTGCTGAAGTTTCCGCACACTTTCCAAAGGCAGCCCTACATAGAGCAGTCCAGCTGTAACTAAGGCATGTATCACTGAGGCCAGGTCAGACCTCTCCAGGAATGTTTTAACTGTGCAAAGGCACACCTGGGCATCCATGCTCAGAGTTCCCCATGAGTAGAACCCTCAGAAAAGTCACTGGGGTAGGATGGGATGCAGTTGTGAATCATTTTCACAATCCAGACTAGGGTGCATGCAATGCACAGATGTTATACTTCTTTCCTGTCTGGCATGGGAAGGGGGGAAAAGCCCCAGGCACTAGTTCTTCCTTGTAGCCAGTAGCATTTGTTTTAAATATGAAAAGACTGAGCCCCGTTTGTTTCTATAATGGAAACAAATGAGGAAAGAACGAATTTTCAATTCATTTAATATCTAGCTGTTTAGCACTAGACACTGGTCCACCCTGCACAGTTTAAGGGGGCATGAGTTGTGAAATAGCTGGCAGATATTAAATAGGAAGCCGTTGTCCCGTTGGTTATGTATCAGGACTGAATGCCTTGAAGAAGCCGCAGATTGCCGGATAATGTCATGCCCAGTCAATGAAAAACCTTCTCTGCAGCCAGCAGGCTGCTTTCGTCTGCCCTTAAAATCAAGATGGAAACAATTACAACAATTTTAAACTCAAATAATAGAAAGTAGAATTCAAATAAATGCAAAATGAAATTTTTAAAATGCATAGAATTGTAGAGATTAAATATTTTCCCCTTGCACGCCCTTGGTAGTTAGCAACGGATACTAGGGATGTAAAGTAGCTCTGGATTGTTTTATATGGGTTAGATGTTTAGGTTGAGATATACTAGGCTAGGCAGGTGGCACAGAAGCTGGGATGTCAAATAAAAAGCTAGGGTTTTTACACAGGCTGCTTCTAGCTGCCAGAGGCTTTTGAAACAGGATGCAAAGTTAGAAATAAAAAATTTCTCTCTCTCTCGCTCTCGCTCTCTCGGCACTATAACTGGAATCATTCTGCCCAGTATTAACCACTACAATTTAAGGATGATTGGTTGCAGTGGTATAATCTATGCACAGATATGTTATAGATTCAGGAACATTAAAGAACACTCTTGATCCAAAATTTTATATCAGAACGGGGTGGGCAAATTGTGCCCTCCCCCAGGCTGTATGTGGTTCCCGGAGATTCAGTTCTGCTTCCCTGCCAGATTTAGACACGGAACGCTGTTTACCTTCCCACCGAGGTGGTCCCTATTTATCTACTCGCATTTGCATGCTTTCGAACCGCTAGGTTGGCGGGAGCTGGGACAAGCAACGGGTGCTCATTCCGTTGCGTGGATTCGATCTTACGACTGCCGGATCTTCTGACCCTGCAGCACAGGCTTCTGCGGTTTAGCCCACAGCGCCACCACGCTGGCTCTATGGCTTGAAGAGCGGGATGAGCGCCGCCCCCTAGAGTCGGACACGATTGGACAAAAATTGTCAAGGGGAAGCTTTACCTTTCCCTTTACCTTCCCTGCCAGATACCCTGGATCTTTCAGCCCTGCCCCACCACCAATTATCCTTTAAAAAAAGTTATGCTACAAGATGCTTTGTTTCCTGCAGGGGCTCAGGGTGCAATTTTGACATGTAATGTTGTACCTCCTCAGCTGTTTCAAGCTAAGGTGACTTTAAAAAAAAAAACATTAAAACTAGGGATGTGCACTAACACATAAATTAAGATTTGGAATTCAGATTTTGAATCCACAATTACAGTCCTTTGGATACAGAATTTGGAATTTAAAAAATGTGGAATTTCTGTATATCTGGAGCTCTGTTACAAATTAATACAAATACTGTCTGGTGATTATTTTCTCCTTTAAAAGACACACAGGTAGGCAAAATATTTTTAAAGGATTTCCCCCATGCCCTCTGACACCTTCCCAGTGATTGTGCCAAACAAATAGACTGCACACCAACCACCAGCAGTGCCCTAGGTATTAGGATATGGCCAGTGGTGGGATTCAAATAAATTAACAACAGGTTCTATGTCCTAATGATAGATAGATAGATAGATAGATAGATAGATAAATAAATAAATAAATAAATAAATAAATAAATAAATAAATAAATAAATAAATAAATAAATAAATATGGATTGCTGCCTCCCCTTCATGGATTGCTGCCTTGTCATGGCGAAGGGGCTTGAGTAACTCAGAGAAGCTATGGGCTATGCCGTGCAGGGACACCCAAGACGGACAGGACATAGTGGAGAGTTCCGACTAAATGCAATCCACCTGGAGTAGGACCCGGCAATTCCACTCCAGTATCTTTGCCAAGAACGCCCCATGATCAGAAACACAAGGCTAAAAGATATGACGCTGGAAGATGGGCCCCTCAGGTCGGAAGGCGTCCAACATGCTACTGAGGAAGAGCGGAGGACAAGTACAAGTAGCTCCAGAGCTAATGAAGTGGTTGGGCCAAAGCCAAAAGGACGCTCAGCTGCGGATGCACCTGGAAGTGAAAGGAAAGTCCAATGCTGCAAAGAAAAATACTGCATAGGAACCTGGAATGTAAGATCTATGAACCTTGGGAAGCTGGAGGTGGTCAAACAGGAGATGGCAAGAATAAACATCAACATCCTGGGCATCAGTGAACTTCAAGATGGGAACTTCAATGGTTGGAAGGCAGAAGATACAGTGTCCCCATATGCCACACAAAAGCTTAAAAATGAAAAGCCTGGAAACATTATTTTTGGTTGCCTTAATGGACACTAGTATTTGGGTGTTACGTTTCTCCCTCCAACCCTGTTTTCCCAAGATTGGGGGCAAGGTACTGGACAATTCTACAGAAAACCTTGAAAGCTACTACCTTAAACACTCACACACACAAGAGACAATAAACCTATAACTGGAAACACATTCAAGCTGTCCCTGCACAGTAGCTGCATTTGATCTGAAAATGGAGTTGGGGTGAGAAGGTGTAGGCATGATGCCCCCTAGCCTGGGTGTCAGAAACATAGCAAAGGCTTCTAAAGCAATGACAGCAAGGTGAGGGTCGCTATAGGACAGCAGCAACGGCTCCCAGGTTGCTGCCATTCTCCTGGCAAAACCTCAGCAGGAAATTATATAACCCTAGAAGAGCTTCAGGGAATAATATAATAAGCCGGCCCATAGGAACTAGTGAGGGGATCGACAGGAGAAGAGGAAGAAGCAAAAGGAGGAACCCTATCAGGGAAGCAGAAAGGAGCAAGAGCAGATAGATCCACAACAATGCCTGAAGAATCCATGGGAGATTTGTACACATGGCTCATTAACCACTGAAGGTGAATGTTATTTTCATCCTAGCAGTCTAATAGCAGATGTCTGGGAAATTCCACTACAATACATAAAAGCAATGGGGACATCTAGTGGCTCAGATTATAGATGGGGATGAATAAAAAAATGGTGATTTGTTTTGATCCCTTATTTATCAAGGTTAACGGATCAACGAATACGAATATACGTATGGATATTCTTCCATGAATCAATCAATCGATGTCAATTCATCTGCAATTTAAATGGCTATAACTGGCCAACAATGACCTAGAGACACCAAATTTGCAGGGAAGCTTCCTCAGACACTTTTCTACAACTCCTGAAAGTTTGGTGAACATTGCATCATGGACCCATGAGTTATATAGTCACAAAGAGGACCCCCCAAGAAAGTCCCCCCCAGGTAATTAGAGAATCCAGAATCACAACGGAGCTTCCTATGTCTTTCCCCAACAAGCCTGCCAACTTTGATGAAGATTGAATATCAGAATTCCATGTTATTCACCCACAAATTGGGTCCCCCTGGGAGAGTTTATCACACGGCACAGAAATCCACGGCATTGAGGGAGTTATATTTAGCCCCAGCTGAATGAGAGGTCCCTTTGGCAGAGGCATGCATGAGGCATTGAGTTTGTCTTCAGCTCAGCACAACATTACATTTGCCAGTGAAGTAGAGTTTGCCCTCAGGAGGACTGGAGGCAAGGAGGTATTTGGCAGCAAAGCGGGCTTTTTGGCTCCGTTGGCTACAGAGGAAGTTGGCAGCAGCAAAGTGGCATGTCTTGCCCCATCAGGGCACTGAGGCAAAAAGCAGCAGAACAGACTCTGGTCTTCTTCAGCAACATCAGATTTGCCTGAAAAGGAAATGTTTTTGCCCCCAGGAGGCAACTGAGGTTGCTTGCAACTTCCAACAGCACCAGCAGCACCAGCAGATGAATAGGGTCGGTGCTACTAACAGCGGTTAATCCATGGGGCTGTGGGGCTGTCGGAAACAGATCAGCTCTGCAATCTGAAGCCAGGTGATGGGGTGATAAAGATGCTCATTTAGAACTAGAAAGCTGGGCATTGCTTGCAACTTGGCTGCTGAGACCACCCGGATGGGATAAAGATAGCCCTCAGAGGTTTTGGGGGGCTTAGACAGGCCGTCCCCCCTTGGCATGGGTTGAAAACCAGACAAGCTCTGCAGTCTGAAGCTGGGCAATGGGGCGATGGGGACACGCCCAGACAGACTCTGGGTGGGGCAGAGCAGAGAGACCTTTTGGAACTTAGCCCAAGTGGAAGGAGCTGCAGGATTAGGAAATTGTTCAAATAGCCAGCAACATCGTTGACTTTTTGCCCCATCAGGCACTGAGGAAGTTCGCAGCCGGAAAGCAGGCTTTTTGGCCCCATGGGGGAACTGAGGCAAAAGGCAGCCACAGGAGACTATGGTCTTCTTCTTCTGCAGCATCACATTTGCCTGCAAAATTACCTAAGTTTGTCCCCAGGAGGCAACTGAGGTTGTCAAAGCAGCAGCAACAGCAGGAGAATAGGGTCTGACTAATGGCGGTGAATCAGGGTGGATGCTGGGCTTCTTGAACAGAAGATCAGCAGTTTGAATCCATGCAATGGGGTGACCTGAGCTCCTGTCCCTTGTTCCTGCTTCTGCCCACCTACTGAGTTAAACTGCCACTGAGCCACTAGGCTCGTTGATCAGAAGGTCTGCCAACCTACTCAGACAGTAGCCCGAGTGGACTTTGGAGCACCGTGTTGGCATGGGACAGCCGGACAGGCATTGGGTGGGGCAGAGCCTGGCCCTCTTGGCATAGAGATGCCTGGACAGGCTTGGGGTGGCAGAGGAAAAGGAAGAGGCAGGGGCAAAGGGAAGGAAGCAGACTCTTTTCTTCAGCGCAAAGGTAGCTCAGTTTGCCCCCAGGAGGGAACTGAGGTTGCACAACTGCAGCAACAACAGCAGATAAATGGGGTCCAAAGTGCTACTAACATACGGTAATGGTGGTTAATCCATGGGGCCACTTGTGAGCTGAGCTCCCATAATTTGTTCAAAGTTCTGCCTACCTACTGAGGCTGTAGAATAGCTAGGAAGCTGGAATGAACAGTCTGCCAGTTTCAGGTAGGCCTGAGACAGGCCCTCTTTGGCACAGGGGGTGCCCGGATAGGCTTGGGGGGGGCTTGAGACAGGCCTGGTTGGCATTGGATGCCCAGACAGGCTTGAAAGCAGACTCTTGCCTTCTTTGGGAACATCACATTTGCCTGCATACTTAAGTTTGCCCCCAGGAGGCAACTGAGGTTGCACAACAACAGCAACAACAACAGATGAATAGGGTGGTGCTGCTAATGGTGGTCGCTGGGCTTCTCAAGTGGAAGATCAAATCCATGCAATGGGGTGAGCTGAGTTCCCATAGTTTGTTCCAGGTTCTGCCTGCCTGAGGCAGTAGGAAGCTGGAATGAATAGCCAGGAATTAGGAATGAAGCCCGAGTGGAGCACTAATGTAGCCCTTTGAATAAGGAGGCAGGCAGGCTGGAAAGGACTTGGCCTGATGAGCTAACTTCACCCAACAGTCAAGATGTGGAAGGCCCTTGGCCTGATTCTTGGCACAGAATCAGCAGCAGGGAACCCCAAGGCAGCTGGAGAGGGATGCAGTATTTGGGGCCAGCATGGCCCAAGGAGACTGGAACTGATGTCCGGTGAGGTGGGGGGACGCCCACACAGGTTACACATAACAGTAAAATTGACTGTGGCATTGCAGGTTGAACCGCTGAGCCACTGGGCTTGTCCATCAGAAGAACAGCACTGCCTTTTGAATCCGTGCGACGGGGTGAGTTATGTCCCATTGCTTTTCACCCAGCTTCTGCCAGCCTACTAGGGCAGTAGAGAAGTCTAGGAGGCTGGAATGAACAGGCATGAATAATTGGAATGAAGCCCAATGAGGCTGGAATCAAGAAATACTTACAAATATGCATTTCCAAGATTTTTCAGAATACATGAATCAGTGGATATTGATCCTGGTGATAGGGAGGGACATGTCACACACAGCACATCTCAGGAGGAGGGAGCACAATGGTCAGGTTTGGGTGGGGCTAGAGCTGGCCCTCTTGGCACGGGGATGCCCAAGGAGGGTAGGACACTGAAGTCAGCAAGCAGCATTTGAGAATCAAGCCTGAGGAAGATGGAATGAGCACGCAGGCCTTTTGGAAGTGGAAGGAGCTGCAGGAATCAGAAAGTTTTCATGTAGCCAGCAACGTAGACTTTTGGACCAATTGGGCAGCAAGGTACACAGTGGCGCTGTGGGTTAAACTGCAGTGCTGCTGAGCCACTGGGCTTGTTATAGGTGCTGCTGCTGCTGCTGTTGTTGTCCATCTTGGGATGGGGGATGCCCGGACAGGCTTGGGGGGGCAGAGCCAGGCTCTTGGAGAATCAGTAGCACCAACAGGAGAAAAGGGTCCAAGGTGCTACTAACGGCAGTTAATCCGCAGGGCTCAAAAGCTTTTGGAAACAGATGCTCTGCAATCTGAAGCCGTGCAATGGGGCAACGCCCAGACAGGCTTTGGGTGGGTCTGAGACAGGCCTAGGAAACTCACCTGTCACTCACCACCAACATCTAACTAGACTTGTTGACAACCTTCAAAAAAACAAAGATGCTCATTTAGAACTAGAAAGCTGGGGATTGCAACTTGGCTGCTGAAATCGCCCGGATATGATAAAGATAACCCTTGGAGGTTTTGAGGGGCTGAGACAGGCTGGCCCTCTTGGCATGTTTGGGACGCCAGGACCAGCTTTGGATGTGCCAACTGCCAAGAGGCCCAGCTGGCCCTCTTGCCATGTATGGGAATGGGGACAGGCTTTATGTGTGCCAGGAGAGGGTTGGCTGGTGCTCTTGTCACATTCAGGGGTGCCATGACAGGCTCTGGATGTACCAAGAGAGGGTTTAGGCTTGGATGCCAAGAGGGCCAGTCTGAGTCTGCCCCACCCAAAGACTGTCTGCCTATCACCCCATCATCATATTGCCTGGCTTCAGATTGCAGAGCTGATGTGGCTTAACCCATGCCAGGCAGGAGTTCTGCAAAACCTAGCCCGCTGGGACTACTTAACCCAGCAGACAGGCAGGGAAGCAGAAGGTGGAACAGACTTGGAAAAAGCAGCAGGCAGGAGTTCTACAAAAATTGGCCCACTGGGCTGACATGACTCAGCAGGCAGGCAAGCAGGCAGGTAACCAGGACTTACTTGGAACTTGGCCCAAGGAGGCGACTGGAATTGGCAGCTGGACTTCTGACTGAGGGGCAGGTTTACAGGCCAGCAGGCAAGTAGGCAGGTCTTTTTTTTTTCAGGAGGATTGGAGGGTGGGTAGATGGGCAGGTGGGTGGGCAGAGAGGCAGACGCAGGCAGGCAGGCGGTGTGTTAAGGGAGAGACTGTCATTGGGTTCAGTGAGGGGAAGCCCAACAAGGGAAGGTTCACATTGATGAACGACAGTTTCGCCACAGTAACGGGATCAAAAACACGACTGGTGTGGTTGGAGTATGTCTCTGAGATGGGAAAACATGCGCTCGCTCTGGACACTGGTGGGGCGGATGGAAAGGAAGTCCATGGCCACATTGGACAACTCTGGCCATATGACTAGTTTCCTAGCCCAGTAATGAAGAGGATCTGACTGGTGGGGCTGAGGGGACTCAGCCAGATATTCCTGCACCATTATCTCTACTGAATCCTCCTCAGCTGGTTGTCTTTCCTCTGAGGCAAGTGCCAAGGTCACCACAGAACTCCAGTATTGTTGGTGGTGAATGGAGCCTTCACCAGGTGAAGTCCTTCCCTGTGGTTTGGGCAAACCACCCTGCCCCTCGTGGCCTGACGTTCCCATCGCCCCCATGCAAGCGTTCTGCCCCCAACGCCCTGTGGACCTCTGTGGAGAGCTCTGTTCTCTACTCCTTGAGGTCTGAGGTGTGTGCTGCCAAGCCCCCCTTGATTCAAGGCTCACACAGGCAGGCCATGCAGTAAGCTCTGTCGCTGTCGACAGAATGGAGTCACTTCTGCATGCCTTCCTGCAACCTCTTCACCAAAGCCCTGGTCTGTGGAAGGAGGGAGGATGCTGGTGCCACAGCAATCTCCAGGGACCAATTGAGGGCATGAATCAGGGAGATAACCTGCCCCCGGCTTGCCATATAACCACACAAGATGTCTGTGGTTTCCAGGAAGGGCTTGAGCACCTCCACCATCTGGGAGAGGGCCAGCCAATCTGTGGCACTGATGCCCACCTCTCTCCCCCCCCCCAGGCAGAATGGGCATGGAGGACATGATGTCCTTCAAAACGGCCTTCTTCACCACAAGGTGGGACACCATGGTGTAGGTGGAGTTCCACCTGGTGGGCAGGTCTGTCAGGAGAATGTGGGTCTCCTGACCTAACTCCTCCTGCTTCTCATGTAGCTGGCACGTAGCTTTCAGGCTGTGGGAGAAGTGGCCCACCAGTTGGTGGCATTGCTCTAGGAGTGCCCACATCTCCCAGGTGCCTATGTCCCACTCGGGCTTGACGTGGCTGTCCAGGCCAAGGGCATCACACACCACAAGGTGTAATTTGTGCACCATGCATATGATGCCCTCAAAGCCTGTCGCATTCAATGCCGCCAGCATCTGTGACCATGTGGTCATGGGTCACCTCCCTCTCTGGTGCCCACTCCTGCAGCATGGACAGGAACTCATTGGCGATGTTCCTCCCTGTCACCCAAGCTTCCATGTGCCATGCCTGCAGCAGAATGGACCTCCCCCTGTGGCCCTGTCGCCGATGCCCTGCCACTACTCAAGTCCTCTGGCTGCCACCAGTGGGCTGTGAGACGTAGCCAACCTGACCTCTCCTCCACAGGTCCCCTGTGAAGTGCCCCTTGTGCCCCTGTAGTAGTGAAAAATGGTCACGGACCACCTCCCTCACAGAATCACAGAGCAAGGGCAGCACTCTACAATGGAGAGTTCTCCATGAGGAGAGGTTGTACCAGGGGGCAAAAAAATGCAGCAACTGGTGGAAGACTTGGGATTCCATGATGAGTAGTGAAAGTCCGAGCAGGGCGATCGTCTCAGTGATGAGACAAGTGGCCGTCTGCTGGGCCTTGCCCTTCGACTGCTGGCCGAGGGTCATGGCCAACCCAATGGGTAACACTTTGTGGAGCGTGGCCTGCCTCATGCTCCCGGCCCCAGAAATCCCTGTGGCTGCCATTTTGAAAGGAGGCACCTCCTCCTGCCTCCCCTGGAGCTCCTTTTTTCCCTCTCCCAGATGGCGTAGATGAAGTGTCTTCCCTGAACAGGAGCCTTTGGTGGTGCCTCTCCAGATGTTGGCGGAGGACGGTGGACAGATGCCTGGGGTCTGACCACCACCCCGGACCACCCCAAGGCAGGTATTGTAGTGTGCCAGCCGTGGGTCATCGATGAGCACCACGAAATGATCCCACATGGCCCCTCTGCCATGTTTGCCCAAACGAGGACCTACTGCCTGCCCGACTGCTGGCCTGGGAAGAACTCTGTCTCCCAGGGGTGCTGCTGGTCTGGGAGGAGGGAACAGGTGACTCTGAGGACATGGGTGGGGTGGGGGCTGTGCCCTGATGTTACTGGTTTCAAATTGGACTGGGGATCTTCGGAAACCAATAACTCCTCAGATTTCTCTAGAAAGAGGAGCGGCATTTCTTTTGCCACCTCTGAAAGTTTTGGTTCTGTGCCTGCCTGCAAGGCCACCGGAGGGGGGACAGTGGCACTGGTAATCGTAGACGTGGTTGTGCACGTGGTGGCCATAATGACAGTGCTGCTACCTAGCCTGTGTAGCTTCACAGCCTTCTTCCCCTTGGATTGCCCCTGAAGAAATCTCTTCATTTTCTACTGCCTGCCTAACAAACCAACTAAACAAATAAAGCAATGGAGATTGAGGAAGGAAACTAATAGAGGGCCAGAGAGTTTGTATAAATTTTATTTTTAGTATGATGGTGGTATAATTCTTTTACTAAAACGTGACCTGCCTGCCTTAAACAAAGCTCCCCCCCCCATAATGTAATTAGGAAAACTTCCTCCCAACCCACTGTGGCAGAGAAGCCAAAAAAGTCCAAAAAGAAAAGCCCTGCCAGCTAAGTTTCAGTCTCACACTCACACTCACACTCTCTCTCTCACACACACACACACACACACACACACGTGTTTTGGAAGAAAAAGGAATGATGGATCTAGCCACCCACCAAATTCTGAGAGACACAAGCCCCCTAAAATAAACTTTTGAAAACTGAATAATCCTCCCACCTAGACAGACAGACAGACAGACAGACAGACAGACAGACACACACACACACACAAATAAGTTTTGGATGAAAAGGGAATGATGGATCCAGCCACCCACCAAATTCCCTGAGAGACACAAGCCTCCCTAAAATGAACTTTTGAAAACTTAATATAAAGGAAAAGAGATTCCACAGTTGCACAACAGCCCCCCCTACTGGACAATACACACACACACACACAAACAAACAAGCCTCCAGGGAAAAAAGGCTTGGCTAATTTGAATATGAAGTGGAATTAAGCCTTTCCAAAGAAGTAGCCTAAGCTACCTGAAATCCCTCACCAAATTCCCAGTAAAGTTGATGATGATTGATGATGAAAAAGAAAAATATAAATCTTTGCTTTGCTGCCATAAAAGCGAAACCACAAGAGCACCAGCAAGCCACAACTGTTCTCACTCCAGAGAGCACAAACAGAAGTGGGGAACAGCTGGACAGGAAAAGCTTATATGAAGCATCTGTAAAAACAGATACACCTTTTAGCAGTGCTATTGGCTGCCAGACATGCCAATCCAGGATCTCTGCCCTGATTGGCCAGTGCTTCGATTTCACACCAGCAAGCTCAGAGAGGCCTCCAAAAAGGATAACAAATATAGTTGAATATGAACGGATTGATGAATAAAACGGAGGAAATATTCGTCAAGCCATATTTGTCCTGATTTAAAATTTTACAAATATGGATCGACGAATATATGATGAATCAGCTATATTCGTCAGAAAAACTGATCCATTTTTATATTCATCCCCATGTCTAGCTAAGATAATAAGGGAATACTGGCTTTCCTCATTCTCCATCTGTCTTGGGCAGCAAATAGGAGGAAGCTTCTAAAAGAAACCTTTAAGCTTGCCTGCAGTGTACATGTGTGCCCTGTTCTCACCAAATGAGAACTGTGGAAATCTTACTTACTCTTGGCTAAAACAAGAAAAGTTTCTGGGAGAAACCACATGTATTAACCATTGGGCCTGCATTTCAAGGGGAACCGTTTCTTCTTTCCCCTTCTCTGACAAGGTTTTTAATGTGTGCACAGAAATCAGGCATTTAGGACCTTGATTCCAGAGACATTCTATGACTCAGGAACTGCTGAGCAAAGCCATCATCAAACTGTTTAGCAAGAGAGTGTTGTTAGCAGTTCAAGGGTGGGGCTGTAGACAAAAAATTGGAAGTGAGAAACCATGTGATTTGATCATCTTAGAGGGTTCTTCAAGACAGAGGGGCTTCTAGTGCTACTTCCACATAGAGCTATTTCATCTTTTCCTCTGTTGAAAACAATCACATTCACCTCCCTTCCCTTACAGTAAAGTTCTGTGAATGAGTCAGCCAGCCCAGATTGACTGATTTTTAAGTCACATTTTTGTTGCAATCACTGTCCCAGTGACTTCCAAGACAGTGTTACATGGCTCCACACAATACCCCTGTGAAATAGATCAGGTAGGAGGAGGGAAAGAGAGAAAATGGCCCAAGAGACCCCTGAATTTTAATGGCCCACTATGAAAATGAACCTGGGACTCTCTAGTTTCTGTCCATCAGACTAACCGTTGCATTATGCTGGCTTTTGGATGCCTATAGGAAGCATAGCTTGCAGCCAGTGGCACTGAAACCTTGGCCAGCTTTGAATATGGAAGCAACAATTAACAGATGAAAAACTACTGATTCGCTCTTCGGGACATGTATGACCCTCTTCTAGAGTCCTTTAATATAACAGTGGCCACATCCCTGTAGCTTTTGACAGTTCATTTATTTATTTTCTAGTTGCATTTATATCCCATCTTTCCTTCATTGTGCTCAAGGGAGCATAACGGTTCTCTTCCTGCCCAACGTACCACTTCAAAAACCTTGAAAAGTACAGGCTTCATCTTTAAAAAGAATTAGCTCAAGAAATAAGCTCTTTTATCAGTCCTGAGTTCATGGTTGATCTGTTTAACTTTGGTGACCTTGCAGAACAGGAGGAACAATTTCTGTTTCCATGGACAAGACCCTGTACTAAAAATGAAAACAAACAAACAGAGGAAATGCGGCAATGACATTTATTGGAAATTCTTCAGGTGATACATGAACAAATCAGTCCAACATAGAGTGAAAGGTTCTGTGCATCTAAAAAAAGGTAAAAAGAAAACAACAAAAAAGGATACCAATGTGTGTGTCTTAATAACTTGATCATTACATGACCATTCCAACAGTTCCCTCTGACTAGTTGTGTCTGAACGAGATTGCTCCAAATGAAACAGAAAAAGACTAGTAGACATTTTCCTCCACCTGGTAAAATACCATTATTACTACCTTTTCTAGATTCATTTGGAAGGAAACAGCAAAGGCAAGATAATAAATCTAGGCACGATCAAGTAGAAATCTCTCTTGTACAACTGAAATAATTATATTGTGTCCCACTTATTTTTTCGTTCTTCAAGAAGTGCCCATCTTGAAACAACTGAAAATAAACAACTGCACAGAAATGTCAGCAGGTCCAAAACTCTACAGCCATATTGTTTTGGTAACTCCATCAACTCTATCTGACAACAGGAGGGAGGGGGGAAGACTTATATTACAGCAATAGAACAGCAAACTAAGTTCATTTTCCCTTAGGGTTTTGCTTATTGTTTTGCATAAAGCATTTTACAAAGGAAGCATTGGCACCCTCCCCACCTTGCCACATATATAATTTGTAGGAATAAGACACTTGGCTGAATTTGGCACTTTGCTTATTATTAAAACTAATATCTGGAGGAATCAAACACATTCCTACTGAATGTTCACAGCAATTCAAGCTTGTTCCAAAATGAGAATGCACATTTCTTAGGTATAACTGCCTGCTATTTTCATAGTTGTGTCACATCAAGTATAGATTCAGTGTCTGATCTACATGATAGAAGTGACTTGCAAAAATTAAGCATTTTCAGATTATGTGCGGAGTAGAGACCAATAAAAGGATAAAAGCTGCCTGCAAAGCCTCAGAGGTGTCTACAGTTTTGGGTACCCCATTTTTTAAAAAAAGTGCACTACTAAATAATTGTTTTAAGCTGAAATGTACCATCCACTAGATCTGGATAATAACTTTCCTGTAGAAATATACCACAATTAAAGCCTATATGCTTGTTTGAGGCTACTGCATTTCAGAAACATGATAATATTTAAACACAAGGGCTGGAGAACATGTTATCCACTAAATGTTGGTGGGTTAACTGGTAGCTCATGGACTACTCAGAAAGGACACCATAACCTGACATTTTGGGGTGAGACAGATCTTCTCCCTGTGCTTGTACCACCATCTGCCCCTGTTTAGTCTGTGACTTCCACTATCCCACACCATAGGCTATAGTAGCTGGGGTTGACGGGGTGGTGGGGGTGACCGTCAATAACACTGGAAGTTGGGGGCAAACATTTCCATCTATCTTCTTCATATTTAAGGAATCCTAGTATTTAACTGTTATCTACTTCCCTTTTCCCCAAAATTGAAAGAAAAAGCTGGATTTGCTCTTTAAAGATAAAAGGGTGGGGAATGTGACACGGTTTCTTTGGCTCACTGAAACCCTGTGATTGGCACACATTTAAACTGTAGGACAGAGCAACAAAAATGGACACTATTCTCCATTTTATGTGTGAACTCAGAATAGCAGGAGCCCCATGGGATTTATCTGGACTACACCATGGCAGAAAGCAGCTAAAAGAATAAGTATTTGAATGCTTCCCAAGATAAAGTAATGCCTCCTTGTATAATATTATGTCGATGGAAAGCTTACTCTAGAGTATTGTTTTTAACATGCCAGTTCTGCATTAGGTGCAAAGATATTACACAGAGAGCAACCAAACATCCCATCTGCCACGAACAGGTACATCCTATGAGACTTCTGCTCTTCTATTTTGGCTCCTGATTTCACGTACTGGTGTACAGGGAAGACAAGAGGTGAGAAGAGATATTTTCAGTCCTTCACCTTTCCTGATCTCAAACACAGCAAGGAGCTTTAAGGCTTGGACACTTTTTGTCACACATGTGAATGCAAGCTGACAAGAATGATGGGCTGGATCCCAACTGGCTCTTCCACAAGCCCTCTGCCACCCTGAGAAAGACTTTTTTTTTTTTTGGCCTCTTTTGCAAGGGTTTTGGGCTGAGAAATTCCTCAGAATGCTGAGCTGCCATTCTTACCTTTCCATGAACAGGGGGACTGTGAGATTTGAGAAGCCACACACCATTCTGCACAGCTTTGCGGCTTTTCTGCCTGCTTCATAGAAAGCCTCTTTAAAGACTTTAACAACATGGCTTTTTCCTTTGGAGCTTCTGGTTATTGCTGCCCATTAAATGAGAAAACTGAGAGAGGTGTTCTTGTTGCTTTGTGTTTAAAGGACTTTCTTTGATTATTCTAAATTTGCTGTTGCTAATTATCTCTGGTGCTTTTAAAAAGTTAGTTTGAAGAAAGGTGGATGATAGGCTCTAGGCATTAGGAGTCCAAAGAATTCCCATTGTTTACTGAATTTATTCTGACCACCAGCACCTTCAACTTCCATGGATGTCCAGCCAAGCCCTGTATTTAGCCTAATATCAAAAATGCCATCAGATAAATTAGGAAGAGGAAAGGAGGTGGGGTGGGGGCCAGTTAATCAAGATCTTCTCGCTGAGCAATGTTCATGACCGGCAGCACTGGAAGATGAAAACTTTTCTGCTGCTAGATCCACCCTACCCCACAGCCTCTCTTGCTTTGAACTGAAGGTAGGAAAGGGACTCCAGGAGTCCTGGGGGGGGCTCATAATGCTGAAAACCAACTGTGTACTTTCATTCACGTTCAAAGCACTCTATGACCTGCACATACAGTGGTCTGAAGTCTGCAAAAAGTTGGAGGTTACAGTAATCAAAAAGTCTCTTTAACATAAAAACAAACCTCCACTGTTTATTGCATTTACTAAGCAGCAGCTGTTGAAAGACCCAAGGGGCAAAATCAGAGGGCAAGTCCTTTAAGATGCTTTCTAGGAAACAGAAGCAGCCAGGAAGGATGAAGAGCATCAAGGAGGAACACAAGTACTGTACAGTTAAAGAAACAGCCCTCTCCCCACAAGTCCTGTAACTTCATTACAGTTATGCAGGCACAGGAGCCTTACAGCCCTCCTTCCTTCTCAAATAATCCAATGACTTTCAGTTGCAATTTTTTCACCTCTCTCCCCTCCCCCCCACAAGAGTTGAAAAGAAACAGAAATTTTCAGCACAGTATTTCCTGTGTCTCTTTTAACTTTTCTTAGCAGCACAGCTGCAGAATGACAGTCCAGAAGAATTGCTGTTGCATGTATGCATTTGTCAGCAGAATCAATTACAGGCACATAAAAATGTACATGGAGTTTCCCCCACAGAAAAGTTAACAGAAACAAAAGCCCTACACAAAACTCAAAGAAATCCCCCATTAAAAAGGGAAACATGCTATTCTTTGGAGGGGGGAAATTACATTCTTGCTTTTCTTTTCAAGTATTAAGCAACGTATAGAAAATACATGACTTGTTCCTTTCACTCTGTGTCCACGGAACATATGAAGGTTGACATTTAAGTTAACAGCAGTCTGAAAGGGTGAACTTTCATCCTCTTTCTTTTACATCAATCCTAAATATACATCCAATGGTCTGCATTAGATTCAGTCCTTTTGCTTTGCACATTGCAATTTATGTACACACTCTGTTAAAAACATTTAACCTGGGGTTTGCATATCAGGATTTAAAAGGCCTCTCTGCTGCCATAAGGTTCCCAGTACCCGTGTGAGATTATGTAGATACCTTTTAGAGCAGCCTGTTTGTGTCTTTCCTTTTCTTTATTGACAGAAACCACGTGGCTTGCAACTCTTCCCTTATGGCTTATTTCTGGGTTTTGCTTAGGTTACAGTTCACCTCCTTTAGCAGCTGTCTGCAATCAGACAGTGCTTCCTCGGGCAAATATCTACAGATCTTCTCAACCGTCATTTGATAACGCAACTTGTCTTGTTCCAGTGATTGGATTAAACTCTTCATTTTGTTCTCTCTTGCCAAAGCATCTTCGAGATTTGACTCCATAGTCTGGATTTTCACATGGGCTACCTATTGGAAAGTAGCAGGAATGCAATTTTAAAACAAGGGCACCCTCCAGACCAGACATGAGCACTTGGTATTTTGCATTAAGGTCTGGGAAGGAGGCGGGACAGGAAGTATCTCCGCTCAGCTGATGGGTGGTCAGCTGTGTGGGGAGGTCGGGAAAGGCTGGCCAGGCTCCTTCCCAGATTGAAGTGTTGGCACTGTCGAAGGACCCCTGCGCTATGCAGAATCCAGGGAGCAGCCTGACCTCTTCTGGTGATGGGTGCCACAGTTCATATTTTGTATGCTTAATACAAAATATGAACTGCCCATGTCTACTCCAGAGTAATGTCAAAACAAGTAGGAGCTGTGCTCTTGTACAGTCATCCACCCAGCCACATTCTTCTCTGTGATAGTCCAGTCATTCCCTCTTCAGCCTGGTTTTCCATGCTGCTCATCCTCTGCCCAGAGCCAGATAGCTGTCTGACTGTTACCACCAAGCAGCCTCAGTCTTCACTTGATTTCTATTGTTTCACAAACCCCCACCTTTCAATAAAAATATTCTGTACTCCTGCAAACAGTGCCTCAAAACTTACTGATACTTCCCTCTGCCATTTTGGCAGCATTTTTCAGACTACAACTTGACACTGGCTGAGGAGTTCTGGGAGTTAGAGTAAAAAAAGCCTGGTTAACATTGCACTGGCATCTATGTATATGTATATGAGTTGGTTTGCTCCTTTTTCCAGCAATCATATTATACAGTGGTGCCCCACATAGCGACGATAATCCATGCAGCAAAAATCGTCACTATGCGGATTCGTTACTATGCGAAATTAAAAAGCCCATAGAAATGCATTGAAACCCCTTCAATGCGTTCCTATGGGCTTAAAACTTACCTTTTAAGCGAAAATCCTCCATGCGGCAGCCATTTTAGCTGCCCGGTAGGCGAGGAATCCATCCCTGTTTTACCCGGCAGCCATTTTGGAACCACCGATCAGCTGGGGAAAAATCAGCTTACCGATCATCACAAAGCGATTTTCCCCCATAGGAAAGATCGTTATGCGATCGTAAAAGCGACCGCAAAAACATCGTTGCTATGAGGATTCATCGTTAAACAGGGCGCCCGTTATGCGAGGCACCACTGTATAATCATTGCAGCTGACCAAAGTGTCCCCACTGCGTTCCTACCCACACCTTTCTGAGCCCGTCATGGGCTTCTAGATTTTTTTATGCAGGTAGGATTGCTCTAGTTTGGTCTGTTTCCAGTATGTGTGATTGCTGGGAATAAGCTAAAAGCAAGCCCTGTCTCTCAAGGCTCCTTCCAGTTTGGATTTCTGATATTGTGAAGTAGTTTAAGCAAGCCACTTCAGGATACCAGAAAACTGAACATTTCCTCTACTCCTTGCCAGAGGAGCAGGGGAAGTGAACTGTTTCTTTGGACTGCAGTAGATCATCAGTGCCAAGGCTGGTTGAGAAACTGCCCATATGACATCATATTCTTCTTTCTGCCAATTTGCTAACAATTGTTCATACAAACTTCTTTTATGTCTAGCTTATTGACAACAACTAAGTACCTTCAGAACTAAATTGTTTTGAAGGTGGTGCTTTAGCCTGATTCCTTTTGTCAGCCTACCATCAGTAATTCCAACACTGTGTGCTAGAGCACAGCAATGTGCCATTAGAAGTAAGCAATAGTTTCTAGAGAATCAAAGCACCCAACGTAAATTCTTTCTATGTGTCCTGAAGTGATATGGGAGCATATGCCTCCAGAGTCTGCTCTTTGTCACATTTTAAATGCTCACCAGAGACCCAGATTCAGATCTTCTGCCAGACATCTAGCTTGGTTGTTAGGAGTTACCTGTAGTTTCTCCAAGAGCTCCATATTTTGTCTTTTCAACTGATTGTTTGCTTTTTCAAGTTTCTCTGGAGCCTCAACGTCATCACATAGATTTGAGTTTTCTTGGAGCTCATCCTGCAGAACATGGTACTCCACCTCATAGGCATGAAGCTGTTTGGAAATATCCATCTCAAATACCTAACCAAGAGAAAGTAAAACAAGTTTCTTCATGAGACCTCACACTCTGTTTAATCCTCAACTCTGAGGCAGAGAATTATGCCCAACAAGGTGGCCCACTCATTTGGCTACACAAAGCAGAGCATGCCTACCAGTTTGGCTAAGTGAATCAAGACAGCTTTTATAGGTGCCTACCAGATTGCTGCCTTGTTGTGGCGAAGGGGCATGAGTAATTCAGAGAAGCTATGGGCCATGCCATGCAGGGCCACCCAAGATGGACAGGTCATAGTGGAGAGTTCTGACTAAACGTGATCCACCTGGAGCAGGAACTGGCAAGCCACTCTAGGATCTTTGCCAAGAAAACTCCATGGACAGAAACAAAAGGCTAAAAGATATGACGCTGTAAGATTAGCCCCTCAGGTTGGAAGGCAACCAACATGCTACTGAGGAAGAGCGGAGAACAAATACAAATAGCTCGAGCTAATGAGGTGGTTGGGCCAAAGCCAAAAGGACGCTCAGCTGTGGACGTGCCTGGAAGTGAAAGGAAAGTCTGATGCTGCAAAGAAAAATACTGCATAGGAATGTAAGAGCTATGAACCTTGGAAAGCCGGATGTGGCCAAACAGGTGAAAACATTTACATCCTGGGTGTGAGTGAACTAAAATGGACAGGAATGGGCATAGGAACCTGGAATGTAAGATCTATGAACCTTGGGAAGCTGGATGTGGTCAAACAGGAGATGGCAAGAATAAACATCGACATCCTGGGCATCAGTAAACTAAAATGGACAGGAATGGGCAAATTCAGTTCAGATGATTACCCTATCTACTATTGTGAGCAAAAATCCCGTAGAAGAAATGGAGTAGCCCTCATAGTCAACAAAACAGTGGGAAAAGCTGTACTGGGATACAATCTCAAAAATGATAGAATGATTTCAATACAAATCCAAGGCAGACCTTTCAACATCACAGTAATCCAAGTTTATGCACCAACCACCGATGCTGAAGAGGCTGAAATTGACCATTCTATGAAGACTTACACCTTCTAGAACTGACATCAAAGAAAGATATTCTTGCTCATTATAGGGGACTGGAATGCTAAAGTAGGGAGTCAAGAGATAAAAGGAACAACAGGGAAGTTTGGCTTTGGAGTTCAAAATAAATCAGGACAAAGGCTAATAAGAGTTTTGTCAAGAGAACAAGCTGGTCATCACAAACACTCTTTTCCAACTACACAAGAGGCAACTCTACACATGGACATCACCAGATGGGCAATACTGAAATCAGATTGCTTATACCCTCTGCAGCCAGAGATGGAGAAACGCTATACAATTAGCAAAAACAAGACCTGGAGCTGATTGTGGCTCTGATCATCAGTTTCTTATAGCAAAATTCAAGCTTAAACTGAAGAAATTAGGAAAAACCACTGGGCCAGTCAGATATAATCTAAACCAAATCCCTTATGGCCTTTTTAAATGAACAGTGCAAAGATATAGAGGAAAATAATAGAAAGGGAAAAACCAGAGATCTGTTCAAGAGAATTGGAGATGTTAAAGGAACATTTTGTGCAAAGATGGACATGATAATGGACAAAAATGGTAGGGACCTCACAGAAGCAGAAGACATCAAGAAGAGGTGGCAAGAATACACAGAGGAATTATATCAGAAAGATCTGGATGTCCCGGACAACCCAGATAGTGTGGTTGCTGACCTTGAGTCAGATATCCTGGAGAGTGAAGTCAAGTGGGCCTCAGAAAACATGGCAAACAACAAGGCCAGTGGAGGTGATGGCATTCCAGTGGAACTATTTAAAATCTTAAAAGATGGCGCTGTTAAGGTGCTACACTCAATATGCTAGCAAGTTTGGAAAACTCAGCAGTAGCCAGAGGATTGGAAAAGATCAGTCTACATCCCAATCCCAAAGAAGGGCAGTACCAAAGAATGCTCCAGGTAAAGGTTCCACTTGACATTTAGTCCAGTCGTGTCCGACTCTAGTGCGCAAGGCTTATGCCTGTTTCCAAGCCGTAGATCCAGCGTTTTGTCCATAGACAGTTTCTGTGGTCACGTGGCCAGCACACCTAGACACGGAACACTGTTACCTTCCCACCATAGTGGTACCTATTTATCTACTTGCATGTGCATGCTTTCGAACTGCTAGGTTGCACTCATTTCACACGCTAGGAAGGTTATGCTCAAAATCCAACAAGCTAGGCTTCAGCAATATGTGGACTGAGAACTCCCAGAAGTACAAGCTGGATTTCAAAGATTTCAAGGGGGCAGTGGAACTAGAGACCAAATTGCTAACATGCACTGGATTATGGAGAAAGTCAGAGAGTTCATCAAAGCTATGGTTTGTCCAATAGCGATGTATGGAAGTGAGAACTGGACCATAAAGAAGGCTGACCGCCGAAGAATTGATGCTTTTGAATTGTGGTGCTGGAGGAGACTCTTGAGAGTCCCCTGGACTGCAAAGAGAACAAACCTATGGAAGAAATCAACACTGAGCACTCACTGGAAGGACAGACCCTGAAGCTGAGGCTCCAATACTTTGGCCATCTCATAAGAAGAGAAGACTCCCTGGAAAAGACCCTGCTGTTGAGAAAGTGTGAAGGCAAGAGGAGAAGGGGACGACAGAGGACGAGATGGATGGGCAGTATCATCGAAGGTACGAACATGAATTTGACCAAACTCTGGGAGGCAGTGGAAGACAGGAGGGCCTGGCGTGCTCTGGTCCATGGGGTCACGAAGAGTCGGACATTACTTAGCGAGTAAACAACAACTAGAAGGTGGGGACAAACTAGTCAAAAGCTGAAACCTTTAGGGGTTTGTTGTTGTTTAGTCGTTTAGTCGTGTCCGACTGAACGACTAAATTAAATTTAGTTGTTAAAAATTAAAAATTAAAATTAAAACATATTAAAATTAGAAAACATTATTACAAAATCATCAAGGTTTGAGAAGAGTGGGTAAAAGGAGGGAAGGGAAGAGAGACTGAAGTAGGTGGGGAGAGTGCAGAGAAGATAGGCAAAAGGGGGAAGCAATCTTTGCTGGGCGTAAGACCTCAAGGAGCAATTCCAGATGTGTGAGAAAGGTACAGTAAATCCCCTACATACCCAGCAACAAATATCTTCTTAATGGGTGGACCCTCAATACCAGGATAAGCTATTCAAATATGCAACAAAAAATAACAGCATGAACCTAGGGCAACCACAGAAAGATTGAGAACAATACCACAGTGTGGGTGAGCCCTCTGTAAGGAAGGGATTATCACAGGACAGGGTTGAGGATGTCTTGTGTACGGTTATCAAGTGAATTCACAGAAGAAGCAAGTTTTAAGCTCACTTGTATTCATTGTTTACTACTTTAAACAAGAAATCAAGCAACATGTTAGTCACGCAGTATCAAGTAACACACTCAATATCACATGTCAACAAAATGGTTCACACCTCATTAAGTATACTGGCATGAGGGGTGAGGAGGAGAACTGATCATTACCTGGTTGACAATCTTTTCCATCTGGAGCTTTGTCATGTCTGGGAGAGTATTTTTAAGAAACTCAACAATGCTTTCAAAAGTCTCACACATCATGATGTGCTCCTCTTGGCTACTAAGCAGACTTAGTGCCACTTTAAATATGACTTCTGTTCCCTGAAAGAAAATAATATCTGGACCACAGGATGGGGAACAAAACAATAGGTTAGACTGCCTTTTGGATGTAGGACAAAATTATGGCAACCAATACGTTCTAAGGTTTACAAGTGAATGACTTTAGATATTTCCTTTTTCTTGTGACAATAATCTGTAACATTTCACAATTTACACATATTACACACTTTTAATGTCATCAAAATGTTTCATACCTCATTAAGTAAAATCAAAACAAAGCATATACCTTAACTAGCAGCAGTCAACCATCCTGGCCCAAAGCAAGTGAAATAGATACAGTATGTGATTAATTTCATACTAGAATTATTGTACTAAATTAAAATCTCAAGGTATTTGCCTTTTCAAGAGATAAACTGTATAAATACATCCATGACTATACCTATTGGCCAAAATCCTGTTGTGCAGTTATTCAAAGGGTGTAGCTTTTAGCATCAAACTGCCAGCTTTACACTGTTTTATACTTTATAAGAGTTTTATACTTTATAAGAGTTATTCTAATTAGAATTTCCTAGCTCCTCTTATGTAACAACAGCTGCCTGTATTATGAGGAACAGAAAGACTCGCAACAGATCACTTACTGATCCTCAGAATTAACAGACCCAGTTCATCTTAGACTAAACCGAATATAAACTCAGCTTTAATATTTCTGCCAATTATAGTTAACTGGCTAAAATCCCACGTTTACTAAAAGAAAAAGAAACTCGGTTCTGATCCACCAGCCTGTAGACGTTACCAAATATAGTGGTACCTCAATTTACAAATGTAATCCGTATTGGAACGGCGTTCGTACATCAAAAAGTTCATAAGTCGAGGTAAACTTTTCCATAGGAATGCATTGAAAACCATTTAATCCATATCTACTGTTTTCGTTCATATGTCGAGGCGCTATTCGTAGGTAGAGAGGCATTAGTTCCCATAGGAACTAATGCAAAGCTGGTTAATCTGTACTCTTACCACTAGGGGGAGAATTTTTTATTTTTTTCTTCTTTTGACCTAAGATTAACTTAGGTCAAAAAAACGGCAGGAAAGGTGTTTTTTTTCCCCTTTTTTGTTCATGAGGCTCCGTTCGCAAGTCGAAGCAACTTTTTGCAAATGGAGCCATTCGTAACTTGAATTGTTCGCAAGTGGAGACATTCGTAGGTTGAGGTACCACTGTATATGCATATATTTAAAAGACCTACCAAATACTCTGGCTACAAAACCCAGTGGGAACTGAGAGGCAAATAAAGTAATAAACCAAGGTGCTGCGTAAAGGCTAGGACTGATTTCATTCTCCTCAAGATGGTTGTAGAGGTCTCTGTGATAGTCGTGGAGGAGTCTTGATAGCTGGTACATCTGGATCTGTAGTAAAAGATGGGGAAAAGGAAAATATTGAAAACATCTTAGGCTCTTTATTGTAGGTTCATGGTTGTTCTTGCATTTGTGGTTCCTTTCCTGTAGTGTTGCTACAAGTCAAATCTGTGTCTGAGAACATGCCACATTCCTGTGCACAATGACAGATGTTCAGTGTTCCTATGCCTTTGGCTCTTGGAAGTTAAGAAGTACACAGCACCATACTGTGGGAAGGGAAGCCAAGAAGCACAGACCTGAATAAATTCCTCAGACTGACCACTTCCTCTAAAACTGGGACTCAACAGCTGCTTACTACACAACAGGCTCATGACATAAAAAGGTATGTATGTATAAGGGGAAAATCATCTGGCAATATGTTCATAGCAAATTAATTATCAAGGAAACATTGAGGAGGCAGCCTAGCAATAAAATGACTTGTAAGCATATCACAGGTGAATTTGCTAAGGTAGCTTTCATTTTTGCATAAAGGTACTGACTTCCAAGTGTAACACCTAAATCTGATCTTCTGTGTTGCTGATATAAAGACTGTTGCTAGGCCCAACATTTTTCTGCTCTAAACAATAAAAACCGGTGTTATCTCTTCCTCAGAAAATTGGGAAGAAGCTAAAAATATACTGCCAAACAGTTCGGATACTGCTGCGACCGTTAAAAAGCTGAAATTTTGGTACAAACATTCCCAAAGATACTGTTACTAGAACAGTCTGAAAATGTTGCAGATCAGGATTAGCTCAAAAATGTGTCAGAATATGGAAGAGGAAGCCAATTATTTACCTCCCCCAACAGAAAGAGCAGAGATTTCAAGCATAAGCCACACATTTGCACCTTTGTTGGCAGAAAGAGAACTTAATCTTACAGTCATCTATCATGTCCTCCTAAAGCTAAGAAGCTCCACTTCAACATTTGATGTTCTAGCCCCTTCAGAAACAAATACAACAGAGGCACAGCTTACTACCAGCAACACTGAAACTGGCCTTCTCTCCAGTGTGTTGCATTCTTTTAATGGATTACAATTCAAAGCACAGCCTCTCAAACTCCCCTGAAGAGAAATGAGGCAGGGAGATATTGATTAGCTGCCAAATACTATTACACTGTTAACAGAGGTTTACACTTAAGAAAGAAGCTATTCCTAAATCTGGAAATGGTTTGTCAGGCCAGCTGCTCAATTCCATGCATGAATACCTCTGAAATAAACTGGTTCCGGGGATCCAACTGGCTTAATAGCAGGTAACTGTCATATTTTATGCCAGGGTTGGCTGAATTCAGAAGCACTGGAGGCTACTGCTAAAGGCAACATTTTCTAGTTAAGAAAACAGTCCCTGTATTGGGTGAGCAATACTGATTGTCTTTTACACCTCACTCAAAAACCATCAGCAGCCTTCCTCATATCTTATTTATTTAAAATATTTTTACTCCATCTTTCTCCTGAAAAGGATCCAAGATGCCCCTTATAAATATATATTTCCTTCCGGTCTTCTTCCCTAGTCCTCTTTGGTGTGTGTATTTTTACCTCTTCATTTCCACTCTCTTCTTCATGTTCAAATTGCACATATTGATAAATACCTACAGGATGTATTTTTCTTGAGAGGGCATATAAAAAAATTGAAAAGAAGTATTTCTGGCACCTTACAGACTACCAGATTTATGTAATAAATATTTTTTTTATTTCCATAAAAGCTCAATCTGAAATAAATCAGGTAGTTTTTCAGGTGTAACAACTGCCTCCTTAAAAAAACAGATTCAGTGGAAACAAACTTAACACACTGAACTTCTTTGAGTATTACTTTCTGGGAACAGTACCAGTATGAATCAATTTTTGTTAGAACCTGAGTGGATAAGGAAAGGGTTATGCCTTTCTGCCCTATGAATTGTTCTTATAAACATCCCCCCCCCTTGTCCCATGTCTCTTTTATGTATTATCTTAGGGCATGGTTGATTATTACTATGTTTTGCATCATGTGTGGTTTGAGCCAGACATCCTTCCAAATTTGGGCAGATTTTCTGACCTACATCCACCTAAGCAATTATACTACCACATGGCACTCACTGTGCCATTCCAGTTGTCTACTAGCATCTAACACTGGCCGAATGTTGAGGTAATTAATAATCCCAATGCTGTTAAATGTTGAAGGAAAGACAGGTAAGGGAACTTGCCACCAAGGCAGGAGGGAGGGCACAAAAGGTAGCAAGGGCTGTGAGGAGGACTACACACTGAAGATGGCTGGTGGCATGTGTAGAACAGAAAAAGAGCAAGAATGAAATAAAACCACTGGGCAGTCCAGATGCAATTCACGAGTCTCCGAACTGACTAGGAATGAGTCTTCCCCCGCCTCTTCTTAAAGTCTATGTAATATTTCAGATTTCAAACAGAAATCTTCTCCCTTTTTTTCCCTTTTCTTTTTTGGTCTTACCTGTAGTGACATCATATCTGGCCGGTACTGTTTGCGGAAGCCAAGGTCATACATGAGAAATTTGAGCATTTCAAAGGCTTGCTCTTCGCTCATGTGGAGAAGCAGCACGCCAGCCACAAAGCTGATACCTTGGCAGTAGCCCACCTCTTTGTCCAGCAAGGAATAAGCTTTCAGAAGGTTGAAAAGTGACAGCTGCCCAGCTCCCAACTGAGCAGAAAAGTAAGGATGTGTTGGGAAGGTCCTTCCTGGGGCAAAAAAGAGAAGTCATGAGTTGCCAGGTGACATTGAGAACCCTCAGGAAGTTTCTGCACACTGCTTTCATGACACATTAGCCGTAATGGCTCATATATATATATTGTTAAGGTTAGCTAAATACAAATGACTATTTGCCTAAGAGTTTGAACTAACAGCATACCATCACTTAGGAAGCTGGCCAACATCAGCTTTCCAAAACACAAAACATACATACCACATACCACATGAGGGAGAAACGACAAATGCTGCACATCCTAACCAAGACAGGGAAATAACCAAATGATAAATATTCCTTGACACTTGCCAGGACTTAAATGCCTAATTCCTTCTCTCATGTCACTGTCATGCCGTGTTAAAAAACACAGTGAAGATAAAACCACCGAAAACCAGTATTTCCTTTTATCGATGAAAAATAGGATGCCTACTGCCAGGAGCAGTTTCCTCGTACAGCAACTGGCAACCATTAACTAATTAGCCTAAAGTATGCTATAGAGTTTTGGATGACACAGGAAAAGCACTGAACACAGTACTAGCCACCTAATTCAGCTTCCCAAATATCTCTGCATGTTTAGAGGTAACACCAGTGAAGGTATCAGAAAGCAGAAGAGCTGAACAAGATTTTAAAAGACAAGGCATGTGCCTCCACAAACTTCTTTGCCTCCTGGCTAGCAAAATTAGAAAACATTTGTCCAAATGAAAGAAATCATGCAGGTAATTAATTTAAGTCGGTTATGCAAACTGCAGAACTGGATTCTCATGGAACATAACTGTTTACACACAAAGACAAATATATGAATCAAATGGCCAGCTGAACAAACCTGTGCTACAGTGCACCAAGCTGAAATGTATATTTTTTTGTTTTGTTAAGCTGTTAAATCATTTCTGACTCTTCATGACCCCATGGACCAGAGCATGCCAGGCCCTCCTGCCTTCCACTGCCTCCTGTAGTTTGGTCAAATTCATGTTGGTAGCTTCGATGACACTGTCCAACCATCTTGTCCTCTGATGTCCCCTTCTCCTCTTGCCTTCAAACTTTCCCAACATCAGGGTCTTTTCCAGGGAGTCTTCTCTTCTCATGAGATGGCCAAAGTATTGGAGCCTCAGCTTCAGGATCTGTCCTTTCAAGTAAGCACTCGGGGTTAATTTCCTTCAAAATGGATAGGTTTGTTCTCCTTGCAGTCCAGGCGATTCTCAAGAGTCTCCTCCAGCACCACAATTCAAACGCATCAGTTCTTTGGCGGTCAGCCTTCTTTATGGTCCGGCTCTCACTTCCATACATGTATTTTTTATTTTACTCATTAGTATATGTAATTTTCCCTTACATATTTTTTCTATGAAAAGCAAAACAGTCAATGTAGATTATACAGTGGTGCCTTGCACAACGGGTGCCTCACACAATGATGAATTCACACAACGATGGCTTTTTCTGATAAATTTGCCGCCTCACACAACGATGGTTCCTATGGGGGATTTTCACACAACGATGTCTCTTTTCCCTCATTTAAAAGTGCCTTAAACTGTTTGAAACCTGTTTTAAATGCTTGCAATCATTAGCCCACCTCCTGAACCCTATGCAAACTTAATTTGGTGTTGTTCTGAGTCTTCGTTAATTTTTGGTGATTTTTTGTTTTCTCTCTCATTGAAATGTATTGGACGGACAGTTCAATAGAGTTCAATGAGGGAAAAACAAAAAATCACCAAAAATTAACAACGACTCAGAACAACACCAAATTAAGTTTGCATAGGTTTCAGGAGGTGGGCTAATGATTGCAAGCATTTAAAACAGGCTTCAAACAGTTTAAGACACTTTTACAGGAGTGAAAAGGGGCATCGGAAAGAGCTTTAAAAGGGAAACTGAGATCAAAGAGCTCTTTCCGATGCCCCTTTTCGCTCCTGTAAAAGTGTCTTAAACTGTTTGAAGCCTGTTTTAAATGCTTGCAATCGTTAGCCCACCTCCTGAACTCTATGCAAACTTAATTTGGTGTTGTTCTGAGTCTTCGTTAATTTTTGGTGATTTTTTGCTTTCTCCATTGAAAGCCATTGAATGGTCTGTCTAATGGCTTTCAATGGAGAAAACAAAAAATCACCAAAAATTAACGACGACTCAGAACAACACCAAATTAAGTTTGCATACGTTTCACAAGCTGGACCATCGATGCCAAGCATTTAAAACAGGTTTCAAACAGTTTAAGACACTTTTAAATGAGGGAAAAGAGACATTGGAATGCCATTCAAATGCATTGAGTTGGCTTCAATACATTTGAATGGAGGAAACATTGTTTCACTCAACGATGTTTCATTGAGTTGGCTTCAATACATTTGAATGGAGGAAACATTGTTTCACTCAACGATGTTTCCTATGGGGATTTTCGCTTAAGGACGGCAATCCGTTCCAATTGGAACTGATTAACCGGTTTTCAATGCATTCCTATGGGAAATGGTGTTTCACAGAACGATGTTTCACACAACGTTGATTTTTTTGGAACCAATTAACATCGTTGTGTGAGGCCCACTGTAATTATAAATGAAAGATCAACAGAAGGATGAAAATGTTTAACCTATTCCTTCTTATCATCTCTACTCAAAAGTGACCTTTCCTTCAGTTGCTTTACTATCTTAAAAGGGGGGGAAGCACCTATTTCAAAAAATATATTATGAAACTCTTCTTCTTTAAACATAATCAAACAAATAGCCCTCACTGCTGATTTTTGTCTTTTACCTCAGGGGCATTTAATGGCTCTTTTATCATCCAGATGTGTTTAACAACAACTTCTATCATCCCCAGTATGGCCAGGGAAAGACTTTTATGTGTTATAGATAGAATTCTGTGTCTTGGTAGAGCACAATGCAGGAGTACAAAATGGAAATGTAACCTGACTATTCTATCAAAATGGCACTCCACCAGAAGCATTAATCATTCATCTAAGGCAAACTATTCAGAGCTTGGAAAAGTTACTTTAGATAACCAGAAACTCCCAAACAACAAAAAAAATTCTATGCACTATAACATTATTTGGTAAACTTTCCCAAGCTTTGGTATACATTCCTCATGAACTTGAGAAAAGCCCAGCATGAATTGAAGGGCTTAGTCTGTTACATGCACACACACACACACCAAAACTCTCTTCTGCCATAATTTTCACCATTTGGTCCAAAATATCTATTAGCCAAGAGAAAAAGCTGACAGGAAATAACTGATTCATTTGAAATCTGGTGCGGGAGAAGAGCTTTGCAGATACTCTGGACTGCCAGAAAGATGAACCAGTGGGTCCTAAAGGAATCAAGCCTCCCCTATATCTGGAGGCAAAAAATGTTGGAAGTTGAGTCTGTCCTACTTTGAGCACATCATGAGAAGGCAGAATTCTCTGGAAAAGATCATGATGCTGGGAAAGATGGAAGGCAGCAGGAAAACAGGAAGACCAAATGTGAGATGGAATGACTCCCTAAAAGAAGCCATAGGCTTGAGTCTGCAGGAGTTCAGCCGGGCTGTTGAAGACAAGACATTTTGGAGAGCACTCATTCATAGTGTTGCCATAAGTCGGAAGCAATTGACAGCACATAACAACAACAAGATGAGAAAAAGTTACCCAGATCGACAAGGATAGCATGTTGCTGGGCTGTCAATTGTTTCAGGAGTTCTTTATAAGAAATATCAGGAGGTTGCTGTTTATTCGGCAGCCGATGTCTTACGCGATGCTGAACAGCAAGAAATTGCCAGATTTCTCCCCTGCAACTTTTGGGTACACCTGAAAAAAACAAGAAATTGAAAGTGGGTTATAGAGAGAGAAAGAGGTGCAAAACCAAATTATTCAGGTAATTACGCAATGGTTGAATGATGAATTATTTTTCATCAGGTGTCTATTTTACATGAGCACTTTTAATGCTTTATCAACTGGAGCCTTCCTGTTGGTCAAGGCACTGTAAGCTATTGCTTTCCCAATGGCATTGATAAGAATGAGACAAGGTTGGAATTAAAGAGCTATTCTATGAGTTTTAGGGGGAAAGTATGGCTCTTTTTTGCTACTGCCTTCTGAGTCTCACTGCATATTTATTTCCTATGTACGGCACATCAGGTCTACATATTCATTGGCTATCTCTTTCCCAAAGATGAATGGTAATCCAACCCACCCACCCTCCAAAAAGAAAAAAAGGTACAAGTACTCAGTTTTCACATAAAAATGCAGGGCAACCAATGCAAAGGGGAAAAAAAGGACTACAGAACTTTCAGGATACAGTAAGTCATTTACTTTGCATTATGCTCTCTCTTTACATATGTTCACATTTAAACTGAAGTAAGTGGTAAGATGCTGTCAGACCCGTTCTCTCTGCATTAGGCATACTGTACCCCAAAATTACCATCTCTCAAAGTAGAGTGAATATCTTCCATGTCACATCTGATTTTTGCTCTGCAGTTCAAAAGTTTCTTATCCCAGATATTAATAGCATCTTTCTGGTAAGTACCAACTTCCTCATAGTCCAGCTTAACTTTTCTGGACTGGAGCTCATCTTTGCTTGCTGCAGAAGAAAACAGAAGGCACACATCACTTAAAATTAGCAGTCACATATCTGCAGTTCATGTGACAGAGTTTGAGCCAATGATAACTGGACTTCAGACATAGTGATCCCATGTGTCTGTCCTATGGCATACAAGCAGGAAGCCATGCCTCAAAGAAGGTACATGCGATACACTTCTCTCACTGAGCAATATACTCTAGAAGCCTGAAGTTTCACACCAATTCTGCATGTTATTTTAGAAGAATCCAGACAGTCTTGAACACTGGGCCAGTTTGTACTTGCTATTTGTTTCCTATAATATTGGTGCGGAAAATGCTTGCCCTCAGCAACTCAGTATCATCACCATCTGCTCATACCAGGGTCACATCACGTGGTTTCTACATATATGCATGTGGTTGATTTTCTTAAAGGTAATCAAACATATGATGAATTATAAAGGAGTTTTTTTTTAAAAAAACTACAAGAAACAAGTAAGATGAAAAGCCACTTTTCTATTATAACTCAAACAGCCTATGTCAAAGTCAGCACTAAAGAAGTGTCATCATAGTGTATACAATAATTCAAGACTAAGATATTGAACACTTAATATATCTTCTAGATATATTTAGACATAGAAAAAAATGTACCAAGTCAATTCATCCTATCAGTTTATATTTTTATAATAAAAGTAGATCTATAAATCTTATAGACGTTATAATGGATTTCTCAAAATGTATCCCAGTAAGAGATGCTGAAGCACCATCTTAACTATTAGTTATTTCAGCGAGGAGGTGGGCTAACAAGAAAAGAATCCGATTACTGATAACTGAAATTACCTTCTGTCCTATGGAGTGCAGATGGAGCACAGGTTCACTGTAAATAGACATGGGCACTCTGTATTTGTTTCCCTGGCCAAACATGCCTCCCAGAACCAGCTGGGCCACTTACCAGGCTCTGCGCAGTGCTCAGCTCAGTCATCATTGTGCCAATTGTGGAACCAGCATGGCCGGCCCTTCCTCACCTCTCCACTCAGCCAAATACTCATCGGCTGAGAGGGGAGGCTCCCAATCCCGCCTCTGCACTGCACAAATGTGAAGTACCCATATCTATTTGTGAGCAAGGAGTATTGCCAGACAGTAGACAAGCCGGAAATCTGTTCTTGATTTTTTTAAAGGTACAGTGCAGAGTAATGTTACCTCTGCTCAAGCCCAAAGTATCTGGTTTTGGGTTCTTAACTGTATCCTCTTTATGGATAACTCAAGATTCGGTCTTCTCATGTACACTGTACAAGCTGACACAGTGTATTATGAAACATCCACACACACACACACACACACACACACCTTGACAAAGATTTAGAGCTGCAGTTAACATTTAACACTGTTAAAACAATTTAAAAGATGTGCACACAAACCTAGCACTTTATTTTATTTTTAATTCACTTTATATACCACCCCATTAATGCAATCACTACAGAGTGGAGTTTCCACAAGATTTAAAGTTATAATCCTCCACAATAACAAAAAATACATTCAAAAACAATAGGATAATACAATAGACAATAATCATCACCTAAAAATAAACAACCCTATAAAAATGTAAATTTTTTAAAAAGCTTTTATTGACAGCATCCCAGAGATTCAGTTATTAAAGACAGCTTTAAATTATTCCATCTTTACCATATTTTTAAACGTAAGGAGAGAAGGAGCATGGTATATCTCTGTTGGCATTTTGTTCCAGAGACTAAGAGACACAATCAAAAAGGCACAATTCCTTGTATTTGCCTTTTGGCCTCCCTTGATGTGGTTGTTTTTAACAACATGGATTGAGAGGAGTGAGTGGAATGAATAGCTGATTTCTGGGAGAGACATTCTGAGAAGTATCAATGTTCTAAACCGTTAAGAACTTTATAGGTTATTATCATCACCTTGAACTGGTCATGGAAACTAACAGGGAACCAATGAAGGCACACTGAGACTGGGGGTATATTATTAAATTTATTTCATAGCCCTGGTAATCAGTCTGGCTGTATTTTGGACTTGCTGAAGTTTCTGCACTGTTTTCAAGGGCAATTGTACATAGAGATCATTAGAGTATCTGGTTTTTGAGACTACCAATGTGTGAATCACTGTTCCATATTAAAAGGTCCTGGGTTCACCCCTGGCATCTCCTCATAGAGCTGGGGGTGAGAGTGGGGAATCAGGTCTGAAACCCTGGACAGCTATTGTTGAACACACTAAATAATCCTGACCAATGGTTTGCTTGATTTAGTTCAAAAAGGCAGCTTCTTAAATTACAAAGAGAAAGAGATTTTTAGACCTGCACTTGATGAAATCAATTAAACAGAAGGCAGTGCTAAAAAATCTTGCCCAGCAATGGGAACTCCGAAACTCGTGGACAGTTAATACTGGAAAATGCTATATGCTTCTTGATGCTGATTTTAAAATTCCCCTCTCACAGCAAGAGGCTATTGGGTCTTAAATTATTACTCATGGCTTTCTTTTACACTGTTGCTTCATTCTTTGTCACTTGATGTTTTGGGAGCTCTACAAAACCTACAGACCTTTTCACTCAGTATTATAGCCTGGATATTTACTGTGGGGCAAGATGAGAAGAAGCCCTCAGACTTCCCTCCTTCCCTCTCTCCCGCCCCATCCTTAGGAGATTTTACTCTCTGTGTCAAGAAGATCATTTGCCCAAATAAACTGCTTAGAAGACTTGTTCACTTCTACTCCTTAACTCTTGCAAATATGAGGGGGGAAAAGGCCCAGAAAAAGCAGGCCACCACAACCAGATTATGACAGGCAGAAAACATGAAGTGCTGTCAATCCATCCAGATGCTTCTCAGGCGTTTTTTTCAGGACACAGATTCAACCAGCAGAATAGAAGCACTACTTTTAAGAATACTGCTTGACGCGTGAGATTTCCACTTTGGAAATAACATTTCCATTCTGAAAATAAAACCTAAACAGGGGTTATTTACAAAATGACAAAGCCTCCCATCAATCACGTGGTGAGTATGCACATATGTGAAGGGGGTGGGGTGGAGAGAGATTTCCATGCATCTTACCTTCTATAAAACAAAATATCGTTCAAGCCTCCTCGACAGCATTAGGAAGAATGGGAAGTATTTTTATTAGCATTTTATTGAGAAACTTTGTATGAGACCGACTCCATTATTCTATGATTGAGCGTGCAAGGGGAGAGAGCTCTCTCCCCTTTTCTGTGTATGGGACCAGGAGGAACAGGCACCCAGCCAAATGTTATCTAACTATGCTACTTACGCTATGTTAAATGCTGAGTAATACAAGCCACTTCATTCTGTGAATATATTCAACATATTTCTATAGCAAGTCTCTTTTTTGTGTCTGTTAAATAGTTATCATACAAATATAGTTCTGAGGCAAACAAAGCAAGCCTTTAAAGAGGAAATTAAAATGTAGAGCCTACAGTAAGGTGAAGACAATTTTTCCATGCAACTCAGCACCACCTTCAAAGGATCCATAATTCAGCACTGCTTTCATCAAGGTTACAGAGCGATAGCTTACAAAATGTGTCATGTCCAAATGCGCATGAACACAAATGCATACACACTCCAATCCTACAGCAAGACAGGAGCTCAGGAGAAGACTAAAATTAAACTCTTTTCATTAGTAAATAAGCTTCATTCATACAACAACTTCTAGCACAGCTTTGGCACCAGAATCTAGAGAGCTTCTAAAAGGTAGTGCTTGCAGACTAAAGTTTCAGCTACGCAGTACATACGAACATAAGAAGAGCGCTGCTGGATCAGGCCAAAGGCCCGTCTAGTCCAGTTTCCTATGGACTGGATCGTGCAAACTTACTAAACTGTTCTGAAAGGATCTTCAATTGCACAATACATATGTAAGGCACCATTTAGTTTACTTCCAAGACAGGGGGATTCTGGAGATAATGTTCTAGGATAGAGGCTTTTAGACTTCCTGTTCGTGAGAAAACATGTCTATGGTACTGAAGTCCATTCAGGCATGTTAAGCAATGAAGGAAGAGTGGGGATGAACGAGCAGACTGCACAGTAGTTTTGTCCTCCATAAGATGGAGGCCAAACTGTTGTAGTGTGGATTGTTTAGGTCTTACCATTTGTAGAGCAACCTCCTTACTGCAAACCACCACATTCCAAGCAACAGAGGATAGCAGGGGCTGCTTCCACCTCCCTATCTCACTCCATGGCTTTACACAGGACAGGGGATTTTTAGAGTTCATTCTCAGTTCATGTGGAGTATTAGCCTCAACTTTAACCTGTAGAAACTGTCATCTGTGCAAACATATACAGTGGTGCCCCGCTTGAAGATGACCCTGGTAGACGAAGAAATTACTTAACGATGAGGTTTTTGCAATCGCTACTGTGATTGCAAAACAATGTTTCAATGGGGAAAATCCACGATGATTGGTTCCCTGCTTCGGGCACCAATTTTTCGCTTCCCGACAATCAAAAACAGCTGATTGTCGGGTTTTCAAAATGGCCACCTGCTGTTTTCCGGACCTATTTCGAGAAGACAGAGATTGAAAATGGCTTCCCCTATGGAGGATCTTCGCTGGGCGATGAGGTATTTTGCCCATTGGAATGCACTCAACCGGTTTTCAGTGCATTTCAATGGTTTTTTTCTTTCGCTTGACGACGATATCACTTAACAGCAATTTTAACAGAACGGATTAATGTTGTCAAGCGGGGCACTACTGTACCAGACTAAAGTTCACCAGTACAAGTTATTCCAAATACCAGCAAAAGCAGGCAAATTGTGTTTATGGAAACATGTCCCACCAAACTGCCCTTTTCTTCAACAAAGTCCTGTTAAGTTTCTAAAAAGCATAGCTGAAAACCACTATGTGATGAACAGAAAAAAATAAAGCAGAATCTAGCCAAGACAGAACACTGTAGGAAATGCTTTGGAGAAGGAGCGAAGATTGGCAGCAGATCTTAGAGGAGAAAGGGGGAGTGGGAATGGCTTTAGGATTTCTAATTCCTACAAGATCCCAGGTCCAATCAAGGCCAGAGAAAATTCTCTATATTAATAGGGTTGGCTTTCAGCTCATCAAATAAAGGAAATTTAAGTTCATTCATCTGACAATGATATTTTATTGGCTCAACCACAAACCCATTAGCGGACCGTTGGGAAGACTAAGGTGGTATGGGGGTGTGAGAAATCCTTATAATTCTTTATCTTAGCTCCTACTAACCTTCCAATTTCTGGTTTTCCTTTTCCATTCGAAGCAGCAGTATCTGTTGGTGAATGGCTTTTCTCCATAGACTCTGCAGCTCTTCAGAATTCTTTTTCTCTCCAGCCTTATCTTGACTATCATCATTTTGCAATATGGAAACAAGGGGGTCTTCATCAAAATGTGGTGCATGAGGAGACAATGGTAACAATTCATTTCCATCACCCCCATCTGCAAAGAACTGTATGTTAGCCATGGATTAAATAAACTTCAACTGATGCATCTATCACATTGGCAAAAATGTACATCAAGAATTGTTCTGGGATAGGGACACCTCATCTGAGCCACAGTGGTAAAAATGTGAATAAACTCGCATCATTGTTAGGGTTTTATGAGAAAAACAAAATCAAAGTAACTTCACATGCACCTCTCCAGCTATAGCTACCTTTGGCCCATTCACCTCTCCCCAGGCTGGTAAAGTGTAGATTGTAAGCTCCTCAGTACAGAGACCACGGCTGTAGTATAGTTGATTTTTTGCTTATGTTATATTAGTTTCATGCACATTGTAACAAGTAACAAAGTCAAATAAAATGCAATAGTTCGGTAAAGTATACAGTTCCTCTTTGAATCTCTCAGCTGCTGCCATGAAGTGTCCAGTATGATACCTAAGTCAAGACCAGACTGGGATGGGACAAATTTAAGTTCAGCCATCTGACAATGATACATCATTGGTTGTTGTGGGTTTTTCGGGCTCTTTGGCCGTGTTCTGAAGGTTGTTCTTCTCTGTGGCCGGCATCTTCAGAGGACAGCACTCTGTGCTCTGGAGCTTCATTGGCTCTACCACAAACCCATTAGATGGGTATCATCCATTTTGCCTCAAACATGTATGACAGTACACTAGCCAACTTTGTAACTGGCTGGAAGTATTTTCTGGCATGGTTTATCTGTAGCAGGAGAGATGTCCCTCTCAATCAGAATATATTATTTCTGTGCACTCTGATAAACACACTGTATACTACCAGTGCATGTTATGGGCACTTATTATGTTAACATAACACTATGCAGCTCTGCCATCTGCTGGCAAACGTCCTGTAAACATCCTTGGTCTTTTGGAAAGATCAAAGGTCAAAACAACACAGTGGAGTAGTATGGAGAAAGTTGTGGGCAGACACAGGTATTTATTTATACCTCTCAAGTAATACTCAACCAAAAGTCATTCAGTGGAGCTGACAAGCACAACGCATAACTATTCACATGTAGCTAATCTATGGGACTCATGCCTGCAAGAACTGGTGATGGCTACTAGCTTAGAAAACTAGTCACCCAGAGAGGTCTGCATGAAACTAATATGCACAAGAATATATTGTTAAAACAGTAAAATTAGCTACATAGAGGGCTTGTAACAATGACTTTTTATGGCATTTCCTACTCCTATTCACAGGCCAGTTGGGTTCTAATGGCCTCTGTGGAGGGAGGAGGGGCACAATCCACAGCTTAGTGAAATAGCAGCTAGTGGGGAAGGTGACAACGTTAATTTCCAATTTTCCAACTATGCACCAAGCCAGCCATACCAAGTACTGCAGCTCAGATATACACTTTGTAGCAAAT
Organism: Pogona vitticeps; assembly: GCF_051106095.1. Classification (NCBI taxonomy): domain Eukaryota; kingdom Metazoa; phylum Chordata; class Lepidosauria; order Squamata; family Agamidae; genus Pogona; species Pogona vitticeps. The sequence goes on from NC_135785.1 coordinate 144,094,135, forward strand.
GTCCACATCTTTAAAAACAGAGCTGCAACTGCTGCTCTTAGACAGGGAAATAAGATTAGAATCCTTAAACCGTCCTCTCCAAAGGCACACAAACCTTGAAGTTGCATTGCTGAGGGGGATTTCTTCATGGGCGATGCAACCCTGAGGAAGATCTTCTGCCGCCAGGAGATTCGGCGAGGAGTAAGAGTGATTCCGCCACCATTTAAGGACTCGTTGCTGCAGACAGAGGAGGTCCTTTTTCTTCTTTCCCCATTGCTGTCAGAAAAAGAGAAAAAGAAAACTTGTCACTATGAATTGATAAAACTAATACTGATAAAAGCCTAGGAATGACTCGTGCAAAACCAGCACAACAGTCTTAAAAACACACTGGACATCATCCTACCAACGTAATCATCATAGGCAGGGGCTGTCCTTTTATTCCACTGTTTCATTTTGGCCCATGGGTTCCCCCAACTTCAACACCTGGTTTACTGTCTTCTTCCCTCCACCTTCCCAACAACACTTACAAGACTAAAGTTCACACAGAAGGCTTTTTTCATAAGGTAAATCAAAGCTCCATATTACCAGTCTCTAAAAACTAAACATTTATCCTGGCAGCAAACAATGTTTAAAATCGAGAGTCCATAGTAACTAGAAGGGGGCACTATTGAGCAGTAGTATCTTCTTTATCCAAGCCAGGGCTCAGTATTCCAAGCCACTCCTGTATGTTTTGTTGGATCATGGCACTATTTTAGCCCAGCTTCCAGTTACTTGAAGATTCATAATGGCTTTTGACCTTTTGGATAAATGAAGCTACAGTATACTGTACTTGCCAGGCACTCCGGATGAGGCTCAAACTAAATATGTTTCCTCCCCTCTCCCAAAGGCACTGGCATTCCAGGAGGCACCAGCAAGCAGGCAAAACAAATCAAATACCAAACTCTACTTCTTCTGCAGGATAAGAGTTTGTTCCCCTTGCAGATAAATTATTAATTGTTTTGTTTCCAACATATTAGCAAGTAGCAAGTGGAAGTTAAATACAATGTTGGGAAGTAATGAAGGCTGGGGAGTAGCTGGCAGGAGAAAACACCTTTTTTTTTAAAAAAAAAAGAAAATTTCTTAAAAAAAAAAAAAGAAATATTGCCACATTCCAGGGAGAAGGGAAATGGTAATGGTGCTGCTCTGTTACACACTCATTGATTCTCAGATAGTTATGTAGACTTCTCAGTGATCCACAGGTAAATCCTGACCTACATTCTACCCCTTTTGATTTGTCAGTTATCAAGTCAACCAATTCATCTCTGCTATTGTGTGGCAACATCAAAATAAAAGTAAGCATTCTTCAACTCAGAAGCTTCAAACATTCTAAGAAACATCAATAGTCTGAGACAAATAGGCAGTGATGTCAGCCATGATGATGACTCCTGGCTATTAGCCAATTAGCCTCATGGACAGATCTTCCTTGTGCCCTGCCAATACTCAAGTTCCTTCTGGCTTCAGAGTCAACAAGGCATGTGGTTATCGAATTAATCGACTCACTCTGGGTTTTTTGACATATTTATTTTACCTGATAATATTTACTTAAGATGTCACCCATCTTAAGGCTTTTTAAAGTGTGCTACTAATAGGGACGTGGTGGCACTGTGGGCTAAACCGCAGAAGCCTGTGCTGCAGAGTCAGAGACCAGCAGTCGTAAGATCGAATCCAGAAGACGGAGTGAGTGCCCGTCACTTGTCCCAGCTCCCACCAACCTAGCGGTTTGAAAGCATGCAAATGCAAGTAGATAAATAGGGACCACCTCGGTGGGAAGGTAACAGCGTTCCGTGTCTAAGTCGCACTGGCCATGTGACCACGGAAGATTGTCTTCGGACAAAACGCTGGCTCTATGGCTTGGAAACGGGGATGAGCACCGCCCCCTAGAGTAGAACATGACTGGACAAAAATTGTCAAGGGGAACCTTTACCTTTTACCTTACTAATAGTACATTTTAAATGGAAAATGAATCAGAAAAAAAATCAATACAAGCAAACTAAATAGAAGACGACTGGTATTAATCAATTAAAAAAGGTGCATGATAGATATGTGGGTCTGATCTAGCCTTGATTGAAAAACAGCTGCTGTATGATCCTGATCAGGAAATAAGGGTTAAATGCTTAGCTTTGGAATGGTCTCTTTGACCAATATTAGGACAGCAAGCATAATGTTCCTACAATACGCTGTTTTGCTATACACACAGTTTTGTTTCTACATAACACCCATGGGCCAAAGGACAATCCCAGTTCACAGCCATGCCCATATCCACGTCACAGCCCCACAGATAGCAAGAGTACCAAGAACCAAAGGGAGGGGGAAAAGAGACTATACGTCTGGAAGTTCTGACACGGACACAAGTGCCAGCAGAACAGCTATTGTGAAATACAGTTATAAATGAGAATCCTTATTAATGCAGAAGGACTCTTTGCTCACATATACATTTTTCTATTGGAGCCTATGCTTATAGGGTAGAGCTGTCATCTATTCCTACCAAATTTTTATTTTTATTTTGACTGTATAAAAAAACAAGTTCTGGCAGATGAGTAACATCGTATTCAAAACAGCCAATACAATGGACAGCTCAAAGATTTCACAAAATTTTGCTCTTGATCAGATCTGTTCTAAACGTCACTAGGCTTCACCCATTGCACTGGCAATGGTGCGGCTAAAAAATATTGTAAATAAATAAATAAATAAATAAATAATACCCGATTCCATCCTGGCTTTGTCCCTAGTCCTTTGAAACTGCCCCTATCAGCCCAAACATGATACCCTTGCTCACCACATCTTCTTCATGAGTCCTTGCCCCAAGAACTGGACTTTTTGTATCAATAAATTAAAGTCAGTTTAGAGCAATCCAATATTTTCTGCTAGCAATAAAAACAAAACAAAAAATGGAGTGTTCCACATTTCTATTATAAGCCACTACCTCCTTCCCAAAGAATCAATGAACATGAACAGAATGATTCACTATGCAATATTAACAGGAATCATCATATTCATCTTCATACAAATTAATTAATGGTGCTCAAAATCTTATTATTTAACTCATCAACCACAACATAACTACATAAAATGACATTAGAATTTTGCCCATTAATTCACTGTACAGTGGTGCCCCACATGACGACAATAATCTGTTCCGTTAAAATCGCTGTACAGCAAAATCGTCATCATGCAAAAAAAAAAACCACAACCATTTGAATGCACTGAAAACCAGTTAATGCGTTCCAATGGGGGAAATACCTGATCATTCTGTGAAGATCCTCCACAGGGCGGCCATTTTGTGATCGTTGTCTTGTGAAAATCGGTCCGGAAAACAGCGGGGAGCCATCTTGTGAACTGCTGATTAGCTGTTTTAAATCGTCGACTTGCAAATAATCGGTTCGCAAAGCACGGACCTAATCATCATTAAACGAAAATCCCCCATAGGAAACATCGTTTTGCGATCGCTATAGCGATCGCAAAAAGTCATCATCAAGCGATTTCATCGTCATGCGGGATAAGCGTCTAGCGGGGCACCACTGTATCTTAATATGAATTACAGGAAACCAATGTATAGACAAATAAATAAACTAGGGTGTAGTGCAGGGGCTGTCCAGAGTGGCCTCTGACTAGATGGGCTGTATATAAATCAAATAACTACCTAACTAAATAATCAAGTGAACAATCTACTAAATAAACTCAAAAAGAAAAGTACAAAGAAAGAAACAACAACTTGTAAAAAGTGTACATTGGGGGAATTACATATAGGCATGAACCATGGAACTAAATGCAAAACTTTAGACTCGTTGTCAACATGTATTCCATTAATACAGCAAAGTTATTCAGGGGGCATTTTGTTCAATTATTTGGCAACTTAATATTTTACTTGCAAAATGTGGGATACAGCTCCCCCTCCTCCTCAAATAATGCATCTTCTAGGCAACCTTTATATAAATATTTCATCAAAACAGATCTCCATTTTCTTTTGTTTGTACAAAATTAGTCCTACCTAAATGTTATTAAACTGCAAACAAGCAGGCTTATACACAATTTGCAACTTCTATTTAAACACTCAATCAACAAATCAAAAACAAAGTACAGTATCTGAAACTCCAGGGCTACAGTTTCAAATACATCGAGTTCTATGCTTCATTCACACAAAGAACATTTTTCAAAAAGAAGCAGAACACTTACCTCCTTTGAAAAACCTATAGACACACATTCCACCACTTGAACAGGTAAAGAATCCTCAATATATGAAATACTTCTTGAAACAACCAACTATACCACCATTAAAGTCAAAATTGCTTTGGAGCATAATGTAGGGTGACCCATCTCCACAGAGGCATAGAACAAAATCTAGACTCTGAAGCCATTTCCGTCAATTTCAGCAACCATAAGCGGAACCACAATCGAGCTATACTAGAGAAGTTCCCTTTAAAAAGCTGTCAAAAGCGAAACTAAAATCAGTGAAAGCTATGAAAACTACCTTCCCCAGGCCCAGTATGTGGTAGAAAGCAAATAAAGATAGCTGAGTAACCATCTCTAAAACTGTTCTACAATTAATTAAAACTCAAATGTCTGCTAATAAGAGTAATTTTCCTAGGACAAATCAAACACAACCCACTTATCCTAAAAGGATTACGGGCAGCAGAACCACTACTGACATTTGCCTGCATATAGTAAATTGCTGTATTTCTGTCCAACACACACCAGTTACACCATAATCCTTTTTTTTGGGGGGGGGAATGTAGTAATTCAGATCCTAAAATTAAATTTAGCTACAATACTGCAGATTGCTCATGTGAATTGATTATGAAAAATTAACATTCATTTTAAAAGGCACTTGACAGACTTAACTTCAGTATTACCCTTCCAACATTTCACCATATTTTCTTATTTGAAATTAAGCTCCACACAAGTTATCATATCAGAAATATAGTGAAAAACCTTGGAAGTCTTATGTTTTACCTTTAAGCAGCTGATATATTGTGCACCAGCCAAGAATAATCACCAAAATACTTGACTTACCTCTGATGCCACCATGAGCTTCTCACTTCCCCCAGTTACCTGATATGGCTTAACTATTTCTCTACATTTGCAAAGCCTCAAGGGGGTAACAGGATGTTTTAGAAGGATCTGGTACAAAAATTACATTATAATTACAGAACCTTTTTTCTTGTCCCTTCCTTGTTTTTCATTAACTTAGCAGTCAGCTTCTCCAAATATTAAACAGGGTTTTTCCTAAGAGGTAAGTCCCCTTTCACCACAAATGAAACACTAGCTCGTTGTTGCATCCATAAAAGATTATTATTCCAAAAAAAATCTCCTTTCTTTTGCACATAGAGTATTTCTGCATTGTTTCTGAAATATAATCTCCAAATTATCAGTGACCCAGCAGTAGCTCTTTATTTGCTGCTCCCTGTGACAAAATTTGCATTCCCTGTATTTCAGATCTGCTTTCAGTTCAACTTCTTTTCTTTGCAAAAACACACACAAAATCAAAAAAAGAAACTCACACTTTAGCCTGCAGTCCTTGAGCTGGAAAACCAACCCACATGCACATGCACACACAAACAAATCCACAGTGTAAACAGAGAAGAACAGATAAAAATTTCAGCAACTTTACCTAACTAAAATGATTCATAATAATGAAGAAATGAAAGCTTTTCTCCTTGAGGGAAGTTCCTGTCAGTCTTAATCCTTCAACTGACTGACCCTGATGTCTACACTGCTCATTTCTTTGTACTGCTTTGAAGGACAAGCACAGCAAGATCACAGACACCTCCAGCTCATCTATTTTTACAATATGAAGCTGAAAGTGATTCCTACTAAAATGACAAGGAAAAAAATTATAAGCCTTAACTTAATACATTTCGATGCTGGGGGAAAACACTTCCCATGTGGAGGAAACCTGTCAAAATGGCAGGTTGCTCAAGAGAAGAATTCACTTTCAGTTCAGATGCAGTTGTCACTAATCCCAAAAGCCACAATGTGCTTTCCGTAATTCACAAGTGAGATGAACCATCACTGAGACTCAGACTGTTAAGGACTGAAGGAATCAACTGCTAGGCATGGTGGCAGCAAAAACAGAGCATGGGAAGGTGCCCCTCGTGTTTCCGCCATCCTCGCCGCCAGCCTAGAAACAACGGTTTCGGATGGTAACGGGGCACTGCTTCGAAGATAGCACTAGGATGTTTGCTCACAAGCTGGGTAGCGAGTACGAAATTCAGGGTTGTGTATAGAAGCATACTACCTGGAGTTGACGGTTATGAGACCCCACATATAAAGGTATGAAACACCAATGAAATGAAGACTATTAAGCAGATTAAATAAATCTTAATCTATTAACTCTAAATTTCAATTGATCAATTAAATCTATAATAAAAGGTTTGGTTGAGAAGAAATGCAATGTTTCTTTTTTCCCTGTGAATTATGTCTACAGTATGTGAGTTCGTAGAAGAGGCATTCTTCCTGCTCTTCAACAGAGCAAAATGCATCTTCTCAAATAGCAGCTGTCGACTGCAATGTTTAACTACCTGCATTATAATCCCCATTTTATTAGATCTGCTGCCTATTCTGATCACTGGCATCTGAGCTTTAAAGTCAACCAACAATATTAGGTTCTAGGTAGATCAAAGAGTTTTCTAATGCCACCCAGTTTAAATTGGCAAAATAACAGTTCACATACGTATACAGCTTATTACTTGGAACCTCCACAATCACTCAGCTGTGAATTCCTGAGACTCGTAAATATTCAAGCATTTGCTTTACAGTACATCATGCTATGGTCACAGACAAGTTCTTTGGACATACTCTAGATTTTACCAAAAATAATTATTCAGTGGTGTCACCGGCCTTCGCCCAGACTAATCACATTTAAAATGCCCTTACTTTTAAATAAGCTTTTAAATATGAGCCCAAGCAGTTTTAAGACTGAAACATTTTTAAAAAGATATTTATTATAACATAACAACTGGTGAAACTAAACAGAATTCAACTTAAGGTTACAGTGCTTTACATGCTAGCTCTCAAACATCCAATATCTCTCTCCCAGATACAGTGGTGTTTTGACTTACGAACGTAATCTGCTCTGGAATAATGGTCATAACTCGAAATGTTCGTAAGTCAAAGCATCATTTCCCATATGAATGCATTGAAAACCCATTAATCCATTCCAGCCAGGGGGAAAAATCAGAAGGAAAAAAACCACACTGCAAGCCCCATCGGAATGTGTTGGGGCCAAAAAAAAAAAAAAAAAAAAAAAATCACCAAAAGCAAAAAAAAAAAAAAAAAAAAACAAGTCTCATCAGAACGTGTCAGGGCCGGCGGGGGGGGATAACAACAACAACAAAAACCAGAGCAAGCTCTATCAGAAGACGCTGGGGCCGGAAAAAAACACACAAAACCCAACAAACAGAGCAAGCCCCATCGGAACACGTTGGGGCTGGGGGGAAAAACACCAAAAAAAACAACAACAAACAGAGCAAGCCCCATCAGAATGTGCTGGGGCAAAAAATAATAATCAAAAACAATAACAACATAGCAAGCCCCAGCAGAACACGCTGAGGCTGAAAAAGTAAACACACAAAAACACACACACACAAAATCACAGCACAGAAATATAACCCCCTTGCCCAAATACACCCTGCAAAACCGTGTATATACACACTCAGAAGCAGAAAGCATCACCAGGCAGTCCGAAGCCTCCTCCGATGCACACTCTCTAACCGTTGGGGCAAAAGAGCTACAAAGAAGCAACCTCTTCACTGACTAACGGTTAGCAATTTCAATTCCCTGCCTTTTCCCCTCCTTTTTTTCTGTAACTCAAAGCTTTGGTCACAAGTCAAAGCAAAATTATGTTGCCGGAGATGGTAGTAACTCGAAATGGTCGTAAGTCAGGACATTTGTAAATCGAGGCACCAAAGTAATCCTCTCATGATCTTTGTTGTTTAGTCCTTACATCGTGTCTGACTCTTCGTGACCCCATGGACCAGAGCACGCCAGGCCCTCCTGTCTTCCACTGCCTCCCACAGTTGGGTCAAAGTCATGTTGGTTGCTTCAATGACACTGTCCAACCATCTCGTCCTCTGTCCTCCCCTTCTCCTCTTGCCCTCACATTTTCCCAACAGCAGGGTCTTTTTCAGGGAGTCTTCTCTTCTCATGAGATGGCCAAAGTATTGGAGCCTCAGCTTCAGGATCTCTCCTTCCAGTGTTTTTAGTCCTTTGGTGTTTTAGCATTTTTAATGTTTTTAGATTGCTTTTATGTTCCCAAATTTAATAATGTATCTTAATTTTGCTGGTCAATGACCGTAATAAAACATTTTGAGTTGATTTCCTTCAAAATTTTTAGGTTTGTTCTCCTTGCAGTCCAGGGAACTCTCAAGTGCCTCCTCCAGCACCACAATTCAAAAGCACCAATTCTTCAGCGGTCAGCCTTCTTTATGGTCCAGCTCTCACTTCCATACATCACTACAGGAAAAAGCCATAGCTTTGACTATGCAGACTTTTGTCAGCAAGGTAATGTCTCTTCTTTTTAAGATGCTGTCTAGGTCTGTCATCACTTTCCCCCCATAAGAAGCAGGTGTCTTTTAATTTCGTGGCTGCTGTCTCCATCTGCAGTGATCATGGAGCCCAAGAAAGTAAAATCTGTCACTGCCTCCATATTTTACCCTTCTATTTGCCAGGAGGTGATGGGATCGGTGCCCACAATCTTAGTTTTTTTGATGTTGAGTTTCAGACCATTTTTTTGCGCTCCCCTCTTTCCCCTTCATTAAGAGGTTTTTTAAATTCCTCCTCACTTTCTGCCACCAGAATGGTATCATCTGCATATCAGAGGTTGTTGATATTTCTTCCAGCAATGTTAATAACGGTTTGGGATTCATCCAGTCCAGCCTTTCACATGATGTATTCTGCATATAAGTTAAATAAGCAGGGAGACAATATACAGCCTTGTCGTACTCCTTTCCCAATTTTGAACCAATCAGTTGTTCCATATCCAGTTCTAACTGTTGCTTCCTGTCCCACATATAGATTTCTCAGGAGGTGGATAAGGTTTTCAGGCACTCCCATTTCTTTAAGGAATTGCCATAGTTTGCTGTGGTCCACAAAGTCAAAGGCTTTTGCATAGTCAATGAAGAAGAAGTAGATGTTTTTCTGGAACTCTCTGGCTTTCTCCATAATCCAGTGCATGTTAGCAATTTGGTCTCTAGTTCCTCTGCCCCTTCGAAATCCAGCTTGTACTTCTGGGAGTTCTCGGTCCACATACTGCTGAAGCCTACCTTAGAGGATTTTGAACATAACCTTGTTATGCAATTGTACGGTAGTTGGAGCATTCTTTGGCACCTCCTTTCTTTGGGATTGGGATGTAGACTGATCTTTTCCAATCCTCTGGCCACTGCTGAATTTTCCATTAATGATGATAAAAAAAATAGCGTGCTGGTTCTTTGATACTGGGCTGTGGCACCAGGGTGGGTGACATAACCTTTAGCCTGGTTTGTTCCTTTTTGCACCCCACAGACAGAGTGATTAAAGTGGCAGGAAAAGCCCCCCCAACTCTGTGTTGGCTGTTTCTAGCAATCACGTCACTGCTAGCACCACTCTGGCAGCCACTGATGATGATTAAATCCTCTGCGAGTTAGCAAAAATTTAATGCAACTTGCTAGGCACGTTGGACACCTCACTGCTTCCTATTCCACCCCATGGCTGGAGTGCAATGTGTTCCAGCAAACATAGTGCACAACTTTATTAAATTTGGTGCATTCTGCTAGTTCAGTACATAGCCTGGCAGCCATTGATACTGATGATCTATCCTACTAGTTCGGTATACAGCCTGTGTAGATTCAATAATATTTTGAATTCAAATCATCTATGATTTCCATCCTTTCAAATCAAGGGGGTAATGTCAGCATATATGATTTGGGGGGGGGGGGTAAAGGTAAAAACGTTCCCTGACCCCTGCTTTAACATCTCCAATTTTCTTGAACAGATCTCTGTTTTTTTCCCTTTCTATTGTTTTCTTCTATTTCTTTGCACTGTCCACTTAAGAAGGCCCTCTTGTCTCTCCTTGCTATTCTTTAGAAGTCTGCATTCAATTTTCTGTAACTTTCCCTATCTCCCTTGCATTTTGTTTCCCTTCTCTTCTCTGCTATTTGTAAGGCCTAGTTGGACAGCCATTTTGCTTTCTTGTATTTCCTTTTCTTTATGATGGTTTTTGTTCTGTTTCCTCTACAATCTAGCTCACTCCTAAAAAACCTCCCTCCTCAAGATACAATTTAACTCTCTCTTATTCCCGTCACTTCATTTCTCACAGGCTCTTCTCCTGCAATCACCTTGTTGTTGTTGTTGCTAGGTAAAACTGGTAACGGTTTCATCACAAGTGGTATCATTCTGGGTTTGTAGAATTTTAGATGTATTGAAAGATTTTAACAAACCTTGATGTATTATGAGCAAGTAGGAATTTTCAAAAAAAATGTAAATACATTTAATGAACACATCCATCACCTTTTCATGATGTGCTGCTTAGCTGAAGATGAACTGGTAATCTGTACTTGAAAATCAAATAAGATGCCAATAATTTAAAAACAACTGAAAGCTGACATTTTGATTTATAGGTTAAGAGAAAAAACTGACATGACTTAATGCAAACTCACAGCAAATCTTTAAGCTGTAGGATGAAGACGGGTTCACAAGAAGAAAGACACACCTTAGTTGTCAGTCTCATCCCTCCTCTACATATGGTAAGACTTGGCACAATATTTTCAGAAGGGTGAATTTTTTTATATTTAGCCATTTGTTCATTTTGCAAAAATTTCTTTTTGAAATGCAAAACTGCCTTTGGAAAAGAGCAATTAATACTGCTGCTGCTGCATTTTGTGTCCAAGCTATCTCACGGACCCTGACTCCCATTATGAGGCTGCTCAGCTGTTCAGGTATCAGGAGAGGCCTTTCTTTTGGACCTACCACCTTCACAAGTGTGTGGGGGGGGACTAGAGAAGGGAGCTTCATGCTTCCTAAGAAGCCCTCAGCATGGCACCACAGGTGGTGCTGAGTTCCATCTCCCTCCTCCAGGCTGCCTGGTCCACTTATCGGACTCTGCGTGCTGCTGGGGCCCTTCTTTGGAAGCAGCCCTCCAATCCAGACAGGAGCCCAGCCAGCCTTTCCCCACCTCCTCAGGCAGCCAACCACTCTGGTGAGGAGGTGGGACAGGGAGTCTCCCTGCACAGCCAATAAGTGGTCTTCCAGGGTATTAGCTGTATCACCCAAATTTGTGTCATCTACAAATCTGATCAGCATTCCCTGCACACACATACACATTCAAGTCATTAATCCAAGCACATGATCCAAGACTGAGCCTTGTGGTAACGCCACTTGTTACCTCTTCCCAGTTTGAGAAGCCATTGATAATCGCTCTCTGAGGGTGATTCTGTAGCCAAATGTGTATCCACCTGGCAGTTGTTCTATCCCACACCTAGTTATCTTGCTAATCAGAATATCATGGGGCACTTTTGAAATTCATAGGTAACAGTGTGGAAATGATGCTTTGAAATTTTTTTTCCCTTCTTTACTGTAAATTCTGCAGTAGCCAGCAGTATGTTAAGAAAATCAGAATGAATGCGTTTCCAACATACTCACACGCTAGTCTGGTGAAGACCAGAACTTCCCACAGAATCCTACATTCCCCAAAGTTGTGAGTCCACAGCCACTGAATTGCACATTTTAGACCTCAATTTATAGGACACCTATCCCATGTGTGTGCACACGCATGCACATCCATGCACACACACACACACACACACACACACACACACACACACACACACACACACACACACACACACACACACACACACACACACACACACACACACACACACACACACACACACCATAGATACTAGAAGCAAGGCAGAAGTATATGATCATTGAGGAAGTACCAGGGTTTGGCCCCTGCATTGCATGAGCAATAAAGATAGTGAAACCAGATTTGCCAAGGCACTCAAATATAGTCTTGGTTACATGTAAAATTTGCAATATTGCTTTTGAGAATCTGAAGGTGGGAGAAATGCTTCCAGCATGCATGATGAAACTGTCTACTTAGCTGTAGGGAAAAAAAAGATGTAGGAAAACCCTTTTCTCCCACCAGCCCTAGAGGATGTAAGAGGAATCTACATACATAGTTGGCCTTTGCATAGCACCCATTTCCCTGATCAGAGTTGCAGGCAGTACACATTGCCAAGGTGGATTGAAGAGGATGGATGCATAATTCAGTGTTATATCTTTGAATTCAAATATAGCTGCAACTCTGGAATCACACCACTAAGAAATGTCTCAGAAACACAAATGCCCAAATCCAGACTCACATAAGGCTCCACCTTTGAACAAGTCTCATTGACAGTGCATACTGGAACTTTGTTACAGATGGTGTACATTATATTAATTATTTTAAAGCATTTTTTAAAAAAAGCATGCCAATGTTAATCACACTTGGGCATATTTAACACTCTTCTTGCCAGCAGCACAATGTAAAAAACAAAAACTGATTAGTAGAAGGCTCGAAAAAATTATCAACATTGCCAACTCTTATAAATGCCCTGGATTAAACCAGGCCCACCCCTCTAATATTTTACCTAAGTTAACTCAGCAATAATTCAAACTGGGTTAACAATTTTCAAAGTTACAGCCTTCACCTGCAGTGGTTTTGCAAATATGGCATTTTACCTGTGCAAAATGCTCTAACCATCATCTCCTCAAATCAACCAAATAAAGATTCTATGAGGAGGAATTACAGTCCTTCCATTTTAAAGATGCGGGCTAAGCAGGAGAGACAGACACCTGAACATAAAGGACTTCCTCATGCAGGCCAAGTCCTGAACAGGCCCTGGTGGTTACACTCACAAAGGTCCTCTAGTAGCATAAGACAGAAATCTCATACATTAAACTAAACAAAAAAACATATAAAACACCTACAAGGAACTTTAAAGAGCCTTATGATTTCTTACAGATTAGGTTTGGCAATGTTGATTTTTAAAAATAATTATATTGGCATCTGAATCACAAACAGTGCAGGAATGAAGCGAGATCTCTTTGCTGCCGACTTTGACAAGCATTTCTGCACAATACTCTGTTCAGAGATCTTCGTGAAATACCTGAACTATTTCACACAGGAGCGAGTGGGGGGAAAAAAAGCCCTACTGCAAGGCAGCTGCGTGGGAAGTGCAATATTGCAGAGCAGGCAAGAAACCAAGGCTCTCACCTCTTTGGGTGTTCGTTTTCAGACTGAGGAGTTGGCTTTCCTGAGCTCTGGTAAAAGCTTTTCAGGAAAGATGGGGCAGAGAAGGAAGAAGGGAGACTGGTCGGCACAGAAGAGTCACTGTCACTGTAAGTGCGTCGGGCAAGTGTCAGCCTGACAGCAGGCAATAAGAGAAAGGGTAGCAAGTAAGTTTCAGTACAACATTTTTCAAACAGTTTCCAGGTTTTTCATCTATACTTACCATATTAAAAAGACTGCTTACACATGGAACCTGAAGTAACACTGACATCATCATCATCTAAAAAGGGTGCAAACTACAGTGGGGTCTTGACTTAAGAACGGCTTGAGTTAAGAACATTTTGACTTAAGAACCGCCCTCATAGGAAAATATTGACTTGACTTAAGTACTTAGATTTGAGTTAAGAACTGAAAAAAACCCACGTGGGAGGCAGGGAAAGTGCAAAAAGTGAACTTTCAGTTAACTGTTGGGCAGTGAAAAGGGTGCCTGTCTGCTTCCTCACTCCTCCCAGCGTTTAGAGAGTGGATTGGGAGACAGTCTTCGGACTGCCTGGTACTGTACTGCCTGGACTGTATTTTCCCTGCCTTCCCTGAACCTTTCTTGACCTAAGGGAAAAAAGAAACAAAATATCCCCCTCTAGTGGTCGAAGGCGGAATAGCAGCTTCCCATTAGTTTCTATGGACGGAAAAGAGCAGATACGGATTAAATGGTTTTCAATGCATTCCTATGGGAAATGCAGATTTGACTTGAGAACTTTTTGACTTGAGAACTGCCTTCCAATACGGATTAAGTTCTCAAGTCAAGACCCCACTGTACCTGCATTATGAGTTGCTGCATCAGGAAATTGGGCATTAAACTGACATGATGGGAATAAATCTGAAAGCAACCAAACAAGTGTGAGGTGTGCTTAACTTCCTGGCTCTCAAGCATGACTCCAGTCTAGATGAACCCCTCTCCAGCACCCAAGCTATCTACTTCAGACCTCTTCCTAAGATTTTCAGGTTTTATTACATTTAGAAGAGACACAAGCCCTATGCTATATGGGAACATAAGGAAGTCATATGACCAGTATTCTGCAGGCCAAACTATTCAGTCGTTGTGCTGCTGCTGAAATTATCAGCCCTGCATCTACTTATAATTTTCCTTCTGCAAAATCTGTTCCTTTCACAAAAACTGGGGAGAAGTAACATAATTATACCTTGGTATCATAATATTCCAATATAAGTGGAACCCTATTCAGGGGTTATTCCGAAACTATGGAAAGCTAAACAGATGGTGGTAACATATGGATCCTGAAAAGATTCCCAGACACAGGAGCACTATGCATTCATTTACTTGAATGTACTTACAGACTCTTTCGCAGGTTTTGGTGTGAAACAAAGTAAGATACTGGGTTTTAGGGGAAGGCCTTACATGCATGCCCCTGTTCCTATCATCCATTTAGCTCTCCACAGTTTCAAGCATAACACCTAAATGGGGTTTAACTTCTGCTATAAGTTATAAAAGTGCAAGAGAAAGCTTAGAGGCACACTACCTTCAGCAGCAATGGCATACTTACTACGTCTGTTTATAGCATCCCTTTACCTGCTTTAAGAATCTAGTGTTTCAATCAGACAGAGGTTCTGGATGACAGCTAACCACTTGGAGACACTGTTTACTTGGTGTTTTTACAAGACAGAGTTTTCACTAGATAAAATTATTTAACAGCTTCACTAACATTAACCATATAAGATCACTCATTTTGGGGATTTTGCTGTTCTTCTTCTGCAATGTAAAGTCCTTCTCACCACTACCAGTGTATCTCCCTACAAGCCAAAAGATACCTTATTCATTTATTATTCATTTAAATTATTTATATGCCACCTTTCTCCCCAAAGGGGACCTGACTTGGAAGGAAAGAAGTGCTACAGAATAAAAAAACAGAAAACACCCAGTGAAGTAAGACAGATAAACTTGCTCTAAACAAGCAGCTGTGAGGTACCAGAATCCCAGATTAACTTTGTTTTATAAAACCTAGCTTCCTTTCACTCAGTACTGCAATAATTATCTTGCCTTTCTACTATGCAAATAAGAGAGGAAAAACTCTTAGCAACCTTCCAGCCACTCATGCTGATTTATGGAAAGATGTGTTATGTTAACTAGTACAGTGGACCCTCGACTTACAGACGGCTCGACTTACAGACTTTTCGAGTTACAGACTTCTCTGGCTGCAAAATTTAGATTCGACTTGCAGCCAGAGAATCGACTTACAGACCAGAAAAAAACCAAAATGGAATAAAAATAGAATAAAAACCACTGGTTATGGGATTAATTGGTTTTCAATGCATTGTAGGTCAATGGAGATTCGACTTACAGACTTTCCGACTTGCAGCCACCATTCCAATACGGATTAATTCCTTAAGTAGAGGGTCCACTGTAGTATCATGTGATATGCTTACTATATTGGGTATGATGGTTTATAACTATTTTATGGCTTTGTGCATTGTATCTTATTAAAAATTTTAATAAACAAAAAACAAGCATATGTGACAGCAAGATGTTTTGCATACTATACTTACAGGGAAATAAATATTATGGGGTTACTAGCTTTCAAAAACTAATATATTGTTTGGTTATACATTTAATAGTTTTCAAAAACTGCTTATGCCAAAAGAGTTGAAAAACATTTTATACCTGATACTGGACTACGGTTCAACCAACTTTTAAACACTTGGTGGGAGCAGCCATATAACAGAAAGAAGTAATATCATGATTATACAAGGATTCTGAAACAACATCATTATTGCTCTTATTGTTTCAGAATAGACAGAAATGACATAATGATTATGTCAGGACCTTTAAAAGAGGCTTATCTTTTCAGTCTTTGCTACCAAATATTTCTAGGTGGGTAATTTTGATTCCTCCACCTGCCAAAAAACACAACGTATGTTCATGCTATGATGGAGCTGCTATTTTGACTAGAAAACATGCTGACAAAGCAAGACTGCTACTCTCCAAAAATGGGCAAACAAATGATGTCAGCAAGTCTAACATAATTATTGTTCAAGCTTCCTCTTTCACTGCAACGTGTGATTACAATTTGAAAACTCAAAAACAAAAAGGCACTTAGTTTATGTGCAAAACCCAAGGCCACTTTACCGACAAGCAACAACCTGATTCTGTCTCTCCACTCCTACCCCCCTTTTAAATAGAATTTTAAAAAGAATTCTGACCTAGAAATATCTCTAAATCATGGATGGGGAATCTGACCTTCAAGACATCATTGGACTACAGTTCCCGTCATCCTTGACCACTGGTCCTATAGTCTTGAGGAGTACAACTAGATCTGGATGGCAAAGGGTTCTCTTCTGTTCCCTTAAGCTAACTAGGGACATGGAAGGGGATAGAAGTGGCTACAGATGTCTCTGATAACAAGAAGGCTTAATACTAAGGATAATTTGGTACCAAGAGTTTGAGAAGAGGCTACAACACAAAATTGTAGGAACATCTTGAACCTTGAAGGAACCTATACCAGTCCTATAAGACTAAGGACCTAATCCTGTAACCTTGTGTAGATACCGATGTGCACCAAAACACAGGACAGAAGTAAATCCTGCTTGGGGTTGGGAGACCAGTGGAGGTATAGGCTGTGACTGGAGGCAATGTGCTGCTTTCCATGAAGAAGCTTGGCCCTAAAGGCTACTGGGATTGAAGATATCACCAGTTTCACAACAGACAGCTTTTAATGAGCTGCAACATCAGTCATTTCAACAGAGAAAGAAATTAAACTGGCAAAGTACATTATCTTGCCTTTCTACTATGCAAATAAGAGAGGAAAAACTCTGTATTAGAGATGTTAATGACATAGCTCATGTAACTGTTTTCCACAAATCCCCTCAACTTGACTTACATAAGTAGTGACTCAGGATCAAAGAGACACTGTCTAGAAAGTTGTTTTGCACATGTTTTATGAGTTCACTATAACTCCTGGAATTTGTACTGCAATGGTGCTCATGAGGTTCTCCCTGCAAATCTCATGAAATACAATTTAGTTTTAAAATTTGCACATAAGACATAAGGTTTTTGTACAATAAACTTTTGCATATACACTGGTGCCTCGCATAACGAGCGATTCATTTAACGACTAATCTGCATAGCGATGAGATTTTTGCGATCGCAAAAGCGATTGCATTGCAATGTTTTAGATGGCAAAGCATCACTTTGTGATGATCGGTAAGCGTTTCGCTTACCGATTATCGCATAACGATATTTTTTAAACAGCTGATCGGCGGTTCCTAAATGGCCGCCGGGCAAATAAAATGGCCGCCCGCAGTGTTTTCGCGCCCTTTCCTCGCTACCGGGCAGGAAAAATGGCGGCCGGATGGAGGATTTTCGCTTAAAGGTGAGTTTTTCCCCATAGGAAACGTGTTTTAATGCGTTCCTATGGGTTTTTTTGCCCCGCATAGTGACGAATCCATATAGCGATGATTTTTCCGAACGGATTATCATTGCTATGCGGGGCACCACTGTAGTCTGTTTTCCTTTTGTGTAATGTATACATTAGGTGTCTGTGTTTAGATCTGCACCATTATTGCAAATCAACAGATTTTTTTAGTTTATAGACACAGAGGGACACTTGAGCAGTCAATCCACATCTACTTAGAAGTAAATCAACATGAGTTCAACAGGACTTCTCTCAGGTACATGTGTACAGGACCTCAAACCTTTAACAAGAACCACTGCTTATGAATATTCAGCATTGGTGAACACTAGGGATGTGATGAGTACTTCCCAAATTTTTCCTTCTTAGGAATTTTCCAAGCCTCACCCTCTTAAGACTCCCCACAAAGGTCTTCCTCCTACACCTGTAAGTTTCCCAGATTCTCACAAAAATACAACTCTAATCTATCTCTTTCCTGTTGTTTTGCATGCTGTTCTGCAGAAATTGCAAGATTCTGTGCAACTTAATACCCTTTCCAGTGAACCCTACCTTTAAAGGCCTAAATGCCTGGAGATTGTATTAACAAAAGATATATGGCTCTTACATTCTCCTCCCTGTATCCTACAATGTTTCAACATCATCCCATCATATATAGCTCATGGGAATACCCATATACTACTTGGCTATAGCACCCAGGCAGCAGAGTTATCCTTCCTGCCTAATCTTTCAATACCTGAAGCCTGCCTTTTAAATAATTCATTCAAGGTCAGTTAAATTGTTTCCATCCTGAAAGGGTGTGGTGCTGGAATAGTATCGCTGCCAATTTACCCTTAGTTTTGTGTTAAGATCTTTGTTATCCAATGCCTCCTTGTAAATTAGACCGGGTTTTAGGGTACTGACAGTTTTTAAGTGTTTGGGATTTGTTTGTTTGGTTTTTTGGCTGCTTAAGACAAATAGTTATAAATGTTTAATGAAAACAGGATAGAGCCATTGGGTTGCACTATAAACTACTGGAGTGAATAATGGATTTATTCTACAACAAAGCAACATCAGATCAAAACAGATTTAGCCCGCACTGAAACCAAAAATAAAAATATGGTACTTTAATTTATAAAAGCACTAAATGCATTTTTAAGATTTAAGCAAGCCACATTTCACAAGTTAACAGATCTAGTTGCTTTTCTTTATCCCAGCCAGGTTTGCACAGAGCAAAATAACCCCAAGTACCAATTTCAACATTCAGATAAAGTTTATATCAAGAGGTTTTAACTTCTTTCTAACTTATAAACATCCAGTTGTTCAAATTATTTTATATTACCATCATACAAAAATAGTATTGCCAAATAAAATGAAATGAAATGCACATGTTCATAGGCCAAAGGTCTAGAGAGGCTGCAGGCTAAGACTGTCGTCAAATTCTCAAGTATATGAGAAAATGTCTCACTAAAGTCACTGGACATACTTTTCAGTACAGCATGTGATAAACAGTAATCTTTGGAAAATAATGGGAGTGGGGAACAATCCCAGCAATTATTCTGATGTTCATTTTTGCATCCTATGCTATATGTCACCTCCAAGGAAAATGTGGAAAGCGGAAAAAAACTCAACAACCCTAGCTCAGCGCTGATTACAGGAATGTTACTAAGCTCAGAACTCACCTGCTGTGCTCCACAGAGTTCTGTTTCAGGAGAGGAGACCTGGCGCTCTGGGATCTCCCCTCTTGGAAAGTAATCCTCTTCTTTGAGCTGGAAGGTGGATGGCTAAATGTGTGTGCTCGCCTTCTGAACTGGGGAGAATCGGAATCCTCTTCAGGGAATGGCTGCCAGACGGAGGCGACAGGAGACGCAGGAGGGGTCGGAGGAGGAGACTCCCCAGAGGAGCAGTCCTAAAAGCAGTCAGTCACAGACAGGAATGAGGTGCACCCTCTGTGTGTGTGTGCGCCCCCACAAACCTCTAATCTGAGTGACCCCGATGTTTAGGGAATAAAGAGCTGAAGCTGGTCTTCCTTCACAAAAGAGAAACCACCCTATTGTATGCTAATGAACTATGAACTATGCCAAACATCCTTTGCCCTGAAGCGCCATGCCGTGTCATGGACAACGCTGCAACAAAACTGAACGGTGCTTAAAATGATCTGCTTGCCATTAGACAGAACTTTTTATGTGGCTGGAAGTGGGGCGGGGGGGGGAGGCCTAGGTTCCAATCAAATTTGGCTTCTTCACTCATTTCCTTGCCATATCATGTTTAGGGTTTCCTGTTCTGTCAAGGCAGTATCCTTGAAAACGGCACTATTAATAAACAGCTACATTAAGAACAACGGCAACAGGAAAATTAAAAGTCACAAGCACCGGTCCACGTCCACATCCCTTGGGAGGGGCAAAATAGTTCTGAGTGTAAATGTAGCCGAGAAGCCATTTAAAACAGGAAATCAATGGGAAGTGTACAGCAAAAACTGTTTTCACATGAGCAAACTGACAGCAAAGCACGATGGAGTGGAAATGTGACTGCTTTTAGAGACAACACGTGAATCTGAATAAATAAAAACTTTTTTTTCCTTGTATCTTCATTTTCTCCTAACTGCTTTTCATTCTAACTGGCAAAAAGCTCCTCTACCTGTACTTTTTAAAAAGTTTTTCTAAGCTATTTTCCTGTAAGATGTTCCCTATAAAATTCTGAGTAAAAAAGAACAGGCAAAATCAGCCTGCTCTCTCCTCTAATTTTTATTTTAAAGCAGCCTTGCAAATACGGTGGCACATTACCAGTCCACGTGCAGCTCCCAAATTACTAATCCAACTGTCTATGAATACTTGGGCTAGTCTTCGTTTCGTTTTAAGAGAGTAGGTTGACACAAACTCTTAAAATGTACATAGACTTTATTTCCCAGGTTGCCTGGAAATGATATTTACAGCTCGTCATCAGCCAAAGGTGAAATACAGTATGTTTATATGTTCTGAATGTAAATATATAAAAGTAAATTGTAGACATATATTTTGCAAATCTGATACATATTCTTATACTGCCCCACGACCTACCCTGTCAGAAGTGAAGTTGTTGCATTTTTCGAAACTATCCATGCTTCCCAGACGGCCACGCATCCTGTTAGCACCCTAGAGGACATTAAATAAAAAGTGAAAATAAAAAAATAAAGACATACACAATGTATTAATACAACTTTTTCCATTCCCTATACTTCATGTTCAGAAGCAAAAACAGGCCACAATCTCTGGTGCATTCTGAACAGTTTTCTGCCCATGTAAAGTCTACATACAACCTTGAAATACAACATACAGCAGCTGAGTGCAAAAAAAGATATGTCTATTTCCCCCAGAATAGGGAAATTGGCCATCAAAGATATAAAGATATCCAATTTGAAACTTTTACCATATCAGTCTTAAACTGGCCCAATCTGAAAACTGCAATCTTGTGCAATTTGCATTCCTTCTCTTTTCTAGGTCCTACTGCATCCACGACCCATTAAGAACAATAAAGGCTTAGATCCTGAGAGTGCTACTCTGTTTACTGGAAAAAGGAGGTGAGGGAAGGAGCAATCTTTCCCCTACAGGAGTTGAGAACTTTGTGTCACAGATACACACAGCAGAAAGAGGGACTTATAAAAATTGCCTTCCTTTTATCATTAGGAGCCTCTGTTGGATCAAAAGGCCTAGGTGTTTGCAGAAGACACAACAGGATGTGAACCACAGAGTTTACTACAGATATTTGTGTGCACTCCATTTTGCACACAATGCTAGATCTGAGCCAAATGTACTCCTTCTCCTTCTCTGTACTTGAATATGGTCTTAAAATACACACTTTATTGAGAATGTTTTTCTTTACAGAAATGAGTTTCATTACACAAATAAGATGCAGTAACCCCCTGAAAACCACAATAGCAGTATTTGTTTTCAGACTGAAATGTCAGTACCTTGGAAGATGACTAGGCATTTCTATTCTATTTTCCAAGGAATGGGGAACAGAACTTCTGAAAGTGGAACGAGTATTTACTGGCTCACAAAAAACAACAAGAGAAAGAAAGGAATGTCTTTCAAGAAGCTCAAGGTTTTGCTTCAAGGGACTATCAAGGGTTCCACAGTTCACACTATATTTTTAAACTACCAAAACCCTGAGTCTGTCATGTTTTGAAAACAAGAGGCATTTATTGCTTTTATGAGTTCTCAGGTTGAGTAACGGTTAAATTTATTCAGTCAAATGAAAACCAACTTTGTCCTTCACTTCCACTCTCCAATAGAGTATAGCATTTGAGCTACCTCAATGCAATGAAACTAAATCGCTACTGACAAACACAATTGTGAGAGCTTATACTCTTGTTTGACTGATTTTTAGATTAAATAAAACAGAATTTACTTGTGAACACTCTATTATATTGTGGAGCCTTAATGCAGAGACACTAGAACCGTATCTTCTCTTCTAAGTTCCCCCAGTCTTGTCAGCTTGTAGCCCCTCATCCCACGCCAATGTCAGCAGTCAAGATGGTCAGTCAAGATGATACCCTCTTCTGCTCACTATCTTTCACAAAGTGAAATCAAGCAAGGGAAAATCCCAGAAGCTGACTTTCTCACCCACAACTGTCAGGCCTGTTTTTTAACAATATCTCCCCTTTCCTGCCCATGAAGTTACAACAGTGTATCTACGTTGCAAAAGGTCTTGCTGGTGAGCCTGTTCCACACATACTCAGTGTGATAACTAAGAAACCACTGTTTCTCCCTTTTGAAAGGCCTTTTTTGAGGATCAATATTTCAGCCCCTATAGCTGAGCTTCTTTCCAAAATTTAAAAAGTGAGTAGGCCTATCATTCTCTTTCAAGATAAACATGATTGGCCTTTTCAATATATATGAGCTATTTTAAATTTGAGAACAATTAGGGTTGCCTATTCCTGAATGGGTGGAACAGTTTTACTTTTAAAAAATCATAATTCAAAACCCCCTCGCCCATCCCCCACCTACTCTCCAACATTTGGCACAGATGAAGAGAAGACCATCTGCTGCAATCTGTACCAGTTTTGGTACTAGTCTGAAGCCCTGTGTAAAAGTTACATTTTTTTCTTCGGGCTGCCCGTTTTTGGAATGGCTGTACTGTATAGAATGAAAGCCACATTGTTCCCAGTTGAGCCAGGTAGGAAAGCTATGGTTACGAAGGAAAGGAGTATGGAGTGATCTGTGAGGAATGAGAGAAAAAAATAATTATTTGGCGAAGTAAGAGCATCATCTGAAGGGTGTTTGTGCCATTTGGTGTGACTTCTGACAAGAAAGTGGAGGTGCTTAACGTAGGTATGAACCCGAGGAGGACACATAGAGCTGCAGGCCTGTGTGAAAAGGTCCGGGAGTTGATCAAAGTTGTTACAGTGGAGGTGAAAAAGACAGAGAATTTGGGGAAACCAAGGTGGATTCGGTTACTATGGGGTCACTAGGATGCAGTTCATCTGTCATCTTGGCTATTCATCTGGTGAGGAGAGGGAAGGAGGAAATGCACAAGGAATAGTCCTCACCAGGTACACAAGAAAACGTTCCCCAAAGTGACCTTCTCGTTTGCAGAACTTGGGGCACTAGGCATTTTTTAGACAAGTGAGCAAGTCTATGAAGGGATTATCCCATTGTTGGAAGAATTGGCAGATTACCTGAGGGCTAAGCAGTTACCTGTGAAATGAGGTCTCCCCATGGTTCAGTCTGTCTACCGTCTCTCATTGCTCCACAGTCAGCTACATGTCAAACTGTAAAGATCTGCTATGCACCTATGTGGTGTGCTTTGGTGTAAAAAACAGAGGTTGTAAACTGGTAGTTTGTCAAGAATGGGTGCAAAACATTATTTCTCCTATAGAAATTGCTGATAAGCTCCCATACATGCCTGGTAGTTAGCACTCATCCAGAAGAGGGCTGTAGTGGCATAGATCTTCTTGCCAATGGTGTGTTTTGGCCTCAACAGAGGAGTCCTTCAGCAAGGGAGAGGTTGAAATGCTCCAAAGCCTGATGGAGTGGAGGACTTGCTTGACCCTGGAGATCCTGGATCCTCAGGGAACAAGGAGCCTAAGCTCAGAGATCTTGGATACTGATAGACGCAGGAGTCTAAGTCTAGGAGTGACTGGGGATTCAGACGCTAAGTCTGAGGAGGAGGTTGGATGATCCTCCAGTCCTCAGGAGTAAAGGAATAAAGACTGGGATAGTAACTGGAGGTTGAGCCTTAGCTTGGACCCTGTGGAAGATGGATAACCAATGGTCTCTGTTGGTGTTTGACGAATGATAGAGTTCAGCATGGAGAGGAGGAGCAACACTGAGGGAAGGAGCCAGAGACAGAGAGTGGGAGTGTCTGAGCCTGGGTGAAAAACAAGCAAATGAAAAAGAGTATAGAAACTTGACACATGATAGGAAGTTACAGAGAGACAATAGTTGTCTATCCCCCTACTTAGCCAGAGATTGAGAGGGGTTGGTGAGATGGTAGATGCAACTCATGACTAAAGAAATGGAGTCAAATGCTGGGGTTGGAGTGATGACCTAAGACCAACTTTGTGGAGGATAGGATTGAGATTGAGAAGGTACAGGGCTGTCAAGAGGTTTGCCATCAGAATAGACATTGGCTGAAGAGGAGATTAACAGTGCAAGAAGCTAGGAGAACCAATCAAAGACTGCTGACAATGGAGTGGATATGATAGATACGAAGGAACTGACAGCAAGGCCAGAATCCTGGATATTTATGCTATCCAGCTGGGTGGGCAGGGTTCCCATCACTGCACTTTAGCTTTCGATAGAGAATACCACAAGCTGTCTGTGCAAGTGTAGGACTAGACCCATCTATGCGATGCACAAAGACCCAAAGAAGAAAATACTGATCTTGTGAGACAGACACAAAAAAGTAATGACCAAAATAGACACAGATTCCTAAGGAAGCAGCTATTGAGTTATCACAATGTTATTCACAATTATATCCCAATGAAATCTTGATACTAAACTATTATTCTTACCCTTGAGAAGATGTTTTCTAGAGAACTGGTCAAGGATTTCTTTGCTTTGTTTTTCAAAATATCAAGTTTGAACCTCCCACCACTGGCTGCATTTTCTGGAATTGTGTTGTTGGAGGCATTCAGCTAAAATGAAATCAAGGTTTAGAATTATAATAAATAGCTGACTAGATATCAAAAATATACTATTGCCAATATAACCTATGCTCACATAAAGAGCATCCTAAGAACAAACAGAGAGAGAATTATACTCCCCTCTTTTTAAACACATAATTGTTTTGTTTTGTATGAAATAAAGAAAAGTAAAGAATGGTTCCAAGTTATTTTGCTACCTTTCCTGCACTAAAAATGTTTAGTGAAATATAGCTCTTCATTCTGGTACAGTTTAGCGGCTGAGGTCAAATCCAGTGCATCATCCTTGATGGAGGGAATGTTAGAAACACAGAGAACAAGTAAAATCTTGCAAAAAAAATTTTTTTCTTACACTGTAAGCAACTTCTACTGGGGAGAAAGCACAAAAGGTTTTACACTTAGGGGCCTCTTTTGCAGTTCTGATACAGACTAGAAGTACAGTGGTGCCCCGCATGACGATGATAATCCGTTCCATAGAAATTTCTGTTTAGTGAAAACATCATCTTGCGAAAACCGTTTCCCCATTAGAATGCATTGAAACCCATTTAATGTGTTCCAATGGGGGAAAATCATCATCGTTTTGCGAAGATTCCCCATAGGGAAGCCATTTTGCGAAGCTCCAATCAGCTGTTAAAATGGCTGCCCTGTGAAGCATAGGTCCCAAAACCACCCATTTTGCGAAGCGCCGATCAGTGTTAAAATCGTCATCTTGCGAGAAACAGTTTGCGAAGCAGGGACCCAAACATCATCCAGCGAAAATCACCCACTGGAATCACTGTTTTGCGAATCACTATAGCGATTGCAAAACCTCATTGTCATGTGGATTTGTCGTTTTGCGAGGTCGTCATCTACCAAGGTACCACTGTACCTATAGCTACTTTTAGCAAACAAGCAAATGACAGACATGTCAGAAACACATTCATTCATGTAACAGTGTATATCCAATTGGGACTTATGAGACTGAGCTGACGTAAGAAGTATCTAAGTTTGTGATTAGATAGGCGTTTAATTCCTGTTTGGTCCACTGCAGGGGTGGTTCACTCCTTTTCTCAGCAAACACAAGACGTAATTGCTGGAGCAAACCAGAATGCGCTCAGAGTGTTCCTACCCACAACTTTCTGAGTCCCTGTCAAGGGCTTCTACTTTTTTGCTGTGAATAGGATCACTCTGTTTTGGTTCATTTCCAGTGCATGTGATTTCTGGAAACAAACCAAAGCAGCTGTTAAGACCCCTTCCACAGTCCATTTCCCAGATCATAAAGTGGCTTAAGAAGACAGACACTTCAGAATATTTGTAGATTTAAAACTTCCTCTGCTCTGTGGAAGGACAGAGGAAGTTAAATTTGCTTTAAACTGTATTAGGGCAGATTTAAAGTTTTGAAAATGTCCTCTCAGAAGTGGGAGGAGACAGAAGGGAGCAACAAGGGATTTTTTTCTTTTATTTGTGACTTGTCAAGAATTTGCCCATAGCTGGAATACTGCCTACTTTATGTAATCACAATCAATACATTTCAAGAAAGTGAAATGAATTCAGTAACTAAATAAACATATCAAAAATAAAGCAAACCCAAAAGCTTATGATCTCAAATGACTTTTGGCTTCTATAAATCCAAATTTTAGACCCACAAAACTACTGTGATTAACTGATTTAAAACTAATAGCATTCCCTGAATTTTATCCACTTCTCTCAGTTCTGCTGTTGAGAAAATTGTACACACTGATGCCAAATCTGCATTACAAACCAATTAACAGCAGCATCATGTTTCTATTGCAGTAACATCAGTAAAATATTCAGCGTACAGCCCAAGAGCTATTATCAAACAAGAGTGTTTCAGAGGATGGAGCATATAATATTGTCAGTGGTAATTCCACCATTGTGGAATATAAAAAAGGGGGGTATGGGTGTGTCCAATTTGTATCTTTATCATATATTCTAAGAAAATGTACCAATTTTAGTTTGGTGCTGGAAAATGCCTTAATATCTGCTAAAGTTTGGCTTCCATGCTTTGATACTGTTAACTTGAAGTAGGATTCTTATATTGCCTGTGTTTTTACCAATTGCTTTCAGCTTCTGAATCCAAAGGTTTACAAGACAGTAAAAAATGAGAAGCCAGTCTCATTTATTTCAGTGGGATTTATATCCAGCTAAGTATGCTAAAACTGTTATACTAAGATATAAACATGTGGAAGTTTTATGAGTATAAAGTTTTTAGTGCCAATTGCTGTCTTCCAGTGTAACTAAACAACTCCACAGAACAAAGATGTTACCATTGGTGCCTCTCCAATATGAACATGTGTCTTCTGTTTAGCTTCACACAGCTGTCGGAGATGTAAGATTACAAGCTCATTTTCTTCCTGGTCGCTAATAGGCTTCATTTTCTGTGAAGTGAGAAATAAGCAAGATAAATTTTTAAAAGAAATGCAACACCTGTGATTCTGCCCAAGTTGGATTTTTTATGACA
The DNA here is from genome assembly GCF_051106095.1 of Pogona vitticeps. Lineage (NCBI taxonomy): Eukaryota > Metazoa > Chordata > Lepidosauria > Squamata > Agamidae > Pogona > Pogona vitticeps. Next base: position 144,121,383 of record NC_135785.1, read on the forward strand.
ACAGCTTTTATTTCAATTATTACTAAAAAAGGCATCAAAATTAATTCATTTCATCTGAGTTTAACGATAATTACAGGAGTATACATTTGTGAATGGTTGCATAGCAAAGTAATTTAGAATGGAGAGTGGTGTTGTGGAGGAAAGAAAGAGAAGTTACAGATACAATGCATTTGATTCTTGACAGTTTAATCTTGCGAAATTATTTTAGAGAATGAACAGTAACAGATTCAGTTTATTACCTGAACACGCTCAAAGATGTCAGCTTGTTCATTGTCACTGAGAGATGACAGATGTCTCTGAATCACAAGTTTAGCTCTTGGTGGATAAAGACCTTAAAAAGGAAAGGCAGGCATTGACCAGACAAGTTACACTCATTTGACAAACTCTCTCTTCTTTATCTTTCCACAGAGTTGTGGAACATCACATATAAAACTTGAGAACAGGTAGCTTATAGCACATTAGATTGTGACACATTTCACATTTTTCAAAAAACCAAGCAACATAGATTGTTTTCTAATCCACATTTTTCACATCATTGTTGCTACTTATATTAAAAATTAAATAAAATCAAATTAGGTCTCAAATAAGCAAGCAAGCAAAATCCTCATATATAATTCAACCCTATCACTAATGAAAAGCTGATGCTGTAACATATAAAGTTGTGTCCTTTTCTTTCCAGATGTGTGTCAGTATGTTGTTACCCACAGGTCCGAAACTCGGAAGTGTTCACTCCCTAGGCGCACAACTGAATGTCTGTGTCATACAGTGGTGCCTCGACTTACGAACGTCCCAACTTACAACCATTTCAAGTTACAATCAGCTCCAGTCACAAAATTTTGTTTCGACTTCAAGTTACAATCAAAAAAAGGCAGGGAAAAAAGGCAGTAAATTTAAATTGCTAACCATTGGTAGGTAAAGAGGCTGATTCTTTGTAGCTCTTTCACCCTAATGGTTAGAGTGAGTGCGATCGGAGGAGGCTTCAGACTGCCTGGTAAGGAAAGCCTGCTGCTTTCTGCTTTTAAAAAAACTATTCTGGGTGGGTTTTGCAGCGTGGTTTTGGTCTGGGGGGTTTATGATTCTGTGCTGTGATGGGTCTTGGGGGGTTTCTTTGTTTTTTGGTATTTTCCCCCCTCCATTTCCAATGGGTCTTGGCGGGTTTGTTTGTGTTTTTTGTATTTCCCCCTCATTTCTGATGGATCTTGGGGGGGGGGGGTTGTTTGCTTTTGGGTTTTTCCCACCACATTTCTGATGTGTCTTGCATGCTTCGCTTGCTTTCGGCTTTGCTTATCCTCATTTCTGATGTGTTTTGCATGCTTTGCTTGATTACTGCTTTGCTTTTTCCCCATTTCATATGTGTCTCAAAAGCTTGGCTTGCTTTTCTTCCCCTCCCCACTTCAGCCGGAATGGAGTAATCACATTTCCAGTCTTGCAGTGTTTTGTGTGTGTGTGGGGGGGGGGGTGTTTTGGTTATTCTTTCTTCGACCAGAATGGATTAATGACATTTCAATGCATTTCAATGGGAAATGGTGCTTCAACTTAACAACCATTTTGAGTTATGACCATCTTTTGGAATGGATTAAGTTCGTAAGTAGAGGCACCGCTGTACTTTCCGTTTAAAAAGTGAAAATATTCTAGAAGTAGTCTTCTGTATTGGAGACTGAACCCAACTAAGCTGAGAAATGTTGAAACAGAGATTGTCTTACGTTGGGCATATCATGAGAACACAAGATTCTCTGGAAAAGACACTAATGCTGGAAAGCAGCAGGAAAAGAGAAAAACCAAACACAAGATGGATCGCCATAGGCTTGGGTTTACTACAGCTGACCAAGGCTGCTGAGGACAGGACATTTTGGAGAGCAATCATTCATGGGTTTACTAGTCAAGGGTGAATTGATGGCACATAACAAGAAACAGCAGCTAACAAATCCTAACATTGAACAGAAATGGGAGAAAATCTGAATTAATACAGAGTGGTTTAGGGGTGGCTGGGATGAAAGAGGAGGGTCATAACCTTTCTTAGGCCCCAAACCCCTTTGTTTTATGTACAATTTTAAAAAGTGGGGACAAGAGCACTGCCTTCCTTTCAAGATCTAACCCTTTCCTAAGATTTCTGTCTGGAGGTGCACAAACCAAGAGATACAAACCAGCTGCTTTGACAGACATGATTTATTACAGAACAAAGCTCCCCCCCATGCTACTTCACATTTGCAAAAAAGAAAAGAAAGCTATTTGTTCCTCCAAGAACATTTTAGCACATGGCCTATATTTTTGAAAAAGTTCTACATACATTTCTTCTTTGCCCACCAGGAGGAGCTAACAACTAAATATGTGACATTGTTATAAATATTAATAAATGTATTTAAAAAAAGCCAAGCAACCCCACAAACAACTCAGATTGTTTCCTAATTCACAGGTTTCCAATGTCACTGTTGCTACCTATATAAAAAGTGAAGTAACATCAAATGGAGTCTCAAATAAGCAAGCAAATAAACATAGATACAATCCTCGTATATAACCCAAGCATGGAGAAAGTAAAAGTCAGAGCAGGCCTGGACTGTTCTGAGACTTACAAAGCACCAGCTTTAGACACTTTCAATGCCAACCAACGGTCTATTGATTCCCCCAGGGTTTTGGTTCAATTTGTGTGGCTGCACTTTGTAAACTTCAACTCAGCTGCTGGTAACTTACAAACTGATTATATGATTTGAATTATTCCAGTTTTCAATTTTTTTTAAATTGATCACAATATTTGATTTCATCAATCAGTGCCAAGGCTTCATCCGCAAGCAAATTTATTAACTGTCCTGGGCAGAGCCACCTGTCGTTCCAGCCACAAATGCGTAGCCTCAATGGAGGGAACAAAGAATTTCAAGCAAAAGCTAGTGCATTTTCATAAAGCATTTTTGAACTGGAGGTGGGGACCTGCTTCACAGAGATGGACAGATTTGTCATTCTCTCAGCAGAGCCTATTCCTCCCATCGGCCCTCCTCCACTCTGAATAATCCCCCCCCCTTAATACATACTGACTGCCTTTCAAGGGAGTTCTTTGTTCAGGTTGACTTGAATATATGGACCAAATGTAATTCAAAGTTACCACCACACAGCAAAACAGAAACAAGAAAGCTAGCCCAGCTCATAGGCCCAAAGGTACTCAAGACAAAATGTTTTCATTGGCCACCCAAAAAGAAACAGACGGCAACTTACAAAAAGTATGAAGAACACATGCATTCTCTTATGAGCCAGCATTCCTCAATAACCTCAAGTGGCATGATGAACCACAGTGGATTGTTTGCAGAACCTCCATGTTCACAGGCAGTGTATCTCTGAATATGAGACGCTCAGGAAGAGGGGGAGAGAACAGAAGGGAAAGGGTTGCCAGCTTCCTCCTTTGTGCAAGAGTAGCTGAAAAGACTGCCCGCAGCCAGACTGCTCCAAGTTTTTCTCTTTCTCAATATACTGAAACTGAATAGTGGGACATTCAGGGGAGAGAAAATGAATCACCTCTTCCCCCCCAGTTACACTCTGGAATGTGCTACTCTCAAGGGCTTGTGAAGGATGCAGCATTCATAGATGAAATTCACTATTGAAAGATGTAGTAATGGCTGTCAAAATGGATGGCTTTTAAAAAGGGAACTGATATAATTTAATGGGCCAAGCCTATTTTGGGGTAAAACGATACATATAATAGGAATCATGCAACAGATTTTCTCTTGTCTCTTGCCATCTGTTAAGCAAGTAGATGGGTGACTGATTCCCTGACCCAAGGAAGATGAGGGATTACAACAGCTGGCTAGCAACACAGGAAGGCTTAGACTGTGTGGGACCCAACAGAATTTGGGCCATGGAAATTGGAGCTATTTCTCCTATAGTTATGGGATACACAAAATAATCTTAAATGTTCAATGCCACGCATGACAACGATCATCCGTTCCAGGAAAATCGCTGTACAGCAAAATCGTCGTCATGCGAAAAACAATTCCCCATTGGAATGCACTGAAACCCATTTAATGTGTTCCAATGGGGAAATTACCTTGTCGGCCAGCAAAGATCGCCCATAGGGGAAGCAATTTTCCGAGCGCCGATCAGCTGTTAAAATGGCTGCCCTGCGAAGCATGGGTCTGGAAAACACAGGGCAGCCATTTTGCAGAGACGGAAAAATCATCGTATTGCAAACAAACAGTTCGCAAAGCAAGGACCTAATCAACGTCCAATGAAAAAAACCCATAGGAAACATCGTTTTGCGATTGCTATAGCCATCACAAAAAAGTCATCGTCATGTGATTTCGTCGTTCTACAGGGTCATCGTCATGCAGGGCACCATTGTATTTAAGTGTCCAAATGATGGCAGCCATAGTTATGTATATGAGGACTGAGAGACTGAACAATACAATACCCCCAACAGGCAGTAAAGATACTGTAGGACTGTAGTATCTGTGGGAAATCAGTTCCAAGACTCCCCCTCCACTGCATAGATGCCAAAAACCACAGATAAAGAAACCCTATATAGAGAGCACGTTCTCTGGTTCCCTCTAGTTGCCCCTTCTATTAATATATCTTGGAAAGACACATTTTGGTGGAAGGTATTTTATATTTTCAGGCAACAAGTAACTGAAACCGCATGTATTGATCTTGCGGATACAGTGGTCCTACTCTACTGAGAAGCCATTCCCTGTAGCTCTTTTGCAGCATGAAAAAACACAATGTTTCAGATTACAACCAGACAAGAAAGCAAACAAGAAAAGGCTTAGAGGTACCTTCGATTCTTTCACAGAGTTTATGTAATGAGTGCATTGGGCAAGCCTCACACAGTTTAATCTGAGTTTTGGCATTCTGTAGGGCTGCAGCAGTGCTGAAAGCTTGCTTCAGAGTGAGCATTATCTCATCCACCTGAGAAAACAAGGGGAAATGAAAAAAGAGGGGAGTGGGAGGTTTTTTATAACTCAAACTGACAGATGGGTAAGAAAGAGAGGGACACACACGTGGAAAGGAGAGGCACAATATATTCAGGGATTCTCCCACAAAATTCACATTGAAATGAATGAGAGATACATAAGAACTGAAGCTGGGCAATACCTTTATCAGACCACTAAAGACTTATAAGCTAGATATCCTTTCAAGTTCTCCTTTCAATAACTTTTCAGGCTCTTCCTCAGGCAAAGAGCATATAAGGCTCTAAGGCAAATGGCCCCAAAATTAGTCCAGACATGATGCCCACAAAACCAATCACTCCTCTGTCTGCCGAAAAAAGCTTGGCTTAGGCCCCTGTAGATATGTCCGTTGTACATCTTGGATCTGTCCCATTCGCCTCACCTAAGGCAATGGACTGGCCCATAGGGGTCCAACCAGGAGAGAGGGAAGATTGTAAACGGATACATTTAACACCTGTCTCACATGCAGAATCTGCACATTCCCAATTTTTGGACTATCTGTCTTAATCCCAAATATTATACTTGTTGCCTGAAAAAGAGTTCTGGGGAACTAGTGACCCAGCAATATATTACCTACGCCTACCTCTTCAGTTTCCTTTTGGACAGAAGGTAAGAGCCAAGCTCCTTTTTATTTCAACAGGGCTTCTGCAAAATAATCCTCCATCAGATTGTGGCCTCCGTTTGCTCTTTGCACAACAAAACAGACTGTCCAAAGCAGCCTCATTGAAAAGCTGTGGCTCTATTTCACAATGCTTACCACAAGTAACATTTGGCTGACTTTGTTTGTAAACTGTTTGAAAAAGGACCAGAGTGAAAGCCTTCTGATAAGTGTAATTAATTTATGACCGGCATTCCTAGATAGCAGAATTCAGAATGCTGTTCCTTTACTTGCTGGATTAAAAGGCACGGAGAACCAGCTACCAGCCTATTAGTAACCAGCTGGAAAGCTCATCAGCTTTTATTGTTTCCAGACACTAGTCCGAGCCTTGTCCCTGGCATAATAATGAATAGGGGTATGCAAGATTCCCACACTCTTGGGGGGAGGCAGAGTCTACATTCTGTGGAGGGGGGCAGGGTCAGAGGTTACAAGGCTTCTCCTCATCTGGCATAGAGATTCAAATCTATTTTCATGCCTAACATAAAAGGCTTCTCGGTATCTCTTTTTCCCTTAAAATATTTCTAAATTAAGAGATGGCCCCATTAAACACACACATACACAACCTGAATCTAGAAAGCACCGGGTAAGATTCACTTTTTACACTAGCTTCCTGTCTACTTTGACTATTTAAAAATATTTAAACACACTACTACAGTGTTTGTCTGAAGAATGTTTACAAGAAATAGAGTGAAAAAATGAGATCATGTTTGAACTGATTTTTTGTCGTATATTCAGAAGCTACAACCATGATTTACATCCTCATACACGATAAATGTGAAGGTGCGGTATTCTATCGCATGAGGTCTCTGTGAAATGCTTATGGCTATTAATGACATCATTAAAGGCCAAATTCAATGTCAGTCCTATCTAAAATAGCTGTGAAAAGCAAGTTGCATTCACATCAATGGTTTGCTCCAGCTAGGGTTAACACTAAGCTTAGCCCTACATGTTTTCTTTTTCTTTGACTGCTTCAACACTGAAACGGAAGTTTAACTTTCCACTTCCAGATATGGAGGCCATCGCAAATGTAAGAGCTCAGAGATAATCTGGGGCTCCTAGATGCCATGGCAGATATTCAGAGTGGTGCAAGAGAAAGAGTAATAGACTTAGGACTCAGGAGATCTGAGTTTGATTCTCCAGCTCTGCCATGGAAAGTCACTGGGGGAGTGGAACTGGTAAAATCACTCTTTCAATATTTCACTTACCTTGAAAAGCCTATTAGGGTTGCTATAAGTCAGTTCTAACTTGATGGCACATAACAACAGATGCCATGGTAGAGGATGTATATTAGCCTTAGTTCATGTAACTCTGTAATAGGTTAGAACTCAAATGATACCTGAGTTAAAACCAGGCACCCTTGAGTCAAAATTTTAAGTAGACCTGCTTCATCGTTCTTACACTTAAACATAAATGTGTATGAATTTTATCAATCAGATGCCATAATACATAGGCATCTGCCTTGCAACTTGTAGAGAGCAATCCTGTTAAAATAGTTAAAATAGTGGATGAAGAGTTCCCAAATTTGGATCATCAGATGTCCCATAACTCCCACGTCCTAGTCAACATGACCAATAATGGGACTTCTGGGAGCTGCAGTCCAACATCTGACAACTGAAGTTTGAGATTTCTAGAGAGTCATTACTTTGAGATACATCTAGACTTTCTGTCAGTGTTAAGCTTTTTGGATTTTCCCACATTCTTTAATTTTAAAACAGGTAGATCATGCAACCTTAAACGTGCCCTAACTCTCTTCCTCGTGGTGATGTCACTGCCATATATTGTTAGAGAGGGAAAGTAGGTCAATGTTGCAGACAGGACAGAAGTGCAACAACAGGTACTAAATGTACTAGGAATCAATGCAGGAAAATCTAGGAAGAGAACACAGACTTGGCAGTTAGGTCATGTAAAAAAAAAAAGGATTGGGAAACTATGGTTGATCATAAGCTAAATGCAAGTCAGTAATGTGATGTGGCTGTAAAAAAAAAGCTTATGTAATTTAGTCAGACTCATACTTTCAAAGTACAACAAATAGTAGCTCCCCTTTCTTCCATACTAGTCAGATCTCATCTGGAACGCTACTCTGTGTTTCTATGACTGGTGGTTTCCAGTGCTTCTTTTTCTGCTACTCCATATTGTACGAAGCAGTCCACAGCAGTGTGAATAATCAGAAGGAGATCACTATAGGGCATGGAGTAGATAGCCTACAAGACCCCTTGCCCCCCCCCAACTTGTAGGCTACGCACATCTACATTTCTATGGCTGAGATTCAGTTGGCACAATTATGTAGGAATAGGTGATGACATAATCAGCCATCAAAGTTACTCTTTGACTTACACTGAAATCTTCCTACCCCATCCTCTTCAGGTTCCACAGCTCCCTAGGGATCTCTTTTGACCTGGGGGGAACCTATGGGAACCGTGGGGGAGGCGAGAGGGCTTTATGTGCATAAAATTGCCATCAGAGGTCCCAATTCTGGTAACAGTGATTTAATATTAAAGGTTCCTCTCCCCCCCACCCCAATCCTAAGGCTCCCAAAGGCTTCCACAGGTCAAAAGAGATCCCTAGGGAGTGCCAGAACTTGAGATGGTATGGATAGGAAGGTTTGAATTAAATTGAACTAAACAGCAATGTCACAGGCTGATGGCATCATCACTATTTATGCATGTGTAATTATTTAGGCTGTATATTGTCCCCCGGCTTATTTAACTTATATGCAGAATACATCATGCGGAAGGCTGGACTGGAGGAATCCCAAGCAGATGGAGACAGCAGCCACGAAATTAAAAGACGCCTGCTTCTTGGGAGGAAAGGGATGACAAACCTTGACAGCATCTTAAAAAGCAGAGAATCTTGCCAACAAAAGTCCGAATAGTCAAAGCTATGGTTTTTCCTGTAGTGATGTATGGAAGTGAGAGCTGGACCATAAAGAAAGCTGACCGCCGAAGAATTGATGCCTTTGAATTGTGGTGCTGGAGGAGGCTCTTGAGAGTCCCCTGGACTGCAAGGAGAACAAACCTATCCATTCTAAAGGAAATCAACCCTGAGTGCTCACTGGAAGGACAGATACTGAAGCTGAGGCTCCAGTACTTTGGCCATCTCATGAGAAGACTCCTTGGAAAAGACGTTGATGTTGGGAAATTGTGAAGGCAAGAGGAGAAGGGGACGACAGAGGATGAGATTTATTTATTTATTTATTTATTTATTTTGATTTATATCCCGCCCATCTGGTATATTTATACCACTCTGAGCGGCTGAACTAAACAGCAATGTCACAGGCTGATGACATCATCACTATGGTTGGACAGTGTCATCGAAGCAACCAACATGAATTTGACCCAACTCCGGGAGGCAGTGGAAGATAGGAGGGCCTGGCGTGCTCTGGTCCATGGGGTCACGAAGAGTCGGACACGACTAAACGACAACGACAAATTACTCAGGATTGCAGCCTATCATTGGTAACTTTTTTTTGCTTCTTTTCCTGCTACTCCATACTTTATGAACACATCCACATCAGAACTAAGAATGAGAAGGGAATCATCATATTGATGTGACTTCTTTTCACAAAAAGAGGGAAGAATCTTATCACCTTTTAGAATTTTACAACTCCTGGATGACAATCACTGGACAAAGTGAGGAATACTGTAAAGACAGCAGTTGCTTACCAAAGATTCACTTGCACACTGGAATACATAGCAAACATATTGGTTTATTCCAGGTTCAGTAGGTTCCCGACAAATAAAACCAAAATGATCAATATGTTTTATGCCCTAGAGGGAAAGAAAAAAGAGCTAAACACACTTTCATAACTTAGTGAAATTACATCAATCACCAATAATTAAAACTCACACTTTAAATATATCAAGGGTAACGAAATTACAGAAAAGGCCCTATATAGTACTTTTTTCTGGTTTACTAATAGAAAAATGTTATCTTCATGTTTTGTTTTGTTTTGTTTTTCATGGGAGAGGTATAAATTCCCCCAAAGCCTTGTGCAAATAAATAGTACTTCTGAGATCGCAGTATCTTACCGGGAGATGGGGGATGGGGGGGAGTTCTTACTTTTTACAGCTCCTTACACTTTCCAAGCCTTAACATTAAATAAATAAATAAAAAACTCCACAAAAATGTGGCACTCTTAGTGAGGAAAATCATTTTCCAACTTCTGGGCTACAGAATGCAGTCTGAATTTAAGCAAGGCACAATTTGGTCTCATCTCATTTTTTTTATCATTTTTAATGATATCAGTAAAATAAAAACATGAAAAAGTGATTCTTTAAAATTCTTCAATTTGGCATTGACTACATTCAAAACAGTCAAAAGACAAGAAGCACTAAAAAAAAAGTAACATACACCCTTACTTCTGTATAGATGTGCACGAGACTGTGCTGTAAAAGCAATGTCTGTATTAGTGGGGACACAATGACTTCAGACAAATGAAAACATGGACCAGAATTTCCTGCTATGACAAAATCATAAGCAACTTTCTTCTGCTGCTGTAGCACAAAGAGTAAATATAATCACAGGTGTTTCTTTTACCATAACACAATGCGCAACCACCACACAGTTACTTTTATGTTATACAGAAAACTGTATGTATGGATAGAGTAAAACAATATTTGAGGCCATTATTCCTATCAGTTGGGTTGTCTGGAACTTAATTTCAGCTCCTTCCTAATAGTGTACTTCATTGACCATTTACTGTTCTTCACAGCATGAGACTACTCAGTTACTTTGAACATTCATCATTAACATTGTTTACACCCATGTTCTACTTGATAAACCTTCCTATTTAAAAAATGACTTTTGTTAAAAAAATATTGTCTAGAAAATAATCCAGATTGTATTAAGGCTAGTGGGTTTCAGGAACAAATCATGAGAACTAATCAGCAAACTGTGCACAAGTCTGTTCATACAACAGAACAATTCTCTCAGGCACCATTTTCACTATTTTGAAGATTGTAATCTTCTAGAACAGTGGTCCCCAACTTCAGGCCTCCAGATGTTCTTGGACTACAACTCCCAGAAACCTCCACCACCACCTCTGCTGGCCAGGATTTCTGGGAGTTGAAGTCCAAGAACATCTGGAGGCCCAAGGTTGGGGACCACTGTTCTAGAACATGCTGAATCTTACAGTTACAAATAGTAAACATCCACTACTAACAATATTTGTTTCCCAGTGTCACTTTTATTGTTCCTGAATTTTCTATTGTTTCCTCATAAAGAAGCCCAGTCTTTTTCTCTGATGTCTCTTCTGCCCAGTTAATATGCCTACCTGAGAACATGAGGAGATGTCTTTAAAGTTCTTGTCCAACACAACAGATTTAGAGTCTGGACTGATAAGGTTAATTTCAAATCGACCAACCTTGAAAATGAAATGAATATGTCAAGACAAAATACATTTTGGAGTACCTTGGATGAATAACTATTCTTAATATGTTTAAGGGGACAGATTTTGTTTATTTCTGTGGCTTACCAAATGCTATATAAAAGAACAGCATCATGAAAGTCAATGTTTTGCCAACTCAGTAGTTACAAAGGGAATACATATAAACTCGTAGAACTGTATTTGCTTTGGTATAGGCTAGGGAGCAGAAAGCTGGCAAGCAAGCAAAACAAAATGAGATGACTGTAGCCCTGTAATATTATTTGGACCCACCACAGTAAAACATTCTCTTCCCCAACATTTCCAACCGTAACTCTGACCTGACATGTCATAATAAACCATGAAGGAGTCATTACATTTCTCAGCAGAACTAAGAACCTCATTCTAACAAATGCCCCCACCGTTCTTTAGACCAGGGTTCTCCAAACATTTGAGCATGAGGGCCACACCATATATTTTCCAAATTTTGGAGGGCCGAAGGAATGTTCATGGATTCCATTAAGGATGGGGGGGAGTGGCATTAACAAACATTCAGCCATTAATTTTGAAGCTGGTTTCCACAACGCAAGTAGATTTGGACTCCTGTAACTGCAGGATCAATGTCCACGGTTTCACTTGTCCGTGATGTGAAAACATTAAAAATATTAAAAGAAAAAAAATCCAGAAAAACTATTTTCACATGTATTACAAGAACAGTACACTAATACTTGTTAGTGAAGAACACACAGCATAATCTATGCCATCCTCTCATGGCATGTTCTGGTAATGTATGTGAAAATATTTTTATGTGTTTATTTATCTCCCCTTTACCATGCTGTCTATCTCTATCTCTCTCTATCCCTCCCACTTGCTATTATCTGCAGTTTTCTGTATCCATAGGGGTTTAGAACCAATCCCCAGTGGATATGGGGTCATACTGTACACCCATCACATTAAATATTAGAATTATATTCTGGCAAATTTATTTTAATATGTGTTGTTGGTTTTTTTACACCAGCTGGAGGGACCCAAAAATATAAAAGAGCACATGACTTCTGGTTTGATGCTGAGATGAGACATCAGGAGAAGGACGGAGCTCCATCCCCTGGGCTGAATTCCAACTTGTTGAGGTGGTGAAATGGGGGAGAAGCCTGTTGATCACTGGGGGGGGCGGGGAATGGAGATTGCCCACATTTGATCCGGTAAACTCCCCAATCAACCAGCGGGCAGAAACAAGCAGCTGAAATAGCTTGCTTGCAAGTCGTCGGCAGCCAGCAATGGAGAAGTGATAAATCAGCTAATTAATATCATGTTGCCACTGGATGAGAAATATTTTTTAACTGTACTGCTTTACAACTATCCCTGAATGAGACAATCCCTACAAGAGAAATAGGATGTTCTATCCCCCACCACTGATTGAGCAGTGGTGAATCTGGAGAGAGGAAAGAGATGCAAAGAGACACAAAGAAAATAAATTGGACATTAATTAGACATTTACTTATACTTCAAGGAAGGAAGCTTGGTATTACTTTGCTGTTAGAAACTTAAGAATCTTTCTCTTAAAACCATCATTAGCAACAACTCTGGGAAATAAACTTGTTTATGTTATGGTAACAGCTATCTAAAGCGCTGGCAAAAAGCTTAGAACAATGACCTTGAACACTTTATGGTTGTTTGGAATTCCCTTTCTTTTTGAGGATTGAACTGAAGTACAGACAAATTAACCCTAGAAAGCCTAACCCAGCCAGATCATCATCATCATCATCATCATCATCATCATCATCATCATCATCATCATCATCATCATCATCATCATCATCATCAGGTGGCAGTGAATAAGTGAAACCACGGGCACTTAAAAATAATCATACCTGAAACAACATTGTCCTGTTCTTCTCAGAATCAGAAGGCTGGACATGGCTAGGGGCACTTGCATGTCGTCTACGGGACTGTGTTTTCAAACTATTATCATGAACCTTCCTTTGCATGACGCCTGTGACACTGCTGCACCGGGAGCGGAATTCCTGCTGGTCATCAAACCCAGAATCCTCCAAGATCCGCTCAGGGAAAGAGACACGGAAAGTGGCCAAGTTGGTCTGGCTTCCAACTGTGAACATCCCGGTGCTCCCACCATTTGAGTCATCTATCTCCTCAAATGGACTGTCTAAGGGAGAAGATGGCTCATTCACCTCATAATCGGCAAACTCGGTGCTGGATTCTGCATTCTGGCGCTCACTTAACAGTTTCAGCCGCTGGCGCTCATGCAGTGTGAACTTCTCAATACAGTCATCGATCAAGGTGGAAGGGGCCTTTTTGTGAGCCACCGTCACTTTCCCACAGTACAGAACTTCAAATTTTTGAGAGTTGTAGAAGGCATCTTCACTATCCTTAGTGGGCTTCACATCTTCTTTGAGGGCTGCTTTGGAAACCTGTCTTATGCTACTAATAACATCTGGAACCTGTAGGAAAAGCGGGGTGGGGAGAAAGAGAAAGAGCACATTTTCATTATCAAAGCAAGCAAAACTTACCTTTTTTTTTCAGCTGGGGAAAGATATCTTCTACATCACCACTATAAGTGTGCACAGGGTAAATAAGCTGTCTCTGGATGTAAAATTTTGTCCTATACTCACTTTGGGTGAACACTGAAAAAATTCCACTGCTGCAGAAAGGGAATGGCCCAGTTCTTAGAGGGAAGGTCATTTTCACAGAAAATGCATGGCTGTTCACAGTAAAGCTGCAAAGCTATCATGTCACTATCTCTACTGGATGTTACTAGGAGAGCAAACTCTCCTTCTATTCTGTATTCCACAGCAGTGTATCCCTGCAAATATTCCATTTTGCCTGGGAAAGGTTAAACAAGCTAAGTTAAACATGGCAACACAAGGCAAATCCAAGGTTTCCTAGTTTCTTCCCAAAACACTCTCAGTGAAAATGAACCATGAACCCTACCCCTCTGTGTTATTCAGCTAAGGAACTTTCCAAATCATGAACATCCAACCTCCCTGCAGTTACCATCTATTCAGAGGGCCACCATATATACTGAATTGGCCACTGAGAGTCCTACGTACTAAAAAGGGATGTACGAGAAGTTCTTCCATAAGATCTTCCACACCAAGCTCTTATGGCCAAAATAAAGAGACCAGACAGGGCAAATCTAGCGGAGTCATTAGGATGGGACCTTATGAGGTTACGGAGTTGGGGCAGGCAAAAATGGGAGAGTATTTGTTCTTCCCCCTTTCAGCCTTTGCACCACTGCTGCCAAGAGTTGCGCCAAAAGAAAGGTTATGTGTCATGTTGTCCATGCTCCCACTCACTGACTTGCTTCAAAGAGACAGTCCAAACATCAGCATGCCAAAATTCTAATACTGTATCAAGAACAGGGAACTAGGGAAATAGATAGTGGTGTATCTTACATACAAAAATAGGGGCTGCAGCCTTGAGATTTATCTCCCTGCCAAACTGTTCAGAGAAGTTCGGCTGTTTGAGACTGCAGTTGGTACCATGTAACCTGGAAACACTAAAATATATCATAAACCAATTGGCAAAGGAATCAAATTCTGAAACCCTACATTATTCAGAATACCAGATATCTAATATCAAGAAGTTAAATTCATAATGTTCTTCAAAAGTCTCTTTTACTTCAACCATGTCCATTCATTCAATGGCTTTTTTTTCTTCCCTAGGAGTATCCTCATCGATTTGCCCTGACCCTTAGGAATTTCCGACACTCTCCATAACCTCTTCTAACCTGAAGGAAAACTGAGTAAAACATCCACTCCTCTGGGATTTAAGAAAGGTGTGTTCTATAAGCTTAGATCAAAAATAGACATGACCCTATGGTCAGATATATTCAAAGTAATTTATAATATATGTAACAATATACAGTAGTCCCCTGCCCCCAGGCTTAGAATAAAAAAATGTAAGACATGACATAAGAGGAATAAGGGAAGGAAAATCTACCACTTAAATAAAAAGGGAGGTGGATTTCCTTCCCTTGTTCCTCTTGTGTTGTTGATACAAAATGCAAAGGCAAGAGTAGGTGATATCTTTATAGACCACAAATTTTAAAAAATCATACAATATTCAAGCTTCCAGGGGGTAAATCCCACTTTTCAAGGCAAAGTATTAAAAGTCCAAATGTTCATGGCAAGATTGATTTTGCCAGGCACTTTGAGATGTAAAGTCCAAAACGTCTTAGCAAGATGGATTTCACCAGGCAGTCTTTCTTAGATGTAAGCAGGGAGCAGGAAGGTTGTTTAAAGTTACAGCTCAGGTTGCTGTGGATTGGATTTCACACCCTGGTTCTTCAAAAAGTGTCAGATGCCCATGTGTGCACACAAACCCCTCTCCCCATTTGGCCCTTCTTCAAAACATACATGTTTCTGCTTGGCCTGGGGTGGTGGGGTGATGGAGAAAACCCATGTCCTCCATCTGGGAATGAAGGTATAATTTAGTAAACTCACTAAGTGTAATCAATTGAGGTCAGATTAAGGTTAAAAAGAGTATTACCAAATGGTTGCAGTCTTGCTCTGCTGATGTTGAGAGTCCATGTGCCTTCTTGCTGGTAGGTGGGGGGCGGGCGCTCTTTCTTGGTATCTTTATAATTTTATTGAAATAAAAAGGGAGGAGATGTGTGGCTGATACAGTCTAGACTTGCCGCTGTCCATATATTTGCTGCTTCAGCTCTCATGATCCCTGACAACTGGTGCTGCAGATTGGTACTGCCCTCCAAAATATATGGTGGGCACCAGTGTGGGGAAAATTGCTTTAGACACATGGACCCCAACCTTGGGCCTCCAGATGTTCTTGGACTACAACTCCCAGAAGCCTTCACCACCATCTCTGCTGGCCAGAATTTCTGAGAGTTGAAGTCCAAGAACATCTGGAGGCCCAAGATTGGGGAACAGTGTTTTAGAGCAGTGGTCCCCAATCTTGGGCCTCCAGATGTTCTTGGACTTCAACTCCCAGAAATCCTGGCCAGCAGAGGTGGTGGTGAAGGCTTCTGGGAGTTGTAGTCCAAGAACAACTGGAGGCCCAAGGTTGGGGACTGTGATGAGATGGGTTTTTGAGTTAAAATCTTTTAAAGGCATATGGGTTTTGTAATTATGAAGTGAGCCAGAGAGGTTCCATTTTGTTTCTTTGTATATAATATCTGTGCTATGCTGACAAGTTGTTTTCTAGGCGAGCAGAGAGCATGTTATTCTGAAGGCCTGAGAAGGACTCTGTGTGATAAGATAGATGGAAATGTTGTGACTCTTTGAGAAACCACCGTAACCCAAATAACATCTGCTGTGTATGAGAAAGAATTCATGTGATGTAACAGGACTGTTTGCCTAGTAACGAACTCTGATTGGATGACATCGTGGGAAGGTGCATTAGGCCCTTGCCAGTTACTCTTGAAAAAGGAACTTTTTACCTATGGACTTTGTCTTTCCAAGACCGACCTTTCAGTGATTCGTGACCTACATTTCAGCCATATGGGACTTACCCTGATGTCTTGAGAGAGGGTTTGGTGGCCTACCTACATGGACTGGTTTCTATGATTTGCTGGATTACTTTTGGACTTATGGGATTTTCCTAAGGACTGTACATGGACTATTTTCTATGGACTGTTACCTATGGAATATTCTTTATGGACTTCTTTTCTTGGAATACTCCATATGGACTATGCCCTTGTAATTTAGTAAGGACTATGGTATATTTACTGGATTTTTCTTTTCTAAGGACTATGGGACATATAATGGATTTTTACTTTTGTTTAGGGATTTTTATTCTATAGTATCACTGAGGACTATAGCCTTGTTATAACCAACTTGGATTATTTTGTTTACTAATGATTTCCTGGACTGGAACTGTTTGTATTCTTTTTAATGGTTTTTTTTGGCTTTTTGAATACTTTTATATTTTTTATGTTTTCTTTGCCTCACTACATCTGTGTAACTAAACAGCACAATGCTAGATTATTTGTTTTGGTTTAATTTGGCTTAGTAACATGCTTTTTCTTTAATAAAATAAAGATTATAAAACTCATTTGGTTTCCTGAACAGTACACTTGCCATAGGGTCATCTGAGAGTGCTGCCTCGGCCTAGCTTACTTAGAGTCCTGTCAGTGGTGCAAGTTAAGTCTAAGGACTACAAAGCCCACTTGACCTTTTCACAATAATATCTGAGAGTACCAGGGTGTTCTTATGTGGGCAGACTTGTGAGAAGGAGTGTTGTAGCATGGCTGGCTGAATTTGGACTCTTCAGCCCATTTTAGCATGTGCAAACTCCTGATTGCTCTCTGTCCAAGCGTACACGTGTGTTTTCGAACCCGTGTTCGTCACAGGGACCACTGTTTTAGAGCACAGATATTCACTGGGGGGAGGGATGGTTGTACAGTACTCACCCATCTAAGCAAGATGGTCACCCAAACTTCAGCAAAAGTTTGGAATTGTGCCAGTTTCTCAAACACTGAGAAATCACAGAAGCAGACTTCAAATCCTTGCAAAACTATGCATTGTTCAAACACAAACAGAAGCACTTGAGTAGCACAGGTGTTTTTCCACTACAAAGCCTCTGCCAAAGAAGGGCTTGTCTAAAGCTTGCTTTAATACCTAAGAAAAAATACACAAAACTAGCCAGCTTAAGCTATGCAGTACTATGGGGTTTTTTTTTACTCCCTACTGAAAAGGATGGAGAGGTTTAGTATGGAGGATATTAAGGACCAAACTAACATGCACTCAAATATATATGTTAAATTTAAAAGATTGCCAATAGTTATTAGTTTAAAAAAAAACAGGAATTACAATCCAAAAAGATTCAGGTAAGGCAATAACAGGACTTTTATGTACACATGTCCTCAAAATAGACACATGAAGTTTTGAACCTTTATCTCCTCTGTCCCAGCCTAGCAACCAAATCACAGCATAACACTGAGAAAATGGTGCTTGCTCGGGCACATCATGTCGAAGAAAAGGAAAGATCGATGTATAGTAACAGGTTAAACTTCATTCCAGCAATTGCCTAAGAATGCTTTAAACAGAATAACATATTTTGCTTTAACCAATTAATTACCCTGCATATTACCAAAATTTCATTATAGGTGGTGGTGGTGGGGGGTTTCCTGATACATCAAAGTGGGATTGCCGAACAAAATGTTTCTACTTATCTTAAAAGATTTTTTGAACATAAGTAGAAACATTTTAATTTCTCACCACAAAAAATACCATAATTTTAAAAAAATCAAAAAGCCAACAAAAATGTGGGCAGCCCTGCCACTAAAATTGGCTCCTACTGATGATCAAAGTTTTAGTTAATTACAAATGTAAGTTTCAAGTAGTGCACTTGGACACAGACACTAAGCCCACCCGCACTGTTGGTCTTAATGAGCAACACTAGTCTATGTTACCACGGCACGCACAAGACCAAAACATTTCCACTCTTACAAGAGCAGACTGAGATCCCTGAGAGTGGAGTGAAGAGTCAGAGGATGTCACCATTTCTAAATTGTGATGCAGTGACACCGAACCCCCTTCCTTGGTTCTTTGTCGTAAAAACTCACCTACTCTTAAGGGTTTTTTCCCCCTGTATGTTACCATTTCATTTTTATTTCGTCTCTTAATAATCACCATCATGTATGAAATCTTTGTTTAGAGTCATATTAATCTCTCTTTAAAGCATCAGGTATTTTCACTATAATCTTTTGCCTGTCCACTCAGTGGCAAGACTTTCCTTCTATGTATAGGATTGAAACCCCAGCCTTTGCAGGACCTTAAAGGCTGACATGCATCTAGAAAATAAGTTTTTGCAGACCACAGACCACTTCATTAAAAAAAAATCTTTCCATGAAAGTGTCTAAAAATTCATGTTCTTAGTATAAGGTGTGTTTTTTTCAAGTATTTTTTAAAATAATCTTGATGCAACACTTACTGCCCCCAACATACTGCCATTATACATTGAATTGCCCCATTCTTAAAGTCATCACTTGTTCAGGCTCCAGTGCCCTGCCAGTTGCAATCCTGTTTCTCTGTGTAAGAAAATGTATATCTTTCAGTCTGTTTCTCATACAAAAAAAAGCCTCAACTGCAATTTTCAGGAGAGCGGATTGCACACACAAAGCTAGCATGCTCATGTGCAACAGGGACTTTTTATTTAGTAGTTCAGAATACACTGAAAGTTATAAATGTTCTTAATGCTAAGCAACAGGATATCAGCTACTGTGTAACACGTTTTCCAGTGCAATTTTAACATGAACAGCAACAGCCAGTGGATATTTGCAATATATTTGCAATATAATTTTGAGTGTGTCTTCCTTTGTAGCATCCAGATGGAACATCAGGCATTTCTCACTCCATATAAAGTACAGTAAGTCTTTGTTGTAACTTTGCTTGCATGGAAAATCAGAGCAATGGTCCCGTAGTTTTTGCACTCCTTAGCATCTCCTTTCTCAGAGACTAGTATGTATATTGAACACTGCTCAATATAAAGGTTAGCCTCTGCTTTTGTAATCGGTATTACTTTTCATTTTCTAAGCTACACAACCATGCCTGCAAACTCAGTTACTCATTACCACGTTGGCACACAATTCATCTCTCACAATGATCTTTAAGAATGTATTATAAGGCACAGCATGGCTAGACCTGCGAGAAATGCATTAATATTACACATATGCAGAGAGATTTCAGTCACTGAAATCAGCCCACAAAAACAAAAAAACTTTCATTCTTGAAATACAAGTGTGTGATAAGCCACAATCAATAGAAATCCCTCACAAAATCCAGCTTCTCATCTATTATTATTTACCAACATAGCATTAGCCAGTATGCACTAGATAGTGTTGGACTAAGATTCAGGAGACCAGAGTCTCCAACCCCCACTTGCCTCTGAAAGGTCACTGTGAG
The DNA here is from genome assembly GCF_051106095.1 of Pogona vitticeps. Taxonomy (NCBI): domain Eukaryota; kingdom Metazoa; phylum Chordata; class Lepidosauria; order Squamata; family Agamidae; genus Pogona; species Pogona vitticeps. Next base: position 144,141,213 of record NC_135785.1, read on the forward strand.
GGGTGGCAACATGGGAATCGTAAATTGTTCCTTGAACATGTCACTCTATCTCTTAAACCCTATTAAGGCCATCAGAAACACATGACAATCACTCATTATGAGGCTTGCTTCCACACTGCTCCTTTTCCTTGCAAGAGCCATCCTCTTTTCCCTTGCTCTATACAGTGGACCCTCTACTTACAGAATTAATCCATATTGGAATGGTGGCTGCAGGTCAAAAAGTCTGTAGGTCAAGGCTCCATTGACCTACAATGCATTGAAAACCAATTAATCCGTAACTGGCCGTTTTTGTTCCATTTTGCATTGTTTTTTCCCGGTCTGTAGGTCGATTCTCCAGCTGCAAGTCGAACCTAAATTTTTGCGGTCAGAGAAGTCTGTAACTCAAAAAGTCTGTAAGTGGAGCCATCTGTAAATTGAGGATCCACTGTACAGATTACAGGCAATGCATTAGAGCATTCCACTGTGTAGGTTGTCCTCCTGTTTTTTATCATTTGCAAATTTGATTTTGAAGTTTGCTAACACAACTCCTTTGCAGTACCAGCAATCCATTGAGTGTACCGAGGCTTTACAAAGCTAATAGTAGTACAGTACAGTAGTAGTAATAGCAGTAGCATCTATAATGTGCTGTCAATTCGATTTTAACTTATTGTGACCCTTTCCATGGTTTCTAGGTACAGCATTTACCCTCCCTTTCTTCTGGGGGCATCCTGGGACTGGGTAGCTTGCCCAAGACCACACAGGCTGGCTCTTTTCCAGAGGGACACAGTGGGCGTTCCGACTCTGCAGCCAGGCACCCACCTCACTGAGCTAGTCAGAACTGTTGTGCTTTAAACAGAAAGCTTTCTGCCTCTAGGTATGGTTTGTCTTTATCAATTCTGATTCAGCAAAAACTAGGAAATCAGTGAACAATTATTCCTGAAAGTCATTTTCCGTTTCTGTCCTGCTGAATAACTGATCCCTTTCTCAGTTTTTTCCATTTTTTTTAATGAAGCGAAACTGAAAATGGGAAGAAATTTCCTTTCCAATGGGAAGTTCATAATAGTGTGACAATTGTGGGGTTACCCAATGGCCAGTTAAGATATGTTTTTTATTGACTAATACTGGAAGGACCTTAGCTGAAAAGGAACGTCTTCTAAGTACCATTATAGAAGCACTTGGCCGTGGGCATTGCAGGATAGTACATAAATGATACATTAGATTGCTGTGCAACCACTTTTTCCGTTCCACTTATAGCAAACTGCAGAAAAGTAATGCCTTAACATCATTAAGAAGGTTTGGGAAAAGCTGCCATAGCCTATTTCTGTTTCCTTTGATGAGGTTCACTGAAAACGATTTACTTTCAAATACAAACACAACTCAGTAAATGAATTTTTTACCATTAGAAAACTGTCTATTGTTCTGTTCAGTACCATAGTTAAAACTGGACCTAATTACTTGGAAGAAAGTTCAATGGATTTCAGTGCAATCTGCTTCTGGGTGAGCATGCTATACATCAGACTTCAAGTCAGAATTTGCAGATCATGTAAAAGGAACTATGTTGTTCTTTGTGTCCCTCCTGTCTCCAGAGCAGGGTGTCTCAAACTATGGCCCGTGGGCCACATCCGGCCCACCTTGCCTTTTTATCCAGCTCAGCAGGCAGGCAACTAGGAGGGCGGGTGGCCAGGCAACCATGAATGCACAACTTCCTTTGGCCCTTGAAAATCTGGAACATAAAAGTTTGAAGACCCCTACTCTAGAGTGTAATACAAAGACAAAATGAATGTCAAAAAACGCAAGGTACAAAACCTTTTTTTAAAAAAATCGATCCCAGGCATGTATACAGTGCCTTACTTGAGTATTCTACTTGAGTATTATTTTTGTAAAAGAAATGAAAGGAAATACTCCCACAGTATAGATTTCAGATGTTGGAACAGGGATGCAACCAGGAAGGAAGGGCTAGTACATTCCTATCACTCTCTCATGTAGAGGACAAAGGTGAGGAAATCAATTTAATAGTCACACCATGTCACAAAACACCCAAACATATACAGTGATAAAGAAATAGAGTGTGTGGATCCACTTTTAAAGAATTAATTTGATCTTAAAATGTTTTTCACTGGTTCTTAGTAAATTTACCTATTGTACATCTCTGTGGGTGCCCTCCTGAACAGGAAAGTGATAAATGTTTTAAAAATAAAGGATAAATTAAAGAATGAACTATATCGCAGAATCTCTAGTGCTAAACTCATTTATTGATCAGCTGCTGGGGAACATGTGCTGAGAGATGTATTTCCACTGAAGCACTGCTTGTGAAATTCCCACAGGCATCTGCCTAGCTACTGCATGGCCATAATACAATAGCTTAAATGAGCAGCTTCTCTTCTGTTCTTAGGAAGCTTGCCTCAAACGACCAGAGATTAACTGATATTTCACTATATGATATGGCTCATACCTGTGTTTTGTTTTAATCTGGGAAGAAGCCAGAACAGCCAGTAATCTCTCAAGATCATAGATACTTTTTTTTTTTTTACAATGTGCACAAGACAAGTTCTTACAGTCCTCTAACCCTCCATACACAGTGAATGCCTACATTCCTGACTTGGGTTATGCGAAGGACAAGGCAAAGTACCTCAGACAAAATCTGCTGGGTAAACAAATGCCTTGCTGAACTACTCTACACTCGTTTTCACACTGCTGAGTTGTGGGCCAGGAATATCGAGTCCTTTATTCAATATTTACAAATACTGTACAAACAGGAAACTGTATCAGCTTCTCTGCTCTGCTAGACACAGTCTTCATATATACAGTACTTATTTGCTGAGCTGAAGATGGACAGATTAAATTGCAGTCCTAAATAGACACAACTTTGAATTTAGTTCTGCACAACCAACAAACCACAGTGCCCACTGAGGTAATTCTAGACTTTTTGCCATCTGGGTCAAAGCAGCAAAGAGTGCTCCCTTCCCCCAGGTTGAGATACCACGTATTCAAAAATGAAAAGAGTATATTGACGCCCAAGAGAGGTCATTTAACAAATACGTCTCCTTCTGCCTGCCAATCCAGGATGAATCTAAGTATTACAGTTAGCATGAAACTGGACACATACATCCCTCTTAAGAGGTAAAGGATGTCTGTGTGTTTTGCTACAAGCTGCCCTCATGTCGTCTACACTGGCTTTCTTTTGTTTTGGGAAAAGTGATCATGAGAAAAACAGGGGCTTCGTTCACAATTCTGATCCAAGCATGCAGCCTTGAAAAACTGTCACTGCAGCCTCTAACTGCAAAACTGCTGTCTTGTGTAGCTCAACCCACGATCATAATAAATTTCAAAATTTAGATTTTGCTTTCTCAAGCTAGGAACTCTGTGATTGTGGATAGTCTTGGAAGAGCTGCATACTTGGGGAGGGGGCTGCTGCGGCTGAGGCCATCGGAACTGCAGAGAGCCAAGCAAAATGCAGTTGGCTCGTCTACACATAAACTCCATACAAGTGCACCCAACTCTATTCATTGAAAGTCTAGAGTGCTGCAGCACAAGGAAGAGAAGAATTGGAGTGTGGGTGTGACTACACTGAGAAACAATGTGGGACATGCTCTAGGATTAGGATGGTCTTCACATTATTTTCCACTGATTATATCACGTAAAAGCCCATGCAAACCAGGAATCAGTTGCCCACTCCCCACTCAATCTGTGGTATTTTTTTCTCCGCCACTGGGTCTGCTATGAGTACTTTTTTGGAACTGAATGCTTTTGTTATCACTTCAGGTGGTGTGATCGCTTGAGCCAATGTGGAATGATTTGCAGCCATTGTATTCTAAGCCCTTCCAACTGACTCTGGCAGCAACAGGAAAGGCATGGCAATGGGGAAACTGGCTGCCATTTGAATCCTGTCCTCTCCACATACAGTGCCTGGTTCTGCCGTCATCTTCTCTTCTGTTCCCTTCTTCTTCTTCTCTCTTTTTCTTTCTTTTCTTTTTTAATGGCTTGCTAATCTAACACTGGAACAGCTAGCTGACCAAATGGGTGAGCAGGGGGGAGTTTTAAGGTAACTTGGCTCTTAACTGTGCCTCCTTCAAATCTGAACAGCCAGCACTACCATAAGCTAGACATAAAGCATAATGGAAAAATCCTCCCCCCCCCTCTCTGTGAATCATCCCACCCCTCTCTGGTCACTTTGCCAAGGAAGGAAGGAAGGAAGGAAGGAAGGAAGGAAGGAAGGAAGGAAGGATTTTAAAAAGACCCAGGCATCAAGTAGGTTAACAAGATGCAAACAAGGCTGATTCCTCCCTGCTCTCTGCTGACTCTTGTGTCATCGGATTAAACAAATTCACCCTAGGAAATCTGACTTCTCAGGTGCGACTTCACCGTGGATCCATTCACATTTTTTTCTGCTGTGGCAACCAGCTTTCAGATACGTTTCCACTGTCGCCAACAGAAGCTTTTGGAAACTTCAGCCCGCAGGCCACTGCAGGCTTTCTCTGGCACAAAATGATCCTGTTTGAAACCAAAACAAGTTTTGAAAGCAGTTGGAATATGGCATGCCCACAGCCTATTCAAAGTCAAAAATCCCACAGGGTGTGTCAGAAAGCTCTTGCATGCCTGAAGTAGCTCTTTGGATCCTAGCCATTAACTTTAACCTATCTAGCCAATATTCAAAGCATATTGCTTCATAACTTGGGAAAAAAAACTTTCAAACTAAGTCCTACAATGAGAACTGGTTTTTGGCCTCAACTGTCTGAACTTAGCTAGATAATGAATTTGATTTATTATACTTCAGAGCCTTAAGATGTTCTTGCAACAGCTCACAAGGATTCAACTAAGGAAGGTTAATTTGTTTTCCCATCAACAATCTTTTAACTTTCATCATCCCGTCCTGGGGGGGTGGGGGGAGAGAAGAAATTTAATTACTAGTAAAACTATAGCAAAAGATAACTGAAAATGTAAATCTCCAGTAAAAGATAATTGAATTCTGGGCATTTTGAAAAGTAGAACTGACATTTAGATGGAAGAAATGGAAGCTTCAAAGTATTTTCTTTGCACATGTAATATCCAAAGGATAAAAATCAGCAAATGAATAAAGCAAAACTGTTCAGGCCATTAATTTAACTTCTTTACAAGGCAGAAAACAGACTGTGGGCAAAACCTGAAAGCAAAGTATGCTGTTTATATACCACCCCATACAGCTTAAAGCACTCTCCAGACAGTTTACAATTTAATTTTGCAGGCTTCACATCCCCGCCAGCAAGCTCAGTACTCAATTTACTGACCTCCGAAGGATGGAAGGCTAAGTGAACCTCAAGCCAGCTACGGGGGATTGAATGCAGCTTGTGAAGAGAAGGAATATTTAATCCTATTAAAATTCAAACCAATTCCTTCTTTTTATACATACTATATTGTTCTTATTAGCCTTTTCCATTTTTTTCTGACACCACTTTCAGAGTCAAAAGGTGAGAGAACAAAATATGTAAAACCAGTAACAGTGATAAATTTTGGAAACAATAAAAATAGATTGATCCATTGTAAAACATCATAGCATAATGAAGTTCTTAAATTCAGTAATGTTATCATAATCCGTGCCTTAAAAATCTAATGTTCAAGGAATATTTAATCCCATTAAAATTCAAACCAATTCCTTCTTTTTATACTTACTGCTCTTATTAGCCCTTCTCATTTCTTCAGACACCACTTTCAGAGTCAAAATATGAGAGAACAAAATAAGCTGTTCTTGGAAGTTAACGTATTGCAGGAAGTTATATTATATAAACAGTGGAACAGACTAAACTAACTCATTCCCTCAAGAAACAAGTACGTTCTAAACTAAAATTATGCATCTTAATAAACCAACAGCATTTTGTAATTATGTGGTCTACTCTCCTTCCTCAGAGAGACCACAACATAAAACGTTCATATTTACACAATCCGTAAACAGATACTTTTATATAGAAAAAGGAAACAGAAGGAGGAGACAATGTAGCAAAACAGAGGTCACTGACTTCAGATTATGTAATCAGGTGACAAGAAAAGTGTGTGTCTGATCACACTGGAAAGGGTTGCTTTGTCAAGAGTGCACATACTCCCTTAAAGTGACTCCTCTGTCAGGGATTTCCACCAGTTCAGTCACCAAAAGTAAAAAGGTCCAGCTTGGGCATGGATTGGGGTCAAGCTGGAGCACTGTCCTCTTTATGTCATGCGATTGTTGGGAAACAGCGTGCATCACAAGTGGTCCAAAATATCAGCTATATGCCTGTGTGAGCATATCCTCTGTTAAAAGCTAGAACGTCAACAAATGCTTGCGAACGTTTTCATCCATGTCCAAGTAAGTGCCGCTGCATGAGAGCGCAACAATGATCTTGGGCTAGCAGAACAAATCAACATTTTATAAGGCAAGTCCAAAAATGGGGGCAGACCAAACAAAACAAAACAAAAAAACCCTGTAGTTTTCCAACTAGACTTAAGAACAGCACACTTGGCAAAGTAGTAGCAGACAGTCTGTTCTTGTTCTGTGTCAAATTTGGGGGCATTTGGGCAACTCTACCCAATTCTAAGTCTTTCTGAAGGAGAGACCATGTCATGTTCTGCATTCCTATCCAGCAATTCTAGTATCCCCATCTAGATAAGCTCAACCTCACAACTTTGATCATATGCAAAAGACCTTTCCTTGCCCTAAACATTCTCAGATGCACAAACTGTGTGGAAACCTTAACACCCCACTGAAATGCTCTCTAGCTTTGACACACATACAAGTTTACCTATTTTGAAAATAAATTACATAAAAACTTCGAAGTGTCATATTATAATTTCCCTGCACCCACTCTTTAGGCTAGCTAACAAATTTTTCAACTGCACTCTTTCAACCAGTGGGTAGAAATCACATAACCAGAGGCCTTTTCAAGAAGATGATTTGCTATAAATATGTGGCACTCATAAAAATCAAGGAGGAAATGGAACTAAAACTTCCTCCATTTTGCCATTCTATTTTTAACGCATATCATTTTGTATATTTTTATGGGAGAGGAAAAACTAATCACCCAATTTCCCTTCCTGCAGTGACACAGGCCACAAGCTGTTTTACAATAGACACAATCAAGCTATGGCCCTCCACATTTACAATCTCTTTCAATTGTGAGAAAAGGTGAGGGGGGTTCCAACCCTACAAAATCTGGAGGGGCACAATTTGCTGAACCCTGGCATAAGCCAAGCATAAAATATGGCTACTTCTCCAATTATTACTCATTTCAGCTTGGACTGACTCCTCCCTCAGTTGAAGAATCAACATGCATTTGCTGCATGTACCCAACTGAGCTGAACACAGCTGGAGTACCCATGTCTAAATTTTGAAAATTATTAGGCTTTGCACATGAGAGGCTTAGAGCTATGGGCTTATCAGTCGACACATTTCAAGTGACTAGCACGATGCCATACTGATTTTATTACTGCTGAAAATGTTATCACGATTAAACAAACACTGGGGTGCATAACGGAAATCAAACACTGCTGAAACCTATTAACACATTTGAGTTACCATGGAGTAGTTCTATTGGCAAAGACACACTGTACAGGAGGAGTCCATTATATTGTCCTGTAAGAACACTTCACATGTTGCATTTCCCCTCTTCTATGAAGATTAATGCAGCAAAGACTGTTAAATGAAAGCACCTGGAACAAACACTAGCTTGTTGGCAGAGAAATTCAAGCTCAACATCTCTTGGTGATTTAGTACTAAAAGGTTGTGTACTCTACTGATTTACGTTTAAGGCAACTACAGTTTAAACTAGCTATGTTCAAACACACTGCCTGAAAAAATTCCTTGCAACTATCAATGCTCTCTATAATCCATAACTTTTAGAGGCAATAAGGGCACACTAGCACTGCATTTTAGAAAATAATATAATCACTAGGAACACCATCACTGTTTTAAGTAATATTTATTTTTCACTGCTGAAGTGTTAATTTTAGAAGATCTTTTTCAGTGGATTTGGTGCCATTTTTAATGTATGGGCTTTTTAAAAAGTAATTAATTTGTAATGCTAATTATTCTTTAAATAGCAGGGAAGACTAACAAGTTATTTTTTAAAATAAATGCAAGTAACTACTTTAAAATCATGTTCCAACTCTGTCCAAACAACATTGAGGTAAGGAAACCAGGGTTCCTTCAATGCTGAGAAACCTCAGATTAGATTACCAAAATCAAATTATCCTTGCCAATAGAGAACTTATCCTGCAACAGTGTTCCTTCCCTATAAGGTAGGACCTCTGCAACTTCAAAGGTAAGCAGCTCCCATCCCAATCAAGGCCAATACCTTGTATGAATGGAATGTGCATCTAACAGGACTCCCCTCCGCCATATAATTCAAGATGCAGGAGTTCTAGCACCCAACACACATGCTTATATACTATATACATTATATAGAAAGGGCTTCTTAAGGTTCAGACAGACAGACAGGCAGACAGACAGACAGATAGATAATGGAAAACACAAGACAAAGAGGAAGATTGATTTAAAACACTTTATCTTGTCTCCTATTAACCATCTCCCAGAAGCTATAACAGCACAAATCCAAAGAACAGTAGTTCCACTTTTAAGATGTAAATGTGCATCTATGCAAATCAGAAGCAACTATCACCCAGCAATTTACAACACTTCTGTCACTAAAGGTATCAGCCCTTAATTTAGTTTGATCCCATCTTCTGCTTAGGGAAAGACCAGCTTCACATTTAGTTTCAACTCCCTGCCAGGTTTGACCAACATCATGTTACCTCTACTAAAATCATTATCAGGTAACACTGCCAGAACTAGCTTCCAACCCTGAACATTACTTTCAACCAACAATTAGAAAAACTTACTTTTGGGGACTTCAATTACCACAATTCCACCATCGCCAACTTGGTCACTGGTCATGTTTTCCAGGCAATTTTGGAAACTACATTCTGACAACAAGAACAACTTTTCTAAGCTCTGGGGTCAACCATGTGAAAGTACATTTTTAGAGGTACTGTACTATTTATATGAACACATACATCTTTCAGCAGTTGACAAGTTTTCTTTGCCTCTTTAAGAAGACACTAGCTTATTTGTGAGAAATCAGTGCAAATCAGAGAAACAAATACTCCCATAAAAAACTTACTTTTCTCAAACCTTTTTTTCTGAATCTGGCTAAAAACTGAAATATAGCATAGGCTTCCATATTAGGAAAGCAATGAAGTAGGGGAAAGAGGCCCTCCCTAGCTATATTAAGGCAGAACACATGCTCCCAATTGGCTATTGCTGGAGCAGGCACCTATTTGGTACACCTTTAAAGAAGGAAGATCTCACCGAGCCCTAGAGTAAACTTACTAGTCTCATTACTAGGCTCATAGGCAGCATGATGACTGAACCAATTAAGCTGCTCCAGCACACTCAGGTTGCCAAATTATGTGACAAACAGAGCTCTATGGCTCCTGTGCTTTACAGAGTATAGATCTAAACATTATCACTTGCTGATTCCAAACTATATCAAACAAACCACTAAATTTTATCTTAACTTGTCTTACAATGAGCACTTAATTACATATAATCACATTTTATTTTATGCTTATATACAAAATGTAAGGAAAATCAGTTTTGCTGCAGAGCTAAATTCGCCTCTTTGTAATTAAACAGCCTGCCCTGATTCTTCACTTTCCAGGACAGGGTCCATCTAATATTCCTGTGTTGCAAACTACGACTGTCCTGAGAACACAGAAGCCTTCTGTTCTCTATTGTTCCTGCATGTTAATCATTAGCTTTATTAGTACTGCCAAGAGAAAGCTAATTCTTTAACTTTAATGGGACCATTAAATTGCATTTCCTTATGACTTTCAGGTGTCCCTCCTAGTGAAGCTTCTCCTACATTTCTTTTGTTGTTTCAAAGTTACTCCTCCTTCATTCACAGCTTTAACATCACATCACTGATCATTTCAAGCCCTAACCCCATTAGTAGAACAGCATTACTAGAAGTACTTTTAATTTTTTAAAAAAACCCAATAAAGAGAGATATTCAAATCACTATTCAGCTAAAGTTAAGATTTCAACCAGAGGCAGGTAGGTGTGTGTTTCTGGACCATAACTCCCAGAACTCTGCAGTCAGCATGTCCTATTCATACTTTATGAGGAAGCTACAAAATAGATTACACATCTTTGTCTTAGTTTGTTTGTGGCAATGCTTTGTAAGGGTTCAGTCAATACTGAGAAGTATAAATATATAAATAATAACAGAGGTGACTGGGTCTTAGAGGCACAAAATCCCAAAAGCTTCTATGTTATTACTGACTGACTGGGGGGGAGAGAATTTGAATGTTGTATAGAAGAAAGAGAGAGAGAAAATTGAGGAGTAAAATAGTCAGACAGACCAGACTGGGGTAGATATGTTCACATTGGCGGCAGCAGAATTTATTTTTATGTCCCCGTCCCCCCCCCAGAGCAGGACATTGTTCCCTGGGGCTTGTGTCATCAAAGGAAAGTCACTTCCTGCTTGGAAAAACAAGTTACACTACAAACATCATAGGACCTTTTGCATGGACTTTTCACTAATGGCATTTTGTAAATAATTATTAGCAATACCGAGGCTGGAATCCTAACTTACTTTTTAGGAAGTAAGATAAACACATACAGGCTTGCACTGTATGGCACATGTCCTTGGGTAATGAGAAAAAGGCGTTTAAAGACAATTCCTCCTTCCTTCTGCCTGTGGTTTCTTTGCATCACAGGTTTGTTTACGATTTCCCTCAACCAGAGAGTGTCTTCTCCAAATATTTCACAAACACAAATGGATCATTTCACCTAAGACTGATTTTGAAAGGCATCCACAGATCTCTGCCACAAACTCGCTACATCCCCTCAGGCATATCACGTTCTTTCATGTCCAGCTTCCTATTCCACCCCGCACCTACAAATAGGAACAGTAACCCTGTGACATGAGAAGGCGAATATTGATAAAACATATAATGCTTTGAGGACTCCAGCAATAGAGAAACAGCATGTATCATGGCTCAATAGACCAATGACAACTAAACAGCTGAAAGGGAAGTTCTCTATGGAAGGGATGGGCAACTCTGACAGGCTTAGAGGCCAAATTTTTACCTCCAGACTCCACTGTGGGATGGAAATGGCAACAAAGTATGTATTTAAAACTCAAAACTGGAACTGCCCTGAACATCCATTCCCCGATTTAGTTGTGGGAGGGAGGCACTGCCCCCAAACTGTTTTTACAAGAAACTGCAGGTCCTGGAAGCCCTCAAGTGTGGGAAAACCCAAGTTTGCTTGTGTGCTTGTTTTTCACCCCTGCTCCACAGCTTTTAGTCAGTGATGGCTGTCAAGTTATTGCTTGGCATGACACTCACATGTAAATGTATTCTTAAAATTTGATTTAAACTGGCAAAACACATGAGGTGCTGTCAACGTATATTTACTGTACATCCCACGTTTCCTCCCAGTAGCTCAAGGTATCACACACAGCTCTCTTCCTACACATATTTTCCCCAAGAAGAGCAACACTGTGAAGTAGGCCAGGCCAAGAGAAAATGGCCAGCCCAAGTTTATCCAGTGAATGTCACGGGGACTTGGCCCTGAATTTCTCAAACTGCACTCAATCATTCCAATTGCTACAGCACGCCAGCTCTCATGAAACTGCCACCTCAGAATCCATATGATGATCCACATATTTTTGGATAACTTGACATCCAGCACCAACTTTGTAATGGCACAAGAAACCCATAAAAGAATTTCATATCATATGCTCTCCTCTTAGTGCAATCACCTCTTTAAGCAATTTTTCATTTTGTCTTTGGTATTTAAATACTCATAAAAAAGGTAAAGGTTCCCCTTGACATTTTCAGTCCACTCGTGTCCGACTTTAGGGGGCGGTGCTCATCCCGTTTTCAAGCCGCAGAGCCAGTGCTTGTCCAAAGACAGTTTCCGTGGTCACGTGGCCAGCATGACTAGGGAACACCGTTTTACCTTCCCACCGAGGTGGTACCTATTTATCTACTTGCATTCGCATGCTTTCGAACTGCTAGGTTGGCGAGGAGCTGGGACAAAGCAACGGGAGCTCACTCCGTTGTGTGGATTTGATCTTAAGACTGCTGGTCTTCTGACCCTGCAGCATAGGCTTCTGTGGTTTAGCCCACAGTGCCACCATGTCCCTTAAATACTCATACCCAACAATTAATTACATGCCCTATGTCAGCGCATGGATAATGTAGAAGTGCAAAATGTGTTTTTTTTTTAAAAAATCAGATGCAAGCAGCAAACATGTGTTTTGTGTACACTGGTTATATCTAGTCAAGTATAAAAATCTAATTCATGACTGACATGTATAATGGGATGAAGGACTATGGAAGAAACAGGGCCTTTTCAAAAAAAAATGAGTATAAAGAAGGCTGACCTGTGTTCAGAGGAGCAAAGGCATATCATTTATTTGCAAAAGGTCAAAGAATCTCAAGCATTTTGCATTGGCTGCCTCAATAAACCAAGGAAACAAGAAGATACCTTAGCACCAAAGGCCAGGATCAACTGGGAGGCAAAGCAGATATCCAAACTTCTCAATCTTATGCTGGGAGGAAGTCACATTTGATTAGATAAATCCATATTCTGCCTTTTGTCTAAAGAACTCAAGGCAGTTGTTTCCTATGTTATTCTCACAACAACCCTAAGAGGTAGTTCAGGATGAGAAAGAAAAGACCTGACCCAAAGGCCTCCAAGGGTTTCATGGATCACAAAGGATTAGATCTCATAGGTCTCGGTCCAACAATCTAACTACTACACCATACCGCCTCTCATAAGCAGGCATACATATGTCTGTGCAGTCAACCCTATTTTCTACCTCCCTAGGCCTAGAGAGAAAGAAGAGGATCCCTACATAGCTGATGGGAAAATGTCCCTTCTCATTATTATAAAAAAGGGTACAGAGACTGGAAAAGACACTGGGGGTGGGTGGGAACCTGTCCAAGGTAACTGACATGTCCTGGCACTGAAATGTAAACGCAGTTTTCAGTAAAACCAGCCTAGAGAGAAGGAATAGGCTCCCTATAGACCTGATGGAAAAAATGTCCATTCTCATTATTACAAAAAAAAAAGTTATAGACACTGGGGAAAGAAACTTGTCCAAAGTAAAGAATTCCTGGCACTGAAATGTAAATGCAGTTTTAAGTAAACTAAACAGCAGGTGCGCAGTTCTATTCAAAACATGTATTTTAGTTCCTTAATTGGTGGCTGAAGTAAGCATTTGAGTTACAGCTTTTTTTTTCCGGGAACAAACATTAGGGTGATGCAGCTGAGGAGTTGTCTGTCCTCTCATCCTGTAGCTCTAAATAGGACTCTTGAGCTGCTGTGCACAGCTCAATATAGCAACCACCGCTGCAGTATAAATATCTCCCCTGGAATTTCCTTACCAGATGCAGTTCACATGTTAACTACCTGATCTATGCTGAGTTGTGTATGTACACACAGAGAGGGGGGGGGAACCCAGCGAAGTCTTTCCATTGTCTGAACTGCTTCTAGGAAAGTGGACAAATCCTCCTCCTCTCTTCCCTTCCACCCTCTCCAAATCTGCTCCAAAGGGCAGGTAGACTCTTGGGAGCAGAGGCAGAAAGAGTGCAAGGGGCTGCCAAGGAGAGAAGGGAAGAAAATCTACAACCCTGATGTCCATCCTCTGCTTTTAACAAAAGGAAGCTTCCTCCTTCATGATCAATAAGGAAGCTGAATGGGATGGAGGAGGGACAACACACTCTTCTTTGTCCAGTGGACTTGCTCACCAGCATGGAACTCCTCATCAACACAGGGCAGTCAGAATGTATGAAAGAGACACAGGCAGCTAGTGTTCACATCCACATATCTGAAAACAGTGGGCGTGAAAGAGTGGATACAGCCCTCCACAGCTCTGGGGTGGGCATATGGTCACTATAAGGTGCTGCAAAACATTTGGTTATTTTTGCTGCAGCAACTATCCCTATAGAGTAATGGTTCCCAACCTTCCTTCCACATATGTTTTTAGACGACAACTTCCAGAAATCTTGGCCAGCACAGCTAGTGGTGAAGGCTTCTGGGAGCTTCAGTCCAAGAACATCTGGGGACCCACGGTTGGGAACCACTGCTCTAGAGGTTATTATCACATCAAATCAAATCAAATAGATTTATTGTCATTGTAAGTATATACGTAGTATACCCATACAACGTAATTCACACAGACACCCAGAGACCAGACCCACGTGCACACACATAAAAAATCCCCCCACCCACTAAAAATCCCCCACTAAGAATACAAATATCTACACCACAGGCTAAGTAACACTGTCCAACTATTCACTACTGGTGGTCTTTAAGCTCATTATTAAGTGCAATTATAGCTCTGGGATAAAAACTATTCAGAAAACGTGTGGTCCGAGTCTTAATTGTTCTATATCTTCTGCCAGATGGCAACAGTTCAAAAAAAGTTGTAAGCAGGATGGGAAGTGTCTCTCAGGATGTTGTGTGACTTCCTCAGACAGCAGGATGTGAAGATGTCATCCAGGGTTGGTAGCTGGAGCCCGATGATATTCTGGGCAATTTTAATGGTTCTCTGTAGAGCTTTTTTGTCCGCTACTCCCAAACCATACCAAACCAACCATTATCACTTCATTGGCAGTAATACAAAGGTTCAAATCCAATAGTACATTACAACTAGAGTAGATTGATTGAATCAATGGAAATTACAGAAGAGTTGACCCACCAAGTTACCACAGATTCAATGGCTCTACTCTAGTTTTGATTTACTGCTGGATTTCTAGCCAAAGAGTTCCTAAGGCTCACAGACATTATATATGAGGACAGCCATGAACCTTTGAATGGCTCACCTATGGGAGGGGGAGGCAAGACATCCGTACACTGAAATATTATAAAACATGGACCCCAACCCTAAAAATATTTGGGGAGAACTATCCACTGCAACAAATGATACTGGATCTCAGGCAAGTGTGCAAAGGGTTACAACTGGGTCATCTGTTAATTTTTTTTAAAGAGAGACCATATTCAAAACAGACAAAAAAGGCTGTGGCAGAACCCTTCTCCTAATATCCACTCACCACTGGTAGACAAATGCGAAGAAGGGCCTCTCTGCTTTGGTAACGAGCCACTTATGCTTCAACCCCAACCCCGGTAATTCTAAAACACAAAGAGAAGCCTGTTTATCCTCCCTCAACCCAACATAAGCAGCAGTTCGGCACAGTTCTTTTCCATGCATCTCAGCTGCTCACTCCCACTTCCCTTGTCCTGGCGAGCTCATAAGCATAACCAACTCATTCCTCTCCTTCCCAAAGGGCAAAATTCTGCCAAAGCCTCTGCTACTGTTCACACTGTGGGAATGGGCTGAACAAACAACACACTCGCTCGCTCTGTGCTCCACTTTCAGCCCTTCAGATCTAGCTATGTCACAGATGAAATTAGCCCCCTTCCCCACCCACCCACAGCACTGTGGGAGACGCATAAAAAATCTCCTGATTATGAAGTGTGTCAGTTCAGCCTATTTATTCTCAGTCTGAGCAAGGCCACGCTTTGCCACATGGCATACATTATTCATTTCTGCCAATCCTGGGAGGTAATAATCTTTTCACTGACCTTGCTGGAAGTCACAGGACCCCAGTCACACACTGACACACACACACACACACATACACACACAGTTGTTGATTCAAGGTTACAATTGCTCCTGCTTCTCTCTCTCTCTCTCTCTCTCTCTCACACACACACACACACACACACACACACACACTCACACTCACTCACTCACTCACACACACACACACACACACACACACACACACACACACACACACACACACACACACTTAGGTACATAAGTAACACAAATATCATCATATTAAGAAAGCCAACCCACACAATGTACATGACTATTTTATTCTAGTTTTTTGGGGGGAGGGGGATGACATTACAGCTCCATATTCAACAATTCCACTTTTGTGAAGCACTGATTTCTTGGGAATGTCAACTTTTCAGAACTACCCACTGTTTGGGGTAGCAAGTGTGCTGTCTGACAGATTACAGTTTTGCATATGGCTTCCACAAATATATGCTAACTTTGCCTTTTCTAAGGAGCCAATCAGAGAATAGCAGAAAGCTGCACACACTAGATGCTTGACTTTGATTGATTTTTCAAGTATTTTTGCAATAAGAAGACTGTATTGTTGAAGGATAATACTGCAGCACAACAGAATGATGACTAATACACAGATCATAAACAGTGACCACTTGATATTTTTAGCTGCCTGGTGAACATATGAAATACTGCTCGAGAGGCATAAGTTACAGCTCAATCCTTTGTCTTCTATGGTGATACATTTGGAAAAACAGACTTCATGCAACTCTTCAAGTATCTCATACCATAATATATGTATATATATCCTTCAGGTATCTCAGTTGTGCCTATTTTTTTATTTTCCCAAAATACTGTGTATCAGCAGGCGCAGGGACTTGGTAATGGGCTCACTTCTCGTGCCCTTGCTGGGCCTCAGAGCTGAGAGGGGAAGCCAGCAGATGAGGACAACCTGGATGTTGAGGTGGAGATGAAGCTCTGCTCCCAGCATAGCAGGGTAAAGGTGAAAGAAGAGGGGGGGGGAAGAATCTTGGAAGGAGGAGGAAGCCGCCACTTCAACGAACACCATTAGAAGAGCAGGAGGGGGCTGGAGGATGGCGTTTTCAACTACAACGTCATCAAAAGCACTGTAACTGGCATACTGGTGGAGATGTGACTCCTGTATGATTGATGATGGGGCAGGGGATCTGAGTTCAACCCTGCCAGCCTTGACCCAGCAAACGGAGCGACTGTGTTCCACTGACCTGCCAGGCCTGACCACAATGCAGAAGGCAATGCCAGAGATGCAAACATCGAAAGGCAAGACAGCTACGCCTTCAG
This sequence comes from Pogona vitticeps, assembly GCF_051106095.1. Lineage (NCBI taxonomy): Eukaryota > Metazoa > Chordata > Lepidosauria > Squamata > Agamidae > Pogona > Pogona vitticeps. Next base: position 144,158,111 of record NC_135785.1, read on the forward strand.
GACTGGTCAAGAGGGCCTGTAGCACCATAGCCACTCACCAATACAAGATGTCCTTGAAGGGAGCAATTCATACAACTGCAAAACTATGGACTGTGCCAGTCTTGGTGGAGTTAACCAAAGGGACAGCAAGACCCCCAGACTAGTGAAGGGAACTAAGTCTAGGAATGGACCAGGGGAGGGGGTAGTGAATCCTAGCTTGAAAACTGTCAATCCCTCAATAAAATTTTCATAACATCTTTATTTTCTTTTTGGATCTTTTAACTTTATTTTATCTGGGGATAATTATTTTATGGTATCACAGAGATGAGGTGGGAGTGTTTCGAGATGTTTTCCAAGTATTAGCCCTGAACCATTGGGAATTGGACTTATTACTTGATAGTTGCAAAGTTGCCTTCTGCTGAAGAAAAACCCAACCCCAAACAAACACCCAAACCAAAAACATGTACAGTGAAGAAGAGGCACATGTACTTGATTTAGGAATGTTCTAGAAAAAGACAAAAACATCCACTACCAGTTGTTTAAAATGCACACAACTTTTTTTTCTTGCTCTTTTCTCCTAAATTCTACTATGAGGGGGCCTGGACAAGCTCCTTGAAAATTAGCTCCAAAGCTACAATACAACAACACTGACTATCCTCTTTTGGATCGCCACAACATTTCAGTCCATAACGAAAAAGAATATGGAGATAGTACACTCCAGTAACCCTCAAAGGATTGTGTCATTCCTGAAATTGCACATCCTATTAATTTTTGCCATATTTCATAGTGAAATATTTTGACTTGATGTAGACAGTGCTGCAGCTCAACTTCCTCACTCTGTCAAAGAAATCAAGATCAATCCACTGCATTGTTGTTTTTGGTTTCTATTTACCATTTATCTATATCTTTCTTTCTTTTTAAAAATACTTTTAGATGAAAAACTCAATTTGAATGAGAGACAGAAACAACCCTGTAACATCACATACAGACTATTTATGCTATGGACTGTTGCAATCAGCTTCTTTGAGACTCTGTCTTCAGACAAAATGGCCGAATGTATTCTCACAGTAAACATCACTTGGACCGTGTACATACAGTTACAGAGCTAATTACAATTACTTATGCATTTACAGTGGTGTCTACTAATCACAGACAGTTCATGCAAGAGTCTGCAAAGTCCCTTATCATCCTAGCAGCAAACCAGTTAGAAAAAACACTAGTGAAAACATAATGCCAACTAGGCATGGGCAGTCTCCCCCTAACTTGGCCCATGGTCAAATAAGAGCAAACAGATCAGGGCTCACCTGGCCCTACACCAATGTTCCCTTTAATTTTCAGTCCCGCTGGGTAGGGCTCCATCATCACATGGGTGACACACCTCACAGAGTTCCGTTGTGACTGGGAACCAAAAGGTCTGAAAACGATTGCCGTGGGCACACAGAGGAAGAGGAACCCTGGATGGAGGAGAGCAGCATTGTGCGCTCACCTTAGAGGAACTTTACCCTATACAATTTGGAGATAATTCTAATTCATTCTTTGTGTGACTGAAAGCATTTGTGTGCTTCCTGCCCATTATGAAAAACTCATTCCCAAAAAGAATGAAATTAAAATAGCAATAACTTGGAGTGCAGGTCACACAGCTCCATCAAAATGATTTCTCCCAGTGTTATTTGCCTTCTTCCAGGCCAGGAGAAAAAGAAGCACAAGTCAGCTATAATGAACTTTGGCAATGACACCACCACGCCACCAAGAAAAGAGAATACAAAGGGAGCAAGAGCCTATGGTGAAATTCTGACCTAATCATAAGAATGCAGCCGTTCATCTTCACGTGTAGGAGGAGGGGGAGAGAGAGGGCTTGGTGTGACAAAGTTTTTAAAAGGCAGAAGAAAAGCAAGCCCCAGATAATATGCTATACCATCAGAAGTCTCTCACTTCACATTGCAGGAAAAAATAAACATGGGCAATGCCTGCTATGGCCAGATAATATCACACAGAGTCAAAGACCCTCTTTAGCACCTTAGCGAGCAACAAAGAGAGGACTTAAGCTTATTGAGAAGTTCAACTGTAATTGTTTTTCTCCCTTGGTGCAGCTTAGTTCTCCTGATTTTTCATTTTAGTTTCTATTTTTCTTTCCTTATATAGCTTTTTTAAACAAAATTCTTCCATTTTTGAACCCAAGAATGCTGGCTTGAACATCAAAGATCCAGACAGTATGCTGCTCCACACACCATGGGCAACAAGGAGCTACCATGGGGCCACACAAATAGCCTGATTGGGGCTGTATTTATCCATGTGGAAGACAGTTCGTATCCCTTAATGCCAACCATGGCTCCAAAATGGAAATGGAAAGAGAAACGATGAATTTAGTGACACAAAATAGTTATGGGGAAAGAAATATGACATATTTGGCAATATCATGTTTTAACCCTGGTATAAATAAATGAGAAACAGAATAATGTTGTGTCTGTACCAATCCATACAAACAGGCACACATAACTCTGATGCGCACATAACATCAAATCATAGTTAATCATATGCATATAACAAATCATATGCATATAACTCAAGTTCATGCAACCCCTTCCCCTCCTTCCCCAGCATCTGCTTCCATCTTCTACTGTCATCCATTCATCCATCCATCCAGCCTCCAGTTCAGAGCTTAGAAAAGTACAGTAACTCTTTGGATGATAGTCCCTAGTATTGCCCTGGCAACATGACCAACAGCCTTCCCAAGCTGTGGTTCAAATTTAGAACGGTGGTGGTACTGTTTTGTCTGGAAAACCCAGAATTCAGAAATGTAGTGTGAAATTAACTTGTTTAAGCAATTAATCACAGCTTTTCTGATAACAAAACATAACAGTTGAAAGAGGAAGTAGTTCCAATCTCCTCTTGCAGCGGGGAGGCTACATGCACCTGAAGCAGAAGCATGTAATGCTAAACTATGGCGTGGTAAAGAGATGCACAACCTTTTTAACCCTTTGGGCTGCATCTGGCATCCAATATTCACATATGTACAGTCTGAGACAGATATTCAGGATCAGAAAATTTAACCTCACCCACATCCTAGCAGTCCTGTTCAAGGACAGGTACAGATGGACACTGCTTCAGGTTACTGAGAGAGTGAAAGACTCCCTGAGATGAACATCTCTTTTGAACTGTGACCTCCCTCTACTGGGACTGCTACTTCCACGCCACAACTAGAGATCCCACTTATCTGAGGGTTACTGAAAAATAAGAGACAAACACTGCCATTTCCTGCACCAGAGCCCCCAATGAGGACTGTGCTTCAGTGGCATGAATGGCAGTGTGGAAAAGCAGTGATCCCAAGTTGGTCAGGGAGGAAGCTCTGATGACATGACAAGTCATGGGAGCCATACACTAGGCCTTGGAGGGATGCACAGGACTCACAGGCTGTGCATTGTGCACCCCTGGCAATGTATTTCCATGCATACAGTTAGCTATAAAACAATAAACATGACATCTGAAACCATTTCCATTTTCAAGGGCAGACTCAAGTAACAACACCCTGGCAAAGGCACGAGCACAAATAGATGTTATCGAAACTGAACAAAACGTCAACAACAAACAATACTGCTCCAACTATATTGTTTGGTTTGATAGGACCTGTCAGTTAAATGTTTCAGAAAGATAAGGTATGCTGTTGGTTTTAATACGTACAAAAAAGGTTCAGTGGCCAAAATCCTACTGTTGCTTGCATAATGTTTGATGATCTGCCATGACTTAACTGCAACTAACTTACAAGGTGCTGGGATACAGTATGTCACAGAAGTGAGTACACACCCTCATATTTGATAAATATTTTAGTATATCTTTTCATGTGACAACACTGAGGAAATGATACTTGGCTACAATGTAAAGCAGCGAGTATACAGCTTGTATAACAGTGTAAATGTGTTGTCCCCTCAGAATAACACAACACACAGCCATTAATGTCTAAACCACTGGCAACAAAAAGTGAATACACCCCTAAGTGACAATGTCTAAATTGGGCACAAAGTGTCAATATTTTGTGTGGCCACCATTATTTTCCAGCACTGCCTTAACCCTTTTGGGCGTAGAATTCACCAGAGCTTCACAGGTTGCCACTGCAGTCCTCTCCCACTCCTCCATGATGACATCACAGAGCTGGTGGATGTTAGAGACCTTGCACACCTCCACCTTCCATCCTCGGGATGCCCCACAGATGCTCAACAGGGTTCAGGTCTGGAGACATGTTTAGCCAATCCATCACCTCAGCTTCTTTAGCAAGGCTGTGGTCGTTTTGGAGGTTGTTGTCATGTTGGAATACTGCCCTGTGGCCCATTCTCCAAAGGGGGGGGGGAAATCATGCTCTGTTTTAGTATGTCACAGTACGTGTTGGCATTCATGGTTCCCTCAATGAACTGTAGCTCCCCAGTGCCAGCAGCACTCATGCAGCCCCAGACCATGACACTCCCACCACCATGCTTGACTGTAGGCACTACATACTTGTCTTTATACTCCTCACCTGGTTGCCGCCACACACACTTGACACCATCCAAACTAAATAAGTTTATCTTGGTCTAACCAGACCACAGGACCAAAGCCAACCTCTGAATATGACACTGAGCACGGGCACTCAACTTCTTTGGTCAAGCATGACGAGGCCTGTTCTGAGTGGAACCTGTCCTGTTAAACTGCTGCAGCTCAGTTTCAGGGTTTTGGCAATCTTCCTATAGCCTAGGCTATCTTTATGTAGAGAAACAATTTGTTTTTTTTTCTTTTCAGATCCATAGGTAGTTCATTACCATGAGGTGCCATGTAGAAATTCCAGTAACCAGTCTGAGAGACTGAGAGCGATAACACCTGCTCCCCCTTCACATCTGAGACTTGTGACACTAACGGGTCTCATGACACCAGAGAGAGAAAACGGCTACTTGGGCCCAATTTGGACATTGTCACTTAGGGGTGTACTCACTTTTGTTACCAGCAGTTTACGTTATTTTGAGGGGACAGCACATTTACACTGCTATACAAGCTGTATATTCACTCCTTTACATTGTAGCCAAGAGTCATTTCTTCAGTGTTGTCACTTGAAAAGATATACTAAAATATTTATCAAATGTGATGGGGTATACTCACTTCTGTGATATACTGTATGTCTCAGTCACATGCCTGATTACGTGCCCAACTGCACAACCAATGCACCCTATCAATCATCATCAATTAGCCACAGCAAGTTATGCAAAAGTTATATGAGCACCAACCAGATGCTGGCTATGAAGAATAAATCTCTCTTTGTAATCAAGTTTTAAAAATATATTTCACACATCGTTCTGCATGCTATTCTTGGCAACAAAAGTAAAATTATGAAGGACAGATGGATCAGATAACCCTTGTAGAAGGATGCATTTATGAAGTGATTTTTTTAATGATTCAGGACATTTTCAAGGATTTTTTTTAGTACACCAAACAAGAGTGATTAAGAACTGACTTTCAGACAAATCTGAATGGTCAAACAATATTGCCCTCAACATAGGCAGAAAAAGCAATTAAAATTTCCAAAGATTTCAGCAAACTTGCTTGCAATGGCTACAAAAAAACCCCACACACATTTAAAAAGTCAATTATTAGTAGTAATATTGTAAGAGCTCCTTTAGTGAGCTCAAAAGACCCTGAGCTCTCTAGGGACGCAGTGTCCATATTCACCAACTGCCGGAACTTGTTTCATTATTACAAGACCTTATTCCTTGCAGATGGTTTACTGAATGCTGAAGTACGGTACATTCTCAACTGTGTCAACTAAATGCAAACCATTGTTGTTGAGCTTTCACTTATTACGCAAACAACCATTTCTATGGAGAAACACAGGCTTTTCTTATCTCATAAGCACAATATTGACTTTTACAACAATCATGTTTAAAAATAGCACTTCAGGAAAAAGTCACATAGTTTTCACTCACTACACACGTACTTCACTATTCCATAGGACTAACCTGTCATGTTTTGCTCCTTCCGTCATCTCTGGGCCTCACACACCTCCATCCCCCCCCCATAAAATGTAATCGGAAAACAATACTCTGGTACAGTCAGCAGATATGGGGAAGAGGTTTAGTTTTAAAAGCCTTTTTAAAAGAAAATATATTGGGAATTGACAGAGTACACAAGCAGGTTGCCCACCTCTGCTTTAAACTCTATGCACAATTGCAACACGGAGCAGCTTTAAATATTCAATGAACCATTTGAACTCTTCTTCAATAAAGGAGAGGAAAAGGCGATCAATATTCTTGAAAGGCATGAGCTGCCTTCTTCCAGGCACTAAACTGAGCTATTCCAGCACCTTTTAGAGCAGTGGTTCCCAACTTTGGGCAACCCAGCTGTTCTTGGACTGCAGCTCCCAGAAACCCTGGGTTGCACAGCTAGGGGCGAAGGCTTCTGGGAGTTGCAGTCCAAGAATATCTGGATTAACCCACCTTGGGAACCATGGTCTTAGATCTCAACAGTTACTTTTTTATTTTAAAAAAGATAGCCATTGTTTTCTTCTGATAATTATTTTAATATTTCTAAGGAAGACCTCTGATCCAATGTGTTGCACATTCTCCCCAAAATAAAACTACTTTTTTCTATTGCCATCTTAATCCTTGTTTGCTCCTTGGTCTTCCATTTTTTGAGGTGCTGCTCTGTCACTCCTGTTCTGCTTTAAGACAACCTTTTCTACAATATGTATCTGCAGGGAGATCCCAGCTGTGACTTCCCATTTCTTCCTTTCCTTGCCCTGAAAGCCCTCCTCCCTGATCTACATCCTGTTTGCACATCTACCAGGAGCCTGAAATTCCAACATGACCCATCACTCACCCTATGAATTTTATATTAAGGACACCACACCAAACATTACCGAAAGCAAAGCAATAGCACTTAAAATCTGTTTGACTGCTATTATGTCCATTGACATCTGCAAATCAATATGGAAAACATATACCAAATATCAAGGAAACACAGAGGTGGGAAAGACTGCAAATACAGAACCAGGTACCAATTCCACTCATGCTACATCTGAATTGTTCAAATCCCCAATGCCAAGCCAATAGTGATGCTGTGAAATAATTCTAACTTAATATTAGAGAAACATATAACTCACTGACTTTCAAGATTAATGAAACAGTAAATGCATGTTTAGTGAGATCTACAACAAAATGTCGCAGTGTAGCAGAGTACTCTTGTTTAAAGTTCGAGCCACCTAGCCTGTCAGTTCTCCAGAATGCTCCATTTTTTCCTCCCTCCTTCCTTATTTTCCATTCCTCCCCTCAAAAGTTGGTCAGCAGTCTGTGACCATGGACCTTACCCGGCCCTTGCTAGATTGTCTTTGTGTCCCACCCTCCTGCTCCTCCTCTTCCCACCCCCCTTTCCTCCAGTAAAACCTGATGTTTCGTTGAGCCTGCTGAGATTTATCTCTTATGCATGAATGATGTCATTTTAGCAACGTTAAGTATCTATACTCAGAGAATGAGATCATCATTACTATGCAGAATTCCAGGCTGTTGCTGGATTATTATTTTGAATGCCTGCAGTAACAGGCCAATATAATGTCCTCCAAAAACCTACTTTGTTAGTAATGCTTTTTCTTCCTTAGAAATATTAAGTAAACTATACTATGCTAATGTTCTTATGCAGACTGCCTAGAACAAAGTAAAAGATAAACTATACACTGCATCTGAGGAATACAAAGAAACAAGATATATTCAGCAGACGCTGCTGTACAATTTCACACATAGAACCCCTGGGTTGTTTCAACTTTCACTACAATAAAACAAAACAAACTTTACAAATAAATGCTGCGGGCACATGTGAACTCATGAATCTTTTGGACATGCTAATACTGCCAAGTTATATCTCGAGTGGGTAACATATTTTATGCTACTAGAAGCTAGCACACAAAACTAAAATGCTTTGTACACATTTGTGCAAGCTTCAAATCTGGCAGAGAAACTCAGGCTTACATTATCTGGGTAAAATTAATTTGAGTTCACACTTGGGGCTGAAAAGATGGGGAAAAAAACCTGAAAACTGGCCTACCAAATGAGATGAATTAAGTAGCATGCACACATGTACAATATTCAAACCACACACTGTCATCTTCAGTTATATAACTCCTTAACGTGGCGTGGTGGCTAGCATGCTGGACCAGAACCTCCAGGAAACATACTGGATAGTCCTTGGGCTGGTCATTGTCTTATCTTCAAAAAGATAACCACAGACCTGTAACAAACTTAATTATGTAACACAAATTAAGAGTTACTTTAAACCTTTTTATGATACTAATTTATACGTGAAAACATAAAAAAGTAAAGAGTTGGGAGTCTTTGGCTGCCAGTCAAGAATGGAGGGATGTGGGAGGTATTCTGGATGATGGCTAGAGTCAAAACCCATCATCTTCCCATCCCCATCCAAAACTAAAAGCAAAAGAAACCTTTGAAGAATTTGTCTTTAAGATCAGTTTTTCATTGGGGCTTGTAATGGTTATTTCTCATATACATTTTTTGCAACACTGCCATGGCTTATATTACAACATTTCTCTGCTTGTGATTACTCTAATTTTATTCCCGCTCCCGTGTACTTCAAACATCTTCTTGTGCTAAGTACAGTACTTAACATATTAAGAATTAACTACAGTATTATCATTTTCCCTTGAGTTACACTATAAAATGAAAAGGATACTGGGGAAAGTGAATAGCAGAATAACATGTATCGAAAACACATCTGACAACAAACAGAATAACATGTATCGAAGATACATCTGAAAACCACTATTGATTGGGAAGGTATTAGCTTACCATGAATTCGATAGTTCATGGACTGTGGGAAAGTACCTAGCCCCTCTTTGTGGGGGAGGGGGCTGTTCCATCGCTCTGCTCCTGAGATGTCACAGCTCAGAATGCAAGATAATCTGTACGGCCTCAACAATGGTGGTTTCCAAGTGGAAAACACAGCATTTAACATTTTTCTTAAAAGAAAAAAAAATCCATGTTACAAAGTTACATTTCCCTACAGATTTACACACAGTCTTAAAGTGCCAGCTTTGTGATCTTCTTCCTAGTCAGAATGAAAATAAACAGAGCACCCAGTGCTATTTAATATTGTACTTAAAAGGTATGGAATGGGGTGGGCAGCCTCACCCTCATCTAATTTCCCTCCTCAGACTAATGTGATCAGTTCAGGCCTCTGCAAAGGCAATCTGTTCCTTCTCCTTCCCAAACACAAACATGAGAGAGGGAGAAACCGAGAGAGGGGCTTAATGCTAACTCTCTAAATAACTTTGAAATAGCAAGAAGCTGTCTGTTTTTCAAGCATCACCAAAGCCATGTGTGACCTCAAACAGGAGCTGTCCACCCATCTCTGTCGGCAGATGAAACATGCACATTTGTGGAACTCTTGAGTGCTATAAAAGGCAGAAAACAGAGTGTCTTTGCACCTTACCATAAAATTACAGAATGGAAAATTTGTATCACCAAAATAGTTTTGAGACCTCAATATCTGAAGGAGCACCTCTTCCTATAGACATCTGCTTGATCATTATGAACGGGGAAGGTAGTTGCCAGTGTGTTCTGCCATTCAGAACAGTGTATTATATGAAACTGTGAGAGGGATCTTTGTCAGCTTTACCACACCATTTCTGGAATCCCCTCTACTCAGAGGGCTGCCTGGCACTGAGATTTAATTTAAATTTGCCCCAAGTTATAATCTAGCTACCTAAACACCCGAGTCTCAGTAAGATTATGGCTTAGTTTAACATGATTACATTGACTGTACCCCTCCTTGAAATCTGACAAAACAATATTTTACTTTAACAAATATATAAATAGAACAAATATATGTATAGTGTCATAATAGAGCTGAGTACAGCATTCTATCCAGAATACATGCAGTGGAATGTTACACACATGCATTGTTATTGCTATGGTCAAAGATCAGAGTGGAATGTTGAGATATAGGAATTCCATTGCTTTTGTTTGCAATTGGTGTGTTTAGTACCCAGTAAGGGTATTCAGAATAAAAACTTCACATACGTAAACACACACATGCATAGAAATCAGTGTCTTAGATCTGTGCTTCTAATTTGGCAAAAATGTGGAAAATCAACCCATACATACCCAACCACACTAGAAGCCACAGATCAAAATTTTCAGCCAATGGCCAATATACTCTTGCATATGTAGCAGAAGAAAGGATGGTGGTAGCAACAGATTGATGCTTATCAAACAGTTTCTTTTTTCAAGCACACACTTCCCTTCCAGGCTTATGCCACTGATTCAGTAAACTGATGTGATCTGCAGTACAAAGCACCTTGCTGGTATTAGATCTAACTGATAAAAAAGAGCCTTATAAAGAATTCCTCTGACCTGCATCACATGCACACATGCATTCAGGGTAGCTGTAATCTGGGAGCATGGACAAGATGTTGCCAGCAGAGAATTCCGCATACCTCATCAAATGAGAAACTACAGAACTCCTTAGCATGGAGCCATCATGACAATTAATATGGCAATAACTGATTTAGGCATCAAGATACACTTATTGCCTCCCATTCATCTTGTAGGATGAGGAAAAACCTGCACTCACTATTCTAACTCAATGGTTTTGCAACAATTGAACCAGCTACTGCCTTTCAATGTGCTTTATCAGTAAGTGAACTCACTAACTGTTACAACTTACATACTTCTGGACCTCAAGAGATTTTAAATAGAGCTGACCGACTGACCTCTGTGCTGTGTGTGCATATATACAATGTGTAGTCACTGAGGTGACTTCTTTCAGTTTCCAAATTGCACCCAAACCCACAATCTGCCTACCTGTAGGCTTTCCCCTCCCCCCCCCACGGGCTTTTGAATTATTGACCTGTACCACTGGTTTTTCTGGCTTTGCTTCTTTGAATAAGGAAGGAAGGAAGGAAGGAAGGAAGGAAGGAAGGAAGGAAGGAAGGAAGGAAGGAAGGCAGGCAGGCTGCACCAGTGCCTCCTAGGAATCATAGTCTCATTGCCCATAAGCCTCTGGAGAGGTTGCCTCCCATAGAAAACACCAGGGCAGCTTTCTTTTTTCCATTTTAAAAAGAAATCAACAACAGGAAGCAAGGTAAATAACTCAAAAGTCCTTCTCTACAATCTGTACAGATTCAGGTTTTTAGAGTGCAGTTCCCAGAATTCCAGGATGAAGAGAAACACAAATCTCAAAGAAAGAAAAACTGAAATGGAGAACAAAATAGAAGATACAGGCTGAGGTTGAGATTCAGTGGTTTTAAGCCCAGAGGAATCAGTTGTGTTTGTTGGTACATCACACGATACAAATGTGGCTTTCGTTTATGGTAGATTTGTACCACAGCCTAGAGAACCTTCCTCATTAACAATCTAGCTTTGAGAATAAAGCTGGCAGGAGTATCAGTTATGCATATCAGTTATTCTGATTCCTCAAAACAGATTAAAAGAAATTTACACATTTTCCTGTACTTATCCATCCCCCACATCAGCCTCTGGAAGGACTTCAGCCATAGTCAAACAGGAGCGATTATGTTTCAACCACAATTTGAAAAAAAAAATCAATGAAAAGAAATTTCCATTTGATTAAGGGACAATCCTAACTGGATTGTACTCCAAAAAGACAGGAAGGCAACAAGCAGGAAAGGCTGCTAAGATATCAGAATAGGCAATGGATAGCTATTATAGCCGCCTAGAGTGGTCGAAATGACTAGATAGGCGGGGTATAAATACAATCAATCAATCAATCAATCAATCAATACCTATCAGATTCCTTCCCCTCTAATCACAGTGTGCTGCTTCACTTACCTGCAGTATCACTTCTCTCATGTCATACTTCTCCTCAGTTGGTTGGGGAGCCAATGATGTGACATGATACTGTCATCACAGGTTAATGAAACTCAGAACTGGCCCTATCATTACACAGAGTGAAGTAGTGATCTGAAGTGACCGAAATGGGTGTCATGAAACTGCTGCAAACTGATTATCATTTGATTTCACAGTACTGTATTATATATTTCTGCCTGCTGTGGGAAGAGATGCTTTGGGGATTTTCTGTCCCAGATGTCAAGATAAATGGGATGTGTGGAAGATGGAATCTATTGCTCCCCCACAGACAGAAAAACCTCATTGGGCCAACTCTCATAAAACAACATGCTACAGTGGGAGACAACTTGACATACAGAATATCTCCTTGAAGCTACAATGTATAACTTACCTCTGGGGAAAATTCTAATGGCATCTGAAAACTGATAATATGAATTTAAAATCAGAACCTTCCCATAAAAATATTTTGATAATTTATAAACAAGGAAATTATCTCCGACTGTTCCCATATTGTTATTAATCCCACTGACAACTACTGCAGTAGCATATGCCAAAGGATGTTGGCAGACTGTTGCTAAGTTTTCCAAAACGAGTGTACTGTTTATGAATTTCAAAGCATATGCTAGGCAGATGTGCCCCACCTACAATTAGCTGCCCAGCACTGCATCTGAACCAGGAGGCACAAATGCTTGCTTGACACAAAACATGCCCAGAGAAGAGATATGAGGACGTGTTATTCCATGCTGAGCAGCTCCATGTGCTGTACAAGGAAATTCAATATGAATTTCCTGGAAAACACAGTAAAGAGAAAGGAATCCAGACTTGAGCATTTCTGAGCCAAAATGCTCAACAAACTTGGGAGTATCAAAGCAAATGTAACAACTGTCACTTAGCTGCAACGTTCCCCCACGTAGGACAGACCACTGATAAACTTATAAATGTGCTTATCACAAAGGCACGTTTGGGACTGACTTCAGAAAACTGAGACAGAAAGCTCAAAGCAAAAAAGATACAGAAAGTGCAGAGAACTGATACATCCTTCTGTGTATATCCTCTCCAAACATGGATACATACACTGCCCAAACTAGGAATTCTGTTACACTTCAGGGAGAGGCAGACAGCTATGGCCCTCCAGTTACTAGATTGTAGCCATGATCAGCTTCAACCAACACCACCACTGCTGAGGGATGCAAGAGGCAGAAGTGCAAAAATATCTGGGGAGGTATAGTGGTCCACCCAGGAGATAAGCCAACGGGAGCTTCCATCAAAATATATAGGGCTGTGATGGCGAACCTATGGCATGTGTGCCACAGCTGGCACACGGAGCCCTTTCTGCCAGCACGTGAGCAATAAGTTGCGAGATCGCTACTCCCCCCACACACACACACAGCCAAACCTGAGAAGGCGGCTGCAGCCGTGGTGCTGGTGCTTCTGCGGGTGGATCCAGAGCAGCTGGTGCTGGCAGCGAATCCAGAGTGAGGTCCTGAGGCATCTCCATGCCAGGATTCTCCCTTCCGCTGTGACTTCCGGTTCCGCCGCTGCCACCATCACCACCACTGCAGCACACTGTCTGCTGTTTTTTGTTCGTTTGTTTGTTTTTCCCAGTTTGGGCACACAAGCCCTAAAAGGTTTGCCACCAATGATCTAGGGGCATGTTCTTGTCAGAACTGTGCCCCTTCCACTCTCACTGTTATCAGAAGAAAATTAAGCATCTTCTTCACTTTTAGCTTCACTTTAAAGCTATGTTGTTCAAGAGAAAACCCAGTTCATATCTGATACTGATCCATCAAAATCTAAAATATTGTTCTGGTCTTAACTTAAAGTCAGAGGAATTCCAACCTGCCCCTACTTGACCAAGAATGAAGATTATCACATAAACTACACCTGTTACATATCAGATGGAAGTAAAGCAGAGGAAGCAGATGCTTTATCTCTTTCCTAAGGACAAGTTGCTTTATTTTAACTGGGATTTAGTGGCAGTTTGTTTGAAAAATCATGCCGGGCCGCCCAGTGTTGATTCCCACTGTGGAACATTCAGAGAACACACGTAACACAGTTTCCATCCCTGTAGGCTGCCGAAGATTTACTACTGTGATGTAAAGCTGGGAAACAATCGCTGCAGTAGTTCCAAAGAGGAATGCAAACAGGCATGCAGGCCAGTGACAATTCCATTCCATGTCTGTCCTGGCCTGTACCAAACAGTACACCGTGCAGACAGCTGTGATTGCAAAATCGGGGCATGTGGTGGGAATGGGTAGGTAGCAGTAGTTTCAAAACATCTTCAGAACCTAGGAACCAGATGTGACCCTCCTAAAGCCATCTAGTAAAGGTCCCCAGACAGATGTTTGGCTATTGGCTGCCTGGATTCACGAACCGTTCCACATATTATCAATTGTACTGCTATCCCAGACTCATTCATTTTCCAATAAGCTCACGGTGGCTTATACTCAATTCCCAAATTATACCAGATGCAGACAACATATTGAGCCAGACCTGAGCGTCAGCCACAAACTGTCTCAGGTGTCCGGATAGGGAGCCTGGAGACTTCTCCACCTAGAAGTTGCATGGCTAGATTGTATCCAACACTAATCCTGTTTATACTGGCAAGGAACAATGCCATATTTGACATTTACGGTATATATGTCAAGCCACAACAAGCTCAGAGAGCTGCATTTATGGACGCACCTTGATGCAATGTACATATTCATTCTGAATTTGGATGCAATAGCTCTATGTACTACAAACTTGCTATGCTGGATCCAAACTACTCTCCTAGGCTTTTCAAGCCAACATGTCCTTTTCCCTCATGCACTTCAGAGGATTCAAATGTAGTGGCTTTTGCGCCAGAAATTACAAACCTACCAGATGACCTTACCAACTACTGATCCTGTTATACTGAACATGAATACTTTTCTACCTGCCCAAAAACACAGGGTGTCTGAACCACAACACCATCTAATATTTCACTTTTCTGGGCAATCATCTAAGATTGGTTTCACACATTCAAAGTAAGAGTGAAACAATAACAAAGATCTAATGCCTCACACTTACTGCTAGTGTTCTATTTGATAATAGATAAAACTGAAATTGTACTTATCTCCATATCCTGGGGATCAAATGTGGAAAACATTTCAGAATCTGTAGCCTTCAACATCAGCACAGCAAATGATAAGAGATGAAGGGAGCTGGAGTGCAACAATGTACAATGCAATGCAATGCAATAACTATTGGGCTTTGCCTTGAGATGGCTAGCCTTCGGATTCAATTAAAAGCAAACCAAGATTGACACATACAATTTAAACAACATTGCTGATGAATTTGAAGTCCACATAAATAACAGATCTGCATTACGAAACTCAGTTGAACATGAATCAAAAGAACTGTAGACTGAAACCAGAGAAACTATTAGGGAGGAATGCAAAAAGATAATTCCTACAGTAGAAAAGAAAAACCTAGATGGATAATTGAAATAAAATTGCTAAGGATAGGGGAGAAACAAAAGTAAAAGATAACAAAAATAGAGTCAGAACCCTGAATGCATTTTTTCAGGCTGCCACATAGAGACAAAGAAAACTTCTAAAACAGCCAGGGTAAAGAAACAGAACAACAGAAAAGGAAAAGCTAGATCTCTTCCAGAAGATCCAGGAAATCAAAGGGAAAGTTAAACTTAAATTAGACATCCTGAAAGACCAACAAGAAAGCCCACTATCTGACCAGGAGAAAATAAAGAGAAAGGTGAAAACAGAACACGGAAGACGTGTAAAAGAAGTAAAAGGATGACAGATTTCTTTGAAGAAGAATCCTATGACAAAGAACTTTCAGTTCTAGAAAGTGAAGCGAAAGCTGCTCTGAAAGTATGGGAAAGAAAGAAATCACCAGGGGTAGATGGGATACCAATAGATCTCTTTCAAGATATAGAAATGGGATCTGTCAAAATCCTAACAAGAATATGCCAATGAATATGGGAAACAAAGCAATGGCCCACAGACTGGAAACATTTGATATATGGTATATTCCAATTCCCAAGAAAGAGAATGCCAAGGAGTACAGTAACTATACAAATATCTACTCTAATTTCTTGTGAAAGCAAAGTGTTCAAGATGTTGCAACAAAGGCTTTTACCTTTTATTAAACAAGAAATGTCAGATATTTAACCTGGATTCCAAAAAAGGAAAAAGCACTCAGGGCCATATTGGAAATACCCACTGGTTACTGCAGTGTACCAAAGAATTTCAGAAGATTAGTCTATGCTTTATATACTACAGCAAAGCCTTTGACTGTGTGGATCACGAAAAACTATGGTTTGTTCTGAAAGAAATGGTTATGCCTCAGCACTGATGTGTACCCTTTATTATGGACAAGAAGATACTGTAAGGACAGAAAGAGACAGAATTGTTTCCTATAAGCAAAGGTGCAGATAAGGGTGCCTTTTATCCCCTTGTTTGTTCATTGTATACGTAGAACATATCATATAGAAAGCCAGTCTAGATTCAGATGAAGGAGGAATGAAAATTGGTGAAGGAAGCATCAATAATTTAAGATATGCACATTACACCATCTTACCGGCAGAAAGCCACAATGACTTGAAATTAGCTTCAATGTAAAGGAAAGAAGGAAGTGCCAAAGCAGGACTGCAGTTGAACATTAAAACAAAAATCACGAGTATAGAAGAACTACACAACTTTAATGTTGATAATGAAGAAGCTGAAATTGTTAAAGAATTCTTATACCTTGCTTTAATCATCAGTCCAAATGGAGACTACATCCAAGAAGTCATAAGAAAACTGGGACTTGGTAAAGCAGCAATGAAGGAATTAGAAAAGGAATTCAAGTCTAAGGATATGTCACTAGAGATTAAATCCAAGATTATTCACGCTATTGTATCCCCAACTACTATGTACAGGTATGAACGCAGGACAATGAAGAAAGCTGATGGGAAGTAAAATGATTCATCTGAAATACTCTACTGGAAAAGAGCTTTGTGTATATCCTGAACTCCCAGAAAGACAAGCAAGTAGATCCCAGATCAAATCAAGTCTGAACTTTCTCTGGAAGCACAAATGGCGAAGGCAAGATACCCTGGAAAAAAGAATAATACAGAGAAAGGTTGAGGACAGTAGGAAAAGAAGAAAACCATATATGAGAGGAACTGACTGAAAAAAAGAAGCCACAGCTTTGAGTTTACAAGAGCAGAGCAGAGCTGTTGAGGACAGGACATTTTGGAGATAACTCATTTATAAGGTCATCATAAGTCAGAGGTGACTTGAGGTCATATAACATAGTGGTCCCCAACCTTTTTAACCCCGCAGACCGGCTGAAGCTCTCGCGCAGGCATGCGTGTGTTCATGTGCATGCATGAAGGAGCGGGAGGGCGCTTGTGCAGGCGTGCTCATTGGTGTGCATGTGCAAAGAGTGGCACGGCACTCGCATGCACCTGTGCAAAGGGGTGGGACCTGCGCTCGCACGGGCACAGGTGCGTGGGCGCGGGCACAAAGGGACTGTGGGCTGTGCACATGCGGAGGTGGGGGGGAGGCCGCGGACTGCCACCAAGCCACGGACCAGGGGTTGGGGACCTCTGACATAACAACATATAACCTCCTTCTCTCTCTTTTCCCCAGCCTCTTATTACCCTGTTTTATAATAGTAATAATCTTAGAACTGCAGACCTGGAAGAGACCCTATGGATCACTCAGTCCAGCTCCTGTCAAGAAGGCAACACTGTCTGTTGATTCAGAAAACAGTACTAAGAAAAGTTCCTTCATTAATGCAGAGTCACAGGACTTGCATGACAGATTCTGTACAGGAAATTCAACAGAAGTGCTAAAGGCAGTTTTTGCATTCCTTACTTCAGAGTAGTTCCACTGTCATTCACAGCATCACTCTTGTGTGAATGAAGGTTATCACCCTGCTATTTTTTTTTAATGTAACTAAATCTTTGCAAATGTATCTACTCTCTATGGTTCATTAAATAAATATATTAAGAAAAAAGATTACTTTCTCTTTTGCATACGTTTCAGTGAATCACAGAACATATCAAAGTGATCAGCCAGAATCCTACCTACTGTTCAATGTAGGCATGCACAGGGAGTTCCTGAGTGGAAGGCATGGGAAGCAACTAGCAAACAAAAGTGTTGAGCCAATAAACTGCCCTTCAATCTTCAAGATGGCCTTAACTACATATCTGGAGGCTCGGAAAGTTCATAAGTTTAGCTGTCTATTAGAACTGCACAGTAATACTGTAGTTTAATGCCCTCAGCAATGGACATTACTGTGCAATACTTGCCTTTCAGAAATAAGTCTCATAAAAGTCAATGGTCCTTTTTCTTGATGGTAACCTTCCCTTTTAGGAAACACAGCCTGTATTATAAAACCCTCTTGCATGTCATTAGCCCCGTCTCCCTCCATAATTCTCTTGTTGGTGAATCTATACTAATTTAACAATACAGTACCTTTAACACCCCATCTCTCTCCACTAGTCAATGACATTTCTGAAAATCTTTTGTGTACTCAAGGACATCCACATTCAGCGTCCTCCTTATGAAAACAAGTGTTTAGGGTAGAAGCTAAAAATCAGTTTTTAAAAGCAGCTAAAGATCTATTAAGGCTCATGTTAGAAACCAATACCTGGCGCAACTACTAGCTCTGCCTGTTAGTAGGTACAGATCCTACACAGCAGCCATTCTCAGCGTGGGCCATATGGTCCCCTGGGGACACTGGCACATTTGATGGGGGCCACAGACTGGAAAAAATTCTTCACACACCACCTTAGAAAATAGTTATGTGACTTATACAATCTTGATTTGGCCTATAACTCTTTCATATTGTGTTTATGGCCATGGCCAAAAAAAGGTTGAAAATGGCATTTACAGAGCTTTACACCACAAGGATAAGGAAGTCATAAACCACAGTAGAGTTTACACAGAGAGAATATGATAAATGGAACAACAAATCATGGAACTCTACTTGCATAAACAGATGAGAAGTGCATTTATCACCACAAAATTTGCATGACTATACGGATACATCAGTGCATGCGTGTGCGTACCAAACACATGCACCAACCCTTCTCTCAATCCAAGAGATAATATTATGCGTGGACAGAAGGAACTAACACTCACATCAGCCTCCCAAATATCTGAGGAGGGAAAGAAAGAAGAGTGTTTGGGCCTCCCATGAAGGGGCAGCTCAGGCAACTCTGGCTCCTCAACTATTTCACTACCAGCAAGCAATATATTGAGGAGGCCCACAGAAATAATTTTGACAAACTGCAGTATTAGAACCAGGAGTGCATATGCTGTCCTAAAAAACATGGGGATGCACATTTTTGTTCACTCTGAGGCTACAATCCTATCCCTGCACACTTTCTTGGGAACAGACTTCACCAAGCTCCCTCGAACTCATTTCCGAGTAAAATATGTCCCGTATGTTTATTTTTGTCCCGGTCTTGGCACTTTATCCGGGGGCCCACACGCACCATTTTAACGGCACGTAAATAACCGTTATAGAGGGAAGCGTGAAAAAAATAGTGACGGCCAACGAAGGGAGCTTCGGGTGAAAAAGGACTCTCCCGGGAGGGATCAGATCCCCTCCGTTCACCGCCTCCGGGGGAGGGAAGGGAGCAGGAGCAGGAGCAGGAGCAGGAGGCGTGCGCCGTCCGGGCAGCCCGACGTTCGGGTGAGCCGCGGGCCAACCTGACGGGCGGGCACGGGGCGCTCGGCGCGGGGGGGCGCGCTTTCCTCGGAGCCCCCAAGCAGCCCCCCCGGCCCCCCGCCAGGCTCCTCGACTTGCCTGATTGGGGTCGGTGGCCTTGAAGACGTGGCAGGCCATCTGGGACTCGGGGTCGTCGGGCTGCGCCTTGATCAGGTAGGCGAAATAGGTGAGGTCGTGGCTGTTGTGGATGAAGCGGGCGATGTGCTGCGCCTTGTGCTCGAAGATGAAGACGGCCGGGTTGGCCGCGCTGCCGCCCGACGGGACGCAGCGCAGGTTGGGCGAGCCGAGGAGCAGCACCACTTCCCGGGCCGGCACCGCGCTGGGCTCTTGCTTCTGGCTCCGCCGCCGGATCTCCGCCATCAGCCAGGGCAGCATGGGCAGCGTGGTCCGCCGGTCCAGGCAAGACCAGCCCACGTACCACAGCTTGAAGCGCTTCTCGCCCCCCGCCTTGCCCGCCGGCGGCTCGGCTTCGGGCTCCAAGGGGTGCGAGAGCGGCGCCCCCTCGGCGCGGGACGTCTCCATGAGCGGCGGTGGGAGCAGCAACCGGGGCAAGCGAAGGGGCGTGGGGAGGGGGGCAGAGAGGAAAGACACCCCCTCGCTGGCAACTCCCGGGCGGCCTGGCTGCTTTTAAGGCACCTTCCAACGGGGCAGAGTGTTGGAGGTTCTAATCCGGCGAGAGGCTCGCCCGCCGCCGCAGCCCCTCGGCTCCCTTCCTGGGGAGTAAGCCGCCTTGAACTCAGCGCGGCTTACTTCTGAGTAACCAGGCTGCAGGGGCGCATGGTAGTTAGCCCTTGCTGCAACGCACGGCCCGGAGCCAGCGAGGCAGCTCGTCGGAGGCGGCCCCCGTGGCTTCCCCTGCGCGGCGCCTCCGCCGCCCCCCCCCCCCGCGATCCCCGGCCCGGGCTGCAGAGCCGCCAGAGCCCCCCCCAGGGGTTGCGCAGCCCCTCGTGGCGCCCACCTCCCCGTCCGAGCGCCGACTTCCCTCGCTCTGGGTCTCGCTCGGGGCTGCGCCTGTGGGGCCCGTCCCTGCCCGCCTCCTGGGCCCGCCCCTCCATGCGGACGGCACCAGTCAGGTGGCGCCTTCTCTTCGGGAGCTGCGAGGGGGGGGACACGCAGGGAGGAGGAGGAGGAGGAGGGCCGGCGGGGCTGCTGAGTGGCCCTCCCTCGCCTGCCAGGGAAAAAAGAAAGGGTCCTCCTTCTTTGCAGGCGGCCAAAAGAAAGCGAAGCCCGCCTCCTCCTCCTCCGGAGTCCCCCTGCAAGAGCCGAGGCCGGCGGGGCCACGCTTCGGCGGAACGGCGCCGCTCTCCCGGTCTGCCCGTTTTCTCTGCGGGCCGCGCTTTTGAGCCCGGGGGGTGGGGGGGAGAGTGCAATATGCGTGTACCACCGTGGGAAGCCTAGGGAGGAAGGCGGCTTCACTCCCGCCCCTTTCCCCTCTTTCTGGCCGCTTTGTCCTCGTCCTCGTCGCGCTTGGGCAGATCGACTGATTCCCCGCGCGGGGAGGCCTGGGCGTGATTGGCGAGGACCGAGGCCGGGCAGAGGCGAGCTCTCGCCCCTGAAGTATTCGGGGGGGGGGGGGCTTCCTCCAGTTCCTGTCATAAGCTGCGTCCGGTTGCAGCAAAACTCCTCTTCCGAGGAACGAGTGCATCCGAAGCAATGGGCTGCGGGCCAGGACACCTTCTGCCAAGCAAAGCCTTGTTCGGCTTCGAGGCGTCCCAAGATTCTTAGTACAGCAGTTTTTCCTTCCGCATGGTAAACGGTGCGCCCCACGGGAGGTTTCGCCACGGATCGCTCTCACGCCTTTGGCCACCGAGGCCCCGTGGGGTGGGTTCCGTAGTGCTTCATAGGTAGGGTTCCCTCTTTCACTCAAGCCGCTGCAGCCAAAGCAGTTTGTAGGCAAGTTGGAAGTAACGGGGCTGCGAGGCACTGGCCTAATTCTGATGCAACGCTGAACTGTGGTTTAGTGCCAGACTGAGCGAGAACGGGTGCTCATCGTACATCTCCAGTGGTTATGCTCTCTGGGGTTGGTGGAAACGGTAATCCAGAAACATCTGGAAGTTGCTCGTCCCTTAGTTCAGACAAGGCTGGGCAAGCCAGAGGTCCCCCTCCCTTGTCTTCCAGTGTGGCCATGAGATGAGAAACAGTTGCTTCCCTTTTGGTTTAACCAGCCCTCTGAGTTTCAGTTGACTCTTAAGCTTGCCTAATGTCGAACAGTTTAGTGCAGTCAGTTTCATAAATTATTTGAAGTCAGGATTAATTTGCAAAACGAAACAAAAAGTAAAGTCAACAGTTTGTTGGATCCTGAGCCCAACTTGTGTTTAATAGAAGTAGAAGTTTCTGATTGCCTCCTTGTGATGATGCTGGAAGGGTAGGAGCATGCAAAAAGAATGAGAGAACAGAGTAGATCAGGGGTCAGGAAACTTTCTTACCTTTTACCCCCCCCCCAAAAAAAATATTTACGTTGACATTACCCACCCACCCCTTGGCTCTTGCCGTCCGCGGCCAATCCCCGCCCCTCCTGCACTCGCCCAGGACCTGTGGCCACCATCCGGGCAGCCAGTCTGGAGCTGCCACCCCGCTGGGAAAGCGCATCCTTGGCGAGGGGAGGCAGGCCATGAGCTTGGTTTAACCAGCCCTCTGAGTTTCAGTTGACTGGCCATGAGCTCAGGGGAGGCGGGGTGGGAAGGGGGCCTCCTCGCCCCGGGCAGGGCTCCGACAGGCAAAGAGTCCAGCTGGCCTGGTGCACCACCCTCCCCTTCCCCAAACCATCAGCTCCCAACTTAACAGAGGCTGAACTGTCTTTCAGATGCTGCCTCATGGGGTCTGTAACCTTCTGTGTTGACAGCTGGGCTATTGCTGGGCCAGGGCCCATCAACTCCCAAATGTATTTTTCAAGGTGCTGGGACAGTCCCTACATCTGTAATATAGAGTTATGTTGGAGTATGCAAATGTTATACAGTTTAGTGCCCTGCAAGTCTGAGCTCGAACTGTTAAGGTTGACAGACTGCTAAAAATAAACCTGAAAGATAGTTTGCCCCAATAATTGATTATGTTACCCTTTACAGGCTTTGGCTTTGTCCCATGTTGCAATTTGTAGTTCTGTCTCAAAGATATGAGAAAGACAAGAGAATATTTGGTTCTTGGGCCATGACGTCCTGATTAGGGTAGACAGTGATAAAGTATATCCTGATTAGCCACATTAACTTCACACTGGGAATTCAGGCTTAGCAGCCAGATACTGTATTAGCTATGTTCGGTCTAAAGAGTTGCACTTTCACATACACACCAAAGACCACACATTTCTTTCTTTCTTTCTAGGAGATAAAATAGTGGAGCTCAGCTCTGTGTTTACTTGACATGGAACGTACAGTACAAGAAGGGTCCAAAATCCGTGGTCTGAATTTCTCTGATTTGGGAAGTACAGCTGCAAGCATAACTGGTTTTCAATCAATTTTTTTTCTCTTTGGAGAATGTATCTGTCTTTTAAACATGGGAAGACATATACAAACAAAAGCAAAATGAAACGAAATGAAATGGTAGTAGGACCTTAAAGACTTGTACGTTTCAATTTGAGTTTTTGTAGGCACATCCCCTTCTTCATAAGGAAACCTCCTTCCCCGAATACAGATCAGTTGGTCTTGATAAATAAAGATTACCTAATGTGGGATAGGACTGGGTTGCAAATCTTGTGTTTGGAGATTATGACACTGTCAAAACTTGTGTTACATTTCAGCACTCCCTTGTCATTGCTGATGCACTACATGAAGAGCAGGGTTGCTAGTAAAACTATGTTGTGCTGTTTTCTTGAAAATTAAGGTGGAAGAAAGATACGTGAATGTCCTTGGATTCCAAGTGTGTATAGGGGTGTATGATTTTTTTAAATCTGAATTTCCTTGCTTTGGGGATAAAATTAACCACTTTAAACTGAGAGGATTTTTCACTTTGCAGAATGGTGTCAACTCTTGTGTCGACTTGAATGTTGATCTATAGAAAACTTATGTTAATATCCCTTAGTTTAGTGAGGAATCAGTCTACTTTACACTGCAGTTATTATGTCATGTTTCCTAACCAAGAAAACAGGACCACTAGGAAAGGTTAGGATTCATTGTTAAATAATTAGAACAGTTGCAAGATTTTTGGTTACAGGCTTCATTTTAATTAAAAGCTGCAGTTGAAAACTGTTTATCAAATATGTTGAAACCTAGATTCTTCACTTCTGGATATGTTTCAAAGCTGTGCTGTAAAGCCTCTGACTGGTATTAGCACTGTGTTTGGTCCCCCTGTTTCACAGTCTGGGGACCATCCACATCAACCCGTCTGATAATCCTCCTCATCTCTTGACAGGCTTATCCACTTATTTCATCATTTAGCTTCTTATCCTTTAATCCGCCTATTATTTGTTATCCTCAGAACTGTACAGTAGCTATTTTCACTGGTACGTACAAGGCAGTTCCTCTGGTTTCAATTATATTTTTACTGATGAAGTCAGCATTTCATGGTATTTTACACTGTGATACAATTAAAAGCTATCAGTTGCTTGTATAGCCCTTAGAAGTAATAGAATAGTCTACAAACTATGGGGTCAGGGTACAATAGGGGGTTTTAAGTAGGGCAGTTAAA
Source organism: Pogona vitticeps (assembly GCF_051106095.1). Taxonomy (NCBI): domain Eukaryota; kingdom Metazoa; phylum Chordata; class Lepidosauria; order Squamata; family Agamidae; genus Pogona; species Pogona vitticeps. Next base: position 144,182,248 of record NC_135785.1, read on the forward strand.
AGATGAATGAAAGCAGAGATGGAGAATTTGTGGCTCTCCAGATGTTGTCTGGTGATAATTCCTGTTACCATCCACCAGTGCCTAGCCTGGCTAGGGCTGGAGTTGCAGCCAACAAGATCTGAAGGGTCCCCCATATGTGCAACTTGGTTTAAAGACTTCCAGGAGCTCAAGCTACACACAGTCACACCTATAATAGACTGGTCATTGCACCAGTACAAGTTTTGCCTTTCTGTTTTTCTCTTTTACTGATCTCCAGAGGCAGGAAACATTTATTTCTGCTGGATCTCCTCTGAGCACAGTAATGTTTAATTCATTTCCCTCTGAAGCAGAAAATCACCAGCAAAGAACACTTTCCATCAGCATGCTGTGCAAGTCATTGTGAGCCTCAGACACCATTAGTTCAGAAACACAGCTTTGCAGAAAGGGGTGAAGAAAGCAATGGAGAGGTTTTTCAGCAGACACACCTCTGCAACTGCCCTGGCATCTAAACGTATGGGTTAGAAGAGCGGCTGATGGATTTCTTGAAGGCTTGGTATTTTGCCTTTACCGAAATTTAATACTTAAGTCTGAATCATAATCTTTGCAGCTTTAGGACATAATAAGCCACTCCACTTGAGGATAAAATTTTAAAATGCTACAGAAAAAGGCATAGCTTGTGTGTGCGTGGGCATGTCTTAAGTTGGACTAACTCCCTGTACTATTGAGAGGTAGCCTTGACATTTTTCTCCTGGAAACTCACAGGAAGCCAACTCTTACAGTGCCCTCTCCTCCGGCACCATGGACACAAGGAGAATAAGCTTTGGCTTCCTTGTTAGATTCCAGAACATTAATTTTATATCAGAACCCTATGCTGGCTTTGTAACCCATGGCTGGAAGTTGACTTCTTTTAATAAACCATAGCCAAGATTAATGAATGTTGGTGTTGCTGTCACACCAAGCTGTGGCCAACTAAAAAGGCCACAAGTTTTTTTCAAATTCTTCCTGACAGGAAGAGTAGGCAGCATATGAGTTTACTGTGACCGATCTTCATAATGCAAAATATGGCAAACATTAAAATATAAACAGATATAGTTAAGTTTTGCTTTGGATTACCCTGAAATCCAGTCAATTGATTTAGCTGGTACACTGGTTAGAAAGCTCAGTCCCATTCATTCATAGTCCAGAGTGGGCTTCAGGATTTTACCTTTTATTTACTCACCATGAAGTGAACTGGCTTCTACGGCTCTGCCTTAACCATTTGGTCTGTCATTACAGTGGACCCTCGACTTACAGACGGCTCGACTTACAGACTTTTCGAGTTACAGACTTCTCTGGCTGCAAAATTTAGATTCGACTTACAGCCTGAGAATCAACTTACAGACCAGAAAAAAACCAAAATGGAAAATAGAATAAAAACCGCTGGTTATGGGATTAATGTTTTCAATGCATTGTAGGTCAATGGAGATTCGACCTACAGACTTTTCGACTTGCAGCCACCATTCCAATACGGATTAATTCCTTAAGTAGAGGGTCCACTGTATTATTAGTCAGACAGATAAAGTTACTCTTTATTACATGTTAAAACAAATGTAATACTTCCATGCTCAATTTCTATATGAGGAAGTTTTGACCAAGATATATATATCTAGGTAAAAGGTAAAGGTTCCCCTTGACATTTTTAGTCCATTTGTGTCCGACCCTAGGGGGCGGCGCTCATCCTGCTTTTCAAGCCATAGAGCCAGCGCCTGTCCAAAGACAGTTTCCGTTGTCACGTGGTCAGCGTGACTAGGGAACGCCGTTTTACTTTCCCACCGAGATGGTACCTATTTATCTACTCGCATTTACATGCTTTCGAACTGCTAGGTTGGCGAGGAGCTGGGACAAAGCGACAGGAGCTCACTCCATTGCGTGGATTTGATCTTACGACTGCTGGTCTTCTGACCCTGCAGCACAGGCTTCTGCGGTTTAGCTCACAGCGCCATCATATCCCTTTATATATATCTAGGCTCAGATATATCTCTTTTCTTCACTGAAAATGTACAGTAGTACAGCAATGTTTCACTAAGCATATAGCCCACCTCCATATTTTCAGTCATACGAACAAGAAGACACTACATTCCAGTAAATATAGAAATGTCCCCTTATCATTTTCTTATCTTGGGATGGAATAGTGGTAATTGTATATCTGGTCCAGACCATGAACATAACAAACAATCTTGTGCATAATCTTTATAGTGATGTCACGGTATCAATTTATTATTTTTGGGAACATATGCAATTTTTGTAATAAAGTTAGAGTGTTTATTGAAATAAAAATCTCTTTCTATTAAAGCCACAAACATTTGCAGAGAACAACTTGGGGGAGACAGGTTTTGAGGATCTTTATGGGTTTCTTATTTCCCAACATACTGTGCAACATTTCTGGAGAATTAAACTGTCCAGACCACACGTATGACAGTACATGACACAAGTAGGAACACTACAAATACCTAATTGAAACAGACTTCTAGTTTTTAAAACTCCCTCCAATCTTCTTTGTAATTTGCTTGTTTTGTAAACACAAAATCAAGTTTATGTTAGTCCCCCAAATATTCCATAAACTGCCCTATATAAGCCTCTATCCTGGAGGTCAATATTTCACATTAAAAATCTATCTACCAAATATTATTGTCAGATAGTTTGATAAGAACCCTTTTGACTGAGAAGATACCAAAAAATGACACACGTAGAGATGAACCAAATACAGTTCTTAGCTCTATTTTGTGTGATTCTTACTCTAATTTCAAAACCAAGCGCAAGCTGTCAGAAAGCCTGGTATTTCCCTTTCATGTCAGCTGCTGGACAGGGAAGAAGTGCTGAAAATAAAGAAAAGGTGACCACATCCTTTTGCTGTTAAACCAGTCTACCATCATCAGCATGCAGCCCCTGCAAGAGAGAGAGAAAAAAGCTCACCTCTGATTTAGAGGAGCAGGTACTTTTTAAAAAAGTAATTCTACAAAGCCCAGCCCAACCAAGTGAAATTTGTCATTTAACAGCATTTCCTTATCCACGGATCTGTTTATTGTAGCAATTCTGTGTATCACAGAGAAAGCTGACATGGAAACATTGCATTCCTCACCATGTTACCTATGCATATTCACTTCCCACTCTAGGATCTTATTAAGAAATTACAGTCATGCCCCGCTTTACGATTACCCCATTTAATGACGAATCCGCTTGATGGTGAGGTTTTTGCGATCACAAAACGATGGTTTGAATGGGGTTTTTCCACTTTGCGATGATCGGTTCCCTGCTTCGGGAACCGATTTTCGCTTTACGACGATCAAAAACAGCTGATCGTCGGGTTTCAAAATGGCCACCGGCTAAAGAAAATCCCCCCCGCTGTGCTTAGGGACGGATTCCTCACTGCACAGGCATGGAAAATGGCTGCCCCATGGAGGATCTTCGCTGGATGGTGAGTTTTCAGCCCATTGGAACACACTGAACGGTTTTCAATGCATTTCAATTGGCTTTTTTATTTCGCTTTACGTTTTCGCTCTACAACGATTTTGCTGGAATGAATTAACGTCGTCAAGCGAGGCACCACTGTATATTTTTGTATTACAGACAACTGTATTTCTTGTTCTTGTTCTTGTCTTGCTATATACAGTGGTGCCTCACTTAACGACAATAATCTGTTCCAGGAAAATCGCCGTTAAGCAAAAACATCGTAAAGCGAAATAAAAAACCCAATTGAAACGCATTGAAACCCGTTCAATGCGTTCCAGTGGGGTAAAAACTCACCGTCCAGCGAAGATCCTCCATACGGCGGCCATTTTTGCTGCCTGTATAGCGAGGAATCTGTCCCTAAACACAGTGGGGAGCCATTTTGAAACCGCCGATCAGCTGTTAGAAAAACATTGTTTTGTGAAGAATCGGTTCCCGAAGCAGGGAACCGATCATCGCAAATGCGAAATTCCCCCATAATTGTGATCGCAAAAAGATCGTCGTAAAGTGGATTCGTCATAATGCGGGGCAATCGTAAAGCGAGGCACCACTGTATTTACTATCTGGCTGGATAACTGAATGAGTTGGGTATCTGGCTGCAGAGCCAGAGGTTAGGAGTTCAGTTCACCTCTGCACACTCCAGAACAACCAGCCTGTGTGGCCTTCAGCAAGCTGTACAATCCCAGGCAGGTCCCAGAAGCAGCGAATGGTAAACCATTTCTGAGTACTCTCTACCTGGAAAACCCTGGCAGGGGCACTGTGGTGTTCGCTCCTCATGGCCTCTGCCTAACTCTCCAAACACAGAGCACACGAAGGCAAACCAATACTCCTTTTCCACCCACTGCCACCAGTTGATCACTAAATCAACATTAATTATGGAAGGATGAATATGCAGGTCCAAACTTCACTGTCTTTTAAATAAAACTTGTTTATTGATTACAGATGTGTTGATTATTAATCATAGGTAACATCTACGGGTTTATTTATCATCAGTCTCAACCTTCTATTTGATATAACAGTTCTTATTCACTCTTCACTCTAATCACACCTCAGATCTCCCAAATAACACACTCTATCTCTCCACTCTGATCTCTCCTCTCTCACACTCCACCTCTTTATTACATATCTCTCGGCTCCGCCTCTTAGTAACATTAGCCTGCAACATGAATACAGTATGTATGACTACTTAACATAATAAGGGTGAACACTACAGCCACCATAAGTCAGAATTGATGTGACAGCATATTGTTATTGTTGTTGCTGTTGTTACTCAAAAATATCTGGCACAGTCAATCAAAATTATAAAAACATTGAGTGGTATTATATAACAGAGTTTTACAAGTTTTAACCAAAAAACCTTAGTATTTTTAAAATATTATAATTTTTCAAAAATACCAGGTGTAGCCAATCAAAGTACAGCGGTGCCTCGCAAGACGAATTTAATTTGTTCCGCGGTTAATGTTGTCTTGCGAAAAATTCATCTTGTGAAACGCATTTTCCCATAGGAATGCATTGAAATCTAATTAATACATTCCTATGGGCAAAAAAGTCAGAACAAAATCAAATTTGGTTTACAAAGGGTTTATTAAGTGCTCTTTAAAGCCATAAATATTGTGCAGATGATTTTAAAAATTTCAATAAAAAACTTTAACTTTTTAAATATCATAGAAAAACATTTAAAAATCAGCAAATGTGAGGCAGGAACAAAAAAACGGAAAACATTTGTCTTGCGAAGCAAGTCCATAGGAACATTTGTCTTGCGAGTCATCAACCCCATTGCCAAAACCATTTGTCTTGCGAGTTTTGTTGTCCTGCGAGGCATTTGTCTTGCGAGGCACCACTGTATTTACTAATTGCTATATCCTTCTGCTCTGTGTGCACAAGATTCCTTTGGCTGCTACTGTCTTATCTGCAAATGACTGCTCTGTAATTCTTCTTGTGGTTATTGTGTTGGTTTAAAGTGAAAGACTATCACTGAAAACATACAAGTACAAATAACTACGACCCAGAAGGTCATTATCGCTTTGCATGTTTAATTTTCATACCACAAAAGTTTTGCATCTTATTCCAAAAAGAACTGAAACAGAACAGTAGTTGAGATTGCACATCTACTCATATTCAACTACAAATAAGTCCCACTGAACACAGTAGGACTCAGGAGGTGGGTTTGCACTGAAAACTATTATTATAACAAAAGACACCACAATTTAGAATAAATAACCATATTTATTTTTGCAGGAGCAGGTGATACGTTTAATCAAAACATTAAGAAAATAAAACAAAACAAAAAACAATGAGCTTTCAATGGTAAATAGTATTCTTTAAGGATGTGCATTAAGTTCTTGAGGGGAGTTCCAAACCTATGTACTGTTATTGATGTCCCAAATTCACATGGCTGATGGTGTTGAGGCCAGATGAGCTTCTTAGATGGAAATAGCTGCAACATGCATGTTGATTTCAAGCTCCTCCTCAGCTACCAGTTTGGAATGTATGCCCCCCCTCCCTTTATGCCTATCTGAAACTCAAGGAGTTTCTTTTTAGCTGGGAGAAGACTGTCCAGTGCATGACCTGCCTCTAACAGAGTTGGGATTAGGAATTTAGTTAAACCACCAGGAACAGTAAATTTAAAACAAATTAAATCCAAATAAATAGTTTTACCTGGTCAGTGCTTTCTTTAGCATACAGTACTGCTTATTTTCTGTCAAGAGTCCAAGTATCCTTACTCCATCACTTTATCCATTATACCACATTGTCTTTAAATAATTCAGTTTAGTGTTATAATCTCTATTAATATTAGTGCACTCAAATTTGCAGTCTGTGCTACATTAATACATTTCTCAGTTCTAGTATATATTGTTAGACAGAATAATACAGTTTCACAGCTAATGAAGTGAAAACTTCTAAGGCACTACAAAGAATGAAACTACCTTACATGATAAAATAAAATAATCCCATTGTAAAAGCCAATTATGAGGGTATACTAATAACTTGCCATCTCATTGGATTGCTGGGTAAATGAATGTAATGAACATTAATAAAGCATTGGGAGCAAAAAAAATGTTTTTTTCCATAGTACAGCTCATATCCACATGCTAAGATGGTTTCATACGACACAAAACAGCCTGTAACATTTTGCACTGGATGTTCTTCATTATGCATTACATTTGAAATATGGCATTAATATTCAGTGGACCAGTCTTGCAGTCATGGTCACGAGTTTTTAATTGCAGGGCTCCTCGTTATTATAACCTCTCAACCAATGCTAGTACTGTATTTTTACACTTCTGCTTTGAATTGCTTTTTCTTTCCCAACATGTGCTTTTAAGCTCACTTCCATGTTAGAAACTAGGCCAGTCTGTTTCTTGGCCCACTGCAAACTGCTGCTTTGATCTATGTGCCTTAAATAGTCTGACTCAGTAATGACATCACAGATGTTTCTTCCTTGTGCCTTCTGATCTGACAGGGAACCACTGGTCTGTGTTTCTTCACTGTTAGACACATCAACAGTGGTATTAATGTCAAGGCTTTGCTCTTTTGTGGCTTCCTTTGCCTGGAATCCCTTCCCTTCTCCCTCTCCCTCTCCCCACCCCACCACCAACAGACACACACAAAAGCAGGCTGCCCTCGCCAGCTCCCTGCTGACATTCAGGCGGCTTGTAAAAAGCTCTCTATCGAGGAAACCCTTTGAAATTCTGGAAAAATGATAAGATTGGTCTGAATTTAGTTATTCACGCAGCCTTCTTGGTACTGGTTGTCCTGTAACAGCCTTCAATCAGATTTCTCCTCTGTGTCTGCTTCATAGGTACAACTGGGCTAGTTGAAGCTGGCTTAGTGTTTAAAATAATGATTTCAAAAGCTTTTGCAAAACACTTTAACAATATACAGTATTCCATGTATCCCTAGATCTGGTTTGCAATCCATGAAAGCACCTGCTAAAATGAATCAGCTAATCTTAAAAATGGCATAGCTCTTATTTAGAGTGATGACAGAATCTAACCCTTTTGTTTCCTAACATTTTCAAAAGGATACTTTGCTTCATACAAGGATAAATGCAAGCGGGATCTGAAGGCCTTAGGAATGGATCTCAACAGATGGGAAACCCTGATATCTGAGCATTCAGCCTGGAGGCAGGCGGTGCAGCATGGCCTCTCCCAATTTGAAGAGACACTTGTTCAGCAGGCCGAGGCAAAGAGGCAGCCCCGAAACCAGCAAAATCAGGGAGCTGGACAGGGATCAGATTGTATTTGTCTTCAGTGTGGAAGGGATTGTCACTCTCGAATTGGCCTTCTCAGCCACACTAGACGCTGTCCAAAGCATGTTACCATAGTCTCTTGAGACTGAAGGATGCCTACAACTTTGCTTCAGATGATAGATACGTAAGATATAGACAATGGACTGGGGAAAAGACAAGTAGGTAAAGCTGGGGAAGATGGCTACAATTTCCCAACCTTGGCCTGACATGGAGTCATGTAATAGGAGAAAAAAGCAGAAAAGAAGTACCATCAGACACCAACCTAAGAAAAACCAACTCATGTTCCCTCCCTCTCAACTTACAAGTAAGCATGCAAGAATCATTAACTTTAAAGAACAGTGAACCATTGCTCCATTAAACAGCTGTGGTTTGGAATACAATCTTGGGGTGAGAGCATAGGGTGCATGTCCCACACATAAGAGGGACAGGTGGCCAAAATGGACATTACAAGGTCATGGAAGTATATTAACTGTTAACTTTTTATTTTCCTCTGAAAATAGAAGTCATTTGCCTTGCAAAGTGGCTGTAACTGCACATAAGTTCTGGGTGGCTCCTAGCAACAGGAGTGGTGAATATTAGTAACTGTACATAGGGGAAAAATAGTCCTGTGGAATGTGTCAGGAACATGAAAATTCACATTAATGACTTACTAGAAGAATGGCCTACGATGCAGTTGAAAGCCCAGATACCTGCTGCTCAGAGGCCTAGCAAGGACAGCCAGCCAAGGCAGGTGGCACCATGATTGCAGATTTACATTGCCTTTTCATCTGCTGTGCTTAGCAGTGCAGATTTGCACAGGAGTAGAACCAGATGAAAGCCCCCGCAAAGAAAAAAGCAGATGTAGTGTTAGCTCCTGCATGGTGACACTTACGAGACCATACTCACAGGAGGATGGTGGCCAACAGGTACTAGGCCTTGTCCATAAAATTACAACTGCTTTTAAATTCTACCATTGGATCAGTGTTCACTATTCATGTTAGGTTGAGTTTGGAGAGAAAGCCATAAATTACAAATCAGTAAACAAGATAGCAGTCACCTTATTAGCTATTCTTCACTCAATTCAATTGTTGTTTTTCTAATAGTACATATCTGACCAGCCAGAAGCCAAGAAGTTTGCATGGAGAAGCAGAAAATTCCAATTTCAGAAGAAAGGCTCCCTAATTTTCAGAATCAGACTTTCTGAAAAATCAACCCCAACATCCCAGTGCAGACGAGGAGTTATACAATCATCATACCTGTAGAGATTGTATAATAATGCAGACAACGATCATACTGAAGGCCTAGTGCTTTCCACTGAGTAAAAGAGCTCCTAAATGTCTCTTCTGTTCTTACCAAAGTTCTAGGGTGAATCTACTTTTTACAAGTGTATGCTTCATATTGCCTCATTCACAGAACATCAGAAAGCTACAAACCTAATATAAGGCTGTGAAAATATAAGCAGATCAAAAATAATTTATTTATTTATTTATTGTATTTATACCCCGCCTATCTAGTCATTTCGACCACTCTAGGCGGCTAGAATTCCTGCAATGACTATCTCTTTGAATTCCTGCTTAAATTTGCACATGAAAAACTTGTATCACTGAATACTTACCGTACACTATGTGTTGCCTTATCTTTATAGGCTTTGATTGTCTCATTAGGATTGTTCTTTTTTCTTTTTTGTTGACTCTATGCTATATTTATATTTTATAAACTGCCCCTAGTAGTGATTTCACTAAGTTGGACGGTCTATAAGCTAAATAAACAAAATATTTACGTAAACAAGTAACAAAGAAATAGTAGACATTGATAGACACACAGATGTAACAATCAATGTCCATAATTTTATTAGATTAAACCTTTTTTTATAGAGTGGAATTGTAGCTTCCAAAATATATAGCATGCTATTTTTCATTAGTAACATATTAATCATATACTATGCATCTCCAATTTAACTGATTATAAATACAGAGGGTGCTAAATGTTTGACAGATGTCACAAAAATCACAATTATGCACAAATGAACAGTTTATCGTGTGAATCCCTCCACTCTGGATTTAACACTATGGTGTGAGTTGTGTGCTCCATTCCTCTTCTCTTAAGCAGCACACCCCCGTAGAATTTCAGTCAATAACAAAGTGCATATTCTAAAGCATGTGGATCTTCATCTTTTATACAGCCACTGTTGAGCAGATGGACATTACCATGCAGGAATTCCGATTATGATCAGCTCATATACCTTTCCTTAACAGAACCATTACATTTTACAGAGAAAAATTAAAAAAGTTCAACTGGTTCAAATGAAGAGCTCGTTTGCTATTCACACTGTCTCAAGAACACTTGCCATTTCCTTGAACTTATTGTAGAAGTTCTAAAATGGAGAAAAGAAAAAGGTACATAAATATTTGCACTGAGACTATGAAATGTAGTATCTAGATGTCCACCCTGTCTGTGTCAGCTCCAAGTCCCGCCCACAGCTATTTCACTCTGCAACAGTTTGTGCATTACAGCTTTCCTTTTCATATGCAAATTTCCTGCATTGTCTCTTTATGGAACCAACTGTAGCAGCCAGCTAGGTCTTTGCACCAGCATTTTCAGGTTTTGCTCACATCCAGAGAATTTATGAACTCATTTTTAACTATAGTTGTCAAGAATGGTTTACAGCTAGCTAGAGTCCCAGTGAAACTGCTGCTACAGATGTCATATCATACCATGGTTGCTTTTGAAAAAGGAAGGAGGAGCCATGTGCAGAGAAAGGTGTGTACTCACAGTCCACACCAGGCCATAATGCAACAGTAAGCACGTCACATTTGCCACAACTCTGTCAAACTCTATTTTAGTTCTTTGATATACAGTGGTGCCTCGCATAACGAGCGTACCGTTTAACGACAAATCCGCATAGTGATCTATTTTTTTAGATTGCTAATGCGATCGCATTGCGATGTTTTAATGGGTAAAACATTGCATTGCGATGATCGGTAAGCGTTTCGCTTACCAATCTTCGCATTGCGATGTTTCTAAAACAGCTGATCGGCGGTTCCAAAATGGCCGCCGAGTGCCCAAAATGGCCACCGCAACCATTTTCACACCCTGCCCTCGCTTATCAAGGGCGCGAAAATGGCGGCGCTACGGAGGAACTTCGCTGAACGGTGAGTTTGAGCTCCACAGGAATGCATTAAACGAAGTTTAATGCATTCCTATGGCTTTTTCCGTTCCGTTTAGCAATGTTTCCTCATAGCGATGATTAATCCAGAACGGATTAATGTCGCTATGCGGGGCACCACTGTATACATATTTCTCTACATGCTGTAATACATAAATGTGTAATAAACATGTAACTGCAGAACATCACTTTGTGTTAACTTTCACTAACGAGGCAAATAGAAACAAGAAAATGCATTCTCTATTCACATGTGACGTGCAAAACAAGCATAGTTCTCAACAGCTAACAGCTCAGTAGTTAACCTTTGGCAGACCATATTCCTTCAACCTAACCTCAAGGGGTTTCTCAGATTACATCGAATTAAACCACTTGCATATGGGGAAGTTCTGTAAAAATAGTAAACAATGTGTGATTATTAATAGCAAAATGACTGCCATTATGACCCACATGAGCACAGCTATCATAATAAGATTTCATAGATAGAGGGCATATATCTATTCATTATAAAAAGAGAGATACAAGTAAGTCTATCATGAACACACAGCCTTTAATAAGAAACTACTTAGGGACTAGCTGAAAAGAACAGACATTGCATTCAGCAGGATCAGGTTTGAAACTAGAGGTGTAAAACACTTCAGATCAGAAGTAGCAACAACAAATAAAAAAACAAAGCCAGCGATTACTGTATTGTATGGTACAATATAACAAAAGGAAATCTAATAAAAATAATTTTAAAACATAATTCAGCTATTTCCATTGTCCTGGGTTCTTACTGCTTATATTCTCTGGAGCTTTTAAACTGGTATGGAAGTTTATAGAAGACGGATGCCTTTACCAAGACTTACTTAAAATGTACCATTTCAAACTGATTCATAAGTGTGAACATTTTGTTCTGTTTCATGTTACAGAGTTGACTTATAACAATATGTACACACCTGTAATAGACATCAAAGTATATGAAAGCTGACTACAAACCTGAAATTGTGGAACTGTCATTTCAAAAGTTTTGTTTGTGATGTGTCCTGAAGCATCTGCCACTTTTACTGCTATTGTCACATAAGGGGATTTCAAAGATTTACAGCTGTCAGAGCTGACCGTCACCCCCAACTTCCACTGAAAATCAATAAGCTGCAAGACATACAAATATTTTAGGTGCTTGCTGTTGCAATCAAAGTGATTCTGAGGAACGTAAACATACTAAGTGGCATGTTTAAACCTAACGCCAAAGGATGGTTTGGAATTCCATGAATACATAGGCTTAGGAGTGCTCTCGAATCCCCTGCCTCCTTCCTCAGATTCCTTTCCCTATTTCCTGGCTCAGAGCAGAACAGAAATTTGCAGATTTACAAGCTAAGTTTGTGCTGGATCCTAATCAAGCCTGCTGGATCTTTGTGTTCTAAATCACAATTACATGCAGCCTTTAGAACAGACAAAAGTCTTCCTTACAGTTATCCTTAAAAGGAGAGAGTCCATAGAGGAAGGGGAAAAAAACACTTTAGGGAAACTAAAACCAGTAATGTTCTAATTCACCAATCTGCTAAACTGAGGAGCTGCAAGATGGCTTGAAACACAATTTGACACCCAGTATACATATTCTGTAATTCTGAGTTACATGAAAGCTATATTCTTCACATAAGTCAAGAAGTTTTTATACCATAGTCAGAACCTGTTCCTAAAATATAAGTTAACTCTGGATAATGTTCTGGACAACTGGACAACTAGGACATTATTTTTGTTTGTGCTATAGCCCCACCTTCTCCATCATTGCTTTTTTCATGTGAAAGGAGTGGCTGAAATCCAGTAGTAAGTCACAACTAGAGTAGACTGATTGAATCAATGGATCTTATCGAGGAGTTGATTAATCAAATCCAGAAATAATTCAATGAGCCTACTCTAGTTGTGACTTACTACTGGGTTTCAGCCTTTGCATCTGAAGACCCTCTGGGATTCAGGGAACACCTGTTATGCAGAATCTTCATGCTTATAGAGCAAAGTGAAGTATGCTGCTTCTATACTGCCCCATAGTGCTTAGAGCACTCTATGGGCAGTTTACAATTTAAATATGTAGATTAAACATTGCATCTGCAAGCAAGCTGGGTACTCAATTTATTGAACTTAGAAGGAAGACTGAATCAACCTTGAGCTGGCTACCTGACTGAATGCTGGTCATGAGTGGAGTCTTGACTGTAGAACTGCAGTTTGACCACTGTGCCACAAGGCTCATGGCACAAGATTTCCTCTTAATATACATCACCAACATGATAAGAGCAATGACAGAGGCTGGAGCTATTGTACTTTCCTGCTGACAGCGGTAAGACCGATATCTTTGCCTAGAGTGGTCGTATTGACCAGATAGGCGGGGTATAAATCAATCAATCAATCAATCGATCTTCAGTCTACTGAATGATTTCCTTGTCAAGTTTCCCTTCCTTGGAACATCCACATGCCTGCAATATCCTTTGAGGACCCCAGTGGAATTTACTTCAAATTTCACTTCAAATAGCCGTTCTCTCTTTTCAGAACTCCACCCTTATGCTAGAACAACATCTAGCCAATCAGCACATTACATTGAATAAAGAATTCTGGGGCTATAAATATTAAAAGGGCTTTGACCTGCACACCCATCTCACTATGTCAAGTTTCTTCAGCCACGTGAGAAGCAGTATGTTATTACACCTGTGGTCAAATTGTGTGGTAAAAATGTTAAGAGTCACCTTGGATTGTAAAAATCCACCCCAGAATAGTTTTCCCACCAACATGGCCAGACATCAATACATGAGGCAGGGGGTGGACTTTGCTTAATCTTAATTACCTTCGGAGGCTCTCCAACATATTCAGACAAATTTAATAATATTATAGAAAGAATTTCAAAGATAGATACCAGGCAGAATCTAATGGGTTTCTCAGTGCCATCAGAACACAGTGCTATTCAGTGTTCATTATACAGTAAGTAAATAAAGATTCTCAAGAAAAATTATGCAGCTGGACATTTTACTCACTTCCATTTTCCACAGAAAGCATTCCGGTATTATCTTCATCAAAATAAATACATGTTTACCTGACCAACAGCCACCACATTCTTTGCATTTTCTGCTACTGTGATGGCTCTTCCCTGTTCATTCCATACGTGTCGAATAACCTGTACCGCTTGTTTTGGCAGAGAACTGACTGTATGGCCCAGTCTGGTAGAGAGCTCTTCTGAGGAGAGTTTATTTTTTGCTGCTGTGCTATAAACAGAGAGGAGGAGGAGGAGACAGAAAGGTAAAGAAGACTCGTAACTGAGAGATTTTAAATAGTAAAACTGGATTTTAAAATTGTTTTCACTCAAGAAAATGGCTACTAATTTTAGTTTTGTTTAAAATTGAATACTTTATTAATCATAACTGTAACACAGTTTGCCTGTGATTATTCAATTAAATCCTTGGAAATAACAAATACCATGGCATAGATTAAAAAGAAATGCAGTAGTTTGTTTTGCACCAGTGGTTTTAGAGTTGTCAGACTTCCAAGGACCCTTTCTTCCTTGACATATCTGTCTTAAGAACATCCATTCTGTAAAACTTCTCCTAATTGTAGAAAGTCGTGAGGTCTAATCCAGGGTGCCAGAGCAGATGTCACTACTCTGCATGAACCTGTACCGGCCATTAATATGCTTGCAAACGCAGCTTGCAAAGAAAAATGTGGTTGATTAATATGGACCTTCCTTATGAATTAAAAACTGTGGAAACTACTGTTCCTGTCCATCAGCTGAGCAGGTCTCTGAAACCTTCCCTAAGCCCTAAGTTATGGGGAGAACATTTGCTTTATGCAGATCTGCACATGCAAGATATCAGGTAGAGTTAATGAAACCTCTGAGTCAGTAGAACTAAAAATATTCTGTCTGGTTGCATTTAGTTTTCTACAGCTCTTAACCCAGCTGAATTACACAAGTGCAGAAGGGCAATTGTTTAAACAGCTCCCAAGTTCCATCAGGCTCCACATTGCATGCCCAGTCTTAGACTCATTTCAATTACATGATTGGATGCACTGGCCCAGAACAAAGGAGCATTTACACTATTCCTCTTACACTCCAAAGAGGATCCTTGCCTGTCTTTGTACTGAGGAGAATTCAACACTGCAGTCTGTAGTTTCCTCCTTTCCATTAAAAAAGAGGTTAGCAGAGCCAAAAACAATCCAAAGAGCCATTTGTCTTATTTGTGAGTTCATATTAAACCAAATTTTTCATAGCCTGGCAAAATGCATATCTATGATTTCCACAAGGATATCCTGAGGTAAAAAGCAGGTTCAACACTTTCTATCAGGACTGTAAGAAAAATAACTGTTTTTTTTAAATTTACCAAAGCATAACTTACATTGAAAATACTTTCTAAAACTCAAGAAGACCCAGTGTGATGTAGTAAATATACTGATGGACTAAAATTCAGGAGACGTAGGTTCAAATCTCTGGTCAGCCATGGAAACTCACTGAGGGGGTGGAACTGGTAAAACAACTCCTCAAACATAGCACATGGCTTGAAAACTTTATCAGTCACCACATGTTGGATGCAACTTGACAACATATAACATGCAGGTCAAATATTATTCTAGAATTCATCACCACCATCTTAGAACTGCAGACCTGTCAAGGAGGCACAGCAGGAAATCAAACTCCTAATGTCTGAATCCACAGCCAGACACCTACTAGTTGCCTTGCTGCCCCACTGCAAGTCCTCCATGACAGATACCTAAACCACTGAGCTATGCTATGTACAGCAGAAACTAACAGTCATGTATGTCAAGAGCCGTTAAAGAGGAATCAAGGACTGCCTTTGCTTACCTGAATATAAATGAAATAGCATTAACTACTTTTGCCAGGTCACTAGCAACTATTTCAATCCCTGCTGCTTGAAATCTCTGGAAAATAAACACAATTCACAGGATTGGGGGGAAAAGGAGAAAGAGAGAGATTGTCACCTCTTTATAGTACTGTTTTCATATTACTAGAAAAACAAAAACAAAACAGTTTACCTGACACAGCTCAATTGTATTTACAGCTGGGATCTGGCACTGTAGATACTGAATAACCTGTTCACACTAGACAAAAAAAAAGGCAAGGAAAAAAGGCAGATTTTAATGGTTGTGGAAAAACTATAACTAAAAAGCATATATTTTTCCTAAAAAGAAATTATATTCCTTTGCTTTCAGTATAGCTACATGAACATTGAAATTATAGCAAACAAACCCCTAAACTCTAATTCTTTTTCTTTTTAATTACATGCTCTCAAATGAATTCTGATTTGCAGCATCCTTTTTCAGGGTTTATTTTATTTTATTTTATTTATTTGTCCCCCGCCCATCTGGTCTAAAAGACCACTCTAGGTGGCTGGGTTTCCTGGTATAGAGCACTCCGAAGTGATTTACCATTTCTTTCTTCTGGGAGTACTCTGGGACTAGGAAGCTTGTCCAAGGCTACAACAAGTTGGCTGTTCCCCCAGGAGGCACAATGGGGAATCAGACTTCTGGCCTCTGGATCTGCTGCCAGGTACCCAGTTCTGTGAGCTATCCAGACAGCTCCCTGGCTCAAAACACATGGTGCTCTAGAATGGTAAATTCAAATAACTGAAGATCAATTATTTAGCAACTGTATAGACTGGAAAGCCTTGGCTAATCAACTTTCACAGTTCACTTACACTTGCAAGCTTTAATAAGTACAACAACCCACCATTCTTTAATTAGTAGAGGTACAGTGAAATCAATGAGGCAAAGAATCCACGGTATACCTATTTTTAGTTGAATTTGGCTCTTGTATGTCACAGAAAATAAGGATATCCATTTGTTTCTTCTGTCAACTTCCATACATCTGAGTACCACCCAAACTGCACACACAGAGGGGAGCCATTGTATCATGATCTCTTCCACCTCCAGTTTTGTAACTATCCTAAATGTGCAGCACGAAGAGTCTGAGGAGAGAACTGTCCTAAAGTAAGTCACAGTTAGAGTAGGCCCATTTCAATCAACTGATCATAAAGAGACATTACGTCACCACTGATAAAATGGGCCTGGATGTTATTTAGTTGTTAAGTCATGTCTGACTCTTCGTGACCGCATGGACCAGAGCATGCCAGGCCCTCCTATCTTCCACTGCCTCCCGGAGTTGGGTCAAAGTCATGTTGGTAGCTTCGATGACACTGTCCATCCACCCATCTCGTCCTCTGTCGTTCCCTTCTCCTCTTGCTATCACACTTTCCCAATATCAGGGTCTTTTCCAGGGAGCCTACTCTAGGGCAATCTACTAAACTAAGCAGCAGGATTTTCATCATTATATTTTGCATGCAAAGTCACATGATTCAGTATGCAAGAGATAACCCCTAGGGAGATTTCTTAATTTACAACAATTTGCTTGCATATGTTATGCCATTTGTGTAACGACACAACAGAATTTCAGCCATTAACTGATTAAAAAAGGGAAACACATTTTACTTACTAATTCTGCAAACAGATCTTGTGGTATTCTTTTAATTATATCACTTGTGCTGCCAAAATCTACAAAGTAAAGATATTCTGCAGTTATTCATAGTCATTTCTACTCATGATTCAATGTAAACAGGATTTTATTTGACCTTTAAACATTAATGTTATATTTTCCACTTTTTAAATGTACTGGCAATAAATACAGAGAGGTGGCCTGCTACTTATTAGCTGCAGCAAATGTGATAAATATTGACAAGTAAACCAAGCATGCCCTAGATCAGTGATGGCGAACCTATGGCATGTGTGCCACAGCTGGCACACGGAGCCCTTTCTGCCAGCACGTGAGCCATAAAGTCACCAGATTGCTACTCTTCCCCCTCCCCCCGCCAAACCTGAGCAGGCAACTGCAACTGCGGTGCTGGTGCCTGGACAGGCGGAGGGGTCAGGATCTGGAGCAGCTGGTGGATCTGGATTGGGGTCTCGAGGCACCTTCGTGCCCGGGATTCCCCCTTCCACCGCCACTTCCAGTTCTGCCACTGCCACGTCCACCCCCACCCCCACTTTTTGGGTTTTTTTCTCCAGTTTGGGCACACAAGCCCAAAAAGGTTCGCCACCACTGTCCTAGATATTCAGATTTAGTAAATATGGAATCTAGAAGAACAATGAAATTGAATTGTTTTGAAGAGAGGAATTCAGAAATACAAGTGGCATGTTTCACAGGAAATACTGAGATTGCTAAAGGAACATGGCAAGGATGTCCACTTTCCCCATTGCTTTTCATCATTTCATAGGAAATATTAAACAGAGAAATTAGACGGAATCAAAGAATACAAGGAACAAGGATTAATGTCAAAGTTTATAAACTTCAAGCCTTTGCAGATTGACTTCATGTGGATATCAGTTCAGGTTTGCTTGAAGTTTACTTTTTTTTTTTGGCCTTCTTTTCACTATGATAAATTCCAGTTTACTTTCTGTCTAGATACACTTTTAACTTGTTTTTTTTTTTAAGTTGCACTAGTCCATGCCCTCCCCCCTGTAACTACTAGCCATCTCAACATTTCTTGCTCCTCACAGAACACCTTTAAAGTTGGTTCTCTTATTTTTAAATGTAAAAGTAGCAGATAATAAACCAGGGAAACTGTCTTATGGACAAACGCTGGCTCTACTGCATGGAAAGAGGGATGAGCGCCGCGCCCTCGAGTGGGGCAGACACCACTGGACTAAAAATGTCAAGGGGAACCGTTACCTTTTACCTAGCAGATAATTTCTTTCAATGTCTGCTATCAATGGTATAACTTGACACTTTTATCTGGGAATAGATCTCCAGTGAATTTAACAGGAACTACATCCCATCGAACTGCATAGGAACCGACTGTAGATATCTGATATGGAAGCTGCGTGTCTGGACTTTTATCATACCACTGTTTCCAAATTAGGTCTGCAATCAGTCATACACAGAAAAAAAAGCTTCCGGCGGCCCCAAGAAAGCGGCTCCCCTCAACTCACCCCACGGCTCGCTCACCATCCCTGCAGCCATTGGCCTGAAGAGCCACGCCCTCCCTCTCTATCACCGCCTCTCAGGACGTGCCATCAGGAAGCCAGCCGTCCACAAACGGCGCCCCGATTGGCTATTTTAAAACCACTCCTAATCACACGAAGGGACCTTATTCGTCTGGAGCCTTTCCTCCTATCCAATAAAAAAAAGGCACCCGCCCCTAAGACTGACTAGAGACGGGTGCGTTGCAGGCGGCTGGGGGAAGCAGGGGATTGTCGCCTCCTGGAGAAGGGAAGGGCTGAATGTTTGGATACATTTCTGGGGGCCCAAATCTCGGGGAATCCTGCATCTCGCGAGATTCTTTCTTCGCCGAGTGACCCGCTGTGCCTAAGGCGCAGCCCTTGTTCGGTTGGCATTTGTTTGTCCCAGAGCAGGCAGTTTCCAGTGCTGGTCTTACCTGCTGCGTAGAGTCCCTCCGGCCCCTGTGCAGTGTGGCTTCTTGACATGCTCCGTGCTGTGGGACTTCTAAGTAGCCCGGGATGAGGCGGTGGGAAACCTGGGGGGGGGGGGTTACTTCCCTGCAGCTGCTTGAAATAAAGCTTCCTCATTGCTTTTCATTCCTTCAAATTACTGCCTTCCCCTTCTTTGCTTCTCTTCATGCACCCTACTTTCTCCTCTAAAAACCAAAGGAGGGGGAAAAATCCCTTGTTTTGTTTACAGTTCTTGAGGGTTTCCCTCACCTGCTAGTCTGTGATGCCTCTTTTGCCTGCTTTTGGACTTTATTGCCTTCATTGGAATCTCGCTCTGTGTGGGTTTTTTCCGCTGTTTCATCCCAGCATTTTTCTTGCTGCAGCTGCTTAATTTCTTTCCTCTTCAATGCAGTCGTTATCTCTACTCTTAGCAGTGATTTGCTTGGTTTTGTTTTTTTTTTCTCCCCCTCCTCTTGCCTCTCAGCGCCGCCCCCCCCCGGCTCGTCCTTTTTAAAAACTCATTTTTAATCCTGTGCTTCAAGTCCTCCTCATGCCGCATCCCCTTGCTCTAATTTTGCCTCCCTCCCACATTAAACGATTTAACTCTTTCTGCAGCTGCAGCTTTCTCCAGGACATTGCCGTTTTCCTTCTCACGTTAGAGTAACTCAATCTTCAAGTTTGATACTCTTTACAATCAATCCCGTTACAGTAAATCCCATTTAAAGTCACACCATTCACTCAGTAACAATGCGCTCCAGATCACAGAAATCTCTTTCACAGGTGGCAGATAGTGATGTGTATCCTTTTCTTGTCGCTGATCCTGAAGAAGCCATTTTGGACAAATGAACGTCAAAGGGAAACTCCATGAAATTGCTGAATCGCCAAGCATCAAGAAATTTCATTCTTTAACTTTCAACATAGTTTGTTTCTGGAATTTGTTAGAGGGTTGAATGGCTATCTATGCATTTCAGTATAAGGGACCTTATTATGTAAACTACCTTCAGAGACCTTTTGTCTTCAATAGTGACCTAGAAATGTTAAAAATCCATTAATACAGATATCATGTCTATCTGAAAACGGCTATGAAGGGCAATATGTATAGAACAGGCTGGGCAACTTATGACCCTCCAGAAGTTGTTATTCAAAGATTGTACAGAAAAATTACAAAACCAGATATACACATACATACTGATGGATCCAAGTGGTTTTCTTACAGCTCTTGGGGAGTTTTCTGTTGCCTCGGCAGGTGATCCTGTCGAAGCTCTGGCAGTTCTCTGAAATGGGAAAATGGCCAGGTAAGTAGAGCCAGGCAAGCCCCCTGGTTCACCAGGGAGCTGGCAGTGATGAAAAACGAGTAGGACGGAGACTAGAGCGATGATGGCGGAAAATTCGGAGTGAATCTGAACACAGGTTGGAGTCCATTTGAAGGCCTATTCCATGGCAGTGGCTGCAGCAAAGAAAAGGTTCTTTGCTGCTGCCATTGCGTCTGCACAAAGTCATCCAGCGGAGTTGTTTTGACTGGTCAAGGCTTAGTACATGCCCCACCAAAAGAACAAAATATCAACCACTCCACAACCCGCTTAACCCAAAATTATTAGTGTATGGTCTTCTTGTCAGTAGTCTGGCAAGAAGTCTCTCCTGTCAGTAGTCTCTCCTTTCATGGTCCCTCTCCCCAGGATATAAAGAACAGTAACCCATTTGGGTAACACATGTTACTGCACTGCAAATCCCACCATCCCTCAGCACTGGCTCTCCTGATTTCAGATGACTGGAGTTGCGGTTCCATAGTGTTTGGACAGTCATACACTACAAGAGCCTGGAGATAAGGGAGCACTAGTCCAGAGCAGGACACAGTTGGTTTTTAGATTACAAATCCCAGACCACCATCACCACTTCTGTCAATGTGGTGACCACGCCATCTGGGGTGTATTCATTGAAGTCTAAAACAGCGAGATTCTTAAGCTCTAGGTTCAGGTAAAGGTAAAGGTTCCCCTTGACATTTTCAGTCCACTCGTGTCCAACTTTAGGGGGCGGTGCTCATCCCGCTTTTCAAGCCGTAGAGCCAGCGCCTGTCCGAAGACCGTTTTCCGTTGTCACGTGGCCAGCGTGACTAGGGAACGCTGTTTTACCTTCCCACCGAGATGGTACCTATTTATCTACTCGCAGTTACGTGCTTTCAAACTGCTAGGTTGGCAAGGAGCTGGGACAAAGCAACGGGAGCTCACTCCGTTGTGTGGATTCGATCTTATGACTGCTGGTCTTCTGACCCTGCAGCACAGGCTTCTGCGGTTTAGCCCACAGCGCCACCATTACAGTGGGAAAAAATGAGGTCAATTGCATATTATACTTAATAATAATTTTGAAAAATTATGAATTTATGTAACTATTATTGAGTTCTTGAAGGATTTTTTTTACCAAGGAGAAGTTTTATAAGGGAGGAAGCAATACACTGTACAGTGCATTGCTGTCACAGTTATAGTTGCCTATTTCCTTGGACTACTATCATGGATGGCCCTTTCCACAATCAGCCAGTTGGAAACTTTCCTGCCCACCATTTCCTTCTACACACCTGCTCTTTTGACTTCACTAAGGCAAAGTCCCTGGTCTCAATTTCTGACCCTGAAGTCCCTAGGAATGAGGTAATGTTGACTTGGTAACCCCAGCCTGGCAACTTCTAAAATAATGTGAGTGCACTTGTGTACCTAAATTAGGGCTGCTCTTTGAAAGACAGATTAGTGGTTTCCTGTGTGACATGCTCCCTGAAGAAATACCATCCTAGGTGGATGAGAGGACCAAAGCACAATTATAGCTGGGTTCAGAAAACAGGGAAGAAAAGCTTTGAAGAGAACATTTTTGCAACCTTGCTGATTCATTCATAAAATCATCAAAACACTGACAGGGCAATGCCTTAACAAGGACTCAGCTAAAAGTTACCAAATAACCAGCAGACTATGTTGGGCTCCTTTTCAGGCTTCATGGTTTGTTAAACAAATACAGTAAGAAGGGGAAACTTGGGAAGGGGACTGGGCTCTCACAGAAAAGGCCTTGTGCAGTATATGGTATCTGCTATCCGGCTGCATCTGAATTAGTGACCCTGCTCCCCAGTGAATTCAGTCTGGGATGTAAACCCAGGTTACCTGAGTCTTAACCAATCACTCTATCCCTGACACCACACTGGCTCTTAAAATACTTCTTTCAGAACTAAAACAATATTTCCAATACAAGTACTTCAAAAGATTAGGTGTTCTGGTGCCATAAAAATCTTTGTTTTTGCTATAATTATTTTGAAAGCACATTTTCTTATTCCAGCAATAATCTGCATTACACACTAAAGATCATGGCTAAGATTATGAGTGCATCTTGAATCTATTGTAGCAACTATAAATGTAACTAAAATCATAATTATACATCCCTTATTGCATTACAACTGTAATGTGACCAAGTACAGTGCATTGCTGTCACCTTTGCTAATTGCAAATGAATTACAAGTTACTGGTTATTTTAGACAGCCCATGTAGTGTAGCAGCCAGAGTAATCAGGCTGACTCAGGAGACCTGAGTCCAAATCTCTGCTTGCTATGGAAGCTCACTAAGGAGCAGCAGTGGTCAACCACCTGTACTTGAACATTGCAGATTAGGTTCACTATAAGGCAGAAGCAACATGCTGACACATAATAACTGATTATTTGTAGCTAGGCCCTGCAAAGATTTGAATAGAGTTACTTCAGATATGATTCCCTTCCCCCCTCCCCTGGAGCTACAAATTTATTGAACAGCAAAGCATTTTTCTGCTAAGGTTCTTTTTGTAGTGGTAATACTAGCTGTTGTGTTAGATTCAAAGACTATCCATGCCGTGCTCTGAAAACGCTTGTGTATCACATGATGTCCATCTGTTAGGTTTGTCCCAAACCAAGCTCAAACACGAAACAGTGATAATTTAAGGAACAATGCACATAATATAATGGCTTTAATATGCAGTTCATGGCAATACACCCTCACCTCATATTATGATAAATCTGTCTGATACCTAATGCTCCATTTAGTTAAGGTTAAGTTGATTGCAACAGACCTATCTCTTTGATTCCCTAATACTGCATTTAATTAAGACTAAGTTGATTATATCACTGGCAAAAGAAACTATAGATAATTTTTTAAAAGTTCACACGTCATAAGACACATGCTACTAAATGGTGTTTGTTGCACTGAGGACCAGAAGGGGGAAGTCATCCTCAAACATCTGAGGACGTGCAGAAAACACCTCTAAAGGCTTGTCATTGGTCTGGTTCCCTCTCTGTGTCACATCATTGCAGTTTTAAAAGTGCAGATTGTTTCTTCCCATTTCATACATTGCCACAAAAAACTGTGGTGTCATGTAAAAGTGTGGATCGACATACCAAATAACCTACAGATAACAATAGCTAAAATATCACTGGCATGTATTAATTTACAACATATTAATTAAAAATGAATAGACAGAAGGAAGTACTGCTGTCAACAGCTATTACTCAGGATTATCAGGTAATGCCAGGTGGCATTATGCTCAGGTGGTTCTTCAGTATTGACTACTGGAAACTGGGATTAATAAATAGGAGCTGAATCATATCTTAATGACACTGTGGCTTCCTATGAAGCAGTGTTGCTCAATGAAAAGTCCTGCTTAGACAAGTGTGTGGCAATCACACCTTCACACCTGTCAAATGCTTTTAACCTTAGCAGGAGGAGCTACCTTATTGTCATGACCAGGCCCATAGACAGAGGCCAATATACGCCTTTGTATGGGTCAAGGAAACAATGGCTGTTCTCAGATTATGGGGTTTCTGAAAGAATTTAACTGGCCATGGTTCGAATCAGAAACCTCTAGGTTAGTTGGCCTCTTTTTTGTGGCCTGACTCAACAGTGCTCTTCTTACACAACTGCTTTGGTTGAAAACATCAGTACTGTATATTATGCACAATAAAACAGAAGTGTGGTGGCACTTTTAACATTAAGTACTTTTCCCTTCCCCCAAACATAGGGACCACAGCATAGGCACATCTTTTTAAAAATAAATATATTCAAGTATTTTATATAGGTTGGGGACTTTTTTGTACTTGACACGTTAGCTGCGCGGAAAACACCGTACAGTATATCCGGACCGCGCCCCCAAACGACTACATCTATTTTTTTTGTAGATGCCCGTCGCAAGGCCCGCTGCTCGCCCCTTGTTTTACTCCCGGAGATTACCACATCGGGATCCGAGCCCCTTTAAAAAGCTCAAGCTCTGCCCCCTAGAGCCAGGAGGATGTCTCTGCAGCCTTCTCAGCAGACACGCCTCCCTTCATCGGGGCCGAGCCAGTGGCGCGGGAGATCTCATTGAGGGCCATAGAGGGGGCCATTTTGGAAAGCGATCTAAAATCCGATGGGTCACCGATCTTACTCTCCTTTCCCAATTAAGAAAAATTTTTCCGACGGAGATAGCAGATATTTCTAATAGAGACAGAGAAAAACACGAGGCCCTGGAGAAAAAAAAGCGCGGGGCGAAGGGCAGGTGGATGCGTAACCTCCCCCCGCCCCGTGTGGAATTGGTGCAGCCCATGTCGTGTTCGGGAGACGGGCGAGCGGGGCGGGGCAAAAGGCTGGCTGGCGAGGTGGTGCTGTCAAAGCACGGGCGCTTCGGTCCAGCGCTTGCCGAAGAGAACCCTTTCCACCCCCGCCCCGCGAGGATCCCTCCCGTCGGGTCGCCGAGACGCTCACAGCCATGGACGCCCACCGCTGGCTGCCGCTGGAGGCGAATCCCGACGTGAGGACGGGAGCGGGGGATGGGACGGGAAGGAGAGGCGTGGCTCGCCTTGGCTTGGCTTGGCTTGGCAGGGTGCAGCCGGGGTGGGGGGTGCGGGGGTGGGCGGCGGCGGAGGCGGCGCGGCGTCCGTGCGGGCAGGATAGGTCGGCAGGCAGGCAATCGGGCTCGGCATGTAGGAAGAAAGCGGGGACGGGGACGGAGAGAGAAGGGGGGCATCGGAGAGGGCCGGCCAAGGAAGGGGATCGAAAAGCCGCTGTAAGGAGGAGGTTTGCCAGGGCGGATCTTTCTTTCTTTAAAATACTTTTACCCCGCCTTTCTCCTTGAAAAGGACCCAAGGCGGCTAACAGCAATGAACAACAACATTGTTGGTGGGGGGGGGGAGTGAGAGAAAGAATGTGGTCGCTTTTAAGGTGGGGTTTCCTTAGTTTAGGACCAGCAGGTTTACTCATGTTCGTCTGTGTTCTTTTTTTTTTCCAGGTCACCAACCAGGTGAGCAGCCTTTTCGTTTCCCTCACACCGCAGGTTTGCTTGCCCCATATTCGTAGGTGTGCTGCCAGAATGTACCCCCCTTTGTGGGCTCTTGTGCCTCCTGCTTTATATTTGTGTGCCCAGGCGTACATGTGTTCTGTATGTGGCCGGTACTGTGTGTGCTTTGTCATTTCTGCAAACTGAAGCATTTGCTGAAGGGAGCTGTAGTCCATGAAAGCTAATGTCTCAGTACAGTACTGTACACACATGCATAAATCTTTAAAGTGCTACAGTACTTGTATTTTAACAGATTAAAAGTTAAGATTGCTCCCTCTCTTCCCTGTTGTAGGTACTGCTAGCTCATGTACAACAGTCAACACTTCTGTTCCTCTTTGCAGGTTGCTCATTTCATTATAGATAGTATCCAATTTTAGCAATTAAAGTTTAGGGAAAAAGAAACTCATTGTGAAAAGCAAACATTTACACTACTCATCCCAAGCTGTGGCTACCCTCCAAATATTTTGCACTACAACTCCCACAATTCCTTATTCTTCAATCTATGAGTTGAAACTGATGGAATCCATAGCATCATCTTTGGGGAAAACTGATGCGTAGTGTTCTTAATTGTTGCTAGATGTGATATCCCAGATTAAATAAGTATCATTATCAGACTAGCCTTAAATATGTATATGTTGCAGCAAAATGGTGTGTGAAAAGAGTTCTGTTTCTCCTTGAAGCTGGATGAGTAATGTAAGAAATTGATCTCTTCTCTTCCCCCACTTAGTCAGACAAAAAAAAAATCTTTGGTTACAATTTCATGGACCAGTGTACTTAAAGATCTGCTTATGACAATTGTACACTGTAATTGTTTTAAAACCGATAGTATGAGTAACAGTTTAAAGTATAGGCCTTCCTAGGCAGCTGGTTGTGGTTCCTTCGTTTAATCTTCTCTACTTGTTCTCAAACCTAATTGCTTCTATAATGTCCTGTTTTGGTTTATGTCAGTCCCCCCCTCCCTTTTAATTTGCCTTACCCCCTTTCATAACTTTGACCAGTTACAGAGTGGCCTTTGGGCAGACAGGTATACAAATGGAACAAAATAAATTAAGAAATACATACATACTTAAGCTGCCTCCCCAGTGACCATATCATTTCTGTATTCTGCCATACCTATTGTACTTCTCACTTTGTTCTGTATGACTAGTATTAAGAAAGGAAATGTGCTTCCTGAATACTTAAGCAATATCTCAGTTTTGCTGTGATGGATAACAATTAAAAGATGATGAAGTTGATGTGGGAGGAGGAAGTTTATTTTGGTCAATATGTGCATACAAAAGAGGAGGAAGAGGAGTGCATTTTAAAAGAAGGAAAGGCAATATCCATCATGCCCCACTTGCTAGCCATAGAGAACACCACCCATTTATTTTCATTATGAATTTTTCTCCCTAACATAACATGGGAGAAACTGCTAGTTAACTAATTTAATCCTTCCCCAGCCTGGTATCTCCCCATATTTTGGACTACATTTCCCATCAACCTTTGACTACCATACTGCTGTGAACACATATGATTTGCAACTTAAACTAAGTCAGACCTGGTTAGTGTTTGAATGAGAGATCACCAGGGATCTCTGAATAAGTGAGACCAGAAAAGTAACTGGCATGAAAGTCTGGAGAAGCTTCTGCCAGCCAGAGTTGACAGTATTAGACTACATGGACCGATGCTCCGACTCTAAGGCAATTTCCTGTGATCCCATGAGCATGTTGGCTAGGGCTGATGGGGAGTTAAAATGAGTGTCCAAAATGACTTAAGGAGATCAGGTATTGGATAGGTATAAGGTCACCAAGAGGTGAAATTCTGTAGCGCAGTCCTTATGCAAGATGTGGAATCAAGAATCTAAACTGTGTTCAATCTGAGCCAAATATATAGATGATGAATAGGTTTATTTGAAAGGTGTTGCACAACACTGTACTGGAGAAGGCAAGAGGAAACAAAAAGATTGACTCGTATTCCAGTAATGAGAAATTTTGCATGGTAGACGAGTCTTTCTGGTGTGTTAAAAATCTAGTGCATCAGCATGTTGGTTCATGAAGGAACTTTCTTGTAGGCCAGTCTGGTGACTACGTTTTGTTTTACTTTTTGTGTAGATGTCCATGTAAACAACTATCATTATTTATACAAAGCTAGCAATGCACATTGTCCTTTAAGCAAGGGCATACATAAAAAAGCAAATGTTCCTGGCTCATGGATATATATAGTAAAAAAAAAGACAAATGAGAGATGAGGATGGCAGGGGTGAGACTTTGAGCAGGAGAAGTAAATGTATACTTAAGAGTGGTAAGATTAGGGACTAAGGCAAAGGCAAAAATGTGGATTTGTCTATGAAGGAGTTACTTTTTCATGTACCAATATTTCTCCAATCTGTGAGATTCCTGCCCTGCAAAACTGCAATTATCCTTGAAGAAAACTCCACTGTGACATCCCCCCTCCTTTGCCCATTTCAGAAGCCCAACTGTTATGAGTGGGCAGGGACTCCTTTGTATTTATGGTTGTCTATATAAGAGTCTTTGTGAGATTGATTATGTTTCTGTTATTCTTATGTAACCCCCCCTAGAAAGTTAGCCATGGAGTTAGTCATTGGGTCAAAAGACTATGCAATTTGAATGTGGTCTGCAGAGCAGCAGATCCCAATGTTAAATCAAAAGCTGCAGCTTTGACAGTTCTCAAAGGCTATTTGTTGTTCAGCTGCCAGAATCATAAACCCAAAGTACCACTAGGTGCCCACAATTAGAAGAGGTAGCCATATTCGTCTCTGCTAGCATATCAGGTTTAACAACAAAAGAAAAAGAAAAATCAAAGAAGACAAAATGTTGTGGAACCTTAGAAATTAATTGCTATATTTTCATCTGAGCTTTCATGAACCAAGTCCACTTTTTCAGACAAAAGAGTGTGATTACATGGCTATTTTTAATATAAAATATTGAATAGAATATTTTGGGGCTTTTTATAAAAATTTGCTATGTAATCTTATTCTTATGTCTGAGAAAGTGGACTTGATCCACAAAACTCATATTAAAATATAGGAATTAGCCTTTAAGGTGCCACAATGTTTTTGTCTTCTTTCATTTTCATTTTGTTTTTGGTCTGATGTACAATTAGCTGCAGAACTCTTTGGATTTTAGCCTCAGTTAAGCTGATCACTTGAAGGACAGATCCTGAAGCTGAGGCTCCAATACTTTGGCCATCTCATGACAAGAGAAGACTCCCTGGAAAAGACGCTGATGTTAGGAAAGTGTGAAGGCAGGAGGAGAAGGGGACAACAGAGGACGAGATAGTTGGACAGTGTCATGGAAGCTACCAACATGAATTTGATCCAACTCTGGGAGGCAGTGGAAGACAGGAGGGCCTGGCGTGCTCTGGTCCATGGGGTCACGAAGAGTCGGACATGACTTAATGACTAAACAACAACAAAAAGCTGACACTTGCTGTGCCAGAACAAATACACCTCTTCCTTGAACAAGAGTATTTAAGGGTACTTATTTATTTATTTATTTATTTATTTATTTGTTTGTTTGTTTGTTTGTTTGTTTGTTTGTTTATTTATTTATTTATTTATTTATTTATTTATTTATTTGATTTATATCCCACCCATCTGGTATATTTTACCACTCTGTTAATTAGAGCTTAAGCTTGCCTCTTTTTAGCAATCATCCTGCCCAAACAGCCACAACATAACATGTAAACTTGGTGAGAATTCTGTTAAAGTTTGATATATTAAGGATGTACCTACTGACAAAATGCATTTCTTTTTTTTTTAATCAGTTTCTCAGACAGCTAGGTATACATCCTAGCTGGCAGTTTGTAGATGTGTATGGTATGGATGCAGAACTGCTTAGTATGGTGCCAAGACCCGTGTGTGCTATTCTTCTACTCTTTCCAGTTACAGAAAAGGTAAATACTGTTGACTAAGAGTGGTCTTCCAATTTAAAAAATCATTTGCCTCTGAGGAGATTTTGTCCTCATTTATTGGATTTGGTGGACCAAGCATGGACATGATCATTCTTCTGTGAACCCCCTTCTCCCACATGATACTAGTGGTGAAGATGTCCTTATTTCTTAACCCCCTTATTTCTTATCTGCAAACTTTATAAAATTCTATTCTTGTTTTATAGTTCCCCAAAGCCATATAGACTAAGATGTGATAGTTATTTGAAATGTTCATTAGAATTTGTTCTTCAAATCGGCTGTATTGTCTTGCATGTGTTAATTTTTCTGTAACACTCCCCCTTTACACAAAAGCAGCATACAATGTATTCAGGCAGGTGTTTACAAACACATAAAAAGTTTCTAGCCTACACACTATATCTAGCCTGCTGGTTTAAATATAGCACTGGCCACATGCATTGTACATTAGGAATCTGAAATGTAGATCATTATATCACGTATAAAGGTTTTTTGCCTGCTTATGTGGGCACTGTTCTTTCTCTAGATGTGACAATTACAGGCCTGTACTGATGGCACTGCCTGCTTCTATAGGATCCAGTCACTGTGGTGTTTAAAAAGCTTATTTTTCCATAGTTTGATTAGGAGTCTCTTGTGAAGAAATATTTCTGTAAGGGTGGGGAACAATGAAGCCTTGGTATGTTGACCTTCAGTGTAGATAATCATAACTGTTTTTATAGCAGGCAGCACAGACCAAATAAAGTATTAATCTGTTGGAGATCCTCATAAAACTGCAGTGTTGAGCCGCTTAAATTAATTATTTCAGTTATGTTCTGAGGTACTAAAATACTATTCCATGCTAACCTGCTAATTGGATAGCAACTTAAATTGAATCAGCATTTTACGTAGTTCCAACAATTCCTTAAATATAGTGGCCAGAATCCTTTTGCCCAAACCTTGGGTGGACAGTATGTGGGCTCTGATATAGCCACCACCATCTCTGGTCTCCCGGCCCCCAAACTGTAAAATCTGATTGATTGATTTGCTGCCTTTCTTCTAAAGGATCCAAAGCAGCTTATAGTATTTAAAAGAAACAACGTTAAAAACAATTTTTTTACAATATTATAAAAGCATTAAACAAATATATCAAAACTCATAATAAGAACAATATTAAAAGCACAAGTAAAACATGTAATACAATGCTTCTTTAAAAAATCTCATTGATCATTTAAAGTTTGTGGAAGGTTAGCAGAGATGGGACCAGCCTGGGAAGGGAGTTCCAGAGTCTAGGTAGAGTGTTTGTCCTTGAGTGGCTGAGTTCCAATATCTAAGAAAGTTTCCCAGTTAGTAAAATATTTTACAACACCAAATTTATTTATATGTTGTATTTAAAGTACTTGGCAAGGGATGTTTGTTATCTAGAAATTACTTTTAAAAATATATCAAAATTTTCAAATGTTTCCCCAAATGTTTTCCTTTTCCACCTTTAGTATGAAACTTTCCGAACAGAAGAGGAAAAGAGAATAAGAGCTCAGGGTCAAGAAGTCAAACCATCAGTATATTTCATGAAACAATCAATCAGCAATGCCTGTGGAACTATTGGGCTCATTCATGCTATTGCAAACAACAGAGATAAAATTAACTTTGGTAAATATTAAGTCTTTACTATGCTGTTTTTGAGTGATTTGAAGGGTAGGTGGCACTCTTGAACTGCTCACCATGCATGACACACAGAAGGGAATTTGTAAACCAGCAAATCTTGCCTGAAATCCATTCTTTAAATAGTCACTATAGGGACGTGGTGGTGGTGCAGGCTAAACCGCAGAAGCCTGTGCTGCAGGGTCAGAAGACCAAGCAGTCATAAGAGGCTGAGGCTCCAGTACTTTGGCCATCTCATGAGAAGACTCGGCTCCCTGGAAAAGACCCTGATGTTGGGAAAGTGTGAAGGCAAGAGGAGAAGGGGACGACAGAGGAGGAGATGGTTGGACAGTGTCACTGAAGCTACCAGCATGAATTTGACCCAACTCTGGGAGGCAGTGGAAGACAGGAGGGCCTGGCGTGCTCTGGTTCATGAGGTCACGAAGAGTCGGACATGACTTAATGACTAAACAACAACAATAACATTTACTGTATTTAAGGATGAGCAGACCCATTGAGATAAATGGACTTGTTAGTCAGCACTCTGCAAGGCCCATGAATTTCAATGCATCTACTCTAGTTTGGATTCAGATTGAATTTAGTCCATTGGGTTTAAGATGTTAAAAACTTTGCTAGACCAACATAGTTTGAACTTTTCTTTCAGTGTCATTGTGTGTTGAATTATGAGGAAGTAATAAAATGCATATGCAATTAGCATAGTAAGGTTCTTATGGCAAGCTCAGGCAACATAGTTTAAATTTTTTTTTTCAATTTATTATAGAGGCAGACTCTTCACTGAAGAAGTTCCTAGATCATTCAACAGATATGAATCCTGAAGAGAGGGCCAAATACCTTGAAACCTACGAGGTCAGTATTTAACTTTCATTTATGCCTCTTCTTTCTTGTTTTCAACCATCCAAAGTGGCTTTTAATATGCAATCAACACTGAGATTAAAAATCATTTCTGTGATTGTGTTGACTGGAGGCCACATGTTTCTTCAGTGTGTCCAATGTAGTTGACCTATACAAAGCCTCTAACCATCTGTTTATGAACTCCCAAGTCTGTTATGAGGAGCCTGCTAGCATGTGAAATAATGTAACCTTTCTGGGGTTTAGACTGTTTTTATTTTGTGTTCTTCAAAGTCCTTTGCAGAGTTGCTGGTGTGTGGTATTCAGGCCACTTTCTTCACTCAGTGTGTGGCACCACTGAGCAACAACCACCTCCAGAATCCTTCACTAAACTTGAGGTTGCCGTTTAACTTGTAACGGGCTCCTTCCCCTGGGATATTCCTTTTACTAAACCAGGAAAACAGCCAATGTTTCAACTGTTGCTTAAGCAGTGGCAATGCTTATGGTTGATTTTAAACCGCCCTTTTGAAAGAATAAGAATACTCTTGGTGAAATATAAACAGCCTATGTTATTTTGCTGATACAACCTTTACTATGCGTACTGGTATTGCCCAGGGATATCATGTTATAATATTTGTGACAACTGAAACAGGATCAACAAATCCAAAGCGAAGTTTGTTTTAATACTCCCCAAAACATACAGTAAAACGGTTCAATTTTACAAACTGTTAACTTCATACAACACAGCTGAATCTTTTACTTCTCTCTTTCTTATGGTTTAAGCATAGTTCTTTTTATATGAATACTTTTACACAGATTCAGGGAAAATGCCTTGTATTTCCAGCTTCATAAAAATAGATGCTTCTCAGCACAACTCCTCAATAAACTTTCTTACATCTCTCTCACTCCTAGAATCAGAATTCACTCTAACTTAGCACAAACATTTCAACTGGACTGCTTCTAATGATAATAAAACTTAACCAAAATTGATTTCTTTTTCTTGCACATCCATACCAGAGGGATATACACATGACAGTATCAGCCAATCAGAAGACAGTTTCATGCATACACATTCATTTCTCCTTCTCAACTGGTTTTCACAGATACTCCTGGCACACATCAAGCTTATAACTGCCCATCAAACCCTGGTCATTCACAATGAATACCAATACATACCTATAGGCAAAATGTTGGATATATATAATTGTGCATTCTAGTACGTATGTATTTTTCATATAAGAATGGTCGACTAGTGTAATTTACATATTAGAACTTATGTTATCTATCAGATTTTGTTTGGTGTTAGCCAATGGATGTTAAATGGGTTAAGATAGATAAAGAAGTGACAGACGTTTTTCTGTTAGAAAGACTGTGTCATCTTTTAAGGTACTGTCTGTTAGGAGTTTGCTTGTCTGTTACTATGTCTAACAAGAATATGACAGGAAACTGTCATCAGTCTGTAAAGCACAAGTTTATATCAAGTACTGTACAAATGTTTCAATCATTTCTAGTTTATTCTACATACATGTTATACAGTAAACATTTTTGAAGTTTTACCAAGATTATGTGAATATTATTTTCAACTACTGCAACACACAAGGAAGAATACAATTTATACTCAATGTGGTTTTTTTATACTACACTTGAATCAAACTGAGTACAAACAGTGTACATTTTTAACATAGAATATGTACAATGTGAATCACCTTGAAGGGGTTCTCCACAGGATCCAAACATGACAAATGCAGTACCATGATTAAGCAGCATTCCTTCACTATGTATGGAATGAGCAGAATTTTGTGCTAAGTAAGTTAGGTCTTATCAAATAAGGTGGTAGGTCACTGGCCAGGATGGCAGCACAGAGGTTCATATATACTTGTCCAAGATGATAAACAGTAAAGTAGTTCTTAGTTATCCTTCATGTAATGAATACAAACATTCATGTAGTTTGAACATCTCAGGATAGCTCTTTAGATTTGTTGGAGTGTGAAAACCCAGAATTTTATGTGCACAAGCTGTCATTCATTGTTAGAAATCAGGTATGTACTGTGCCTTCAACTTGCAGTCCAATCACATGGTCAACAAAGGTTTTGATAATCAATATACTGAAGCATGTAGCCACTACTGTTGGTTTATAAAATGCTTAAAAGTGTTAGCAGACACGGGTATCAATCTAATGAATTCAAATGCATTTAGCCCTCCACTACCCAACATACAGACACTAGACAGTGTAACCCAACATACAGACACTAGACAGTCAGTTCAAGGGAAGTAACTGTACCACTCTGTTCAGTGTTGATCAGACCTCACCTGGAACTTTGATCAGACCTCATTTGGAACATCATGTTGAGTTCTAGGCATCACAGTCTGGGAAGGATTTAGATGTGCAGGGCCATGCCCAGAGGAGGGCAGCGAAACCATATGAAGAATGATTGAGGGAGCTGGGTTATGTTTAACCCAAAAAGAGCAGGCTAAGAAATGATATGGTAGATGCCTCTAAATATTTTTCTAAGTATAAGACTATACTTTTGTCTCAAATCTTTAGACCAAAATTTGAGGGTTGTCTTATACACGGAAGTAAGCTGAGGAGAAAAAGAAACAAGTGGAGGGGAAAGCACATATCAAAGTGATCCCTGTTTTCCCCTCCACTTGCTAAGCCTTAGCAAAAGGAAAGCAGGGATCAAAGCGCTGCAGGATGGCTTTGATCCTTGCTTTCCCCTCTGCTTACTAAGTCCCATGGGGCTTAGCAAAAGGAGGGGGAAAGGATCAAAGCAATCCCATGGCTGTATGAGGGGGAAAGGGATCAAAACGATCATGCAGTCACGGGATAGCTTTGATCCCTTTCCCCCTCCTTTTGCTAAGCCCCATGGGGCTTATCACGAAGGGAGAAAGCAGAGATCAAAGCAATCCTGCAGTGCTTTGATCCCTTTCCCACTAAACTTGCTAAGCCCCACTTAGATTTCTTAATTTTGGGTTAGAAAAGTGGGGGTGTCTTATACATGGGGGCATCTTATACATGGAAAAATATGGGTAGATGATGATGCAGAAGAAACAAGTTTCTTTTCTATTACTTCAGATGATATAGAACTTCCTAGACAATCCTTCCTGGATGGTGGTCTGTATGAAGCAGTGGACTGAAATTACAACAAAGGACGTTTCAGCTACATATAAGGAAGTATTTTCTGATGGCAGGAGCTACCTGACTAGGGAATGGGCTGTCTCAGAAGTTGGTGGACTGTCCTTCATTAGCAATTTTTAAACAGAGATTGGATGGTTCTTGATCAAGGATGCATTTTCTACTTCCTCGGTTTAACTGCTAATTTCAGTTGTTATATGACTTTATACCAGTGATAGTTGTATAAAACTTACAACTGTAATTGTAATTATGAAGTTTAGTGCATAAACTTATTATTTATCTTGAAATTTCAGGCTATTCGTGTTACTCATGAAACCAGTGCCCACGAAGGCCAGACTGAGGTACTGAATTTAATTCTCTTACTAAGACAGTTTTGAGCAGAGTTCTTCACTGTTGTAAAGACCTTGATGGGGAATCCCCCTTCTTTTGCCTCTCTGTGAAATGTTCCACTAGACTGCTAAAAATTATGGAAGAGCAGTATTGTACATAACACAGAACCAGGACAGGTGTTTTTAATGGGGCCACCAGTCTCATAATGTTCTGCTACTGGATTTTATCAGTTCAGATCATGAGCTGCAATTGTTGGTTCAAGTATCAGTTCACACCATAATCTGTTGGATCACAGTCTACTTTCTGTCTACTTAGCTGTTTCACCCATTCTGCTGTGATACAGAGAAACCCCAAGTCATGTTGTAATTGGTAAGAATTCCTAAAAACGTGTATCTGAAGAACTGCTCATGTTTAGGAAAGTAATATATGAATATTAAGGCAGAGTTTTTTTATTCTTTCAAACTTGTAGGCAATAATTTTCTTACAGTAGAGGTATTGTTCCTTGCCGTTCTTGCTCTTTCACCTGAACATAAATACTGTGCGCAGCATTAAGCATGCTTTTGACAGATGTGTGTGATCTTTCTAAGAGTAGAATATATATTTAGTACACTAAGAAACCTTGATCGTTATTTAAGTCCTTAGATATATTTACATTTGTTTATATAGCCTAATTCTGCTGTCTCCTTCTCCAGTCTTCTTTCGGAAATTTTTTGTTTTAAACAGTCGCCACTTTGAGATCCGTCACAGAGAATCCTGGGAGGCTCAAGCATTCCAAAACTTTGCTGTAACCTTTAACTATAAGTGGAATATTTGGGCAGGATACTTAGATTTGGGCAAGATGCTTGGGTTTTTGTCCCCCATTTTTACATGGCATCCCAGGTCTTTGGCATTGTGCCATGTCAGAAGAAATCACAACCCCAATGGTGTCTAAATGTTAATGCATTTTCTACCTTGTGTTCTTTAACTCATAATTGGTTATCTTGCAATAAAAGCTGGGTACAGAATAGCTGTCTACTAGCTGTTGCATTGTTGGGGTTCAGGCAATGGGCAGGCTGATGGGCTTTGTGGTGATCACCAGATAATGGATAGCAAAGAGTCTCTTAGCAATAGATAGAAGTCAGCCACACACACAGATGGATGTCTGCCAGCAGTACTCCTGGTGGGCGACTCAGTAAGGAAGCAGAATGAGAAGTCGTCTTCTTCTGCGATGTTCTCTTTCTCTGCCACCAGGAGACTGTCCTTTTATTAACATTACAAGGTCACAGGTAGTGACAGCATTACAGATAGTAGACAGGGTCCAGATAGGACAATGGTTACATTAGGGTTTGTCTGGGGAAAGCCTTCTGACTGGCCTAAGGAAAGGCCTCTATGCCAAGCTCTCTATGATAATGAGAAGGAGGGAGAATGATGGCAGCTCCTTCCCTCAGAAGCAGCCATGTGGCTTAGCAACCTTGGGAATGGCACCCCCACATTGCATCATCTTAAACTTTTTTTTAGAAAGAATGTTCTCCACTAGTGTACCCAAAACCCAGAAATGGAAAAAACATTATATGATCTTTAACATGTACTGTAATAATTGGTTTTAACTGCTTTGTAGAATTTCCATGATGTATTGGAGTTTTCTAAGCACTCCATCTTGTTATTTCTTAACTTCTATAGTATAAGTTGATCTAAAGCACATCTTTAATATTTTCAGGTTGCAGTTGTGTCCATCAGCAGTTTCTTCAGGAACTGAAAATTCTTTCCAGCATGTATAGCCAATACTCTATTATCTGTACACCAGTTTTAGCAACAGTAGAAGACTGGTGTATATGGGTAGTTAAAACTCTCTTTACTAACATCTGTTTCCATTAATATTCTCTCCTTTTTGTTTGTGACAGAAGAATGAGTTAAGCAGTGGGACAAAAATGTTTATGGAAACATAAGCTGACTTGCTTCTTTTGGCTTTAAAATAAACGAGGTGTAATCGGAGATTGTTTAGAAACAGGAAAAGGTTTTTGCTCATCATTTTAAATCTGAAAAAAGTTTGAGTAGTAATTCCTTTCTGGGTGCAGAGATATAGGTTTATGGTACACTAATAGTCATTATTATGTGCCATCAACTGAGTTCTGAATCATGGCACATTTTTCCAGGGTTTTCTTGGTATAGAGTACACAGGGTTTTCTTGGTATAGAGTACACAGACAGCTTATCACTGTCTTTTTCTGGGCATACCCTGGGACTGTGCAGCTTATCCAAGGTTATGCCAGCTGGCTTTTCTCTTAGGACACACAGTGGAGAATGAACTTCCAGTATCTGGTTCTGCAGCCAGTTACCTAATTTGCTAAGCTATGATACACTAGTTGGTTTTCAATTACAGATGCAGTCTTGGTTTATGATATAATGGAAAATCCTTGAAAAGCTATTTTGTAAGCTTGTTGAAGAGGCTTTACTTGCCTGCCCACAGAGATGAGCATTAGGCAAATAAAGAAAGAAGCAGATACTTTGGGGACCTAAAAGTTGCATCAAGCAAGCCAACTCTAGGATGCTTGCACTGCCCCCTCATGTGTAGATCACACAGATGGTGAAATAACTCAATAAAGTGTGTGGGGGGCTAAAAATGGGCTATGTACCTGATCTTATGAGCTTAGGTTGGAAAGCTTCATCTTGCTACGGATCTACCTTGGTATGTTCCCTAGAGGCTCAAAATAAACGTTTGCTTTATTTCAGAATTCTGGAAACAAACTAGTAGTTTTTCCCTGAAATATTACAACTCTGCACCTAAGTTATTGAGATTTGGAAAAAAGAAACTACCATGTTTTCCCGAAAATAAGACAGGGTCTTATATTAATTTTTGCTCCCAAAAACACATTAGGGCTTATTTTCAGGGGATATTTTATTTTACAGTCATGCCATCTTCTTCTGGTTGCTGCACAATGCTGCACAATGGTGGAGGGTGGGGTTTCACTTAACTAGGGCTTGTTTTTGGGGTAGGGCGTATATTATGAGCATCTTGAAAAAATCATACTAGGGCTTATTTTCAGGTTAGGTTTTATTTTTGGGAACACACCACTCACGGGCTCCTTTCGGGCAGGGGACAAGGCGGCGGCATGAACTGGAGGTGAGCCCTGGCAGT
This sequence comes from Pogona vitticeps, assembly GCF_051106095.1. Classification (NCBI taxonomy): domain Eukaryota; kingdom Metazoa; phylum Chordata; class Lepidosauria; order Squamata; family Agamidae; genus Pogona; species Pogona vitticeps. Next base: position 144,220,780 of record NC_135785.1, read on the forward strand.
GGCTCTGGAGGAGGTGATTGGGTGGTGGCGGCAGTCAATGGGCAGCCGCAAGGGGCAGCCGAGTTCTCTTAGGGTTAGTTTTCAAAGCATTGCCTTCTATACTTGGGGATCTGTTTATTAACAAAAATCTGCAATAGTTCATGTGTTAATATAAATGTCATTCATTGAACAATTTTGCATTTTTGTAATGGCTGCGCTACATCACCTTATCAAACATTGAAACATTAATTTAGCACTAGATTACCTCTGCATAGAAAAAAAGAAAGGAGAACCAGGGATCACCAGATAAGCAGTATCAAAAGAAGGGGGAGCATGGGCAACTATCAAATTGCATCAGATTGAGGGCCCGTGTGGACGCTGGCACCAAAACAATCTGGGGTATTCCTGTGATCACCTAAACTGAATATAACTGTGAAAGAGAGTGTAAATCAAGCTGACAGCAAAGAGTGGTTTGGCTTGCCAGCGTGGTCGCATCCTCAGTAAGTATAAGTAATAACGTACCATAGTAGTAAGCTACAATTATTTCTTCTTTGAGCTCTAACATATCCTAGGAAAGTCCATTTTTGTTGGGGTCTCAGATTCTTTTCCTTTGCGTTGCTTCCCCTTTCTCCCTGTATGATCTTGATTAATTGAATAGGAAATAGTTTCCAAATATTCGTACCCTAGCCATTCAATGAACTAAGTATTTAGAATTGAAAAGATCCAAATATTAATGGAAGGTAAAACAAATTTCCAATATTTTTTTAAATCCCCATAAAATCATTTAAAAAATGTAATAGGTGTCTAGTGAATAATAATGTATTGACTTAAAGAGGAATCTTTCACAACAAAAATGCATGTCTGCATTATTTGAGCTATCTTTTCATTTGTATTGGACTGTGAAGGTATGTTTTCAAATGTGTGAAACTGACAACAAGAATTCTATATAAATATTTTTAATGGGTTGCAAAAATCTTGTTGTGCTAGCAACTGAAAGATCTCTGTTCTAGCAGTTTCACGGGGTGAGGAGCCATATTCGTCTGTTGCAGCCGAAACAACAAAGAGTTTTGTAGCACCTTAAAGAGGAAGAAGTTTCATTTAGCATAAGTTGCCACGGACTGCAGCTCATAGCTTCTGATTGAGCAGGCTAAAGTTCACAACAGGTTGTTCCAGTTAATATGAAATAGCAGCCATTTCAACAGGGTCCATATGACCCCCTGGGGGGCCCTGGCACATTTGAAGGAGGCCACACACTGGAAACAATTTTTCACACACCACTTTAGAAGGTTCGTTATGCCACTTACACAATCTTGATTCAGCCTGTATTTCTTCCATATTGTTTTTATGGTCATGGCCCAAAAAAGGTTGAGAATAGCTGATTTGGAGGATTAGTTTCTGGATGTATTGTGGAACTTCCATTCATGCCTGGTCCTCCAAAAATGGTTCACATATTCTTTTCTTGCCATCCCCACCCTATAGCATGGCTCTGCTTTCAATTTCTTGTTTACTGCAAACCAGTCGGACATCTTATCCAGATTAACAATCTACTGCTTTCACCTCGAAACTGGAATAAGAAACCCATTTGAATGGGTCTACTCCCAGTTTGGAGGATAACAACCAAAATTGCTGTGACATCCAAATGAACGCACTACCAGATTTGCACTAAGTATCTAACCATGCTTGCATCTATGCTGAAGGGAGAGGTGAGGGGAAGCCCCACAGCATGATTCTAATAATCAAAATAAAACTTTGTAAGACTATACAAATTAAAGTTTCTGGGTTTGTTTGACTGATTGTTTGCAGATGCCAGATATTCTTCGATCACTTTAATATTTAGCAAATCCCAAACTGCCTTTGAAATTCTGTGAACATTTTAATTTTTATTTCCAAATCCCTGCTTTAAAATGTTCCAGTCAGATGTAGAATTTTCACTGTGGTTGGGAATGCTATAGCTTGTTTGATAGATTCTTTTTCTAAGCTGGCATAATGACAACACATGTTGAGATTCTTGAATGGCACCAAATTAATTTAACCTTCATAGTTTCCTATCTTAAAAAAAGAAAAGAATTGGCCTATGTTCAAAGAAACAATATATGTTCCTTTGCTTGTAAAAGAAAATTAAGACAACAACTTGGAGTTAGCAACTTCCTCTTCTACAAGGAAAACTCAGGAAATCCAATTTTGCTTGAAATACTGGTGGAAATCCTGTTCCTTTCGTACTAAGTTGTAGCTAGAGGAGGTCCCTTGAATCAGTTGACTCACCAGATCTCCACTGATTCAATGGGCCTATTCCATTAAATTATGCTACTTTGCAGAATGCTTATGACCCTGCCAGCAGGTCAGTTTTGTGGTTATTACGATAAAAGCTGTGCTTGAACCATAGAATACTTCACATGAAGCAGCAACTTGCTAGGTGAAATTTTTAACTGTTTGAGCTGCTTATGCAGGCACTTTGTTACCTATTAAGCAGGTAAACATAATTAGTTTTGGGAAGCATACCTCTATAAGGAAGGGGTATTCACTAACAGGATTGCTTGCATTGTCCCTTGAAATGGAAGGATTTCTTTCACACAGGGTCAGAAAAAGATAAAGTGACCACCCTTATGCATCTTGACAGGCTGTGAATATGAAGCCCATTAGTTCCAAAGACTATAGTATGTTTATTATGTCTGTGTTGTTTTAGTGTGTTAATTGTGAAATAGGTATTAAATTAACTCTCTAATCTCCATTAGAAAAATAACAGCCTTGGCTGAGATTGAGACCCCCCCCCCCCCGTTGCCAAATTTAGTGCTGAAAATTTAGTAGAATACCATTGGTTGTGGGAAGATGCAGCCCTCCCCTGCATGCTCTATCCAGTATGCCGCACTGGCTCTCTAGATAAAATCATAGGTGAAACAAAATAATTAAGGATAGTGCCAGCCAAAACTGGGTGAGTGGGCACCAAAATGGTGTGTATTGTGAAGGACACAGTGGGGACAAAATCTAAAGTTCATCTACACTGGTGGGGTTTGAGATGTTAGTAAGTAACTATGAAAGAGGTGTTGGGGTTCTTCAGAGGACTGTATTTCTGGATACAGTTGTTGGGTATAACAGAAGACAATGTCATAGAGTTTGGAAGAAATATGAATATGTAACCTGTCCAGTCTCCTTAACATAGGCTTTGGCAAGGCATTTAAAAGAATCATTTTTAAAGTGCAATTGGCAGCTGTTGGGATGTGATATTAGTGAAAGATCTTAATAGGCTTAGCGGGGAGTTAGACCATTTATGGAAATGTTACTTATCTTAATATAGCTTTAAGTTTTAGGATTTGCATGCATATGTTCAGTAGGTGAATGCAGTATCAGAAGGTATATGGGTGAAGTAGCCATAGTAGATTTTAAAAACAAAGTCGTGTCTGACTCTTCGTGACACCATGGACTAGAGCATGCCAGGCCCTCCGGTCTTCCACTGTCTCCTGGAGTTGTGTCAAATTCAAGTTGGTAGCTTCGGTGACACTCTCCAACCATCTCATCCTCTGTCTTCCCCTTCTCCTCTTGCCGTCACACTTTCCCAACATCAGCGTCTTTTCCAGGGAGTCTTCTATTCTCATCAGATGGCCAAAGTATTGGAGCCTCTGCTTCAGGATCTGTCCTTCCAGTGAGCACTTAGGGTTGATTTTCTTAAAAATGGATAGGTCTGTTCTCCTTGCAGTCCAGGGGACTCTCAAGAGTCTCCTCCAGCACCACAATTCAAAAGCATTAATTCTTTGGCGGTCAGCCTTCTTTATGGTCCAGCTCTCACTTCCATACATTGCTGCTTGAAAAACCACAGCTTTGACTATGCGGACCTTTGTCGGCAAGGTGATGTCTCTGCTTTTTAAGATGCTGTCAAGGTTTATCATCACTTTCCTCCCAAGAAGTAGGCGTCTTTTAATTTTGTGGCTGCTGTCCCCATCTGCAGTGATCATGGAGCCCAAGAAAGTATTCTGCATATAAGTTAAATAAGCAGGGAGACAGTATACAGCCTTGTCGTACTCCTTTACTGATTTTGAACCAATCAGTTGTTCCATATCCAGTTCTAACTATTGCTTCCTGTCCCACGTATAGGTTTCTCAGGAGATAGATAAGGTGGTCAGGCACTCCCATTTATTTAAGGACTTGCCATAGTTTGCTGTGGTCCACACAGTCAAAGGCTTTTGCATAGTCATTGAAGCAGAATTAGATGTTTTTCTGGAACTCTCTGGTTTTCTCCATAATCTAGCACATGTTAGCAATTTGGTCTCTAGTTCCTCTGCCCCTTCGAATTCCAACTTGTACTTCTGGGAGTTCTTGGTCCACATACTGCTGAAGCCTTCCTTGTAAGATTTTGAACATAACCTTGCTAGAGTGTGAAATGAGTGCAATTGTATGGTTGTTGGAGCATTCTTTGTTGTTGCCCTTCTTTGGGATTGGGATGTACACTTATCTTTCCCAATCCTCTGGCCATTGCAGAGTTTTCCAAACTTGCTGGCATATTGAGTGTAGCACCTTAACAATTCATCTTTTAAGATTTTAAATAGTTCAACTGGAATGCCATCACCTCCACTGGCCTTATTGTTAGCCATGCTTTCTAATGCCCACTTGGCTTCACTCTCCAGGATGTCTGGCTCAAGGTCACCCAGATCTTTCTGGTATAATTCCTCTGTGTATTCTTGCCACCTCTTCTTGATGTCTTCTGCTTCTGTTAGGTCCCTACCTTTTTTGTCCTTTAGCATGTCCATCTTTGCAGAAAATGTTCCTTTAATATCTCTAATTCTCTTTAATAGATCTCTGTTTTTTCCCCTTTCTATTATTTTCTTCTATTTCTTTACACTGTTCATTTAAGAAGGCCCTCTTGTCTCTCCTTGATGGTCTTTGGAAGTCTGCATTCCATTTTCTGGAACTTTCCCTATCTCCCTTGCATTTTGTTTCCCTTCTCTCACTATTTGTAAGGCCTCGATGGACAGACACTTTGCTTTCTTGCATTTCCTTTTCTTTGGGATGGTTTTTGTTCCTGCCACCTGTACAATGGCACTCTGTCCACCAAATTGAGTTCCTTAAATCTGTTCTTAACTTCCACTGTGCATTCATAAGGGATTTGGTTTAGATTATACTTGACTAGTCCAGTGGTTTTTCCTACTTTCTTCAGTTTAAGCTTGAGTTTTGCTATAAGAAGCTGATGATCAGAGCCACAATCAACTCCAGGTCTTGTTTTTGCTGATTGTATAGAGCTTCTCCATCTTTGGCTGCAGAGAATATAATCCATCTGATTTCGGTATTGCCCATCTGGTGATGTCCATGTGTAGAGTCACCTCTTGTTTTGTTGGAAAAGAGTGTTTGTGATGACCAGCTTGTTTTCTTGACAAAACTCTATTAGCCTTTGCCCTGCTTCATTTTGAACTCCAAAGCCAAACTTACCTGTTTTTTTTTTATCTCTTGACTCCCTACTTTAGCATTCCAGTCCCTTATAATGAGAAGAACATCTTTCTTTGGTGTCATTTCTAGACAGTGTTGTGAGTCTTCATAGAATTGGTCAATTTCAGCCTCTTTTTGTATTACTTATCCTTAAATGTTCAACTTTTAGAATAGTTGGATAAAAGTCATTAGATGAGTAGCACTCTTCACAGCATTGGGGAGCTCACTTCCACCCACATGCAGTCTGTTGAACCTCCTCCTATATGGAAGCTCTGTGTCTCTGGTTCTGTCATTTTTTAACAAATGTACATAGTTGGGTGGGTTGGGGCTGGAGGCTACTGCAATGAGGCTGCTGTCCTTCAACATTCATTGTGTCTGATGAAAACTGCTAATCAATATACATGTGCCATAATCAGTCCTTGGCAAGTCCTCTTATAAATTAAATTGATGCAAATATCTGTTGACCCATTCCTTATAAGGGCAATGCAACTTTAAACCTTGTTTTATATTGGCAAGAACAGTTAACCACTAAAGAATTATATTTTGGTTTTATATCTAAACTACCTATTTAATTAGGCTCATAAAATGCAGCATGTTTTGTGACTGGTCTAACCTGCTGTCTTGATAGAACTTCTGTTGTTGAGTTCCTGAGCCTGTTTTTCAGATCAAAGTGCACATGATATAGAAGGTATTTCCTGTTGAGTGTTAAACCTGCAAACCTAAGTTCTCCTCTGGGAAAGCTTATTTTTATTGTTTCTAGGTAAACAATTCATGTACAAGGAAAATAAAGAATAAGGTCTTGCTAAATAAGATTAAGCATTAAGGAATGAAGAACTTAACATAATTGCTTTGGCATATCAGTTATGAGGTCTCTGAACTTCTGCTCTGTTTGTTAGGTCCAGAGTTTGGAATTACTTGTTTGGACTACAGCTGCCAGAATTTCCCAGTCAGCATGGCTACTGGCTGTCCTGGTTGGAGGGAGAGGTTCTAGGAGTTATAGTCCAAAAAAGTAACTTTTGCAGGCCCTGCATTTTGTACCTGTTGCTGAAATTTTACTGATTCTCAAAAGGATAATACGCACCAAGTTGCCTATTAAGGACTTCTAGGTTTAACAATCTGAAGGACTTCAAGGCCCAGCTCAGATGATGGTGACTGAGGATGTTGTGAACTTGCACAATTCCCCTCTTTTTCCTCCTCCTTGAAGAGGGGAGAAAAAGTGTTTTCATTTTAGGACAACTGTACTTCCATATGTGCAAACTATGGTCAGGGAAAATCACAGTTTCCTTATGTTGATTGAAGCTAGTCAGAAACCAACTGTAATTTAATTTCCATGTTAACTAATCTTGGGCCACGTTCTAAATAATTTACAATAAAATCCTATCCAAGTGTACATATTTGCATATTTAAAGAAAAGTGTTTTTTCTCCTGCAAGGTACTATTTTTCTCTTGCAAGATGCTGTGTGTGTGTCCCCCCCAGGTACTGCTTCTAAAGAACTGGGTTCTAGGTCTTTAATCACCTTAGAATTGTACATTGTGGGCACAATTCTTAATGTGTTCCTTGGGAAGAGAGTGTGAGACTGTGTCCAGTGTGCTTCCTTAACCTTGCAAAGCCTGAGAAAATCTTCGATGGACAGGTTTTGTGGGGATGATTTGGTGTCCATGGAGGGATAGAAGCTTTTTCTGATCTCATCTATTCTGCATCAGTTAAAATGCATGCACAGTCATTGCCATCCAAGGAATGGGGAAAACTCTTCTTGGTGTGATGTGTGTACACACTCGTACATGCCTCATTTTGTTACTTTGAAAAACATTGTAATGCAGATGATATAATTCCACCTCTCGCCTGTTTTTAAAAACATGACAGCAGGTCTTTTGAAAGTTGTTTGCCCATCCAAAAACATAAGATCACACCCTGAATATTTTTAAAAAGTAGAATTATTCTTCATCTATTTTTCTCTCTCTTGCCCTCTCACTACTCTCATTTTCTCATAACATTATGTTGAGAACATACTATAGTTCATGGTGTGGTTATTAGATGAAGATGGAAAGTGCATTTCCCGATGATTTGGGTAGGACTCATCATTATGAAAGTATTGTTTGGAATGTAATACCTCTCTTATTTAAAACTGAACAGTTCCAATTCACTTTTAGACCGTAATTGCCCATTTAAATTTGAGCTAAATGTCTCTCCATTAGGTATGTAGTAAAATGAAAAATATGGCTACGTGTAAAGTCTGTCTTCTTTTAATATTTATGTAGTCACCGTCATCCATGCTGCCCTCACCAGCCTCATCACAGCCTCAGTTTAGCTACTGCAAAATGAAGGCTTCCACCTTGCGTCGGTCTGCTTCCTTGACCCTGATCAGAGGTGATCATGTAGCCTGTGCAAAAGCTACAAGCCCTGTAAAGGCTACCACTCCACCTGTCTGCCTTCAGCGCTGGCGGCCCACAGTGCCCTTGTCATCTCTTGGGCTCCACTGTATTGTAAGTGTAGTCACTCTTCCATCTCTTCTTTGCCGCAAACCTGCTTGCTGACTCAGCATCCAGGGGTGGAGTGCTACTTTTCATCACTGAATTCCTCTCTGGGCTCTTCTGCTTCAGTGCAGTAAGCAGACATCTCTATGCTTTGCAGCCTTAAATCTCCATCAGTCGATGCTCTCCAGAACAAATATCAAGTGGCTAAAAAGTTTACTTCTAATGGACACTGGTATTTGTTTCATAGATTTTTCCATCTGATACCTGGTTGGTCTTACCTCATTGGTATTTCAGTTGGCTTGCTAACTTTTGTGCTGGATCTATTTCCTTCTCATCTCACTTCCTTTATTCAAAACCCAGTGTTCTGTGGGCTTTCTCTTCTTTTGTTCTCCTCTGGATTTCAGGTACTTCAGCAATACCTGACAGGCAATACTGCATAAAAGTTCTGTTTTCTGGGCATTCTGAAGCTTTGAATTTTTAGCACAAAATATTGCTGCTTAATAATTTTTGAAAACTGTCCCTTCCTTTACTCATTATTATTGTATCTGGTGTCCCCCCTCCCCCCCGGCAGCCTTCTTTTGGAAGAGTTATCAGTAAAGGAATCCTTTGCTGCAATTGAACTGTTTTCACAGGAGATTTTTTTAAATGCTCCCTGAATTATACATGCAACAATTGTTTGCATCCATGCTACTCCAAAACAAAAGTTTTGATTGGTCTCAGTTGTAGACATTTACCTATGTACAACTGCAATACAGCACGTACCTAAATAATACTTCATTAATTAAACTTCTGTTAACAACAATAAAAGGGAAAATAGTAGATTTTAATAGCTGTAAGATGATGTTTCAGAAAAGGGCCAAGTAGGTTATTCAAAAAGGATGTATAATTAAGAGACGTTGCATCACCCAATACTCCGTGGAAAGCAAGATTAAACTGCTGGGCCCGTCTATGTATACAGGGGCATGTGTTGCAAAGCCCTTTGAACTGAAATCATTGGCAACAATGAGCACTGAAAGTATTGAGGGTTGGTAACAAAATAACAGAAAATTAAACATGGAAACGTAGCCATTTGGGAGCTGTCTTATTTAGATTTTTGAAATAACTGAATGCACAGAAGGTATTAGTTTCAAATAGCTGTTTCAGAAACCTGCAAGGTCTGATAACTAAAGGAATACTAAAGTTGGACAAGGACTTTTATGATGCCGCAAGAAAACACCTTAGTGTCCTTAGATTTTTAAATAAACAATACACATCAACATCTAATCTTTAGAAGTGAAAGCATGACTCCCCCTAATTCCCACATATACATTGATTTCCTGGAGCGTCTATCTTTATTGAGGAGCTTAATTTTGAGACTGTATTCTTCAAAATATGACCTTCTTTATAATGAGCTACATGCAAGTAGCAAAGTTTTATGGAGGCTTTAGTGGTAAATAAATGTCTTTAAAGTCAGTCATTCTTCTTCAAACTTTTTACTTAACTATTCAAAACAAGGATGCACATATGTCTTCCTTCAGCTGTCAGTATTCTATTGGTAGCCTCAACTAGGTATTAAACCTATTGAATCAGTTGCTGAAAGATAAGTAATAAGTAATAATAATAATAATGTGGCATAAATCCTATTGAGACAATAGGTCTACTGTAATTGGGACTCTCAATGGGCACTGTCCAGGGAGTTACTTGAATTTTGCTATATATTGCCCTCACACAGTAATTTTTAAAGTCTCTACACAGTTTAGTTGTCTAATTTTTCAGGAAAAGAGCCCCAAATGTTGTAATGTCTTTTTCAGAGTAAGGATAGCATTCTAGTCTTTTGATTCTTTTGAACGGTTTACTATCTCGGCAAATCTTCCAGTCTCTGTGACCCTTCCAGCTATACAAGGAATTACTGTACCAATACATGCTCTTATCCTGACACCTGTGTCAAAATATCTGCTTGTGATGGTTGTAACAGCCACCTTATACCTCACAAAGGGGCCGTTACGTCACACTCAATCACTCTTTGTTTCCACTGCCACCAACCATTCCCTCAAATAAAGCTTCAGGCCAAAGTATGATTTCAAAATAAAAACTTAGGTTTATTGTGTACAAACAAAAGAAATGGTAAATCATTTGAATATAAATAATACTTTAATCACTATAATATTATAACTATCACACACACACTCTCACAGACCCTCACTATGTAGCACAGTTCTTATCTCACTATCTCCAAGCCCTAACCGTCCCTATCTCAAAGCCCTATCTGGCCCTATCTGAAACCCTCACACCATTCACTTCCCTTATATACAACAGCTCCACCCCTTACGTCCCACCCTCCGTCACGCCATTGGTAGATGACACACAGCTTCAGCAGTGACGGGCAGGTGATATCATAGCTGTATGTAACAATGGTATTATAACATTATGCCAGGTTCGTAGCAATTTTATATATAGCAACATGTTGGTGCAGAGTTAGGGGCACTGGCACAGTTTTTTGGACTGGAATGCCAGTTGTCTTGCTGTGGGGAAGTTGGTGGCCTTTGTTGAAGCTTAAAACATATAGAAGCTTGGAGCTAATGTTGATCTGTTGTAGGAGCTCTTTTCAGAAATATCAGTGCATGTTGGCTGTTAATTAGATATCTAAAAGTGAGAATTGTATAATAAATAAATAAATAATATACCATCAGGTATTTTCTGTTTTGTGGTGATTCTCTTCAGGGTTTTCAAGGTACAGAATACTCGGAAGTAGTTTACCATTCTACTGGTATAGCTATAACTGTGGTGAATTTGCCTCGGTTAGGTTCCTAAATTACACAGTCATTCTGCATTTCTTAATGCTGCAGCTCAGATGTCCCTGAGTTTAGTTAAAAACAAAAAAACATGATAGATTTGATAGCAGACTTCCTTTCAGGGCATCTTCTCTATATTGTCTGTTTTGTTGGTCTAAAAACTAATTGTTATTTATGAGTGGTAACATACGGCTCTGTCATACATAAAACTGAAATTCAGTCTGAAACTATTTTCTGTCAAGAAAGGACAATTTTAAGATGTAAGCTTAAATGCAAAGTTACCAGTGTAATTCTCTACATCATCTACTCAGATGTCAGCCCTATTGAATTTAATGAGACTTGTTCCCAGATAAACTATCATGTCATGGCTTTTGTCAGGTACAGTGGGGTCTTGACTTGAGCACTTAATCCGTATTGGAAGGTGGTTCTCAAGTCAAAAAGTTCTCAGGTCAAATCTGCATTTCCCATAGGAATGCATTGAAAACCATTTGATCCGTATCTGCTCTTTTCCGTCCATAGAAACTAATGGGAAGCTGCTATTCCGCCTTCGACCACTAGAGGGGAATATTTTGTTTCTTTTTTTCTTAGGTCAAGAAAGGTTCAGGGAAGGCAGGGAAAATACAGCCCAGGCAGTCTGAAGACTCCCAATCCACTTTCTAAATGCTGGGAGGAGTGAGGAAGCAGACAGGCACCCTTTTCACTGGCCAACAGTTAACTGAAAGTTCAAATTTTGCACTTTCCCTGCCTCCCACGTGGTTTTTTCCCAGTTCTTAACTCAAATCTAAGTGTGTAAGTCAAGTCAATATTTTCCTATGAGAGTGGTTATTAAGTCAAAATGTTCTTAGCTCAAGCTGTTCTTAAGTCAAGACCCCACTGTATGAGTAGAACCCATGTCAACTGGTTGTGTGGTGAGAGAAGGTAACCCCCATATGTTCAGAAGCACATACACTTTTTGAGTCAACATTCAATTTAAAGCCTGAGTCCTTGCTCAATCTATTTTCTTCCCAGACTGTGTAAACACAGATTAATGTCCACTAACTTTGCACACATATTGTATTTCTCCTTAACAGGCACCAAGTATAGATGAGAAAGTAGATCTTCACTTCATTGCGTTAGTAAATGTTGATGGCAATCTCTACGAATTGGGTAAGAGTAGTTATTCTTTTCCAAAACAGAGAGAAATCCAAAGCCAGTCCCATCTAATTTTTGATATTATTAAATTTATAATCTGCCAGGAGTAGTAGTGACAACATAAGATGGTGCAAGAACTGCCATAGGAAACATGTTGTTTATACTAATGGGAAACAATGTTAAATGGTATTTTCCAGGGTAGAAACTTGACAATTGAAATAAAAAAATGGATATGTAAAATGTGGATGGGTCAATTTTAGGGTCTGGAATTTAATCGGGAATGGGTACTCCAGAGCTGCCTCTTGCATTGTCATAAATAAAGAGGTAATCATAGTAAACACTTAAATGCATGCTTCATATGAACCTCATTTAAGATTTCTTCAGAATGGATTATAAATTGTTGCCAAACCGCATGAATTTACATGAAACTTGAAGTTGAGGAATGAAGGGTATTTGTGGAAGCTAGAAAACTGGCTTTCAAGTGGTTCAGTATTGTTAAGATAGCTTTAAAAACCAGTTGTCTTGAAGAATTAGTTGGTGAATTGAGTGTCTATGTCAGGGTACTATGCAGGGTACCTCTAAATTCTGAAGATACAAAAGGAATAATCATTGCCTTTGTGCCATCTTTGTGAAATTAATTGCTAGTATTAGTGTCAGAAACCAAATAGGTCTCTACAGGGATTTCTTTCCACCCAGCATATTACCAATTCTATCTTGTACTTGCAAATTGTTTTGGGACAACTCTGATCAGAGCAGACCATTTGAAATTACATTAGGGTTGACAAGGAAGTTACGCTTAAAATTGGATTTAGCTCTTTGTCACTTGCAACATTTGTACAGGAAGCTACTCAAGAAATTCCATTGGTTTCAAACTGCTGTAATTAAGAATACATGTTTACATAAGAGAGACTTGGGACAATGCCAAAGTTTAAGGCTTAATAATTCTGGTAGTAGAAATGGCATGTGTTGCTAGTGTGCATATTTCTTTATCAAATATATGATCCAATGATTAGTTGATAGCATGAATTTAATCATAAAACTTATTCTTGATTTTTCCTACCATATATGTTAAGGAAAATAAAAGTAATTAAACTTAGGAAAAATATGAGGTCCGGTAGTACCATGTCACTTGTAGGAATCTTGTGAGGAGTTCTGCATGAGTCCTGATGGAAAAATTACTTTCTGTATATCCCAACAGATGGACGGAAGCCTTTCCCGATAAATCATGGGCAATCAAACAGTGACACATTTTTAGAGGTAAGAATTCTAAGTACTAATGTTTTGGAGCTTTATTGGAACTGAAGTACTTGTGTTTTAGAAGGAAATATGGATTTAGATGCCTTCAAACTTTCCTTACAATGAAATTTCCTCAGTATTATTTACTACTTGCCAATATATTTATTATACTTAAAAATGTATTTATTATGCATTAAAAAGGCACTTAAAGTAATGGGCAGAACGCCCCTCAATTTTGCCAGATGTTTGATGAGTACTGTATGTATTTAAAATATTTTTATTCTACCTGTAAAGTCAAAGTGTTCTCAGGGTAGTTTGAAAAAATAGGAAGCACTTACTGATTAAAGTAGCTGTACTAGAACACCATTTCAACACAGACTAAAGTAAAATCAATTCTTAGCTGCAAGATGTAAACTACAGTTCAGCATCTGTTGAAATCAGTTATGTCTCGAAATAGGGGTATCTGTATTCGTATACAAATATGAATATCCCTGCACAGGTGGCGTTAACGAGGGCCCAGCCCCATGGGGCTAGACGGTCCACTCACTGATCTTCCATGGACGCAGATGGCGCAATTCTACAAATGGCTCTGCAGCGCGCAATCCGCTCACTACTCTTCAACCTTGCAGCGAGGGTTATCCTCCCGCCTCCTGCCAGGAGTGGCAAACTGATCGTGCCCTGTGGAGCCATTCGTAGAATTGTGCCCTCCATATCCATGGCAGATCGGTGAGTGGACCATTGTTAACAGCACCTGTGTGGGTATATTTGTATACGAATACCCCCCGTTTCTAGTTATGTCTATAGAAGTGCTCGCACACTTATATTTTTATCTTTTCTTACTAGGATGCCATAGAAGTTTGCAAGAAATTCATGGAACGTGATCCAGATGAATTACGATTCAATGCAATTGCTTTAGCAGCTGCTTAAATTATTCTTATATGATGGGCAAAATATGTGTTTCTTTTATGTATTACAATATAAAATTCTTGTCATAAATCAGTGATGATCAAATTTTGATACTCTAGGTAACATGTTAGTGCATATTAAACTTCAGATTTGTCCTGTATTCTTTGTAGCTTTTCATTCTTCTTGAGTATTTTGAATGACTCTAATGCATACTAGAAAATTCACAAAAGGCACTGTAAATGTATGCTCTTTTCTGAAATCAAGCAAGCAACTCTGATCATTTTAGTATATGCTGACAACTTTGGTGAATTTTATTGTGAAACTGTGGAATCCTAACCATCATGATCTGTGGTGGCCACAACAGGTGCAAGAAGTTTCACCAGAAAGCACAAGTTGCCACAGGCCAGATACACTGATAGACATAAGAAACTCTTTAACATGAAAGTTCCAGAAGACAAGTCAGGGCAGCTCTTGATCTGGCCTTACTGCTTATTGCATAGGCTATTAGTTTATAGATGAATCAACTATTTCAAAAATCTCTAAACATTTTTGTTAATTATTTTAACAATTTACGTTACTGAACAGAAACACCAGCCACAATGCAAGTTGCCAACTCAATGAACCATATCATATGAACACAAAATTAGCTATGCTAAACTTGCCGTTTTTCACTTTAGCTGTTGTAAAAACAATGCAAACTACCATCCCAACACCATTTCTACACCCATCTAGTCCAATTTATGCTGGCGTGGGGGAAAGTCAAAACAAAACAAAGTACTAGAGAAATAGTTTTTTCTAAATGATTGCGGTGCCTATGGGCCTGTTATCCTGGCATTCTGACTGGCAGGTACGATATTAGGGGGCTTGGACCTTTGTGACAGGGAGGATTCTTTCCATGCACAGCAATGACTGATAAGTAATAGCCCAACATAATCAACCTTGCATCATCAAATGCTTGACCAGGTCATGTTTGCCATGCATCTCAGGAATATTATCTTCCATCATAGATTTCAGACATCATTAGTAGAGACGCAGGGGTATTCGTATACGAATATCCCCCCCGCATAGGTGCAGATAATGAGAATCCGGCCTCCTGGGGCCAGACTGACCACTCACAATTTCACCGCTGCCACCGGCCCCACAGAGCCTTCCTATCGCTCCATTGCTTGCTGTAGATTAGCCAGCCCTGGCAGAAGGTGGGATGACGAGCCTCTCTGCCAGGTCACAGCGTGGCTAATCCATCATGAGCAACGGAGCGATAGGAAGGCTCCATGGAGCTCGCAGCAGTGGTGAAATCGGGAGTGGTCAGTCTGGCCCCAGGGGGCCGGACCCTCATTATCTGCACCCCATCTCTAATCATTCGCTATTTTTAAAAAAATATCAGAATTTCAATAGATGACATCAGGTGTATGAAACCTATAAATAGATATTGGTGGTGAAATGGTTGTACTGGTCTTCAGATTTTAACATTCAAAGTTGAAAATCTTTCATTTCAAGTTCAGAAGTTTACTGATCTACTCACGCAGTACAAAGGAATTGAAATAGCAAATTTAAGTATTCAGTGTTAAATTTCATGCCATGCGTACGTCGAGCCTACCTGCAGTTAAACATCCCCTCTGGACTTTGAGACCTAATCTGCATCCCATATGAGTGTCCCTTTCTTGGATTTGAAGAATCTCAAAAATGCATTTCATAAGTTCACAAAATGGTACATGAATTCCCATGTGACAACTGTGCTCCATATATTTTTCATAGTAAACTATCAAGACATATTTGTGAAGATTCTCAGTCATCCAGGTGAGGTTATCTGGAAGTCGAATCATGGCAACTGGAATTATTATTAGATTGAAACATTTTGTTAGCTTCTTCAGTCAGGAGAGTTGGTAGGAGACCCTTGTTGGAGGATAGATCTGGGATCTCCTACCAACTCTCCTCAGACTGAAGAAGCTGCTTTGATGAGTAGCGAAACGTTTCAACCTAATAAGAAAGTAGTCCCATTGCCATGACTCAACTTCCAGGTATCAAGCAAGACATTGCAATTAACATTCTGGAACATACCTAGACAGTGTGATCTGAAGGAGGATCCTCTGAATAGTCTACTGTTTCAAAGATAAACAAAGGAAAACTGTCCAGCAAAATGCAGTGAGTTAGATGTGAAGTTAGTTCCAGAGTCTGGGAACAGCGGCAGAGAAGGCCTCCTGTATCCCCATCAAATGTCCTTGTGAGGGTGCTGGGACCTAGAGAAAGGTCTTCCCTGATTATCTTAACACAAAGGCAGGCTCATAAAGGGAGAGGTGGTCCCTGAGATAGCTTGGACCCAAGCCATTTAGGTCTTTGTAGGTTAAAACTAGCATTCTAGCCATCATTGTAGACTTTGAGAACAGTAATGTAATGAGAAATAGGAAGAGGAAAATAATTGCACAACTAAACTCAGGCGAGATATACAATTGGCAGTTGTTAAAATTGCTCCTCTAAATTCAGTCTTATGTTATATGCAAGAGCTATGGATAGAAAGAAATCCAGCAGGTTTTTTTTTCAGTCACTAACTTTTGTATTTCCTACCCATTTGGTCTGATGCTTTCATGCATTTTGCTAACATTCCAGAGAACTGGACCTGCCAAATATCAAACAGATAGAGTGAGTCCCTGATTTAGAGTTCATCAAAGCTGTGATCTGATACTGTAGTCACTTCTCTCTAAAAAAAAAGACTAACTAAAATCCAGGATAATGGGAAAGGTAGGGAAACAAAATATGGAATGGATGAGTAATACTACTATTTTTGAATGAGCTATCACTTCACCACCTCTTATAGTCCTTTGAAGGGGGGAAAAGCAAGCAGAGGTGCATACAAGTGTTCAGTCTCCAGGGCGAAAACCCACAGTGCCAAAGTCAACCCTTTTATCTCCCTCTTTCTAGACTGACACAAGTCAGTTTCCTTGTGACTGGAGAATGTTGCATGCAAGGTGAAACCTACTGGAATGTCTGATGCTGCTGCTAAAGTATGTCAGAGCTGAGCAAAGGTGAAAGTACAGCATTCATCCCACTCTCCATGTTATCTCCACCCTGCCTGTAACCTCCATGTGGCCTATTCTGTTTGGTAATGCAAAATGAAGATTAAATAGCTCTAACTGAGGTCCAAGCAATCATCATCATCAAAGCCACCTTTGAACTGCAGGGCTGGAAGGGACCCTATGGATCATCGAGTCCAGACCCTCCCAAGGAAGCACAGTGGGGAATTCAACTCCCAGAGAGCTAAGCCACTAAGCTATCCAACAGTCCCATACATGCATTTGGAACTATTCAGGAATACTGGCTGTCACTGTTCCACTGTTATGCTAAAAACAAAATCAGTGGGATTTATATTTTTAAGGTTTAGAATTTGTTTGAAAAATAAATGTAATAACTCTGAAGGTAATTAGATATGCTTTTCAAAAGTAGAATTTTTAGATCACAGCAAAGCTTTGGATAGCACATTTTCTTGTCTGCAAGGTAATTAAAATAAGCTTTACCAAATCCAACCTTAGTCAAAACTGAGAATCTGGGAAGATCAAATACCTTTTTTTATGAAATATTGCATTTAAATATTAACTATAAGAGAGCCAATATCTGGTAAAGCAGTGACCTTTATATTCTTAGCTAGCAAATGAAGCAAGAAGTTAGAATGCTGATAAAAATACTGCTTGCCCATTCTCTGCAAGTTTTTTCTTTAAGGAGTTGCATATATTTACAATTACATGCTGAAATCAAGCATTCTTTTAAAATGCTACTTTTTCTTTCACTTTTTTTCATTGCCAGAACAGGTAATGAGTGTTAGAAATTTTAAAAGCACAATCCTAAATCTTTATCTTTTTTCAAAAGTAACTTTGAGATATTTATAGAATTCATGTATCTATACACCAAGGTTAAATATGTGAAAGGCACACAAAGTGGAATTAAAGGGAGATGTATATATTATCTCAGCAGCTGCTGAAACATTTGCGTTCATGTCTCTGAATGGAGAAGAGCACCTGAGGTCATCACAAGATGCCGTGAATCTCTTCTCCGACATCTCCCCTTGTTGGCCTTTCCATAGCAACAAAAGGCATGATTGATACACACACAGTAAACAGAATGCCTTCCGTTCCCCCACACGACTGCCACAAAGGCCTGCATTCTTACATACCGGAACAAAGCCACAATCTCTTGGTTTGTGATGGCGCTGGAATCAGCAAGCAATGCCTTGCCTCGCAAGTATGATAAGGGTGATATATCATGTGTACAGTTCAATAAGGAAATTACTTTTATGTATGGGTGCAGTACTAGTCTGATGTTTACAAAAATAAAACAATATCTTCCATGCCTACTGTCTGCCCTACATTTTGTAAAACATGCTTCCTGAGCTTGATTAGATTACAATTGCTTGCTTTGGGAGCTTTTTTTTGGGGGGGGGGGGGTTTGGAATTCTGAGTGGTTTTACCAAAGCGAAGATTCACTAATCTTACATGATCTGTAACTCTAAGTCTCTTACCAACCTCCAATACACTAGTAGTCTTATGGGATCAGAACTACTGCAGTGCAAGTTGTTTTATTGGACTGGATGAGTGTTACAAGCTGCAAGTGCGAAGCACCATCCTGAAGAGGTGGTGTTTTACTTATCTCATGCAGGTAAAATGTCTCTGCTAAGGTGATACCTTCTACAAGACGCGTTCCTCATTCAAAACCAAGGAATATGTTTTAAGCTCAAACAGGGTTTTTAGGCACATGCAAATGTATGCAAAGTGAATGAATAGGCAGAGTGATTAACATATAATTTGGTTGTAGCTTGGCTATCAGGTGCACAGAGTATTTCCCATATAATCTTAATGGTCCTTAGAACAAGGAAAAAAGGGAATGGTGACTTCCCTAAGGATCTCATGTAATGAATCTTGTACGACTTGCGCCTTGCCAAAAGTATACACAGGAAATCCAGTCCTAGCAAATTCATGACTGGGGAAAAATTTTGAAGCAGGGGTTTCTTGCCTGTCTCTGCTTCCATTCTCTAGAAGACACTACTGAAACCAAAGGGATTTATAAAGGTGGCAATTTAGCTTAAGAACTCAATTAATGAACATTTCCCCCATATATGTGATAATGCTGCCTCACTATTAGCAGTAGGAGATGTGGATTATTTAGAAAAAGCCCCAAACCAAGTTTAGATGAAGATGACTTCAGGTACAAAACATGATTAAATGGTTTACACTGAATCAAATCCTCCATTTGTGGTTAAAGATTGCTTTTAATCTGAAGCCAATCATTTCAAAAGCCTCTGTTCATTTTATAATTGAATACTATGAGTATAAAGTTCTTCGTAATAAGTAATATGTCCTTGGGTAGCTTCTAAGATAGTGCCACCTTCCCTAGATATGTTAATATTCATGATGTTTTAAAACATATTTGGAAAATAAAATGTTGCAACTAGAGTAGACTTGTTTGAATCAATGGGATTTACATAGGAGTTGAAACACTAAAAAAGGGACGTGGTGGCTCTGTGTGTTAAACTGCAGAAGCTTCTGTACTGCAAGGTCAGAAGACTAGCAGTTGTAAGATCAAATCCATCTGACAGAGTGAGCTCCCGTCGCTTGTCCCAGCTCCTGCCAACCTAGCTGTTTGAAAGCATGTAAAAATGTGAGTAGATAAATAGGTACCACCACGGTGGGAAGGTAACAGTGTTCTGTGTCTAGTCACACTGGCCACGTGACCACAGAAACTGTTTTGGAAACGATGATGAGCACCACACCCTAGAGTTGGACATGACTGGACTAAATGTCAAGGGGAACCT
This sequence comes from Pogona vitticeps, assembly GCF_051106095.1. Lineage (NCBI taxonomy): Eukaryota > Metazoa > Chordata > Lepidosauria > Squamata > Agamidae > Pogona > Pogona vitticeps. Next base: position 144,240,487 of record NC_135785.1, read on the forward strand.
TTACCGACTCACTAAACCCCGATTCAATGGGCCTACTCTATCATAGCTAAACAATAGGATTTCAGCCAACAGGATTTAAAGGCTGGCATGAGATTAATCCAAATGGCACTTAAGTTCAGAGGATACTTGCTATCCAAAATTAACATTTCGAAGCTACAGAGACTGAATCTGTCAACATCCTAACAAGAACATGCCAACAAATATGAAAAAATAAAACAGTGACCCACAGACTGGAAATGTTCAATATACATTCCAATCCTCTAGAAAGGATATGCCAAGGAGTGGAGTAACTATAAGACAATTGCTCTAATTTTCTATGTAAGCAAAGTGATGTTTAAGGTATTGCAACAAAGGCTTTTATATGGTGCAAAAAAAAAATGCCAGATGTTCAAGCTGGAGTCTGAAAAGTAAGAGGCATATCAAGTCACATTGTAAATATCTTCTGGCAACTGGAGCACACCAAAGAATTACAGAGCACTATCAGACTATGCTTTATAGATGACAGCAGATGATAGCCGCTCAGAGTGGTATAAATATACCAGATGGGTGGGATATAAATCAAATAAATAAATAAATAAATAAATAAATAAATAAATAAATAAATAAATAAATAAATAAATAAAGCCTTTCTTTGACTGTATGCATCATGAGCAATTACAGTATGGGTTGTTCAGAAAGAAATGGGCATGCCTCAGCACTTAATTGTCCTGATGCTCTGGGCAAGAAGCTGCTGTTAGGACAAAATATGGGGAGACAGAATGGTTTGTTATAGGCAAATATGGCAGACAAAAATGCATTTTATCCCCTTATCTGCTCGATCTGTATGCAGAACATACTTTATCATACAGAAAGCTGGACTAGATTCTCTCTCTCTCTCTCTCTCTCTCACACACACACACACACACACACACACACACAGAGAGAGAGAGAGAGAGAGAGAGAGAGAGAGAGAGAGAGAGAGAGAGAGAGTTGCCCATAACGACTGGCGGTCGGAAAAATAACTTCACTGGCCTTGCGCAGATCAAGCAGAGTTTTCCTTACGCTTGTATGCACGGAAAGGGTGCAAGTCTTCCAGATGCGGTGGTCCCAGTTTATTTCCACCGGACCCCTTTCTGCCGAGAGAGGGCGCCCGCGCACAACGCGTCGGGGCCTCCGGCTCTTAAGAACCCAGAAGAAAGACACACACGGACACACACACACACACCACCCCTCCTCTGTTCGGCTGCGGTTCTCTTACCTGCCGCCAGGTGGAAATCGCGACGCCGCTTCCCGGGAAGTTTAAGAAAGTTTGGAAGGGGCAGCGCTCTTGTGTCTGACGCCGAGCCCGTCGGAGGGAGGTAAGCGGTGGCCGCGGGAGGTAGAGAAAGGCCGGCCGGCCGGGCGGCTGGCTAGAAAGCAGGGCAGGGACGGGTGGGCTCCCGCCGGGTGTTTGCGAGGGGAGCGCGCCGCCAGCAAGGGCAGAGTCGAGCTCGGCGCCTCTGGGAGGAAAGGGGCAGCTTCTCTGGCCGGGGCTCGTTTCCGCGAGCGGGCGGGCGGGGACCCAATTCCGAGGGTTTCGGAGCGCAGGAGTAGCACGAAGGCGGCGGGCGGGCGGGCTTCTCCCCTCCCGGTCGCCCAAGTAACGGTGAGGAGACCGGGTTCGCCCCACCGCCTGGAAAGCCGCCCCTCCGTCCCGCGTTCCGGACGGCACTTCGCCCTGCTCGCCCCCCTCCCGGCCTCGTCTCGAGGGAGCTCCGAGGCTGCTCCTAAAAGGCTGAAGCCGCGGCCGGGGGTGGGTGGGTGAGTGGGTGTGAGAGAGGGGTTGCCTGTAAGTGGAAAGGAGCCAGGCTGTATTGCAATGGGAGGGATTTGGGGGGGGGGGGGAGGAAGGAAGGTGCTTGTTTCCCCCTCGCAGCCCATCTTTGAAACCGTCCCTCTTTTCTCTCTCTCTCCCGCCCCCTCCTCAGGAGAAAAAGCCCCTCTCCGGCGCTCTCGCCTCTGGCTCGCCATGGAAAGCCGAGGGGACCCCGAGGGCTGCGAGGAAGCCTTTGCCGAGGCTCGCCGTTGGGTGGAGGTAAGCAAGCGGGAGACACGACCGCCGGGCCGGGCACCAGCAGCTGGGGCGTTCCGGACTTTCGGTGGCGGGCAGGTAAACGCGGGAGGCCCGATTCAGGCCGGTCAGCTTCTCCGGTTTTTTTTTTTTTTTAAATTCTTGCTTAAAACGTGGCGCTCAGTCAGGCTTGCCCGGGAGCCCCGTAGCTTGCGTTTTGGCTGTGCAGAGAGATGGCGGTGAATTACTGAATGAAGTGTGACACCTCTACCTATGCTTAAAGAGAGGCTTTGTTGTATTTGTTGTACTGCCTCCTGCGCTGTATAAGTTGAAAGGGTTTGGATGGGTGTGTGTGTGCTACTAACCTTCTTACCTTTTTTGTAGTTCCATGTAAATGACCGATTTGTGAAAGTGAGCGTCACTGTTGTAGTTTTGGTAAAAGTGGAGGCAGGGAAAGGGTGGGCCTTGTGCATTTCAGTGACAGCCTCCCTAGATCGCCCACTGAGTTATTACGGGTTTGTGAGGTTTTCCCCCCCTAATTGAGAGTCCTCTGCTGGCTGTTGGGCACAGCCCTTGCTTCAATTAAGCTCAGATTTCATTAGGAGTTCATGTGTAGGGTTAATTGTACACAGTCTTGCTTGGGAGTCATTCTCACTGATTTCCATGGAGCTGACTTTAGGACAGTTGTGTCTGGGTTGTATTCTGTTATAGTGGCTACATATATGCCTTGTTACAAAAGGACATCTCTTAATAAATGGATGAGCCATTTGTGTTTTTCCTGGTGTTTTGGGTCTTCAACTCTCATCACATAAAAACAAAAGAAGAACGCTGCTGGATCAGGCCAAGGGCCCATCTAGTCCAGCTCCCTGTATCTCACAGTGGCCCCACCAGATGCCTCTGGGAGCACATGAGACAACTAGATACCTGTATCCTGATACCCCTCCCCTGCATCTGGCATTTGGAGGTACTTTCCTTTTAAGCCTGGAGATTGTGCATCCCCATCATGGCTTGTAACCAATGATGGACTTTTCCTCCAGAAATCTGTCCCGTCCCCTTTTAAAGGCATCCAGGCCAGGTGCCATCACCAGATCCTGTGGCAAGGAGTTCCTCAGACTAACAACACACTGGGTAAAGAAATGTTTTCTTTTGTCTGTTCTCACTTTCCCAACACTCCATTTGAGTGGATGTCCCCTGGTTCTAGTACTGTGTGAGAGGGAAAGGAGCTTCCCTCTATCCACTTTATCCATCCCCTGTATAATTCTATATGTCTCAATCATGTCTCCCCCCTCAGGCGCCTTTTCTCTAGACTAAAGAGCCCCAAACGCTGTAGCCTTTCCTCATAAGGGAGGTGCCCCAGCCCAGTCATCATTTTAGTCACTCTCTTCTGCACCTTTTCCAGTTCCACTATGTCTTTTTTGAGGTGTGGTGACCGGAACTGTATGCAATACTCCAGGTGCGTCCTTCCCATTGGCTTTGCTGTCAAAGGCTAATGGAACTTACATTCCAGAAACACGTGGAAGGTGACATGTTGTCTGCTCTTGCTTTAATGTGAAAGAATTGTTTCTATTTTACAATATCTGGCTGCTCTACAAGAGCCATTCTCAAGGGGGGGGTCATAAGACCCCCTGGAGGCCCCTGGCACATTTGAAGGGGATCACAGACTGGAAGCAATTCTTTACACACCACTTCATAAGGTTCATTATGTGATTTATACAGTTCTGATTTGACCTGTATTTCAACATGTGTGCTAGCCTTCAGAATTGGAATACTGTGGGCTTCCACATACTGGGGCTCTGTTTTTCTTGTCCGGTGGTCATGCTTGCTGAGGCTCATGGGTGTTAAAACCACATTGGAAAGGCCAAAAGGAGTCAGAACGGTTATTTTGTTTACAAGAGCTGAGCAGGGCTGTTGAGGAGAGAACGTTTTGGATCTATTTTAAACAACACATGGAAAGCAGTGTTTTGTATGAAACTTTGATCATGGTCTGGAGAAGCAGGTCTGTTATCTATGAAGAGAAGGGAGAATCCTGCTCAGGTGCAGATAGCCATCAAGTCGATTTCCAGCTTTCCCCTTAAATGTTCTCAGATGAGCTGTGGTACGGGAGGTGCCAAGGATGCATTCCTTTCACCTTAGCAAAGCATATATTGAATTTTGTGGCAGGATTTGGATTTCTGTGCAGTCCTTCAGGGGGCAGCTCTGGTGTCTGCTGGATCTACTTTAGCCGTGCCAAAGACAATTGGAATTGTACCTATGGGAGAGATGAACCAACTGATTCCTGAAAGGTGGCTAACTTATTCTTGGAACTCAGCCTATGTAATTGGAAGAGGTATGGCACTATAAAATTAACAAGGTGTCTTGGTTAATTATTAGAAACCAACTGTTGAGCCATTTCAGAGGACACCAATAGGCACAGGCCTTTTTACCCTGCTGAAGTAGCTTCAAAAGTACTGCTTAAGTATGGTTGTGAACCTATTAATCTTAATAGACCTCTTGGAAAATTATTAATAGCACTAGGAATTACAGTGCACATTTCTTTCTAACTCTGAATGAAAAAGAAATGTGGGGACATTTTTTCTTAGCTCTTTTCCTGTTTCAGAAAATGGATATATTGGAATTTTAAGTATACTCTCATGGCTTCTTCTGTTTTGACAAGTAGAATTTCTTAGCACAGAGACTTTGAATCTACCAGTTTATAGCCCTGATGTGGGAAATGTGAAGGCAGGCTTCTTTACACAGCAGGTGTGCTGGAATGCAGAGTGTGATGTAATGTTCTAGGCAAAGAGTAAATCATGAAGGTATTACCAAGGGAGTATGCAAGCTGCCTAGACACATTTATTGTGTGATAATGTTCTGGCTACAATGTTAAAGCTATGTACTGTATTCTTAGGCTCTACTTTTACTCTATAGGAATTGTCTGGTGTACTTGGCCTCACAAATGGATCTCCTCATGAAGTTGTTAGATTCCTTAATAAAGTTAGTATAGAGGTTTCACAGTCACAGAATATGTTTGCTCAGGCATAGCTGGGGTGTTACGTACAACCCAGAGAATGAAATTATACTCCACTGTCACAGCTTTACAGTATTTACTGCTTAAGCAGCCTCCCTTTGTGACAAATGGAAGTATGGGCATTCCTCCATACTTTAATTAAAATTTGGCAGCTTTGCTAGGGCCAAGATAAAATTTCTTTAAACTTTTGGATTGGTTATAACTAGTTTCTTGGCAAGTTGATATTGTTCTTTTAGTTCTGTTGTAAATTGCTGTATTAATAAATGTTAGCTATTGAATGATAAAATTGTAGACTAACTCTAGAAATAATTATACAAAATGTCTGTATAGTGCACAACACAGGCTTTACAGCAAGTGATAGTAGAAGTTGGTTAGAAAGCAAATAGGGGCTCTGTAATCCTGGGTGAACCTATAGTGATAACATAGGGTTGGTGTTGACAGTTTGGGGAAGAATCGTGTAGTATCATAATCATCTGAATTCAAATGCATGAAGAAAAATATTTACATCTGGTGTGTGTGTGTGTTAAGGGGGCAATCACATTAAAACATAAACATTAGTGAATAGCATAGTAAGACACTCCCCTTGGGAAAATGAATTGTAGGGAGAGAGAGAAGGAGTTAACTCTTGTTCTGTTTTAGAATAAGAAAAAAAATTCCTTTGAATTTGGTGGGCCAGATAGGCGGGGTATAAATTAAATAAATAAATATATATATATATATATATATATGGCTAATTATGGGACTTTTCCACTTTATTTTGAAGCTTCCAAGTCAAATATACTCGCTTAATAGCCAGAGTGAGTTTATTGTGCTAGTAATTTGAAAGTACAATTGTTGAGACAGGTAATTATTTATTGATTGATTTGCAAGTAAATGGGATAGATAATCAAGCCCCTCTTTCTATTACATCACCACTTAGAGTAGTTCATGAACTCTCTTAATTTAGCATCCCATCGGTTTCTGCAGTTATTAAGAACATAAGAAATGTGTTGCAGGACAGGCTGCAAGTTCATTGCGCAAGACCTCTTGTTTCTAACAGTGACCTATGAGATAAAAGGTAAAGGTTCCCCTTGACAATTTTTGTCCAGTCGTGTCCGACTCTAGGGGGCGGCGCTCATCCCGCTCTTCAAGCCATAGAGCCAGCGTTTGTCCGAAGACAATCTTTCCGTGGTCACATGGCCAGTGTGATTTAGACACGGAACGCTGTTTACCTTCCCACCGAGGTGGTCCCTATTTATCTACTCGCATTTGCATGCTTTCGAACCGCTAGGTTGGCGGGAGCTGGGACAAACAACGGGCGCTCACTCCGTCGCGTGGATTCGATCTTACGACTGCTGGTCTTCTGACCCTGTAGCACAGGCTTCTGCGGTTTAGCCCACAGCGCCACCACGTCCCTCAGACCTATGAGATACTTCAGAATTTATGGGCAGGTTATGTGTTTGTCCCTTGCCTGGTACTTAGATGCATATTGGCCAGAATCCTCTTGCGTAGCTACAAAAATGGATACTTCGGGATATAAATTTTCCCAAGTTAAGAAATCACTATAGACTATTAGTTGTATGCTGATTCATACAATTCAGTTATGCAAGTGATAATGTCTACAGTGCTTTCTTAACTTGGGGAAATTCACCTCTAAATGTTGTTGTTGTTTAGTCGTTAAGTCATGTCCGACTCTTTGTGATCCCATGGACCAGAGAATGCCAGGCCCTCCTGTCTTCCACTGCCTCCCAGAGTTTGGCCAAATTCATGTTGATAGCTTCAGTGACACTGTCCAACTATCTCATCCTCTGTCGTCCTCTTCTCCTCTTGCCTTCACACTTTCCCAACATCAGGGTCTTTTCCAGGGAGTCTTCTCATGAGTATTGGAGTCTCAACTTCAGGATCTATCCTTTTAGTGAGCACTCAGGGTTGATTTCCTTCAAAATGGATAGGTTTGTTCTCCTTGCAGTCCAGGGGACTCTCAAGAGTTGCCTCCAGCACCACAGTTCAAAAGCATCAGTTCTTCAGCTCTCACTTCCATACATCACTACTGGAAAAACCATAGCTTTGACTATGCGGACCTTTGTCAGCAAGGTGATGTTTCTGCTTTTTAAGATGCTGTCTAGGTTGTTCATCGTGAAGCAGGCGTCTTTTAATTTCGTGGCTGCTGTCCCCATCTGCAGTGATCATGGAGCCCAAGAAAGTAAAATCTGTCATTGCCTCCATACCTTCCCCTTCTGTTTGCCAGGAGGTGATGGGACCAGTGGCCATGATCTTAGTTTTGTTGATGTTGACTTTCAGACCATTTTTTGCACTCTCGTCTTTCACCCTCATTACAAGGTTCCTTAATTCCTCCTCACTCTCTGCCATCAGAGTGATATCATCTGCATATCGGAGGTTGATATTTCTTCCGGCAATCTTAATTCCGGTTTGGGATTCCTCCAGTCCAGCCTTCCGCATGATGTATTCTGCATATAAATTAAACAAGCAGGGAGACAATATACAGCCTTGTTGTACTCCTTTCCCAATTTTGAACAAATTGGTTGTTTCATATCCAGTTCTAACTGTTGCTTCGTGTCTCACATATAAATTTCTCAGGAGATAGATAAGGTGGTCAGGCACTCCCATTTATTTAAGAATTTGCCATAGTTTGCTGTGGTCAAGACAGTCAAAGGCTTTTGCATAGTCAATGAAACAGAAGTACAGTGGGGTCTTGACTTGAGAACTTAATCCGTATTGGAAGGCGGTTCTCAAGTCAAAAAATCTGTAAGTCAAGTCTCCATTGACCTACAGTGCATTGAAAACCGATTAATCCCGTAACAGGCCGTTTTTGTTCCATTTTGGGTTTTTTCTGGTCTGTAAGTCAAATCTCAGTCTGCAAGTCAAACCTAAATTTTGCGGCCAGAGAAGTCTGTAACTCAAAAAGTCTGTAAGTCAAGCCGTCTGTAAGTCAAGGGTCCACTGTAGATGTTTTTCTTGAACTCTCTGGCTTTCTCCATAATACAGCGCATGTTGGCAATTTGGTCTCTAGTTCCTCTGCCCCTTTGAAATCCAGCCTTTAGTTCTGGGAGTTCTCGGTCCACATACTACTGAAGCCTACCTTGTAGAATTTTGAGCATAACCCTACTAGTGTGTTAAATGAGTGCAATTGCATGGTAGTTGGAATATTCTTTGGCACTGCCCTTCTTTGGGATTGACTGATCTTTTCCAGTCCTCTAGTCACTGCTGAGTTTTCCAAACTTGCTGGCATATTGAGTGTAGCACCTTATCAGTATCATCTTTTAAGATTTTAAGTAGTTCAACTGGTATATCATCACCTCCACTGGCCTTCTTGTCAGCAGTACTTTCTTAGGCCAACTTGACTTCACTCTCCAGGATATCTGGCTCAAGGTCAGCAACCACACTATCTGGGTTGTCCGGGACATCCAGATCTTTCTGGTGTAATTCTTCTGTGTGTATTCTTGCCACCTCTTCTTGATGTCTTCTGCTTCTGTTAGGTCCCTACCATTTTTGTCCTTTAGCATGTCCATCTTTGCACTAAATGTTCCTTTAATATCTCCAATTTTCTTGAACAAATCTCTGGTTTCTCCCTTTCTATTATTTTCCTCTATTTTTTGCACTGTTCATTTAAGAAGTTCCTCTTGTTTCTCCTTGCTATTCTTTGGAAGTCCGCATTCAGTTTTCTGTAACTTTCCCTATCTCCCTTGCATTTTGTTTCCCTTTTCTCCTCTGCTATTTGTAAGGCCTCAATGGACAGCCACTTTGCTTTCTTGCATTTCCTTTCCTTTGTGATGGTTTTTGTTCCTGCCTCCTGTACAATGTTATGGGCCTGCATCCATAGTTCTTCAGGCACTCTGTCCACCAAATCTAGTTCCTTAAATCTGTTCTTCACTTCCACTGTGTATCCATAAGGTATTTGCTTTAGATTATACCTGACTAGCCCAGTGGTTTTTCCTACTCTCTTCAGTTTAAGCTTGAATTTTGCTATAAGAAGCTGATGATCAGAGCCACAATCAGGCTTTGTTTTTTGTGACTGTATAGAGCTTCTCCATCTTTGGCTGCAGAGAATATAATCAATCTGATTTCGGTATTGCCCATCTGGCAATGTTCATGTGTAGAGTCACCTCTTGTGTTGTTGGAAAAGAGTGTTTGTGATGACCAGCTTGTTCTCTTGAAAAACTCTATTAGCCTTTGCCCTGCTTCGTTTTGAACTCCAAGGCCAAACTCACCTGCTGTTCCTTTTATCTCTTGACTCCCTACTTTAGCATTCCAGTCCCCTATAATGAGACCATCTTTCTTGTTTTTTCTGAAATGTGTTGTAAGTCTTCATAGAATTGGTCAATTTCAGCTTCTTCAGCATCAGTGGTTGGTGCATAAACTTGGATTATTGTAATGTTGAAAGGTCTGCCTTGGATTTGTATTGCAGTAATTCTATCATTTTTGAGACTGTATCCCAGTACATATAAATAGTTTATTGTTACAGCATCAAGCCATACAAAATTGAATACAAAACTTCAAAGACTGGCATGCACTACAAAGAGCCATACCAGATATAAAAAGGTAAAATATTTAAAACAGTAAATATAGCAATGTAAGACCAAAGTCTAAGGGTTTAGCTGTGTGTTCTGTCTGTTATAGCATGCCACCCAAAATTTCACTACCAGTTCTGTAGTAATCCTACAGTGGACCCTCGACTTACAGACGGCTCGACTTACAGACTTTTCGAGTTACAGACTTCTCTGGCCGCAAAATTTAGGTTTGACTTGCAGCTGGAGAATCTACCTACAGGCCAGAAAAAAACAAAATGGAACAAAAATGGAACAAAAACGGCCAGTTACGGATTAATCGGTTTTCAATGCATTGTAGGTCAATGGAGACTCGACCTACAGACTTTTCGACCTGCAGCCACCATTCCAATACAGATTAATTCCGTAAGTAGAGGGTCCACTGTATTTTGGTCAGTTAACAATTGATCACAGTAGTCTGAATCCGATTGACCTGCCATATCTTTTAAGAGAGGTGTAATATATTTTCATTGGATCTTATTATGCCTGTTACACCTGAGCATCATGTGCTCGATAGATTCGATCTCGCCAGAGCCACAAGGGCGGAATCTCTGTTCCCTTGGGATTTTTTAAAATCTGCCTTCCAACACCACAGAAGGGAAAGCCTCGCATCTAGCCAAAGTAAAGGCTTTCCTAAACTTACATGTCTCACACTGTGATAGGTAGGCCATAGGGAGCGGACAATATTTATGCATGTCTATTGCTCTAAAATTGGGGCGTCTACTGAGATCTACCTGTCTTTCCATATCCATTATTCTCTGTTTTAGAGCTGATTTTGCTTCATCCCATTGCATTAATATTGCTTGAGGTTTCTCTTCAGATCGCATAAATCTTTCGCATAAATCCCAGTACATTATTTCCATTATTTTGTTGAGTATGAGGGCTACTCCATTTCTTCTACTGGATTCTTGCCCTCAGTAGTAGATATGATAATTGTCTGAATTGAATTCACCCATTCCCATCCATTTTAGTTCACTGACACCCAGTATGTCATTGTTTATTCTTGCCATCTCCTGTTTGACCACATCCAGCTTAACAAGGTTCAAAGATCTGACATTCCAGATCCCTATGCAGCATTTTTCTTTGCAGTATTGGACTTTCCTTTCACTTCCCGGCGCTTCCACAGCTGAGCATCCTTCCAGCTTTGGCCCATCCACTTCATTAGCTCTGGAGCTACTTGTACTTTTCCTCCGCTCTTCCTCAGTAGAGGAGCTCATCTTCCAGCATCATATCTTTTAGCCCTTTGTTTCTGTCCATGGAGTTTTCTTGTCAGGGATACTGGAGTGTCTTGCCAGTTCCTGTTCCAAGTGGAGCTTTAGTCAGAACTATCCATCTTGGGTGGCCCTGCACCGCATAGCCCATAGCTTTTCTGAGCTACTCAAGCCCCTTTGCCACGACAAGGCAGTGATCCATGAAGGGGCTCTAAAAGTTACTCCAGCATAAATAGATAAAAGGACCTAGACCACTGGTTCTTAACTAAAGGTGGTCTATTTATCTATCATGGCCAATTGAAAAATCTGCTAATGCAGTCTTCTTAGTTTAACCCTCATTAGTGGACTTATTCTCCATTAATGTATCCTAAACCTTTAAAAGGGCAACATAAGTAGCTGTTCTTTGTCATCTCTTGTAGTGAATTCCATTCTGAATTTTTATGCCCAATTGCCAGTCACATTCATTTTTTTTATCAACATCCCCAAACATTTCTTCAAAAATATTAAAAGCTGTCCAAAAACTGCACCTTTCCAGGAACATAAAATATTCCAACCTCTTCTGTCTTTTCAGTTGCTCTTTAGTTCTGTAACTTTTCTGGTGAAATAATATACTGGTTGACATCTAGAATTCCAAAGCTGAAATCTTCTTGTGCAGCTCTGGAAACACAGCAGTGATGGTGTAAGGAGCTGCAGCAGAAGATTGCTACAGGTTAAGGGCTTCCTTTGGGGATTTTGGGGTGCATGATGTGGACCCTGAAATTGCCTTTCATCTGTGGTGATTTGCCACTGAGGGTGACGTCATTTCCATAGAACTGTGCAACAAGGTTTCTACCTAAATGTGGCTGTACCACAGGCTTATATAAGGGGATTATGATGCTAGCCATTGTATTTTTAATCCACATCTTTTATTATTAGATATTCTAACACAGTGTCTGGCTTATATTGGTTTCCCCAAATATTTTTTGGTCATCGTTTGTGCAAGATGATATCCTTGACTCTGATGAAAATGCACTTTGAGAATATAATAAAAACCAAAATTTTCTAACTTTTAAACATGTGGTAATAATAGCACGTGCACAACAGGCCTTCTGTTTTTGCTGCCAGTAATGCACACAATGGGAATGGCAGTAAAATTCTGAACATGAAACAGTGAAATACAAGTAAGTGTGTTTTAACAGGGTGCATAGAAACTGTTTCAATGCAACCAAGAACAATAGTAAATCTACATATTCAAACTTTTAAAATGCAGTACAGTAGTTTAAAACTTCCTGTGGATGAACTGCATTTTAAAAATATCTCCCAGAAGTTCAAGTAGGCAGTTTGGGAGCAGTTGTAGCTAACTTGCTGAAGAGGTATTGGGCTGCATATTCATTTAAAGTGGGGCTTTCAAGAGCAAAAACTTCTTACTCTGACCTAGAGCAAAGATAAGGAAAAGGTATCCTCCCCAGAGGAAGATGGACTGCAGTTCACATCATTGCTTTGGCATTGGTTATCTATCTGGGCTGGGTGCAAGTTTCAGTCAAATAACATTAGGAGGCCAGATATTCCTCACCCCTGATGAAAAGTGATGCAGATATTGCAGTATGAATGCCAAACTCTTGAATGAGTAATCTTGTTTCCTTTAGGCTGAGAGTAGTTCTGCTGATACATCTCTTTGTGCGTACTTAATCTCTGTGCAAAAGTTTGTGAGTGGGGGAATCAAGTGCACTCCTCTGTGCAGCTTACTTGAGAGCGGTGCTGATGGATTTGCAGAGGTATTGTTATCCAAGTAAAAAAAAGCAAGCAAGCAAACGAAAAGATACCACCTTTTTTGTGAGCTTCTGAAGTACCTGATTTTTATTGTTGGATTGAATAGATATTTGTCTGATCCACCAAGGCAATTTGTTAAAGCATTATCACAATTGTATAACATTAACATTATGTATTAGTATATTATAACTTTTATGTAATACCTATGTTATGTATATAAGAAATTGGAGTGGTACTTCGCTAATGAACTGCTGGCATAAATTAAGAAATGCATCTCAAAGCTATGTTAGATCACTCTAATTAGGAAGCAGAATTGACAGCTTTGTATGTGACTTCCCATATTTAGAAAAATCATGGCAGGAAAGGAATCAATTTGCCTTCTCTTCTTTGGTGAAGCAGGTCCAGTGATAGGATTTTTAATTTTTTGAATTTTATTAAAGGAAAATGACAAATAGCAAAACTAACTTAAAATAAATATTTAATAAAACTATACCTAATACAAATTGGACCTTCCCCACCCACCTGTGCCACCTTCACCCTCGGGTCTAGGTAACCAATAATATATTTTTACAACTTTTCACCCCATACCTCTCCAAAAATACATTGATTCTTATGCTGCACTATAACCTTTCCCTTTCATAAAGACATATTCCAAGTATAAATTCCATACATTTTTGAAATCATTAGACTTTGCCATTCATCTTCTTATTTTCATTTCACATATTAACTTATTGATCGCCAAGTTCCACATTTTTATAGCAGTCTTCCAGATTAATTTGTTTCTAACTTTTCCAATTCTTTGCAAATATTAATCTTGCTACTGTGACCATTATAACAATTAACTTTTTCTGCTCTTTTAAAAGATGGTCATTCTTAATTATATTTAGGAGGGTGATGTTTGGTGATATTTGAATATCATATCCAATAATTTCTCTAATTTCTTTAAAAACCAGTGCCCATTCTTTCTTATTTCGCAAGTCCACCACATATGCATATAGGTCCCTTTTTCCTTTTTACATCTCTAGCATTGAGATGGTATATTCTTATTTATTATGCTCAGTCTTAATGAAGTAAAGTACCATCTCCATGCTACTTTATAACAATTTTATTTTACTGTTATAGACATATTCTTCATTATTCTTTGTGACCATACTTTATCCCAAGCCTCTCCCTTTAACCTCTTCCTCAAAGTCCTCCTCCCACTGGTTTTTCATCATCACTTCAGAATGTACTAACATTTTATAGATTATGCTAATTGTTCCCTTTCTTTTGTTTCCTTCTTCATGATCTTGGCTTTGTTCTTATCTACTTCTGAATGATTTAATAAAATACATTCAGATTTCTTCCAATTCACTTTCAAGCCAGGATATTTTTGTAAGGCGTTGTCAGTTTACCAAAGGGAACAGCAGGTCATCAGGCAGTGAAGACAAAACAATGTAGCTGTGCAGAGATTGGACTGTCAACGCTTTAATCCCAGAGGAAGGAATTAAGAATAAGGTTCTTAATTAGTGTTTGGCCAAGACAAGTCTATGTGCAAAATATAGGAAGATTCCTGGATTTAACTGAGAAAGTGATATTAGAGATAGAAATCCAAAATTCAAAGCATAAGATTTTAAAAAGTATTACTAGTTTTGCTGAAATAGTTCTGCAACACAAGTGTAAGATCTTAAGTGACAGAATACACATTAAAATTGTCCACTGCTGCTTTCTTTTCTACTATAACAACGTTCAGTGTCTGCCAAAAAATAGTACAGTGGGCACTCAGGGATTAGTATTGGTATTGCTTGTGCAAACTCCTTAAATCTGGAAGCATCGAGATTTTAGTTTCGCAGTTGTATGAGGCCTTAGGCCTTTAGACAGTGTGGCTTCTGCATGAATTGGGGTGTTGTTGCAGAAGGCAAGGAGGAGAAGGAAGGAATTTATTCTCTCCTGACAAGTTCTGGTCGTGTGATTATAAGGAATAGAAATGGACTGTTTCAAATACACTTAAGAACTCAGCAAAATGGGCCTGAGAAGACTTGCAGTATATGGAGGTGTAGTAAAACAGCATAAAGACATACTGAAACTAGATACCTGCCTTGTATCTCAGGAATGCTGAGCGTGCACCATCACCATTGAATTATACTTGATAAAGGGCTCTTGATATTCTGAATGTGTTAGATTTCAGATTACAGCATTCTTGCTTGTGAATACTTTCATGTTTCTGGGTGTGGTGGATTTTAACTACATAACTTTTTCCTTGTATGCATAGCAGTAGAAATGTTTGCAAGCAAGATTAATGGAAACTTTTATGAGTTTAAAAGTAAAGATGAAGCCAGGGATTTGGTGGTACTTAGAAACTGACATAATACCACCCCCAACACACAATCCAGTTAGTTTGGTAGCAAAAGCCCAAGAAGAACAGGATTTTGAGAAGTCCAAAACTATGTAGCTCCCCAGTGGATCATAAAGATTTTTAGAGTAGTAGTGTCGCCCAGGCATTCGATCTGAACTGCATCATCAATGGAATCTCCTGCTGCCACTCCTTCTTGAGAATACCACTTCACTTTGCAAGCAGGTGTTTTTGCATATTTGGATGTTCTTTCTTATAAAAAATATTTCCATGCACACAAAGCCTTGCATTATTTTGATTCCCCCCCTCGAACTTCATACCTTGTTGTTGAAGAAACTCAGAGTAGTTCATCTATAATTGCATGCCATCTTCCATTTAGACATCTAGACTGTGTTATGGTCTTGGAACTGATTTTGGACCCTACTTATTGAAGGGAAGAGTTCTGACCTAGCTGTCTTCTGGATGTATTAAATTTCTTTTTAAACATTCCTTATGTTCACAAACATATCCCCCCCCCCCCAAATACACTACCTGCAAACAAATATTTTATTAAAGTATCATTGACGATCCTTCACAAAAACATTTGTTATAGAATCATTGAATCATTGGAGTTGGAAGAGGCCTATAAGGTCATTGAGTCCAACCCTTTGCTCAGCGCAGGAATGGGAACCTTACATAACAATCTTACTTTAAACAAAATATTTAGGAAGCAAAGGAGAATAAACTATTGCTTAATTCATATTAGTTGTCAGCATCTTAATTTGGATCTGAAATCACTGTTTAGTGTAAGCAACTATCCCTTGTCATGAAAACAACACAGAGACGGCTGAAGCTACCGAAGAGCAAAAGCACCCGAGTGAAACTTGCTGGCAAGTTTCCTCCTGACAAATTTGGGAAACCACAAAACACCAGATGAGATGCTGTGTTCAGGTGCAGAAAAGTGCCCTTAACTATTTCCATTAACGTATGACATCTTGAGCACGATCTGATAAATTCAAATGTTAACTTACTGTGTGATAGATGGGAATACGTCACTGATTCCCGTAGCTATGGTGGAAAAAAGATGGTGGCCTAGAGCTACTGGGTTAACCTTATGCAGAACAATGTAACTCTCCAGCATCATGAAGAAGAAAGCTACATCCAAGACCAACTGGGGATTTTTGGATTCCTCCTTAAAAAGAATGGAGTTAAATTTTCTCTCAACTGCAAAGAAAGGAGTCTGTGTATGTTGAAATAATTCTGTTCGCTTTGTTTTCTTAGTGTAATGTGGAGCTGAAGTGTATTCCTTTTGGGGAGTAATAAGGATATAACAACAGTGCTTTAAAAATGGCTGGCAATGTGGTGTGCACGTGCGTGTGCACATAATCAGTGTCTTCATTTGGCAGACTTGTAAGACCAGAGTGTTATATATAAGATTGCAACTTGTGCAGAATTGCCCTAGAAGATGGTCCCCAGGTATTAAATTTATTACTTTAAATCTGTAAGTAACTTGTACTTATACATTATAAATACGACATTTTTATTCCAAGCAAACCCTGCTCCTTGAAGAGAACCCGAAAGATCAGACCTTTATACTTGGGAGGACTTGCAGCTTTAACAAGCAATGTTGATAGCTTAGTTACAAGCTCACTCCCACGACAAATAAGAGACTATTGTGGAGTAGTAAATATTGATGAGCTAGAACTCAAAAATTCCTAGCATAGCTGCAGTATGTGTTCCTAGCTTTATGGACTTAGAAAAGGAGCAAACAATTCTGCCTGTCGCCGTCTGGTGAAAATGCATGTTGAGCAAATAGTATGCCCAGCTTATTCATTAGGAAAATGCCCTTGTGACCTGCTTTTTAAAAATCAACTGAGGTCTGAATAGTCAAATGATCTGAAAACCACAGACAACATTTGATGGATGCTTGGTCACCAGGAATGTTGGAGTTCCATGTGACATACAAGGCTGGCTGTCCCCGTTGATTTGCATTTTAAAGTTTCTTGTTCAGAACCCGTAGCTCATTTGAATTTTTAGTTTCATACTGAGGGCTTCTGCTTTTACATGTTTAGCTAGCTGAAGCCGTAGGCATTGCTTTTTTTTTTTTTTTTTAAAGATTACTTTCTGGCTAGGGCATGTACTTGGGCACATAACAAGCAGTGCTTGTTGGCATTCATGTTGACCCAAAGTGGGTGGACGGTCTTTCTGTGGAGGCATGGGTCCACGCCTCCCGCTCACAGTTGACATCATGTCTATACTCATCCTGATGTAAATTGCTATTTGGGAGAACATTTTCATTTCTACAGGTTCTTATTTTAGAGAAGATTAATTTTGCCAGCGTTGCTAGGCAACTATCCAAAGCAATCTGGTATGCATGGAAGGGGAAAAAAACCCTCACACATTTATTTTTTTCAAAAGCCCACACAACTAAACCTAGTAAATTATCAGGACTTAAAGAAGATATTAACTATACAGAAATGAATGTTGCAACAAAGTAGTTGAGAAGATCCATCTCCTTACCCAGCAGCCACAGTCTTAGAAGGCTGGTTTGGATATTTTTTCGAAGGTAGGTTGCTGTGATGTTTTGCAGCAGGAGTGAAAATCCCTGAGATGGGGACTTTCAGCCTTTCCCTGTTGATAGTCTGCTGGGGAGTCCTTTTGCACTGTAAAAGGTTTATGATCTTAGGTGGACATTTGCGTCGTGTGGACTGCTGTCCAAGCTAATAATCACCTTGCATGGACTGAGATTTGTTAGGGAATACTTATTGCTTTTGTTTACCTGACTGTTGCGAAGGAAGGTGGTGGTCAAGGGTATGTGCAGTCAGGGTAGTGGTCTTTGTGCTATTAACAAACTTTCTGCTTACGAACCTCTGATAGGAGTCCTGGAATGGAACTGCAAAACTTGAAAATTACTGATCTTAAAGTAACTGGGCTAAAGCATAGTCTTTCAGACCAAAGTGGCTGTCTTTGGTGTTTTGAGAGAAACTGACCATTAAATAAAATCTGGGTAGTTGGGGAAATGCTGTGAAACTGTGGAAACTTCATTGCTCTTACTCTTTAAAAGGGAGACATTTGCTTTAAATAAATCTCCCTTCAATTTGAAAGTACTATGTAATATAATGATGGAGTAAGGAAATGGCTGTCTAACATGTGGTCACCACATGTCTCTATTTCTGGAACTTGTTTTAAAGCCAGTCTGTCTACTGTATGTTTTCAAGGCTTGTGTTTCTGCCAGGGCAGGAATGGTATCCAGCTGGAATAGATTTCCTATATTTGCATAAAAACCTCCTCAGCTCCTCCTTGTGGCATGAGTCTAATCAATACAGTATGGTTTTAGATCGGACAG
Source organism: Pogona vitticeps (assembly GCF_051106095.1). Taxonomy (NCBI): domain Eukaryota; kingdom Metazoa; phylum Chordata; class Lepidosauria; order Squamata; family Agamidae; genus Pogona; species Pogona vitticeps. The sequence goes on from NC_135785.1 coordinate 144,258,684, forward strand.
CAAAAGTGTATGTGTGAGGGGCAAAATCCTGGGCTAACAAACTCTCAGGCCCATTTCATATAGCTTGAGGAGTAACATTAATACTGACATTAGTAAGAGTTGCTCTTTCCTCACCCTAACTTTTTTCACAGTGTGGAAAACACTATGTGATGAGAACACTGACCTTGAAATCTCTATCTCTTTTTCTAAAGGAACATCTGAAGACAAAACATAACCTGCATGTTATCTCAGTGGAGCAATTCCTTTTGAATTATACAGCCTGGGAGTGCCATTTTCTGGCATACTTTTTATAGTTGTGTTGCTATGGATTTGGCTTGTTTTTTTAACAACTCTATCTGCAGTTAGGGATACACTGAAGTCTCTTAGGTAGGAATTGCTGTTTCTCTAGGTGAAAAAGTTAAAGTGTAGCTTTGCGTAGGGGCCCCCTCTAACTTCATTTGAAATTTATCCAGTCCTTGTATAAATATCTTTCAGGGTTATAGTATGGCAAAGAAATTAAGCGAAACTGAAGACTCCTTGTCCATTCATATTAGACTTGGGAAATGTGGGTTTCTTACTCTCTTTCAGCAAGGGCTTATATGTATGGTAAATTACATTGGCTTCAGTCCTCCATCTATAAAATGGAAGTAGTTCCAGCCTGTGGATAGAGGAACAAGATGAAAAAAATATTTAAAGCAACAAACCAGTATAACTTTTCAGTGGCTAATGGTGCACTGTTGTACAAAATGCAATGTTGTACAAAATGCTGTGAAGACTACTTTGGAGCTCATTGTAGTTGCAAGGTCATTATAAGATCATTTTCCATGGGACTTCTGTCAAAAGTTATTTGGAAGGTATAGATCAGTGGTTCTTAACCTTTTTGAAAGAAACACCCCCTTAAGCCATCGAGGAAGTTATCATCGCCCCCCTCCCCGCGGTGATTTATTTATTTATTTATTTATTTATTTATTTATTTATTTAAGAGACTTAAATCCAATGACCCCTGAAAACAAAATTAAATTCCAAGAAAATGAAATGCCCCCCAAAAAGTAACATTTAATGATTTAGTTGCAACTGAATTTTAAGACGCAAAAAGAAATATAAAAAGGGCATAAAAACAAATGCAGGAACTAAAAATTTCAAGACAAAAATTCTGAAACTAAATTAAAATGGGAGGAAAATATATATATTCATGCACACTGTAAAAAGGCTGCAGCCATCTTCACAGGTTTGGCTTGCTCCAGCGCCCCCCTACCGCCCCCTTCTGCTCCAGCGCCCCCACACCGCCCCTTTTTGTTCTACCGCCCCCCTGAAAAATGAAATCGCCCCCTGGGGGGCATAATCGCCCACGTTAAGAACCACTGGTATAGATAACACAAAATGCAATGGTCAGATGGTTGTTTGGTGTGTGCTTTAGATTTGTAGTTTTATGTAGCTTTATTACATGTGTAATAGTACAAACCGATGGTGAATTGCCAAATTAATGAGCTGCTGCTTGCATTTTTAGTCACATGACTTTGGTGTGCAATTTGGAATGCAATGATAATTTGTCAATTAGTGAAAATTCACTGCCATGATTTATGCCATTATTCTTGCACTTAGTCTTATCTAATGCTAAGTATAATTTAGGCACAATTAAATGTTATAAGTAGGACACTTTTGGAGTCTATTCAGAAGATGTTTTCTATGTTGACTTGTTCAAGAACCTGGAAGCAAAAGCTTCCAGTGGAGTGTGTGTAGTCAGTTGCTATGAGGCTTCTAAGGCCACTCCCTATAAACAGAGTACCTGCTTCAGAAGATGGTTAGGACTCCTCTGAGTTCACATAGTGTGCAGGATAATTAGTGGTGGTCCTACTTTTTTGGGTAACTTATTCACTGTTACAAATCTACTAATTGAGGAACCCCTGATAATTTCCTTAGGAATGGCCAAGATCCCCAAAGCATGGCCGAAAAATTACACTTGTAAGGAGAAAGGCAGGGTGAAAAATATTTTAAATAAATAAATAATATCTAAAGTGGGGTTGATAGCTCCGGCCTCCCAAATGAAGTTGTAAAGCAACTTCCATCAGTCCTACTCGGCAACACCAATGGTAAGGGATTAATGGATATTGCAATCCAAAAACATCTCAAGGAACCAGAGTTGTCCACCATAATCTATGTTTAGAAAGTGAGCTTTGTAGACTTAATAAGTCATCTTGTAACTTCTTGCTTGTTGACATTTTTTCTTTCATGTGGTTTTTTGTGGGGTTTTTTTAAATTGGCAAACTATGTGTTACTTCGCAGTTGCATGTAATGTAAGCGCACAATACCTTTTTCCATTATAAAGATAGTTTGGGAGATAAAGATAATACTTAACCTTGGTCCTGTCACTATTCTCCTGTGAGACTGTCTATCCAATAAAATTAACCAGTATTTCACTCACCAGTGTATTCTTGTTATCATACAGCAGTTGGCAACGCCAGGACTCAAGTATCATTTTTGTAGATGCAATACTACCTTGTCACAGTATCTGTTATGTATGCACATGCACACGAACTCTCTTCTCTAGAAATGTTTGTCTGTTTAGCAAAAGCAGAGGATTGGCATCTTTTAGTTCCTTCAGATTACTTTATTAAATAATTTATGTTTCTGGCTGCATGACTTGTTTGGCATTATGAAACTATGGTAGGTTGATGTACATTTTGTCTGACTGCTACAGTAGTGCCCTGGTTTGTTCTCCATGAGATGTAATATCTTCTGTTCTGTGTACTCTCAAATCCATAAGTCTGATTATTTCTTCCCCTCCTCCTTCGAACTGCAGAGCTGGAAGGGACCCTGTGGATCATCAAGTCCAGCCCCTCTCAGGGAGGCACAATGGGGAATTGAACTCTCAACCCAGATGTCTAAACTATTGAGCTATCCAGCAATTTAGGAGCGGTGTTATTCCTAAATTATATTTGCATTATTGACCGCAATATCCTTGGGATCTTAGTGTCCCTCCCTCCTGCTTCCATTTGCTTAGTATGCTCTTTGAGGCGCCTGTCTATAAATAAGTTCCAGGAAGGGGTTCCAGAAATGTCCCATCATTTAGGTGTAGTACATTAGTTATCTCCAGCTGAATGTTCATAGTAGTGCTGTTTCTGATAGGCTTTAGGAAATGTCAGCAATGCTGTATACACAGCAGAACAATAAATTTGCATACATTTCCATCTCATGAGCTGCAGTTTAGCCCAGTATTTTTTCCTCAGGGATGTTGGGCTTGTATCCCAGATCAGACTCTTGTCTTGGGCTCCAGATGAAGAGTTTGGTATGAAAAGTTGACTTGCTCCCTTCTCCCACCTGAAAGAACTGTACATTAAGGGAGGGGCATTTGGGATAACATTATACATGGTTGCAATCTAGTTTAGCCTTCACTTGTTCTGTGACAATCCATTCAAAGTTTGTCCTTGCAAGTTTTGCTTTTAAGTTATTTGATGTTTTTGTTTACTGAGCACTGATGAGATCCAGATGTGCTGGTCCTGGAAAACCCCAAACAAATCTGATTGCAGTGTCATGATGTAAACAAAAGGCAATGGTGCTGAGGTATGCCTGTCTTATCCAATGTTCTGAATGTCCTGTAGTACAACTGTAATGTGCCAATGTGTAGAAATATCCTCCTGTTTGTGATTAATCTAACAAATAATGAGACTAAGTAATGCCAGAGACTATCTGAAATATAGTAGATTGTGGAATATTATAAAACACAGCAACAATTTGTAATATGGATACCCAGTATGGTATAGTGGATAGAGTAACAGACTAGGACTCATAGAATCATAGAATAATGAAGCTGGAAGGGGCCTGTAAGGCCATCGAGTCCAACCCCCTACTCAAAGCAGGAATACAAATAAAATTTATCTGCCAGGTGGTTGTCTAAATTTCTCTTGAATGCCTCTAGTGCTGGAGCACTCACCACCCTCGAGGTAATTTATTATCTTGCAGTACTGCTCTCAGTTACGACGTTTTTCCTGATATTCAGCCGAAATCTGGCTTCCTGTAACTTGAGCCCATTGCTGAGTGCCCCACACTCTGGGTTGATCAAAAACAGATTCTGCCACTCCTCTGTATGACTACTACCTTTCAAGTATTTGAAAAAGTGCTATCATATCTCCCCTCAGCCTTCTTTTGTCAAGGCTAAACATGTCCAGTTCTTTCTCATAGGGCTTGGTTTCCAGCCCTCTGATCCTCCTTGTTGCCTTCCTCTGAACTTGTTCCAATTTTTGAGCATCCAGAACTGGACACAGTACTCCTCAAGATGAGGCCTAGCCAGTGCCAAATAGAGGGGGACGAGTACCTTGCAAGATTTGGAGACTTCTATTACGTACTGCAGCCTAAAATAGCATTTGCCTTTTTTTGTAGCCACATCACACTTTTGGCTCATATTCAGCTTGTGATCTATGATGATTCCAAGATCATTCTCACTTGTAGTCAGAATACTAACTAACACTGGTTATAAGGAGCATGTAGCTCCCTTATTACAACAGCTTCACTGATTGCCTATCTTTTTCTGGGTGCTGGTTATTGCCTACTGTATAAAGTTCTATAGATCTTGGGTCCAGATTCTTTTAAGGATCATATCACTCCATATGAGTCTTCTTGGCATTTAAGACCTTTTGGGAAGTCCCCTCTCTCAGTTCCACCACTTTTCCAAGCTCATTTGGTGAGGACATGAGTGTGTGTGGGGACCTTCTCAGTGGCTGCTCCCAGGCTTTGGAATGTGCTGACCTAAGAAGCCAGGGTGACCCCATCCCCAATTTCTTGTCCTTCTGTTGTCAGGCAAAAACTTTCCTCTTCAGGCAGGCTTTAAAGTAGTATAGAATGCTGGTTTTTAATTTACATTTTTAATGTTTTGAAATTGCTTTTAATCTTGTTTTTTTTTTTAAAAAAGAACTTAATATAGTTCAGTTGTTTTTAATATATTTAGATAGTATTTTAAAAATGTGTTTGCTTTTTAGTTTTTCTGTTATCAGCCACCTTGGGTTCCCTACGAAAAAAGGTGGAATAGGAACAAACAAATAAATAAAATGTACTGTTCTTCCTCTATCTGAAATTAAATTCTATTATGGCCAGTCTAACTTCAGGTGGGCTCTAGCAGTATCACAGCCTTTGACTGTGTGGACAACAGCAAACTATGGCAAGTCCTTAAAGAAATGGGAGTGCCTGATCACCTTATCTATCTCCTGAGAAACCTAAAGGTGGGACAGGAAGCAAGAGTTAGAACTGGATATGGAACAACTGATTGGTTCAAAATAGGGAAAGGAATACAATAAGGCTGTATATTGTCTCTCTACTTATTTAACTTATATGCAGAATATATCATGCGAAAGGCCAGACTTGGTGAATCCCAAACCGGAGTTAACATTGCCGGAAGAAATATCAACAACCTCCGATATGCAGATGATACCACTCTGATGGCAGAAAGTGGGGAGGAATTAAAGAACCTTTTAATGAGGGTGAAAGAGGAGAGTGCAAAAAATGGTCTGAAGCTCAACATCAAAAAAACTAAGATCATGGCCACTGGTCCCACCACCTCCTGGCAAATAGAAGGGGAAGATATGGAGGCAGTGACAGATTTTACTTTATTGGGCTCCATGATCACTGCAAATGGTGACAGCAGCCACGAAATTAAAAGACGCCTGCTTCTTGAGAGGAAAGCGATGATTAACCTAGACAGCATCTTAAAAAGGAAAGACATCACCTTGCCAACAAAAGTCCACATAGTCAAAGCTATGGTTTTTCCTGTAGTGATGTATGGAAGTGAGAGCTGGACCATACAGAAGGCTGACCGCCGAAGAATTGATGCTTTTGAATTGTGGTGCTGGAGGAGGCTCTTGTGAGTCAACTGGACTGCAAGGAGAACAAACCTATCCATTCTGAAGGAAATCAACCCTGAATGCTCACTGGAAGGACAGATCCTGAAGCCGAAGCTCCAATACTTTGGCCATCTCATGGGAAGAGATGACTCACTGGAAAAGCCCCTGATGTTAGGACAGTGTGAAGGCAAGAGGAGAAGGGGACAACAGAGGACGAGATGGATAGACAGTGTCATTGAAGCTACGAACATGAATTTGACCCAACTCTGGGAGGCAGTGGAAGACAGGAGGGCCTGGCGTGCTCTGGTCCATGGGGTCACGAAGAGTCGGGCACAACTAAACAACAACAACTTCAGGTGGACTAGCTGAACATCCAAACCAGCCTCCTAGGTTCTTTAGCCATTTCCTCTACTTGCGTTTATTTTGCCATTTATTTATACCTTGAGTTGTAGCAATGTGTCCTTTTCATTCCTCAGAACATGAGCAAAGTATTCTAGCTTTCTATATTTCATGAATTTTATGGGTTCTTGGACCTTATTTGTTTGCTTTTGTTTGTTTCTTTACTTTAGCACTTTTTTGCTTTTTAATAGGCTTTGGAAAAAAATAGGCTGTTCAGTTAGTCAAATTGGGAGAACGAGGGGAGCAGGGAGAAAAACAGCTATTTTAAAAAACTGAATTCAGCAACAGTAAAGGTTCACATGTGTGAAAAAGCAATCCTACCAAAATGGAGGAGAAGAATACCAGAAGATGGTGCGTTTGGCTGATACAGATTCCTGTGTTGCTTGGAGGGTTCCCAGAGCTTTATCCCCCACATGTAACTTTTTGAAGCTCTGAACACTTCTTCACAGGCTTGTTGAATCTTTGTGAGGAGGTTTCCTGGCCTCCGGAAGAACCTATATTCCTAAAAGGAATATGTCTGTGAATGTGAAGGCATTGTTAAAACGACTTACAGGAAAGAGTGTTGTTTCTAGCTTCAGTAAGCTGGATAGCTGCTTCTTCTTCAATCTTTTACTAGTTGTTTTTGTAGATCAGTGTTTTCTACCAGTTCTTTTGGGCCACAAAATATAGTGTTGCATTATAAAATCTAATCAATGTTTGAAAGTTTTGTCATAAATGTATGCAGAAACAGACAATGGATGTGGCCGGTGGGTTTCCTATTTCATTTAGGATTTTGTTTTGGAAGCTATGTGTGCCAGTTCTGACCTTTCCTTGGCGACTTGGCAATAGCCATCCATGCTTTAATTACATTGTGTCTTGATGGGTTCTGTGCAGACCCTTGTAGAGGATCTAAAATTATTTATTTTATTTTATTTTATTTTATATTTTGGACTTATATACCGCCCCATAGCGCTACAAGCACTCTCTGGGCGGTTTACAATTTTAATTATACAGGCTACACATTGCCCCCCCAGCAAGCTGGGTACTCATTTTACCGACCTCGGAAGGATGGAAGGCTGAGTCAACCTTGAGCCGGCTACCTGGGATTTGAACCCCAGGTCGTGAGCACAGTTTTAGCTGCAGTACAGTGTTTTAACCACTGCGCCACAAGGCTCTTTGCCTCAATTGTTTTACTATGTGGTAACAATTGGTGTACAATATCAAGGCTGAAGCACCCCAATACTGAAATATTTGTAGTGGTTGGCAGTTGCATGCTAACCCCAAATTGAAGTCTCAGCTTTAATCATCAGATTCCTAAACAGCTTGGGTCTTGGCTTCTGAGAGACCACTTGTCTAGTCATGAGATTGTCAGGTTGTTAAAATAGTACAGAGAAGCCCTCTTGGAAATACCAACAACAGCAGACTTCTGCTTGCTTGGCACATGGGACACAGCTGCTTGCCTCCCTGACTGCGGAAGGTACTCCCCTCAGAGTTTCAGTATCTTTCCTCGCACACTGCTTTTATGGAGAGTGTTCATGATTCCATTTGTTTTTTGTTTTCATTTTAATGATTGTTTTTTCTTCTTCAGTGCTTGTTTTTATTATGTTTTGTGATAACTGCAAGCTAATATGAGCACTACCTTGTAGTGGAAAGGTGAAGTAGAACTGAAATGCCTCCTCCTCCTCCTCTGATCTCCTTTTGTCCATTGACTAAGGCTGTGCAAGTTGGATTCTAATCTCTGGGAGATTACAGTTCCCTTTCTTTCTATAAGGCATTCTGTATTACTGTTTTGAATTAATTATCACAGGCTTTACATCTTATATATCACAAAAGAACAAGTTTACATGTACAGTTGCTTCCAGGGTTTAAGCATTAAGAAAAAAATAACTTGAACATTTGCACCTGTTTCTCAGATTCATTGGATTATCTTGTCTGGAAAATATCTTGCATGCTTTGTGACTAGGGCTCAGTCTATTCTTACATTAAGAGCTTTGATATTTCCTTAGAGAAAAAAATTTCTTCTGATAAACTTTCTGTGTTGCCTCTGGCTAGTTGGCAGACCTCTCCGTCATGTTTACTGCATCTTGGAAAGATGAGTTGGTGCATTCACCAGTTGCATGATCTTTTGTAGGTTCCTATCCGTGGTAATAAAAATTTAGCTGAAATTGTCATATAATGTGAATAGTTTCCACTCTCCTGCTTGTTTGTAAGTAGCTGCTCTTGCTCTTGTTGTGTTTTTAGTGTATCAAACTCCTCTGTCTTAAGACAGAGCTTCTTCTGTATGGACCTTGCCTATACTACACAGCTAACTGCTGTTTGATATCACTTAAACTGCCCTGCCTCCATTCTGGGAGTTTTACAGGACTGTAGCAATGAGCACTCTTTGTTTCTGACTTACATTGATTTGTATGTTTTAATTTACCTGCACATGGCCAAGTAGTGTACTTTTTGCCATCACCCCTACTGTGTGTGTTAGCCAACTCAAGTGGGCTAATTGTCGGCTAATTGTCATTAGAGTAAGTACGTATATGTGAAGGTGGGAATGTTTCCATGCTTCCCTCTATCCCCTGTGTAGACTCAATATATATGCCTTTGAATATCTGAAGGGTACTTCTCTTTGCCACTGAATTGGGAAAAATGAAGTTAATCGCTGAGGGGGTCTTTTTCAGGACACAGGGAACCTTAAGAACTACCCTTCCCATCATGCCTTGGTTCCAGGGAACTCCCCTAGGAACCTCTCTTACCCAATCCATACCCTAAAGCCTCCAAACAAATGGAAGGACAAGGTTTTTAAAAAAGAGGGTATCCGCCCCAAAGCTAATTCTTTTTCTCCCGCCATTTGTTCCTGTTCCTTAATTAACATTAGAATATACAGTGGCAAAGTTGTCTAGCAAATTACTGCTATCCATGTCCAATAATCAAATTGTTAGGATTTCCTTCGTTTTCAGGATTTCGTCTTAAATAAAACTTTTTAATCAAATATCTTCTGTCAACAGCTAGATATCAATATGAATCCAGTGAGCTGATTCCACTCTTTCTTTTCCCCTTGCTTCCCTGATGCTGAAGTTCTCTTTGAAGAACTCCCCATCTTTGTCAAGTAGTAATAACTCTGTAAGTGATGTTTAAATATAATTTTGGGGTTTTTTTAGACCTCATTAAAAATTTAGGGTATATATGTAATACTTATTTTATTTAGAGATATCAAAGGAGAGGATAGTGGAAGCAAAACACTTCCACTTGATGTTGCAGAACAACACCTTGTACATCTTCCTGGGTCATCTCCCAATATGGCTTAACTTCTGTTCGGAAAAATCACATCTCTTGCCCCCACGTCCTTAAATTTACTTTGTGTTCTCTCTCTTATAGCCACTGGCAGAACACCTGAGTTCAGACCGAAATCTTACTAGAAAATTTGCCCATTGAAGACAATAAACCTGTTCCCAATTAGGAACATAAGCGAATCAATTTAATGAAAGATGGTTGTTCAGTAGCTATAACATCATTTTTATCTGGTATTTATAGACCAGAGACTAAAGTTCTCTGCCAAGGAGATTCTGGTTTGAATTTTGGATTGCTCCCATCTTGAATTTCTGTCTAATATGATATAGTATGAGCTGTAGTTGGAAAGGCCTTTGGTGGTGAGAATAAAGTTACTTGGCCACTTCTTGAGTGGGATTTGCCAGAACTCATGGAAAGCAGAGGGAGGGGGATCCGCACCATAGCTGACAGGAGACATATAGTAAAGACTCTTCCAGGATCATGTAAGCACATTTGATGCTAATTCAGTTTGAAATAAGTTTCATTTTGGTTTTTAAAATGCGCCATCTTGTGCAATTTCCTTATTTCAAGCTTTTGGCAATATCAGATTGGTTATATTTAAATAACCTTTTTCCTCAGACAGTAATTTCTTGTAGGGAAAAATCTACAAGACACAGTAAGTTAGTCATATAGTATCTGTTAAATCCAGTTCTGTTTATACAGGTGGTTTCCTCATTTGAAGAAGAGCTGCTCTCTGCTTATGACATCCTGAATGAATGTGGCTGTTGGGCACTATAACAAACATGAATTGCAAATCCTCACTGACTCAGGATGACTATAAATTAGAAAACTACTTGGATGAAAATGTTCGTATCCGCATGCCAGTACAGTCACTAATTCCTCTGTGCAACATAAATGCCCAAAGTGCAGTTTGTGTCTATGTTTTGATTTGCTGTTTTTTAATCAAGCTTCTTAGGTTTACAGGTCTTTCCACATTATTGTAAATGTCCATAGTTCAATAATTCTTTATTACAGAGAAGTCCAATTTTTTTTTTTTTTTTTTTTTTTTTTTGCTTTGAAACTAAACGAGTGTAGAGGCCTTTAATCATTTACTTTGATATCTTAACACTGACTTCTTTCTGTATAGGTGACAATTCCAAGATGCCTATTTTAATCCTGCATAGAACTGGTGTAATAAAGGTCATAAAGTAGAACATTTCAGAACTCAAGTTACAACATTTTAGTACATGAGATGTGATATTTTTCTCTTCCTCTCCGTTCTTCTTTTGTCATAGAAATAGACAGTCCTCCTGATTTTGCAAATATATTGAAGGCATCTGAGCCAGTGGAAGGTGACCATGAAAGGCATATCAGACTTGTGGCGATCACTGAACATTATGAACCATATAGGGGAAAAGGTTGAAAATGAACCTTCTAATGCTTGCTGTCTTACATAAATCTTTGGTGCTGTAGATGATAAAAGGTAATTTTTCTGACTAAAATTTCTGTAATAGTTTAGCTAACAAGGCCAGTGACCCTACTTATTAGGAGCATTTGGGGGGTTTGTAGTTAAACCTCCCCACCCACCCCCAAAAATCTGGGTATTGTCAGACTTGGAATGCCATACATAGTTTTGGTCACTGTTGTTGGGGAATTAGAGTGGCTCCTGTAGCAAGGAAAGGTGGTAGCATTTGGGGACTGTTTAGTTTAGGGAAAGGGCATATAATGGAAAAGTGGGAGATGGGAAAGGACATGACAAATATGTGTACAAGTGTGCCCCTGAATATCAGTTGCTAGAAAATAATAGTGTGAAATGTGCCCACCAACTAGCAGCATTCAAATGGTGGTACAGAAAAACTTTTCATGAAACTAATAACTCATTAGTAATGAGTAACAGAAGAGACCAACCTGGGGCAGAATAGAAAGGGCAACCCCAAAATAGTTGGCTGAAGTTTTGGGGGGTGGTTGCCCATTTATTTATTTATTTATTTGGCTTTTATACCAGCATTCTAGATGAATCTACTCTGGGCGCTTTACAGTCAAAAAAAGCAATAAATTAAAAACATAAATAAAAAAGACTAAAACAGACAAACAGAATCCAGGATGGAAAAAACAGGGGAAGAAACTAACCAATGTCAGGAAGGAAGGCGTGCCTGAAGAGCCAGGTCTTCCAATTTACTCTTAAAAACTCCCAGCAAGAGAGCCAGCCGGATCTCAGGAGGGATGATGTTCCAAAGGCGAGGGGTCACCACTGAGAAGGCTCAGTTTCTAGTTTTATCCTTCTGGGCCTCTCTCGGAGTTAATCCCTTCAGCTGCCCAGCCTGGCTAGAACAAGTGACATGGGTAGAACTAGGTAGAAGAAGGCACTCTTACAGGTCCTAAACCAGACTTTATATGTAATCATTAGCACCTTGAAATCAATGCGGAATCTAATGGGTAACCAGTGTAAGGCGACCAGAGTGGGGGAAATATGATGATATTTTTTCACCCCAGTTAGTAATCTGGTCGCCATGTTCAGGACCATTTGAAGTTTCCGCATCAGTCTCAAGGGAAGCCCCACGTATAGTGCATTGCAGTAATCTAATCTTGAGACTACAAGCGCATAGACAAGTGTGGTGAGTGCCCCAACATAAAGATAGGGGTGCAGCCAGGCAATCCGCTGAAGATGTAAATGGCCAGTGCGGACCACAGACGTTACCTGGGATTCCATGGCAAGCGCTGGGTCAAGATGGACCCACAAGCTGCAGATCACACTCTTAGTGGTGAGAGTTGCTCCCCCAAAAGATGGGGACCTTCTCAACCCACTGATGACAAGGGCGCCCACCCTCAGGATCCCCATCTTATCTGGGTTCTGCCTCAGTCCATTCTCCTGCTTCCATTGCAGTACAGCCCCCAGGCAGTGCTCAAAGGACGTAATGGCATCCACTGCTGATGGAAACAAGAGTGTCATCCGCATACTGATGACACGAGGCACCACACTCCTGGATAACGCCCCCCCAGCGGCCTCATGTAGATATTAAACAGCATTGGAGAGATGATTGAACCCTGTGGGACCCCACTATTGAGGAACCACGGGGCTAATACATTCTCTCCAAGCTGGACTCTCTGAGAATGGTCCTCCAAGAAGGACCAGAGCAAGACCACCGATCCCCAACTCGGACAGCCCCCCCCCCCAGGTCTAGCATGTGACCGTGCCTGTGGGTGGGACTGTTAACATGTTGGGACATGTCCAAGGAAGCCACCTTTAGTGGCACTGAGGAGAGGCGGCTAGATTTCATGCTAAAAGGTGCCAAGGAGGTACCTGTGACCGCCTGAGGAATGCGTGGTCCACTAATGTGAAAATCAGTGGAAAATTCATAATCTCCTTCAGAAGTAAGGTTGCTCATATGGCACTTAATGCAGAGGAAAAGAATGACTGGCAATCTGGTGACATCACATAATGATTTTCTTCATGCATTTGTCGTGGGGGAGGGAACCTTAAACCAGCATTTATCTTATCAGTCACACATTGGCTGCATGTTTATCCTGAGCCTGTATGTGTCTTTATTGCTGGACATTACTACTATTGTTAAGTTTTGTTTGACCACAAAATACTGAGACTTTACTTTCAGTGTTGTTTATGGCAGTATCTTGTGATGGATGAACAGATGGCTGGCTGTATTAAGCCAGGGCTAGAAATGGAAATACAAGGTTCCTGCTTGTATAAGATTATAAAGTTATTTTCCCTTTTTTGCCTATGCAAATTGTTAAAATGCATGTTGGCAATTTTATGTGCACAAAATGGTGTGATTTTTCTTCTCTGTACATCATGGTACAATTCATACTTTTCTGAATGGCTGCTCTCATGCACATTAACAGTAACAGATAGACTTAAAGCCACTGGCTGGCACAAATAGTGAATATAAGCATAAAACAAATGTGTTTTCAGAGCAAGACTTGGTTAGTTTCTTTGAGCAATGAAATACTGTATAACAAAATTCTGTGCATCTGCATTGTGAATGGGACTCTTTTTTTTTTTTTTTTTTTTTTTGATAATTAAAGGAGCAGAGGAAACCAGTATCTAAGTTTATGCAAAGTTTGGACTGCTTATGCTTGCCAATCATAGAGACCACACAAGCACAAAAATATACACTAGCTCACACTCTGAATTATGAAAGAATTGATTCTTAAATTAGCCAGGCTCATTGTGCAGTTGGAAGTTATTACTGTATTGTGGACTGACTTAACTGCAACCCCATTACTATGTATGACTCTGATAACAGGATGAACTAGGAAATCAGCAAGAAAATAGATTATCAGTAATAATGAGATGAGTTTATGAAGCAGAACCCAAGTGTTGTCAGAAGAATGAATAAATTTGAGGGAGAAAGTCTTCTGGTTGTCTTAGGGGAGGGACAAAGTGTGTATATGCAACACAGACCATTTTATCTTTTAAATAGGTGTTCATGATCTTTTATTGGAAAAAATGGCCTAAACAGTTTTCATTAAAAAAAGATAACTGAGCTTTTTGTTTTCGTATATGTCAGGCTTCCTCTGTGCTATGGGCTGCTGCATTCTGATGAATATCATTTTGAACCTTGATTGATTTAAATACTAATAACTAGGTAGAAGGGGCCTGAGCAAATTAGCTTTTGGATAGCTCAATGGTCTAGATATCTGCAGAGCCAGAGGCTGGGAGTTCAATTCCCCGTTGGTCCTTCTTGACAAGTTGGGCTCAATGATTCATAGGGTCCCTTCCCGCTCTGTAGTTCTGAGCATTTTACTTTATTCCAGACCACTTAGCTGATCATTTACAAATGGCTGAATTTTCTATATTGATGGCATCCCAGCATCTTAAAAATAACTCTCATCCTATCATAGTTGATCTGCTTACTACATTTTTAAAATCTAACAAAGCTAGTAATGTATGTGGTGATTGCATTTGTAAGACCTGCAAGCACGTGTTCGTGTTTTGAAAATAATTGCTGCCAACCATTGTTGCTTATAAATTGCTTTTCATCAGTTCCTCTTTATTATCTCCGTGTTTGGGATATAACAAGATGATTGCTCCTAGGTGTTTTTTAGAATCACAAGTTTAATCATAAGGTTATTTATGAGGCTATGAAGCATGTTTCATTTAAATTTAGTCTCTGTTTCCACTGGTTTCAGATGTTAGTTTCAAATTATCTCCTCCATCTCTTCTTTTTTGATGGCTTATTATGTAATGCATACAAATCTTCACAGGGCTTTGATCTGTAGGGCTTTGCTCGTAAATATGGCATTTCTTTGCAGTTGTTAATCTTGTTCAAAAATGCTGAATTAAGGAAATACCTCATGGATGAACATTAAGTTAAACAACGGTGAAAGGAAAAATTAATAAATCTATGTACTGATGTGTTTCATCTTTATTATACTAGATTTAGTAAATCTTTGACATAATCTGCCTTTTTGGCTTTAAGAGGTTCTTCATCCCACATGAAGAAACCTGTAAAAATTACAAAATCTAACATCTGCTTTCTGGGTATTGAGCTTCCCATTCTGTCAGCGTTATAGATATATTTATGCTTTGTAACATGAGAACATCATATTCCAATTCAAATGAGGTTTCGATTGCTTACATTGGATACAGTTTTATATAACTGAATGGTTTGGGATAATTTATGGACAAACCATACCTCATATGCTAACATCTTGTTTCAAATCATTTAAGAGACATTGAATTAATCACATTCAGACTGGGGAGTACATGTCTCCCAAAACAGTATAATTGAAGTGGTCTTCCAGGTGTTGGCTGAACGACAATTTACAATTGCTGACCACTAGAATGGGTTGACGAAAGTCAGCCCAACAATATCTGGTGGACCACAGTTTCTCTGCTCATCTTTTAAAAATGGTTTTGGTTTCTGTATGGTGAAAATGTCATGTACATCAGTGATCCTCAACCTTGGGCCTCCAGATGTTCTTGGACTACAGCTCCCAGAAGCCTTCACCAGCACCTCTACTGGCCAGGATTTCTGGGAGTTGAAGTCTAAGAACATCTGGAGGCCCAAGGTTGGGGACCGCTGATGTACATGATAACCCTAGAGCAGAGATGGCGAACCTTTTTGAGCCCGAGTGCCCAAACGGCAACACAAACCCAAATTATTTCTTTTGAAGTGCCAACACTGCAATTAAATCTGAATACTGAGGTTTTAGTTTAGAAAAAAACAACTCATACAGTTGTCTGAACTAATCATCACCTTTTGTCTTCTAAGAAAAACATAATAACAGAACTTTCAATGATACAAACACTTTTTAATTGAAAAATAACCATGAACTCTAGTAAATGGAAAAAAAATTAAATAAATACATTGTACACATAGACTTAAGCCAGGTAGAGTAATTTATACAAACTTTTAAATTAATTATGTATTTTTTGATAAGGGATACTAAACTTGGCATGCTTTTGCACAATTAATGTGATTTTTGATGTTGTATGCATGCTGATAATTTGTCAAACCTTGGCTCATATGCTGCTAGTTTGAGAACAACACATGCAGCACCTGGACAACCCAGATAGTGTGGCTGCTGACCTTGAGCCAGACATCCTGGAGAGTGAAGTCAAATGAGCCTTAGAAAGCACGGCAAACAACAAGGCCAGTGGAGGTGATGGCATTCCAGTTGAAATACTTAAAATCTTAAAAGATGATGCTGATGAGGTGCTACACTCAATATGCCAGCAAGTTTGGAAAACTAAGCAGTTGGCCAGAGGACTGAAAAAGATCAGTCTGCATCTCAGTCCCAAAGAAGGGCAGTGCCAAAGAATGCTCCAGCTACCATACAATTGCACTCATTTAACACACTAGCAAAGTTATGCTCAAAATACTATAATGTAGGCTTCAGCAGTATGTGGACCGAGAATTCCCAGAAGTACAAACTGGATTTTGAATGGGCAGAGGAACTCGAGACCAAATTGCTAACATGCGCTGGATTATGGAGAAAGCCAGAGAGCTCCTTCAGCTTCATTGACTATACAAAAGCCTTTGATTGTGTGGACCACAGCAAACTATGGCAAGTTCTTAAAGAATTGAGAGTGCCTGACCACCTTACCTACCTCCTGAGAAATCTGTACTGTATGTGGTACAGGAAACAACAGTTAGAACTGGACGTGGAATAACTGATTGGTTCAGATTGGGAAAGGAGTATGACAGGGTTGCATATTATCTCTCTGCTTATTTAACTTATATGCAGAGTACATTATGCGAAAGGCTGGACTAGAAGAATCCCAAGCGGCAATTAAGATTGCCAGAAGAAATGTCAGCAACCTCAGATATGCAGATGATACCACTCTGATGGCAGAAAGTGAGGAGGAATTAAAGAACCTCTTAATGAGGGTGAAAGAGAAGAGCATAAAAAATTGTCTGAAGCTCAACATCAAAAAACACTAAGATCATGGCCACTAGTCCCATTACCTCCTGGCATCACCTCCCGGCAAGAAGGGGAAGAAATGGAGGCAGTGACAGATTTTACCTTCTTGGGCTCCATGATCACTGCAGATGGTGACAGCAGCCACGAAATTAAAAGACACCTGCTTCTTGGGAGGAAAGTGATGACAGACCTAGGCAGCATCTTAAAAAGCAGAGGTCTGACCTTGCCAACAAAAGTCAGCATAGTCAAACCTATGGTTTTTCCAGTAGCGATATATAGAAGTGAGAGCTTGACCATAAAGAAGGCTGACCTCCAAAGAATTGATGCTTTTGAATTGTGGTGCTGGAGAAGACTCTTGAGAGTCTCATGGGCTGCAAGGAGATCAAACTTATCCATTTTGAAGGAAATCAACCCTGAGTGCTCACTGGAAGGACAGATCCTGAAGCTCAGGCTCCAATACTTTGGCCATCTCATGAGAAGAGAAGACTCCCTGGAAAAGACCCTGATGTTGGGAAAGTGTGAAGGCAAGAAGAGAAGGGGACGACAGAGAATGAGATGGTTGGACAGTGTCATTGAAGCTGCCAAATTGAATTTGACCCAACTCTGGGAGGCAGTGGAAGACGGGAGGGCCTGGCATGCTCTGGTCCATGGGGTCACGAAGAGTTGGACTAAACAACTAGAAGTACAAAAAGCCTTCTTTTTGATTGCATGCCGAGGAAAAGGTCTGTGCATGCCAGCTGTGGCACACGTTTCATGGGCTCGCCATTACTGCCCTAGAGAAAAAACTGTTCTAGGTGTGGCTGCCATTATAGAAGTGGCAGCTACATAACTGAATTTTTTTTTGGTGATTTTTTTTCTTCAGCCGGAATGGATTAATTGTGTTTCAATGTATTCCTATCGGAAATGGTGCTTCTACTTATGACCATTTTGAGTTACGTCCATCTTCTGGAACGGATTATGGTCATAAATTGAGGCACCACTGTAAATGTTGTAACTTCAAAACTAGGGGAAGACTCATTCAGTCACTGGAAGTCTTTACCCACATGCTGATCCTTTAAAATTTCCTTCAATATGTGCTATGTAATAGCTAGTTCTTATAAACCATACTGTACTAAGAGAAGTGGGAGTGGATGCTTTTGTTTCAAAAGGGACACTAGCGTTGGGTAAGGTGTAGTATATCATGTTAACTTTGATCCTCCTAATCTGAAGTTAACATTTTCTGTGACTGGTCACCCTCAACTTTGTATTTCCCCAAGATATCTTGAGAGGTAAAATCCCCCCCCCCCATTTACCCTTGTGCATTTTCT
The DNA here is from genome assembly GCF_051106095.1 of Pogona vitticeps. Lineage (NCBI taxonomy): Eukaryota > Metazoa > Chordata > Lepidosauria > Squamata > Agamidae > Pogona > Pogona vitticeps. The sequence goes on from NC_135785.1 coordinate 144,276,823, forward strand.
TTTGCATTCCCCAGTTTTACATGGGAGAAGCAGTGACTTTCCAGATTTCAACCCACCCCTTTTGTCTAGAAGGTGAAAGATAATCACAATAGAGATATGGGCCAAGGCTTTTGTTGCTTTGGTGTTGTGTGAACTTCACACTTGGCGACAAAATGTGCATGCTGAATTAGAAAGTGCTTAACCCACCCTGTGCAAACCAGTCACAATGCACATGCTGAAGCACTAAAATCAGTAAATAGAGAACTTATTGGGCCATACTTTACAACTAAACTGGACTTATTCTGTGTCAGGTGGAAGCAAGTGGTCTGCATATGCAGCCATTTCTGCCTTTCTCCCCTGCATTATAGGCCCTCCAGCCACCTGAAAAGACTACATAGTAGATCAGGAATGATGTTAAAAGGAGTGAGCTGCAGTTGGTGTCAGGCAGTGGTCCAAATAAATAGAAAGAAAACACTGGGTGGAAAACTGTTCTCTGAATGTAGCTTTTCTGTCCATAGAAAATAGCTCATGCATCCACTCTTTTCTATATTGAGGTAAAACTGATGGTGAAGAGGAGACCGGATGAGCTAATTATACTGTTGAGGTAAAATAATTAAAGATTATGGGAGTTGACGGCCCTGAGAGTTGAAAAGAACTAGTAAGTATTGTGAAGTCTTTCTCTCATTTTGCTGCTAATGATACTGAAAGAAAACAAAATAGATTATCACATTTCTGCATTGCTTTGCTGGTGTCGATCTTGCTAATTTTATGTATTTCTATTTCATATAATCCTTTTACAGGCAGAATTCCGCAATGGTGATATTAGCTTAATATGTTTGAAATATGGTGTAACTGTTCAAAGTGTCAATTCACAGAGAAATATCAAATAACAAATTTCCTTGCTGCTCAGGTGAAAATATGTGTATTGACACAAATATATGTATGGTTCAAAGATGCAAAGTGAGGATATTTGCAGAAGTACAGTAGCCATGTTAATCTGTCTCAGCACATTTTTTAGAATTGGGAGGATGTGTATGTGTGGGAGAGAGAGAGAGAGAGAGAGAGAGAATTTTGTGGCACTTTGAAGACCAGCAGATCTATTTCATTGTTAGCTTTTGGGGATCAAAGTCCACTCCTTGTTTATGGAGGTGTGGATTTTAATTCATGGAAACTCACACTGAAATAAATCTGTTAGTCTTTGAAATGCCACAGTATTTTGACTTTCTCTCACTCTTTTTCCCCTGTTTCCCCCCTTTTTCCTCCCCTTTAATATTTCATCAAATTAACACACTTCTGAAGGTACCAGTGAAACCCTTTGATATTTGGTTTTGCATTTGGCCTTTAAAAAACGGGTGATGCAAAGATCACTTAGGAAGCAAAGTATATTTTGTCATTAGAGTTAAAACTTTGAGAAAAGAAATTCTGCAGAAGAACAGCAGAGGTCAGGCTGTGCTTGCAAATAGACTAATCCTCAATTGAGGCCACAATTTCTTTTTAAATTTAGATACAGTATGTTGAAAGTATGCAAATTATTTAGCCAGTTGCTGTTATCCATGGCGTTTGACCTTTACGGCTGCAAAAATATACCACATTATAGCCTGTAACATATGCATTATTATTTTCTCAAGGAACAGAAATCTAATAAAAGTGTTGCAAGAGGCTTTGTATATTCACCTTCCTAAAGTTCAGTAGCTAAAACAAAGGGGGGGAAAACTGAATTTAACTCATGATTTTCGTAGATATACTGAATTTAAAATAAATGACATTTTAGCCAGGTGTAAAGTCCTTATCCCCTTTCAGACTTGTACAGACGTATCCCAGTTCATTTCAGCTTTTATTTTGTTCATGGTGTAAACAGCACAAAGAGACTTTACCTGTTTAATTTGTGGTGTTTACATTAGGGACAAAGTTAAAGTTCAGGTAGAAGAGAATAGTTCAGTATAAGTTTGAGTTCTAGAAATGTGGTGGGGACATTTCGGGTGGCTAAATATCTAAGTGTTTTAGCACATGGCTGAGTCCTTTTGGCATTCTAGATATGTAGGAGTACACCTCTGAAAATCACTTGCTGTTGATGAGCCAAAACATCTGGAGGGCCAAAGCTTTTCCTCTCCAGTTGTAGAAGGATCAAAGGATTATTGTTTGTTCAAATCGGACAGAAATCCACTGGAAATATACTAACAAGGTCCTACAGTAGCTGTGGTTTAAGAGACTGAGATGCTACTGCACAGTCCTGTGTCGCATTGTCTGTAACAAAGTGGTAACCTTGACCACTAGCAGTAGGTAATATTAATGGAGGTAGGTTTGAAATTAAGATTGGTTCTGAAAAGAATGTTCCAAATAAGTAACCTAGCATAGTAGCACTGAAGACATAATACTGTACCACAACTAAAGTGAAACAGAGATTTTTCTTATTTGTTGCATTTCATCTTTCATCCAGTGAACGTCAGGTGAGGTATATGGTTCTCCTTCTCTGTACTGTATGCTTGCCGTGATGGGGAAGTTGTACCAGTGAGGAAAACAGAGAATGTGTGCAGCCATCGGGCACCCTCATAGTTAGGCAGTGCTACATCTGCGCTGTACCATTGACCTGTTACTTGTACCAGTTTCCCCCCCCATCACTTATCATGCTCATCAAGCAAGGCAATCTCCATGGGAAAATGTTCCATGCTTACGTTTTCTGCTGGTTGAGGAAGTGAACACATATATTGGGTTCACACATGCACCTTCCTAGCTATCAGAATCTCGTAGTCCATCCATACTGTAAGTATGATTGCTGATGCTGGCAAGCATCTGCCAGATGGCGCAAGTTATTGTTGTTGTTGGCCTTTTCAAAATTCCTCATTCCTGTTCCTGAATAACCAAGGTATGCAAGATCTGTGGCATGTGAGTAGCCTCCAGTAATGTATATGCATATCTGTGTGCATGCATACCTGGACCAGGGACTTAATCTGGGCAAAGTAAATAATCTGAAGAATGCCAGCCTTCCAGTTTTTTCTCCCATACTCATTAAACCTAAGAACGCAACAGCAGTGTCGAATCAGACCAGAGAGGCTTCTCATCCAGCATTGTGTTTCCACAGTGACTAGCCAGGTGCCTGCGAGAAGACCACAAGAAGGGCATGGGTAGAGCAGCATTCTGCCACTTGCATTTCTCCACAAATGATATTAGAGGCATGCTGCCTTTGGATAACTGGAGGGTAATATAGCCCTCGTGACTAATAGCTAATCAGCTTAGTCCTTTTTAAAAATAATTCAAGTTGGTGGTCTTGTTTTAACTGAAACCCACTCTGGTGAATGAAAGGTGCTTCTCACAGAGGTGCTTTCCCAATTTTGACTCTGCTTGCAGTTCTCTGTACTGCATCTCATCCCACTCTGGAAACTGTAGCTGGGAATGGGGCATGCGGAAGAGGGAAGAAGGGAATGCCTTACTCTTTGAGTCAGGGTCCATTTTGCTGGTTTGTATCCAAGCTACTGTCCCTAACTGAGGGCTTTCAGTCACATTCTCTTTTGTGAAGAAAAAGTGAGTCACTCATCCTTAATTTTTTTTATCCAACCACACTGTTTGATTGGTGGTATACAAGAAAAGAAATGTTGGCTTCAAACTATAGATCATGATGGGTATTCTAATGAAAAATGAATATTTATATAAAATATGTTTCATAATTAGAATGTAACAGTTTACAGTGTGTTTTTCTTCCAAGTGAATATTTTGGAGATCAAATCTAAATGTTTTGGTTTTTGCCTATAGCGTAACTTTCTCACTGTTGGGGGACAAATATGAATGCTAAAAGCCTTAATAAAGCATATAAAGCTATGAATAGTCCACAACTCTCTGTATTTTTAACAGAACCAAAGCAAACCTGACATTTGAATACTGATGGCCAAGCAACTAAACTCATTGTTAATTTGTTTGGTTTTGAGAAGAATCAGTTATTTGAAAAGCCTGAATAAATTGGTGACTCTTGTTTGCTTCTGAGTTTTTTTGCAGTTACAGTGGTTTCTCTTGTTTAAAGATTGCACTCCAGTGAATAAAGCAATAGTTCTTACAGTTTGGGCATTTTATGGTGTGGAGGGGGAAAATCAGCTGTTGTCTCCTAGCTGGAAGGGAAATTCATAACAACTAGGCATTTGTGGAGAGTGGTTGCACAATAGCCCCACATCCTGTTGTCTTACTGTGCTAAAAGCTAAAAAGGAGGTGAACATGCCATAAATATCAAGTATTAAATTCTTTCTGAAGTGTATCATGATCCTGCCTTGTGAGATGTGTGGAAGATGTGTGCATTTTAATAAATTACCGAGGTGGCTAATGTGATGGTCCCTTCAATGGAGAGCCATATTCACGAATATTAACAACTTTAAAATTATTTAAGATGTAGAAGTGGCCAGATAAGGTTTGTTTCATTTTTAAAACAATGGATACAACTTCATTCTATTGATGGGACCTTCAGGGCATGTTCATATGGCCTGGGTGGATCACGTTCATATTGATATCTTGCCCAGAGCTGGCATCTGCTAGTTTCTGATAACTTGCTGAAGGGCCCATCTCTTAGGAAAGGGTAAAGCATTTTATTGGCTGTAATGACTCCTAGAGGAGGGGGTAATGGCACAGTGATCTGCAAAGCTTTGAAATACTTTTTAGGGGTGTGTGTGTACTGGCTAAGTAGCAAGTTCTATCAGTCCAAAAGAGTATATTTTCAGGTACTAATTTGCATATTTGGCAAATGTAATTTTAAATTTCCAACAACTAATCAAGCTAACTCAGAACCAATGCTATACATATCCTGAGGGCCGCAAGTGGTTTACCAGTTGTATTAATTGGTGATCTCTGGATCTTGGAAGCTTTGGGTTGCTATTGTATGGTGGCTTATCTGAGGACTAAATAGCAGAGCTCATTTATTAGAGCCACTTGTTCTGTTAAACGTGTTCTGCAAGTATCTCTGCTATGTTATATCTTCGCCACAACTTGTCACGGCTGATGACACATGCAGTAATCTTAATTATATGGACTAATCAAGTAGGTGTATAAACACGGTGGAAAATCCTGGCTATTTGAATCTGCAGTTTGGACTAGATTGCAGGAAACATGCATCAGTGGAGGGAGCCACACTTCGTCCACTGAAAGCCTCAGGTTTGTTTCCTGCCACTCCATGGAAGAAGAATCATGACTACAGAAGCTGAGATGATCTGAGTCCTTGTAAAATTGATGTTAGTCAGATCAGGCGCTACTGTGCTAGATGGATCAGTGCCCTAACCAGGCTGTTTTCTATAGATCAGTTGGTTTGTGAGAACTTGGAAGAGAATACAGTGGTGCCTCGCACAACGGGTGCCTCACACAACGATGAATTCACACAACGATGCCTTTTTCTGTTAAATTTGCCACCTCACACAGCGATGTTTCCTATGGGGGATTTTCACACAACAATGTCTCTTTTTCGTTCCTGTAAAAGTGTCTTACGGTTTACAGTCCAAAAAAGGCAATGAAGTTAAAATCATCAATAAAAAGACTACAACAAGTCAACATAATCCAAGATAGAAAAACCGAGAGAAGAAATTAAGTAAAGGCAGAAGGGAAGGCCTACCTGAAGAGCCAAGTCTTCAGTTTACTCTTAAAAACTCCCAGCAAGGGAGCCAGCCGGATCTCAAGGAGGAGGATGTTCCAAAGGCGAGGGGCCACCACCGAGAAGGCCCGGTTTCTAGTTTTATCCTTCCGGGCCTCTCTCGGAGTTAAGCCCCTCAGTCACCCAGCCTGACTAGAATGAGTGACACAGATAGAATTAGGTGGAAGGCGCTCTGACAGGTATCAAGGTCCTAAACTGAATAGAGTGATATTATTATTGCTCTTGCATTTTCTATGAGTTTTTATTTTTGCCACTACACCACACTATTGTCTCATGTTTAGCTTGTGGTCACTCTAGTAAGACCACAGATCCCTTTCATATATATTATCAAGCCAACTGCTACTCTTCTTATGTTCCCCCCCTTAAACAAAAAACTTTATATTTCTCCTGTTCTCCCATCTGTTTAAGTTTTCTTGAATCCTGAATCTGTCTTCTAATAAACTGCCTATGCCTCCCAATTTGACGTCCTCAGCCCATGTGATGAGTACCCACCCCATGCCCTCATCCAAGTCATTTACAAAGTTGTTGAACAATACTAGACTCAGGACAGATGCCACAGCACCCTATTTGTCACTTCTCCAGGATGAGGAAGAACCACTGGTGAACACTTTTCAGGTATGGCCCCATCAGTCAGCTATAAAGCCACTCAACAGTAGCATCATCTAGCTCACTTTTTACCAGTTTGGCTGCAAGAAAACCATAATGGACCTAGTCAAAAGCTTTTCTAAAATCCACAGCATCCCTATTATCTACTAAGATTTTGACATTATAAAGCATATGGCTAAAATTACTTTGGCATGTCTCATTTTTAAGAAACCCATGCTGGGCCTTCAAAATCACAGTACAGTGGTGCCTCACACAACGATGTTAATTGGTTCCAAAAAAATCAACGTTGTGTGAAACATCGTTCTGTGAAACACCATTTCCCATAGGAATGCATTGAAAACCGGTTAATCCGTTCCAATTGGAACGGATTGCCATCGCTGAGTGAAAATCCCCATAGGAAACATCGCTGTGTGAAACAATGTTTCCTCCATTGGAATGTATTGAAGCCGACTCAATACATTTCAATGGCTTTGCGAAGTCCTTTTTCACTCCTGTAAAAGTGTCTTACAATGTTTGGAAGCTGTTTTAAATGCTTGCAATGGTTAGCCCACCTCCTGAAACCTATGCAAACTGATTTTGGTGTTGTTCTGACACTTCGTTAATTTATGATGATTTTTTGTTTTCTCCATTGGAAACCATTAGACAGACCATTCAATGGTTTTCAATGGAGAAAACAAAAAATTACCATAAATTAACTCCTTACAAACTGTCAGCATAATACAATGGCAACAAAAAAACATTCACATGCAACCCTACAATATGTCAGATTAAATCTTAACTGAATTCAGCAAAGTCATTGATAGCAAGAGCATTGATAGCACCAGAGGAATGGACTGTTTCTAAGGGTGGTAAATTCTCTACCAGTTAAATTTTTAAAATACAAGTGGCTGCTTTGACAGAGATGCTTTGGCTGTAGATTTCTTGCTTCATCTGAGGGTTGGACTTGATGACTGAGGGATCTGACTCTACTATAGGCAGGTGATTCTGTGGTAGATCAAGTGGACATATAAACTACAAATACTTAACCTGTGTTTGACTATAAGCTGATCTGCAGTACATACTTTGCTAGTATCAAATCTCTTATATGTTCTGACTACACTGCCATTATCTACACAATGCAGATGAGGTTAAGAGTTCGATTAGTGCTGAAAGAATAGAAGTTTCCTGCTACATCAATAGAGTAGTAAATTGAAACTTAACTGGTGTGGAACAGTTCCATATTACTCCAAGTCTGAACTGCTTTGCATAAGGCACTTGTATATATGGAACTGAGAACAAAACACTTCTATCACCTAGTGATATGCATTTCATTTATAAATGGAGAAACACTTGCTTGTATGGGAAGATCCATTGTTGTGCTGAGTTCTGCTGGTTCAGAGAGCATCTGAATTATTAACTATTAATCATCATCATAATCTTAGAACTGCAGAGCTGGAAGGGACTCTATGAATCATTGAGTCTAGCCCCGTCAAGGAGACACAGTGAACATAAGAACATAAGAAGATCCCTGTTGGATCATGCCAATGGCTGATCTAGTCCAGCTTCCTGTATCTCACAGTGGCCCCACCAGATGCCTCTGGGAGCACATGGGACAACTAGATACCTCTCTCCTGATACCCCTCCCCTGCATCTGGAATTTGGAAGTACCTTCCTTTTAAGCCTAGAGATTATATATCCCCATCATGTCTCGTAACCTATGATGGACTTTTCCTCCAAGAAATTTAAAGGTGAGAAGTTCCACAGACTAACAACAAGCTGGATAAAGAAATATTTTTTTTCTGGAGAAATGAACTCCTAAACTTTGGCCCTGTAGCCAGATACCTAAACCACTAAGCAGTTGACTTAAAATAACAGATTGTTATGATCATAACCAAACTCTAATATTGGCAGAGGCAGAGTATGGTGTCAGAGTATGTTTGTCAGTCATTATTTTTGAGCATTGAGGTAGTAATCCTAGTCACAACTGCAGACTCCACGCAAATCCTGCAAAACTTCCGCATAAATATGCTTAGCATTTGGGTGATGGACAATAGCAAATCCTTCTAGAAATATTTGGTATGAAATATATAAACTTGCCACCATGCCAATAAAAAATCCTAATCCTTTCTTAAAGACATGAGATTAAATTTGATACATGAAGATTAAGTGCGGAATTTTAAGTTTCAGCCTCCTCTTTAATAAGGCCCACCTTTAATTTTCTGCTGATTAGCCATCAGTTGAACTTTGTTGGTGGGTGACCTAACCCTGAAGTTATTTTTAAGTTTGAATTTCTTACACAGAGCAAGGCGAGGGAAGAGTTTTCAGCTGCTCTGCAGGTCTGTACATAACATTTTTAAAAAGGAAATAATTGCAAGGTTTAAGCTGTAGAGATGGGCATGGTGCCATGTCGTATGCTGCAGCGAAAATAAGTATTTATATGGAATAGACTACCCTTTGTCTCAGTTGCTAGGGAGAACATCAGACGTTCTTAATGTCTGAACATTCCAATAGGTAGCTGATTATAGAAACTATTGTAGTCTGAAAAATAATGCTAGAGGCGTCTTGTCTAATACATATGAGCAATTTTAGACTACGTTAAGTACTTTCTTGGGAGCTCTTGTTCTGAAATGACATTCCACCAAGATTTATTGCACTGACCACAGTGAAATTATAAGTAGAATAGAAATGCAAGGAACTCTCAGACGTTTTTCTTTTACTGTTCTTTGCTTTGCAGTAGGAAGCAATACTTTTCATGTTGACTAGAAAAGGCAGTGTAAGCAAATGATGACTAAGATCAGGATGCTACCCAATACATGGCATTCCTTATTCTTAAAAAAAATCTAGAAGGGTAACCATGTTAGTCTGTTGAAGCAGAAACAACAAGCAATTTTGTGACGCCTTAAAGACTAACACATTTTATTTGGCTTGAACGCCTGTGGACTACAGCCAACTTCTGCAGATACATGTTATTTCCTAGTGCTTTGCCATTTGATTAATTTGCAGCCAAATCAACCCCACTGTCTATTATGTGTGGATTCGTGCAGGTGCCAATAAGCCTTCAGGGTTTCCTGACACATGATCTTGGATCCATGTATATGCTTCTTGTAAAGGCCTTATTGTTTTTGTTGTTGCTGTCTGTAGGTTACATGCAAATATTGTGAGAAAGGGCGGCATTCCTTTATCAGATTGTATATCAGTGTGGCTCATCTAGGTGGTCTGACAGGATTTACTCAGGTTAATCTAATCGTGTGGACTGTTTTAGTACTCTAATATTCCCATTCAATATTTCCTCTTGACCTCTTTTCAGTGGTGGCAGAGCTATCGTTCCCATTTCCTGACATGGCAACATTAGCATGGGCATTGTGAAGGATACCCTGCTTTGAGGGGATATAGCCTTTCAAAAACCATTTCTCTGAGTAAGGAGACCATTCTCAAGTCACATGGAAGGAGATGGGCTTGAGGTTGTGTGGGAAATAGTATGTGTTGTTTTTAATTCACCAATTGAGAACATCATCATATTCTTGGTGCTCTTGGAATGTGTTGATGAAGTCTGTCTCTGTATGTAAACCACTGTATCCAGCAGGCAATGCCTGGCTTTGAACCAGAGTGTTTGATCTTATGAGTGTTTGATCTTTGTTGAAAACAAAACTATTCAATCCTCTAACCTAGAGTTGAGTGTTGATGTTCACTGTCCTTCCTTCCAGATGCATGGCTGGCAAAACTGTGCTTTCAGTTATAAGGCAATCTCCTTGTGCCTGTCAGCATTATGCCATGTTCTCTTGCACATCGGTCCTCTCTCTAGGCTAACAGAAGATGGTGATAAGTGACTCTTTGCTAACTGCTTCCCTGAACTGCACAATAGTTTCCAGCAGAAACTTCTAGAAGCTAGATATATGGGAGGCATTTATAGATGAGGCAGTCTGTATTCTGCTATTGACCGCCTAGAGTGGTCGAAATGACCAGATAGGCGGGGTATAAATAGAATTAAATAAATAAATAAATAAATAAATAAATCAGAAAAGACTTCCAGAGCATTGATTCTGAACTTTGATGTTGGTGGACTATAAACCCCATAATTCCTAACCATTATGCACAGTGATCATGGATGGTCTTCTAAAAGATCACCTGATGCTTGAACAGAGAGGTTCCGGGCATAGGTATACTCCTAAAACAGCCGAGCAGAGTCCAGGTAACCCAGCCAGGCAGCACCACTTACCCTTTTCCCAAGTCTGTTCTAATGAGCATTTAAATGAGAAAAAACAAAGCTAGAAATCATGAGTTTTGGAGTCTGCCAAGACAAACAAAACTCAGGCTAGTAATGGACTCAAGTAGCGTCTCTGTGGCCTGTCATTTAATACTAGCAGATTTGCTGTTCAAGAGACCAGACTTAGGATTTTAAGAATTATTGTTTTATTAGAAAAAATAAAAATTTTAGAGATATTCAGTTTGTTGCAAAAGCATAGCATCAAGTACATTTCCATAGATCATAGCAGTTAGAATCTTAGCAAATTCCAGCTACAAAAATAAAATAAGAAACTCTAAAAATAGCTTAGAAGGTAGGCTAGGCATAGCCCCCCTTTTTCTAATCTTACTCTGAACTACATCCTAGCTTAACAGTAAAAACTAGCATTTGGAACTCAAAACTCCATCCTAAAATCAATACTAAAAATCAGGCTGTCTACCTGGCTCCATTCTCCATTTTTCTTCCCTGCTGGGACCACCCTTCTTCTTCACTCTTCTGTGATGTTAACCAATCAGCGCAAAGGGCTGTCTCTTCACACTCCACTTCCATTTCCCACGGGATGTACAGGTGTTGTTGTCCCTCGTCCTGATGTTGCTTCTTGGCTCCTTATCGTCTCTGGCCAAGGCAGTTTCATGGAAAATTCCAGCTAGCTCGAGGAGAAACAGCTTCTCGAAGCATCCAGTCATGCTAACACAGACCAATATGGATTCCTTCTACAAATCCCAATATGGATTCCATGACTACAAATCCCATTCATAAATCACATTTTAGCCCTAATAACCTATACCATGACAATAGGAGTTGTAGAGTGATGTCGGGAGCCCAAATATGGCAGTAATTTTTCTAGGCCTTGAAGCTGTTCTGATTCTTCTTTTTGTATTATGTCTCTAAACCAGCGGTATTCATGCCATGACTCCTAATGGCTGATGCAGCAAGCACTGTTGTTTGAGGGTTGAATGGTTGTTGAGAGCTGGAAAATCTGGACCTTTTCCTCTAAAAAAGAGCAGCTGACTGAAACTGTGTGAAGTAAATGTTTTGTGCAAAACTGAAGAAAGAAGGTACAGGTGTCTGTCTTTACCATGATCTCCAAAAAAAGAAGTACTTACAGGAGTTGCCTACAGAGACAGATGCACAAAGTAAAGCCCTTTATGGTTAACTTTGTAAATTGGTTCCTTCAACTCTGTAGGAGGTTTTATATGTAATAATAGCTCTTGCCTGTTTTTGGCTTGTTAATCCTATAGTTGGTATGTGGCTAATGTACATAGCAACTAGCAGAGTAGCAATTTGATCTTCTTGCTCCTGGAAACACACCCTAATAAGAGAAAAGAGTTAGTTCTGTCAGACCTGCTTAGTTTATCTCAGCAGTGCTTATAGTTGGGCGGAAGAACTTAAGGCATTTCTGTTGTTTATCCTCGTGCAGGGAGGAGAAGATGCATGTTGCACCCAGGTAGATTTAAATTGAGTGAAATTTGCCATCTGTGGCTTAAACTTTCATGTGAGCAATGAAACAAAGTGGCAAAGTCTTTCGTGGTGACAGTCACAGATTTTATTTATTTATTTTTACTTCAGCTTAGTCTAGAAACATCTAGTTGTTTGTTTTATTTCAACATAAGAACAGAAATACTGCTAAGGAAAATTGAATGTTTGCCAACAGCCAATTTGTCCCGTAGTTCTTAGCTACAAATTGCTGTCGTTTTGCTGCTTTTTAACAATCCTTCTTGAATGTATGTTGAGAGAGAATTTGGTTGGAACAAGATGTAATTTGAGCATATTTCAAATTAAATGCTCCAGATTCCCCTTTCCTGTCTGATTTGGTCTTGATTTACATCTGCCCTCCCTTTTGCTGGATGTAATTACTTTAACATATTTGCCAGAGGCAGCTTCTTTGATCTCTTGCCAGGGAAGGAGCCAGATTTTGGCTCTGAATCTGATGATCGGGCACCATGTGCCTTTCATTAGGCTCTGTTGGGCAATACTAGCTATGTTCCCTTTGCCCTGTAATTCACAACAGTTTCCAGCAGTGGAAAGAAGTGGAAGCTTAGACTTATGGGAGATTCTGATGACATTTACTCCCTTAACATACATTCTCTAATTTTTAAAAAAACAAACCCGAAATAGTACTCTAGCAACAGTAAACTTAAAATAGTTTTTAAAAACTATTAACTAAACTAAAATAGCAGACTTAGCTATTTCTATACATGGATCCCAGATGTTTTTTATATATGTTTACATTCCTGATAAGTAAGGATTATCTGGCACATTATAATCCAGAACACATTGTTTCTCATCAGTGCATCAATATACATATGATTATGTGCTAGGTATATCCAGATATGTTTGTAACTGTACTGTATTTGTTCTGCAATATATAAAGATGCCATAGTGAATGCCTAAAATACATCCTTGCCCATTTTAGCCACTGAGATGCCTTCGTTTAATATTTTAAAATAGCTGATATCTTTTCAAAAATGCCACAGACTCAAGCTTTAGCTTGGGAAGGATAGAAGTTCCAGGGTGTTCCATCTCAGTCTTAGTGGCAAGGATTGCTAGAAAATGCGTTTGACATTTAAGTACTGCACATTATGGCCATCTGCTTCTGAAGCCATTCTATATAGACATGATACAGAAGGACACTTAGTGAGTGGGAGGCAGGAAAAAAGAAGACAGTTCTTGCTTCAAGATATAGTTACTGCAAGAAGAAGATGAAAAGTTGAGTTTAAAGCTACTTCCTAACTTTGACAATGTTTAGATCAACAAGAAAACATTAAAAAGCAGTTGTTTAAATCTGGGTTTTCTGTGTGCAGTTTTTGCATCTGTTCTAAAAATGTCTGGTCTTTTTGTGCCTCTAAATGCAGCCCCTTTAGAGAGAGGATGTGTTCATTTTGCCTTAAGCCTCACTCTTTTATTTATAAAAACAGTAAGTGTAATGACCTTCAATGATGGAGAAACTAGTAAAGCTATTAAAATATACACAGAAGTACTCCGAAGGGTATGCTTTTGACAGAAAATTGCTGAAGACTATAATTTAAGTTCCAAATCCATTCTAAATTACATGTGCTCTCTCCACATGTTATTTCCTCCTTGCTTTCTTCACAATGATAGGCTACTAGAGATCTTTACATAAGCCCGCAAGGACAAAATTCTACAATCAAAAACTTGTTGCTGCTTCCACATGTTCATAAAGAAAGTGAAGCACCTTCACCAAGGGAAAAAGAACAAAATGGGATAAGAACATCAAGGGCCAATTGACTATAAGCATCTTATCACCACCGCCACCCCTGGCCCTCTTTACAAGGCCTTCCTTAACATATCTCTGTGGTTTAATTTTTTTTTTATACCAAGACTAAAGGTGTGCACTTACTGTAGGTGGTCTCTTTCTTTTAGGTTAAATCTTGGGGCAACTGTGGGATAGGAGCTGGAATTGTTATACAAATTCTGCAGAGGAAGAGAATAATGGAGACTTTCTCCCTAATGTTGTGGCCTGGAGAATTCTCTCCCAGGGCTCACTTTATTATGTGCCATCAAGTCTCTACCACCTTATGGCAATGGTAGGAAATTTTTTGTTGTTGTTTAGTCATTAAGTTGTGTCTGACTCTTTGTGACCCCATGGACCAGAGCACGCCAGGCGCTCCTGTCTTCCACTGCCTCCTGGAGTTGGTTAAATTCATGTTGGTAGTTTTGATGACACTGCCCATCCATCTCATCCTCTGTTGTGCCCTTCTCCTCTTGCCTTCAACTTTCCCAACATCAGGGTCTCTTCCAGGGAGTGCTCATGAGATGGCCAAAGTATTGGAGCCTCAGCTTCAGGATCTGCCCTTTCAGTGAGCACTCAGGGTTGATTTCTTTCAGAATGGATAAGTTTCTTCTTTTTGCAGTTCAGGCGACTCTCAAGAGTCTCCTTCAGCACCACAATTCAAAAGCATCAATTCTTCAGTGGTCAGCCTTCTTTATGGTCCAACTCTCACTTCCATACATCACTGCTGGAAAAACCATAGGTTTGACTATGTGGACCTTAGTCGGCAAGGTGATGTTTCTGCTTTTTAAGATGCTGTCAGGGTTTGTCATTGCTTTCCTCCCAAGAAGCAGGCGTCTTTTAATTTTGTGGCTGTTGTCACCATCTGCAGTGATCATGGAGCCCAAGAATGTAAAATCTGTCACTGCCTCCATTTCTTCCCCTTCTATTTGCCAGGAGGTGATGGGACCAGTGGCCATGATCTTAGTTGTGTTTTTTTTTTTTTTTTTGCACTCTCCTCTTTCACCCTCATTAAGAGGTTCTTTAATACCTCCTCACTTTCTGCCATCAGAGTGGTATTGTCTGCATATCTGAGGTTGTTGATATTTTTTACGGCAATCTTAATTCCAGTTTGGGATTCATATAGTCCAGCCTTCCGCATGTTGTATTCTGCATATTAGTTAAATAAGCTGGGGGACAAGACAATATACAACCTTGTTGTACTCCTTTCCCAATTTTGAATCAATCTGTTGTTCCATATCCAGTTCTAACTGTTGCTTTAAAAATGTGCTAATGCTCAAATATCTCATTATACTACCACAGGACTTCCTCACATCATTTCTACTTCTTTTTGCTCCATATGCAATATGTGCTTTTCAGAAGTTTCCACTGACACTTTCTGTTTTCTTTCTGTGCTTCAGAAACCAAAGTATGTTCTGTTTTCGGTATTCTCTTACTATCTTACTTATTCAATATTACAGTGAGATATTTTAGAGGTGGTTTTGCCAGTGGCTCCCCCCTCAGCTGTTTCTGTGACCAAATGGGGATTCAAACCGAGGTTTTCTGAACTCTAGTACCTCACTTGATCCAGTGCACCACACTGGATCACTGTTAAGGACTTATAACATTGCGAGTGTGACGTGATCTTGCTTAAAGCACAGTACATAGTTTAATGCAACAGAAGATAGAAAATATCTGTCGCTATCTTTGAGCAATACTGGAAACAGAAAGAAACTCATGGATGTTTCTGAAATAACGAAGAACAATTTTAGTGCTACCAGAACTTGATGTTTAAATATCTATTATGTCCATGAGAAATGTATACTACTTCCTAGCACAAGCCTTTAGGTAATAGAAAATGAATGCTTCAGGTTGCTGTTTGTGTTTCACTCAGGAGAACATCAGGACACTTCCCCTGTTTCTGTGTTGCATTTCTCTTTCTTGATGCTGCAGTTGGTAGTGTCAGGCCAAGCATGGTAGCTGCTACACTAACATCTCTGCCGTGTTTACATATGAAATGGGGACTGGGAGTATATTTCTAAGCTTTACATCAAAAGGAGGGGATAAGTGTGTGAGAGAAGTAGAGCCCTCTCCTGACTTCTCTCTGGAAGGTGAACCAGTATGAAGACAAATATTAGGTTTATAAGGAAGAGTCTTTTAACATTTTCTGTTACTTGAAATCCTAATGTTATGCTAGGACTAGAAAGCAAGATCTAAACTGAATAATAAATAACACAAAGACATGTACTGGAGCATGAAAAAAAAAGATCCCTAAAATGACAGCACAAGTAACCATCACGTATGAAATACATGCAACTGGCTTTTTAAAAAGGCAGATATAAGCTAATGGCATCATTTTAGGTAATCTTTTTATTGCTAGATATGAATGAGATCCTTACAAGTCAGACCCATCTTGGTAAGTATGTTTGTTTTAGGCATGCCATGAGAAACAAATTTTTTTTGCATATTAAATATTTCATGTGAAATTTCCAGTAAAGCAACACCTCATTATGCAAGGCATTCAGTAAACACCCTGTAAGGACAAGGAAATGTAGCCAGCAATGCCAAATCTGTAAACACAATAGATGAGTGTTATATGTTACAAAATACATTATTTCCATAAGATGTCTCTCATCAGTAGGAACATGATGGCTACTCTGGAATGTAAGCATGGATGCATGGTAGTATCTGTATTGATTTAAAAGTGACTGCTGTTGTAGAGGAGGTTCCTGTTGGGCAGTTCCAAATAGTTTTTTCTAAAGATTTATTTGTTGTTACTTTGTTTGGCACTTGCTTCATTGTCCATTACTGTTTTAGCTTTAATGTGCTGAGAGACTTCTGCCAAGTTTGCATGTCAAGGCCATTAGACTAGGGCCAGGTCTGGAGGTCAGTTACGTTTATTATTTGAACTAATAGCATGCCACGCAATCTCTGTGGGGAAGGAATATTTTTTTTCTCCCTTGATGCTTGCAATAAGTGGCCTGCATTTGTCTAAGTGTTGCCCTTGCATACATTTTCATGCTACAAATAAGCATTCCTGGCTGTTTAAAGGATATTGTGCTCTGGTACATATACTTCTGCTAACCATCTTCCTGGGCATGGATCCTCAGCATCGTAGTGCAATATCAGCTGCTCCTTTGTTGCTTCAAAGTATTGCTTCTCTTCCAGTAATAGCTAAATGTTAATTATCATGAGGGTATATAGCCTATAGAATCAGCAGCACTGTGTTGGGCCATGCCATAAAACAGTTTTTGTGCAATGTTGTTCCATAGCTGGAATATGCTAATTAAACTTTCACCTCCCCCCTTCCTTTTGCCTCCTCTTCATCCCTCCCCTCTTTTCATCCATCCGTTCTAGCATTAGTTGGTGCCATCTTTTTTTTAAGGGTTATTGCTATTGGTTTTAATATTTCTATTTTTATTTTTGTTTTCTAATTTATGAGTTGTAATCCACCCAGAGTAATGCCGTGACACTCATGGGAGTGGGATACAAATTGAATACATAAAGGAATAAACAGGAGAATCTATGAATAGAGCATACCTGAATCTCTGTCTCTTTCAGAACAATATTAGATGGGCACAACTCAAAGGATAACTTTTCTTAATCACCATTTTATGGCCTTTAGACAGCCGTGTAAATTGATGCATTTTGCATTGAGTGTACCAGATCTGTTACCTGTCACTCTCTGCTGATCTGGCCTAGCTATGTATGCCGGAACTGCAGAGAGTGGTAGGCAACTGATACGTAGGCAACAAATGTAAAACATTTGAGTGCTGTTCCAAATGGATTTACTAGATGGCATTGGAGGGCGTGGGACGGCATAGCCAGGTTCAAAAAAATGGGAGGTGAGACATGTTTGCAGCATGGATAGGTTCTGTTGTTCCCTGTTGCTGTTTAAAAGCAAGTAAGCAGGCACAGTTTCTTTGTACGTAGATAGAATTCTCCATCCCTGACATCTTCAGTTTAGCATTCTGCCCTGTTTGTCAACAAGAAGGTCTAAGGGGTAGAGTGTGGTGAGGTGGTTGTGAGTGTAAACTGGAGTTTTGTATTGCAACCTGTAAGCCACTTTAAAAGTTGCTGGATTGAAAGATGAGATCTAAATCTTCAGAACAAATAAACAGAAAGAATATGGTAGCTAGTAACTAGGAAAGGCCTTTGCTTCACTCCTTGGAGAGTTCCTTTCAATCAAATCAGACCTTGCTTGGATAGATGGCAAACAACCTGACCTAATGTGAACAGCTTCCTATATCCTAAATGACTACCTTATCTGAAGCTACTTGCTCCTGTCAGGTTTGCCTGAGCGAATTAAACAAAATAATCTTGAATAAGAACATCTCACCCCTTTTAAAAATTGCTCCATTTAAAAAATTGCTTTGATGTGTATCCTGCTCTTCCTCATAAGAGTCATATTTATATCCTAAGCTTAATTCTTATGTTCTTGCCACCCTGGAACAACTCAGCTTGAGGCTTGAAGCATGGCTCCTGGAAAGATCACTAAAGTCCACTTCAATGGATTTGGGAAGCAACATGAAATTTGAACAAGAATTTGAGAAATGGTTTCTTAATTGAAAAAGCAAGGCATAACCCTAGATGGGTGTGAGCCCTGGCAAAAAAAAAAAATGTGGTAAGCATTTAAACAAATAGTTTTATTTCTTCAGACATTTCCTTTATTGGTTGTGGTGGATGTGCTTTTTTCTTTCTGTCCATACACCCCCCACCACCACCACCCAAACATCAGTTAAGCTCGCCATGTAAAAGGCACCACACCTCAGTTAATAAGTTGGTGAATGGCCCTTCTGCTCTATTATCAGGTTATGAATCATAACACGTAGCAGTGGATTTTTTAAAATCATAATGATATCCTATGTGATTAGTTTAGCAGAACAGGTTATAAACAAGAAACTGTCATTAAGCAGAGCAATGGAACAAAAAGAAATCCCCGAATCTCATCAAATACTATATGAACTTTTCTGGAGTTCTAAATTGAGCACCTTATAGCACTAATTTAACCAATAGTTTCAAAACTTTTTTTTTGCTATATTAGGCTGAGCCATAGTTTAGCACAGGCTTGTACAGCTTGGTATCATCCAGATGTTTCGGCTACAACTTGCAGAATTCCTAATCATTAACCATGGCAGCTTGGCTTCATCGGGGGTAAAACTCAAAACAGCTGGAAGCTATCAGACTGGAGAAGACTGGTTTAGTGAGATGTCTGAAAATGGTCTCTATCTTCCATCTAGTACTATTCATTGAACTGGAATATGCGTTCAGAAATCAGTCTCTTAACTATGCAATGGACAATGGACTGTGAACTTGACATCCATTCCTAGTATGGAATTCTAATGCTACAAATTACTTATGATTTATTTAGACTCAGTCAGTGGGGAATACCTGGTATAGAATGTTCTTTTGCAAGACCATCTGTATCCAATTTTTAGTATGAATCTAGGCACTGGTGGTATGAAATTAATTGGTTCTCAACCAGTTGTTTTTAAAGTTCTGTACTTATTAAGGCAGATACATGTTTACATTAAAATGCATTTTTATGGGGTAAAGTTATTGCTTCTCAGAAAATAGAGGCTTCCTCCCACCCCACCCAATTGACCTATTTTTCATACATATACACATACATACATATTCATGCTAACTTTAATATCTGAAAGGTCAAAGAAGAAAATGTTTAACAAGGGCTACAACACATATAAGGTGACCTGTGCCTCTCTCCCCTCCCCAGAAAACACTCCCCTTGGGGATCTTGGCCCACAGGATGGGAAACACTCATCTAATGTATGACAATTCAGCCTTTGTGATCTGTTGAGAGGAGAGGAGAACACTCAATTGCTTTAGGATTCATTTTCATCAGATTCAAGAATCCTTAGTCCTTACAGTCTTTATAAAGAAGATGCACAAAGAATTGGATGTTATCATCAGTGCATAGTAGATAGTATGGCTGAGTATCTTTTCTTAAAATGAAGAGAACCTTCATTCAGATTCTCCTTGTGTATCAGTGCCTCCTTGTTGCCACTGTGCAGCATTTGGTTCTTTAGATAAGTTGTAAGCATCTTATAGAAGAATTTATGAGTGCCTTCACTCTCAGAGAGTCTATGTTCATATAGCTGAGAGGAGTGCCATTCTAAAAGAATGGCTGGTTCTGAAAATGGCAGTTTTATGAGGGGGAGCAGTGTCTTCAATGATTTAAGTGTTGTTTTCTTCCACAAATATAATTAGAATACTGTATGTATTCTCAAAGGCTTTCACAGCCGGGATCCGATGGTTGTGGGTTTTCTGCGCTGTTTGGCCATGTTCTTAAGGTTTTTCTTCCTAATGCTTCACCAGTCTCTGTGGCCGGCATCTTCAGAGGACAGGAGTCAGAACTCTGTGCTCTGGTGCAGTTTGTTGGATTGTTGAGTATTTATAACTGGGATCAGCTTTTGTGCTTTTCAGGAGATTGGGTGATTATGGTGATCGGCATGTTTTTGTTGTGGGTGTATTGTTGTGCTAAGGGGGGAGAGATGATCTCTCACTGTGATTGATGGGTGTCGTTAGCTGGTCTTTTGTGTGCAGTGATCACTGGTCCTTGTGGCTAGGTATAGTTTGTTGACCTTTTGCAGGCTGTATTTTTCAGTGCTGGGAGCCAAGCTTTGTTGAGTTTTAAACTTTCTTCTTTTTTGTTGAAGCTGTGCTGGTGTTTGTGTATTTCAATAGCTTCTCTGTGCAGTCTAACATAATGATTGCTGGTGTTGTCTTCAGCATTTTGAAATAGCATTTTGAAATAGAATTTCATGTCCAGCTTGTTCTATGGCATGTTCAGCTACTGCTAATTTTTCCGGTTGTTTTAGTCTGCAGTGTCTCTCATGTTCTTTGATTCTGGTGTGAATGCTGCATTTTGTGGTTCCAATATATACCTGTCCACAACTTTAAGGTATCCAGTATGGTCCTGCAGTGGTAAGGGGGCCCCTTTTGTCCTTTGCTGACCGTAACATTTGTTGTATTTTTGTGGTGGGTCTGAATACTGTTTGTAGGTTGTGTTTCTTCAAAAGTTTCCCCATGTGGTCTGTGACCCCTTTGATGTATGGCAGAAATACTTTATTTGTGGGTGGCTGTTTTTCCTCTTCAGTTTGGTGTTGTTTTATTGGTTTGATGGCTGTTGTGATTTCATTCTTGGAATAGCCATTTGCCTGTAGGGCCCAACTCAGATGGTTGAGTTCTGTCCTGAGAAATTGAGCTTCACAGTTCGGATTTGCAAGGTCTACCATTGTTTTGATTATGCCTCTTTTTTGTCGCGGGTGGTGGTTGGAATTTTTATGTAGGTACCAGTCTGTGTGGGTGGGTTTTCTGTAGCCCTTGTGTCCCAATAGAATACTGTATGTTACTAATATTGCAGCAGATGCTCATCAGGACCACTTCTACTGTTGCTATTATATTGTGATGGTGGCAGTGTGCAACTTTTACTATTGTCACTTTTAATAATGGTACTGCTGTCATTTGCTTACACTTATACTGGCTTCAGTGAACTCAAGGCAGGGTATATTGCTCCCCGTCTCAGTTGCATCCTCACAGCAGCCCCATGATGATGGTGAGTTGGTTGAAGAGAAGGTATATGGTCCTATGTCAGTAAACGAGATTCACAGCTGAGTATGTGGTTGAACTGAGGGATCATACGTTCCAGTCCAACACTTTAACTGCTAAATCACACTTGTACTGGACTATTATTTTTAGAGTATTTGCTCTGTCTTTGTTCATAGGTAGTATCTTCTCCCACTGATTAGCATGGGAAAACAACCGGGAGTGATCCAGAACATGTTGTAGCCAGAATCCTTCCCCACTGATAGAGGGCTTGCCCTGAGGTCTTCTAAACTTTCATATGCCACCAGAGTATGTGGATGTTTAGGCTCAAGTTTAGAGACAAGGACAGGGGGTCATCACAGAAGGCACACCACAGTTTCAAGGAGATGTGCTTCTGATTTCCTTTGAGCACCCTTCCCTTTCCTAGCGCTAAGGCTGGGCAGGAGCTCAGAAGTTGTCCATGCTCACCAAAACAGTACAATTGAAATGTTTATGGTAATCCCGTTCCTGATGCAAAGATACACTGGTTGGATTCTTCTCTTCCCCACCCCCTCCATTTTCTATAAAAGTCAATGTGTATGTGCTTTCTTTTTTAGGCAGTTACTGGGAAAAGTTTTGGAAACAAGGATTTTCGTGCTGCTTTGGAAAATGGAGTCCTCCTTTGTGAGTAAGTACAGTGTGCAAGAAAAGTGTTTATTCTTTGAAAAGCCCTTACATTGCACAATATTGGAACAGTTTTACAGCAGATGATCTCTTGATCAAGGGAATAACTTAAAACAACTTTGTCCTCCTTATGCAGTAGCATTCTTTTTCCAGTAAATCTGTGATAAAAATACTCAGTGTGACATTAAAATATGTTTCTGATTAAACATTCTAAGATATATTATTTAAAATATATCTGTTTACTCTTGCATGCTTCCAATGTCTCATTGATGCAAAAAAATCTAGCAGGTGAGGCATTATCATCCAGAATTCAGCACCAGACGATCCTTCATCAGAGACAATCTCAGGATGATATGATGCCTTCTCTTCATATAGATACAGTCTGAAATACAATTTTCTTCCTCTCTATGAAAATAGTATATAGATTTTGGGGATTCATCCTGTCAGTTAGAAAGATTTTTTTTGTTTTAAAGGTATCAAGGATCTGACTGTAGTCACAGAGGATAGTAAATTTTATAATCTAGAATATAAATAAGCCACCAGCAATAACTCTGAAAGAGATAAAGTTCCTAGCACAGACTTTTAAAAAAAAGTTTAGCATTTTCCTTACATTTCTCATACATACATTGGAGAATGTGTGTATAATTTACTAAGAAAGCCCTATTTGCATAATCTGCTTGTGGGGAACTTTAGACTTTCAAGTTGTTTTGGCTTTAATTTCCCAGAAAGCTCAGGTGTCATACAGAGGATTATGGGAATTGTATGCCAGACCATCTGGAATTCCAAAGGTTCCTCTCCCTGGCATAACTGCTGCTGGCTGCTGTTATTTGGAGTGAACCATTTGGCTGGACTGCCATATGGTGCTGGTCATTTAAATGGATGAGGCAGGGGTTATAGCTGGATCAGTTGTTCACAGCATGATCCTGCTAGTTTAAACTAGCTCTGATTCATTCTTATAAGAGTCTATTAAAGGACTTTTCTGCTATGACGTATTGGTTAATTAATAGGGCCTGTTCAAAAGGCACCTTAGAGTGATGAGTAGTGAGGAGTTAATTTACTTTTCCCAGCTTGTAACACAGCATTATCTGGTTTATTGGATAGTGTTTGCTTAGGCATTTTATGTGCAAAGGAGTAGTACATGGGTGAAGCTTTCTTGATAGTCGCCTAGCTTTCTGATGCAGTATATTTTTATGTCAGTGATTTTCTAGGCATGTTTCCCCCCCCCCCCCCCCAAAATAAAATCCTGGTGTTTCTCAGAGATTCATTCCAATGACAAAACAGGAAAAGCTTCATACATTTCTTTGAAAAGAGCTCTTTCCATCACCAATCTTCTCCAGTTTCAAAATGTGCTGAGGGCATTCTGGGTTCACATGGAAGAGTAGTGACATCTGCAAAAGCTGTGGCCAGCATTTTGCACAACATGCAAACATATTCCCAAGAACGTTTTGCAGTGCCAGTGGCTTCTTAAAGACAGATGACCGCTGAAGAATTGATGCTTTTGAATTGTGGTGCTGGAGGAGACTCTTGAGAGTCCTCTGGACTGCAAGGAGAACAAACCTATCCATTCTGATGGAAATCAACTCAGAGTGCCCACTGGAAGGACAGATCCTGAAGCTGAGGCTCCAATACTTTGGCCATCTCATGAGAAGACTCCCTGGAAAAGACCCTGATGTTAGGAAAGTGTGAAGGAAAGAGGAGGACAGAGAATGAGATGGTTGGACAGTGTCTGCGAAGCAACCAACATGAATTTGACCCAACTTTGGGAGGCAGTGGAAGACAGGAGGGCCTGGTGTGCTCTGGTCCATGGGATCACGAAAAGTCGGACGTGACTAAACGACTAAACAACAACAATTTTTGTATTATTGGTTGCACAAATGAATAGATGCTGGGCATGCCATATTTTATTTGTATGGTAGTCATGCACAGCACTGTTAGAGAATGACATATAATGTGTCTGTTACAAAACTTCATTTCATATTTAGACTAGGTAATGCATATTCATTTATGGGAAATCCCACAGACAGCAGCCACATACAGGGGTACATCCCAGCTGCTGACGAAAATAAAGAAAGCATAGAGTATATGAAGAAATAAAGACTATTACAAAACATATGAAGAAGATACTTTTTAACATTTCTCAATGGGGGATTATAATGCTATGCTAGGGACAATCTCAATGTGATGTTGGCAGAGATTTTTCTGGAAAAGACAGACTGTGAACACAAGCATGAACATGAAGAATGAATGATACATTTTTGTGAAGAAGAAATTCACATGAAGATTGTCAGAGAGAGAGAGAGAGAGAGAGAGAGAGGCTAGAAACATGAAGATTCCTGCAAAATGACATTAATGACATTACTGTAAGGAACCAAAGAAATTATGGTGTTGGCACAGCCCCTGCTTGTGTTATAAGATCGGTGAACATATGTGTAAAGGCTGTTCTTCGTTCTGGGACTGTGGTCAACCGTCAGTATCGAGGTAGCCAGACCAGCCAGCCTGCCACTGTAAAACTGGTGCTGTTGAACACCAGGTCTGTATCCAATAAGTTCCAGTTGATTTATGATCTTATACTGGAGAAGGACGCAGACCTGGCATGCATAACCGAAACATGGATAGGCAGAGAGGGGGGTCCTCCCCTAGCACTTGCCTGTCCACCCAGTTATGCTGTCCAGCACCAGGGTAGACTTGAGGGACGGGGGGGGGGAGTAGCCATTATATACAAAAACATCTTAGATGTTACTAGGTGCTCCTTGGTGGTAAAGCCGGGTCTGGAAACCCTCCATGTGTTGATAAGGGCTAGGAAAGTTATTGGGATCTTGCTGGGTTACCGTGCTCTCTGCGGTCCAACCATTTGCCTACTGGAGCTGGCGGACTTTGTCTCCGTGGCATTGTTGGGATCCGCAGAGCTGCTGGTTCTTGGTGATTTCAACGTTCATGTGGAGGCACAGGTCTCTGGGCCGCTCTTGAGTTCTTGGAAATCTGAAATTAGAGTAATAACCACAGAATAAACAGAACAGAGATGGCCTGGAGCAGCTTCCTTAATACAGAGAATGTATTAATGCTACAAAAACATATCATTTCTTTGAGAATGTGCAGTGTATGGTGCTATGTATCCTTTCAGTTCGGGTATGTGGCATGGAATTCTGGATTTTAAAACAAGCTATTATAACAAAAATAAAAGCAGTTGAAATGTGGATTTATCACAGATTGCTAAGTATTGCTTGGACTGAGAAAGTAATCCACAAATAAGTATTAAAACAAAATGACTAAAGACAAAAGTATCATAATAAAATAAAATGCAGTAAGCTAGAATGGATACTTAGGATGAAACAAAAGATGGGTTATTTAAGCTGTTAATTCACAGTAAAATAAGTTGAAGAAATGCAAGAAGGGGATGAGCTTATTGACTAAAGAATCTGGGAGACTGGTTTGAAAGTCACATAGCATTGTTATTTAGAACTTCTGCATCCGAAATCAAAACAGCTAAAACATTCTCCAGTAGGAAAATGATAAGACTGTACAAACATCCTGAATTTAGATTCCTCTATATGTGTCCATGCGTAACTCTCTCTCTCTCTGTATACATGTGCAACTTTTTTTAACTTTTTAAAATTAATTTTCCAATCTATCTGCA
This sequence comes from Pogona vitticeps, assembly GCF_051106095.1. NCBI lineage: Eukaryota > Metazoa > Chordata > Lepidosauria > Squamata > Agamidae > Pogona > Pogona vitticeps. Next base: position 144,302,342 of record NC_135785.1, read on the forward strand.
TTGTTAGTGCTTATCAGACACCATGTTACATACTTGCTTGCAATTATTTGTTTTTTACATCTCAGTGTCTTCTCGATTATCCCCCCAAATTCCGACCTTCTTTCAAACCATTCATATACAGATTTTAGTATATAGTATAGCTACTATCATAATATTACTCTCATATTATATAAAGTTCTCAAGATCTTCTAATAACATTCGTATTGAAAGTGGTTCCAGATCCATGACCCAGCTTTATATCTAGTTTAGTCTGCCTAAAATAAAAAGTCACCATATTACATCTTTACCCTGATTCGGGCTCCCTTATTTCAATTTAGTTCTCCTTTTAATATATAGAATATACCCTTTTACAGATCCAAATGATAAATATAAACATGTTTCCAATATTAAGGGGCCCTTCCTTGTTTTCCCTTTTTTCATCTTTCTAGGTAATTCCCTCTCTGGTTCCTCTTTTTTCATTCCCTGCTATATCTCTAAACATGCTGTCATCTTTCATGCCCTCTAAAACCATTTTGTAGATCTGATTTATGTCCATTTTTTGTACTTGGTCTATCTTCAATGAGTCTTCCAGGCTTTTTTGGGTTAATTTTGCTGTTTTTTTCCCTTTGTCTTCCCTTGGTACTCTCCTCTGGTCCAAGACTGATGTTTCTCTTAGATTAACTTTCTCAAGCTGCTGCTTGGTTTGGCATGCATCATCTGTGATACTCCCATTTCCTTCCTTGTTGTTTTCATTTGCTTGTGGACTATAGTCCTTATGTTGATTGGATAATTTTACCTTTTCATAATGAGATGTCACGGTCGTTAATATTTGTTGAAGCATAAATTTTACTTCATTCCAAAATTGTCCTTGTTGTGCCATTCTGTTTCTGCTGCCTAGATGCTTATAAACAGATATTCCAAATTTCCAGAGTCATTTCAGGAGTTCCGCTTTGGCTATGTAGAGTTGAACCAAATTCGACCCAAGGAACAGTTTTTGAAAAGTCCACTTTAGGGTTAATGCCAGCCAAATGCAAAGAGAAGCTCATGAGGAGATAAACAGTTTTTCAGCCTTAAGCAACAACAGAATGTCCAAGGCCACCTCTTCTGGGAATCATTCCAAACACTTTAGATAGACAAAACAATGTCCACACTTAATTTGCATGAAGGTCTCTTAAGCTTATAACGCCAGGTTGTAAATATTCTTTAAGTATAGTTTAAAAAAGTTACTTTCTTCAGCTATCCCTCTCACCAGATTTTCTGCCGCTTTAGAAAGTTACTGAGATAAGATAGCAATTCTTTTTTTTCCATATGTAGGGGTACGTAGGCAATTAGTTGCAAAAGAATTCTCACCCGATGGAAAAACAGCGATGCCAGGTGCTATTCCTTGCTTCTCTCAGACGGCTGCCAGCGACTTGGAAGCTAGCCGAAGCTGCTTATTTCTGCCCATTGGCTGATTAGGGAGTTTCCTGGATCGAACCGGGGTGGCCGCCGCCCCCTGTGATCAACAGGCTTTCTCCCCCAGTTCACCACCCCTCCAGGGTGGTTCCGACACCCTACGGTGTCCCAAAACGGGTCAGAATTCAGCCCAGGGGACAGAGCTCTGTCTTCCTGCTGCTGTCTCGTCGCGACGTCAAGCCGGAAGTCATGTATACATGTGCAACTTAATGACACAAATTTTTATCTTGTATTACATATTGTATTTCTTTTCACTTATTTTTCCAAAGATTTATTTTTTCACATTTTTGTCTTGTTGAGTACATTTATAATCAATAGAACAATTGAAGCTATTTGTTTTAAGTCTGTTCAATTTCTTCAAATAATTTTTATGAAAAAGTAGGTAATACGTAATGAATTTTTATTTCTAAGTTTAGCCCTATAGTGAAAGTGCATTATGAAACCTGGTTAACTTTCATTCTCTTATAGTCTAATTAACAAGATCAAACCTGGGATCATTAAAAAGATCAATCGTCTGTCAACACCGATAGCTGGGCTGGTAAGTAGTAATTTTTATCTTTTAGTATTGCCAGGTTTGCTGTCTGGGTTTCTTTGATTTTTGCCTTCAGTTAATGGGAATTCACTTGTCTGGATTTTTTGGACTTGATACTGATGAAAGCTTTAGTGGGTGACATTAATTATGTAATGACTTTGCATAATGTGATATAGACTTATTAGATGCTTGCAATATATTTTGACAGCTTTATCAATGTGGCCATAACAAGCCTACTTATTTTCACCAAGCCCTCTTTTTTGAATTAGGTTTCATCATTACTCATTAATACTAACTCTTTCTGCCTTTACATCCTGCCGTCCAGTGCAACAGCAAGGCTAAATTTCAAAGAAACTTACCCAATGCTTTGTATAATTTGACCTAGCTGATACTGTGCCATATGACCCCTAATCCATAGGCTTGGCTGCAGAAACTGACATCCAGTTAAGGTTAAAAGAATGCTTTTGCTGTAGTGAAGTAAGTAAATTCTATTTTGAAGCAGCAAGTCAGAATAGCAGCTTGCACAATCTTAGTGGAGAAATTGCCTTCTAGTAAGGAAGGGAAACTGTGGGCCCTTGGGCCTTCATGATGTCACTTCCCATGTCATCACTCATGAGTACTTCAAAACTGAGTTAAAATACAGACAATGTTCCTACAATGTTCCTTGTACAGTACTACTTATCTCTTTTACTAAGAATAACAACAGAGCCTCTGCTATCATTCTGTCCTTCTATGTGTAATGTATTCGTGAAGGCATTCATGGCCAGGATTAGGAAAAACCACTTTCAGAACACGGCCAAGAAGCCCGGAAAACCCACAACAACCTTCTATGTATACTTTGGCAAAAGTTATTTGAGGCCAAAACAGAACTGATGTTGGGAAAAAGGAAAAAGTGGGCCCAATCCACATTGCCTATTCTCATAGCTACTTCTAGTCAGGAGGGTGTGGAATGTCAGGGGATCATGTATCTCATGGAGATACAGAAAAAAGAAAGAAAGTAAAAAAACTGTCTTGCTGTTCACAGGAGGTAGAATGACGGGGAAGTTAGTGCTCGCTCACAATATTATTGTTAGCTGATTTGGTTCTACATTTTAAGTAGCGGTCTCTGGCAAATCCTGTTCTTCATTCATAGGAAAAAGTGGTGAGATGTGAGGATCCATTTGCCTACATTCTGATATATACATGGCGTGTGAGCTAATGTTTTAGGCCCCTGAATGTTCTTTCAGTTTGAAATACTATTCAAATTTAACGTTTAGTTGACATGGAATGTCTGTAGCAGGAGTGGACAGCAACTCTGGCCCTGTAAATATTGCTGGACTGAGATTCACATCAGGATTAGTCAGCATAGCCAATAGAGAGGGGCTGAAGTTCAGGAAATATCTAGACTGTTACAGGTGTCCCTCAAGGTTGGGCCCGGTGCTCTTCAACATCTTCACAAATGACCTGGAGGGGATTGAAGGAGCTCTCATCAGATTTGCTGGGAGGAATTGCTAATACTTTGGAAGATAGACTCAACATTCAGAAGGATCTAGACAGACTTGAACATTGGGCCCTGCCCAATAAGATGCAGTTCAGGGGCGGGAAAAGTAAGGTCCTGCACTTAGGCAGGAGAAACCAGATGCACAGGTACAGGATAGGTGGTACCTGGCTCGACAGTAGGACCTGTGAGATGAATTTAGGTGTCCTGGTGGACCACCACCTAAGGATGAGTCAGCAGTGTGCTGCAGCTGCCAAAAAAGCCAATACAGTCCTAGGCTGCATCAACAGGGGGATAGCATCAAGGTCACGGGAAGTGATAGTATCACTCTATACCATGCTGGTGAGGCCACACTTTGAGTGCTGTGTCCAGTTCTGGTCATCACAATACAAAAAAGATGTTGAGGCCTGGAAGGGGTGCAGAGAAGAGCAACAAAGTTGGTAAGGGGACTTGAGACTAAGATCGACTAAAAGAACTAGGTCTGTTTAGGTTAACAAAAAGAAGATTGAGGGGAGACATGATAGCAGTCTTCCAATATCTTTAGGTTGCCACAGGGAAGAGGGCATCGATTTATTCTCCATTGCACCTGAGAGTAGGAAAGAACCAATGGGTGGAAACTCATCAGAGAGAGATCAAATCTGGAAATAAGGAGGAATTTCCTGATGGTGAGAACCATTAAGCAATGGAATAGCTTGCCTCCCAATGTTGTGGGTGCCCCATCATTGGAGGTTTTCAAGAAAAGATTGGACAGCAATCTGTCCGGGATGGTATGAGGTCTCCTACTTTGGGCAGGGGGTTGGACTAGAAGATCTCCAACATCCCTTCTAACCCTACGGCAATTCTGTGATTCTGGTGTATAGGTAATAAGCACTCATGAGACAGTCTCTCTTAGACGTCAGAAAAACTGAAGCAAAAATAGTGTTTTCTTTTGCCATGCAGGAGGCTTGCTTTTAAGAACAGACGAAAAACCATAAACATTCTTCAAAACAGCATTTGCATCGCAGAACACACTTGGTGGTTAAATCACTTGGAAATGTTATTAACATGCTTGGATGTTTTGAATTGGGCATTGTGTACTGCAGGAAGGGCAGCATTCCAATTATCAAATTCCATCTGTCTGATGTTCTTTATGTAAAATATCTCATGAAAGCTGGTCTTTCAAAACTGCAAATAACAAACCAATATGTTTATGAACTAAGCCTTTCTACAAGAAAACTAGGTGCTGCAAACAAACTAAAAGGCTGAGCATATGTTCTGGTTAAAATATTCATCTCTTAGTCAAAGTCAATATTTTCTGAATATTTTCAGAGAAAGACAATGGAGAACTATAAATATTTTCTTAGTTTTCTACGTATGAAAGAATTATATGCATATATTACACAAATTATGTATTATGCCAGTGTATATTATATCAGTGTGTTCTGATGTACCACATATGTTGGGCATGTATTTTTGGGATGAGAGGAGATTGTAGGTTTTTATCCATTGGTTGAAATCCTGCTGCTTAGCACAGTAAGTCACACTAGATAGACCCACTGAATCAGTGAAGGTCAACTCCTCTGTGACTTCCATTGCTTCAGTGGGCCTACTCTAGTTGTGATTTAGTCAGGTGCAACTAGAGTAGGCCCATCTGAATCACTGGAACCTACAAAGGAACTGACTCACCAAATCTCCATTGATTCAATAGGCCTGCTCTAGTGTAGCTGATTACACTAAGTGACAAGATTTATCCACTATGTCTAGGTCCTGCCAACCTGTACTGCCTCAGGTTTAGCTTGTTGTTCCCTGTTGCCCATATGTGCAAGGTAGGAGCTAACCTGTTTATGAAGCTGGGAAGCCATTGTTATAAAACTAAGATATCCAGGTGAAACTATTTAATTTATTTATTTAATTTCTACCCTGCCAATATATGCTGCACATATATGGTAGCTTCTTCCATCCTCTTTTTGGTGCTGTTTCCTTGTGGCAAAACTTTAGCAGAAGTACATTAAAGTTGGAAAAAAATGCAGGAACATGGCTGACAGCTACAGTTCATATTGTTATGTAGAGAGATGGGCATGAACTACAGTTCAGTGTGGCATCCGCACAGGTGTTCTGCCGGTCCCACACACTTCCTTCCTCCACCTCCTCTAAACAATTGCCCACTCACTGGCAGCAGTGTGCTTCCCTCCTCTGCCTTCTCCATGTGATCATCCACTCAGACGAAGAGATGGAACAAGGAAGCCTGTTGTGCTGCCATTGAGTGGACGATTACACAGAGAGGAGAGGAGGGAAGCATGTGCCACCCACAGAACACATGTGAGGGCACGGGCGAATTGCTGAACCATGGTTTGTACCATCTCTAGTTCTGTACAGGAACAGCACCAATCTGAGGGTGAGGGAATCTTCTGTGGCAGGGATAAGGAACTTCCAGCCCGCTGGTATTGTACTATTTGACTGACAACCTGTTTCTGCTGTTATTTCCAGTCAGTGAGCAAAGATAATAGAATATTTCAAAATTATGCCCATAAAAACTGTGTCATGGAACAAACTGCAAGGTGTAATCACTCCCTTCTAGCCTTCCAACCCAGTTAGGGCATCAAGGATGGGTGGATGAAACATCAGTGTCCAGCGTGAGTAAAGGGAACAAGTGCTCTCTGTTGTCATCTCTCCCTCTCACCATTATTGTTGAACAATTCTTCCATTCCTAATTTAATTCTTAGATTAAAGTGATAGAAGCCAAAGAGATATCGTTCTCAGATCCAACCCTTCCTTCCCCCTGCAAAGACACCCAGAGCACGGGAGAAGAACAAAATGGAATGTGGGAGAGGCCCTGAATCCTTCCATGCCAGCCTTCTATAGGGAATAAAAATCACATAGAACCAGGGCAGGATCCCTCTGCCACATTACCTACTTCAGAAACCCCTGTAACACAACTAGCAGCTTGGGACAGGTCCCAAATGTGATTTTTTTTTTCATGTGAGTTCCATGTTGTCCACACCAAGACAAGTAGGGCAGGGGAAGCCATTAGCACGATGTTGAAAATTATTTATTTATTTATTTTTTTAATTTATATGCCGCCCACTCTACCCAGAGGTCTCTGGGCGGCTTACAATAATTACAAAAAAAAAATGCACCATGGGGCTTCCTGTCCAACTCTTTCCCACCCACCAAGACCATTAAGGCCCTAGACCAGGGGTCTCCAAACTTTTCACACAGATATGTTTGCGCTATTTTTGAGGGCTGAAGGAACATGCACGTACGCCCACACTTATGGCTATTAAATGCCCTGAGGTACCTCCGCCCACCCTAAGCCATGAACCCCATTGTTACTTGGAGGTACAAAGGAGGTCTTTAAGAAAATGTTTTCTCAGTAAACTGTCTGGTATGAGCTCTTTGGAGCTAGTTCTTGGAGGGAAGCCAAGAGTAAGGCCCATATGGGAGACAAAATGGAACTTTGGTACATCCAACTCTAGGGATGTCTTTCTGTCCTGTAGCAAAACTTTGGAATTAATCATATATTTCTTTCATACCAGAACAGAAGGGCTTTCTTCTCCACTCACTACAACTGCATGAAGGAATGTATGTGGCTGGGGAAGGGATTCTGCTGTTGGATGCCTGTTAGTCATGTCCATGTTGGTCTTATTTCTGTTCTCTCCCCCCCTTTCTCTTTAGTAATTCTTGTTTCTCTTCATTAGGGCATGGAGATAGTACTGGAATTGCCCTCCCATCCCTAGTGGGAGCATAGAGTCCATTTGAACGATCAAACAGAGCTTATCTATCAAAGTGTGTAGGAAGGGACGAGCCACTGTACTCTTGTGCAAGTTCCAGCATTCCTTCTGTGGAAATCTAGTCTGCACTCAGAAAAAGGAAGAGGGGCATAAGATATGTTAGGACCATTACCTTTATCAATTTAGCTGCTCTTCCAATAGGACGGCACCTCAGAGCCAACAATATTCCTGTTGGAATATTGTTGGCTCTTTCCTGACTTCTGCTTATGCCAAAGCAGAAGCAAGGAAAGTCCAGGTCTGTTTGCCATTTATTTTACTATCTTTTTTTATTCATCTTTTATTTCCATAGGTATCATTCCCATGAACTAGTTGCCCTGTGCTGTTCTACCATTGCATAGATAAGGAAAAAAGGGGCCAGCAAAATCAGATAGGTCCTTACATGCTAAAATGACTCCTAAGAAGAAGGTAGTGCCTTCTACCCTCTGAGATGAATATTGTTGACCTTTATGGCCAAGAGAGTGGTGAATTGAAAGATTGTACTTGAGGCTGAACACAGTTCCATATTAATGCCAAGACTTATATGCAAATAGCTGAATTCTGCCTTGGTTGCAGAGATGTGGAGGGAAAGTGTGAGTATATGTTGGTTCTTATCAGGCATAGGGAATATGTAAGTGGAGATTCCTCTCTTACTAGTGCTGACCATTATAATTCATGATTGAAGGATAATGGGAGTTGTAATCCAACAGATGAGGAAGGCCAGACGTTTCCCATCTCTGCTGTATTCTGAGCAGTGATACGTCTCCTAGTGTGTATATTGCAGGCAGGGATTACTCCCTCTATCCCACAAACTCATTTAAAAGGCCTTCTAGAGCAGAAAGTTCTTTTGGCAACGTCTTAGATAACTGAAAACTATGCCTGACCTTTCCTCTGCAGTTACATTGTTGAGTATACTTAGTAAATGTGGGTGTGTCTGAGCAGTTGGAGATAATGTTCGCAGTGGAAGCACAAACAAGTCAACAAATGGCATTTGTGGATGATTAAACACAGCATTGCAGCTAAGGCGTTCAAAGGTTGTGGGTGCCATATGAAGCAAGCTTGCCTCTCTTTTTGCCTGGCATGGAGTGTGATGTGAAGAAATCATTCTCTGCTGTGTTTTGTTGCTTACCACTGTGTTGGCAACCGGTACCTTGGCAGATCTGAGCCTCACAGTGGTTAAGCCGAAGTAAATATATAAGTGGTGGGAGGGTGGCTGGAATAGTTTTCATGCTGGCTACTTGTTGAATGCGTTGCTGGCTTAAGTGTAGGAGGCAATATGTAGGCAACCCTGACAATGGGCGGATGAGGAATGTGCAACATTTGCCCTGCCCTTAACGCTTCCTGGGCAGCTGTCTAGATTTGGGTGTCTTTGAGCCTGTATGTCTTGTCACTCCGATTTAACAAGTGAGTGTTTATGACGTGCCATCACTGCTGCTTGTCAACATTCCACTCAGTTTTGTTGGCACTGCCTGGTGAAAGTACAAATTCCTGAGGGTTGTGCTATTACATGAAGGCTGTGCGCGTATGTACGTCTTGCTGTTCAAAGTTTGTTGGGATTAAAATGCACCTGTATGTCAGTGGCAACAGGCTTTTGAAAAGAATATGCAGGACGGGTCTAATGAGGTGAAAGAAACCTTCAACCTTTGAATTAGTCTCTGCACCTGCAGTGAATGTGATACCTTGAGAGTTAACCTGCTGTGTTCCAGTTCACCATGAAACCATCTCAGACATATGAAACAAGTAATGTAATAGTATTGTACCCAATGATCCTGTGTAGATTTAGGGTCTGCTCTTTTTCTATAAGCTCCTGACTAGCCATATCTCAGCATGCTTGGTTCTTGTCATGATTGTTTACAGACGGTTTGAAAAGTGACAACAGCAGCATACCACCCAAGCCCTATTCCTCCTCATCCCCATTCACCTAAACTTCCTGGGAAATGATGCTTGTGCATAACTTTTTCAGGCCCTGGCTTGGGTCTTGTACTTGGCTTCCAGTACTTCAGAATGAAGTGGATTCAAAACACAGTGTGGAAGCTTAGTATGGAACCCAGAAATCTTACTACCTCTCACTTATGGATGGCTTTACTTAGAAGAAATTTTCCAAGCACTGGTTTCAATACTAGGTGAATAGCAGTTAGTCCTTAAAAGGTGACCACTGGAAAGCGGTTCTGAGATTTGGGGGATGTGGAATAGGAGGGGAGTAACAATGTGGGAAGCACTAAACTAAATTTAAGTCAATACTTCAGTCTGGGTGACCAAAACATATGCACCTCTGTACTGTATGTTTCAGCATTAATTACTCACTTGATTCTCTTCTTAACACAATGATGATACCCATGTCTGGAGGATGCAATATTTAATAGAAAAGGGAGAGGCATATCCACAAAATGACCTCCGCCTATTCATCAGTAGTGGATTCCACATCTGACCTGGCTAAAACGATTATTGAGGGAGCAGGCTGTAACCAGATCAAAAGCAAGGTTACCAAGGTGGCAGGTAGCCAGACAGTGTAGTGAAGAAACCTTGAGGCTCCATGAGGTGATGGCATCCCTTTCTAATAAGTAGAAATCAAGGCAATGTATGCTCCTCCATTATTTTTTATTATTATTATTTTAAATCTATGTGTAGTTCTGCATTAACAAAAGCAAAATTCTCTGACCTGTATAAATCAAATTCCCTTCATTTGTTGTAATTATTAGTTTTTAGTATTTGTACACATCTGTATATAATAATGCAGATGATCAAAGAGAGATACACGGCATAAAGGTATACCATAATCTTCAGAGTTGTTAGCTTAATGACAACTTTATTGTGAATTGCTTCTGAGATACATTTTAAAGACAGAAAAGCATTGTAAAGACATAAACATACCTACCAGATTTTGAGATTTGGTAAGCGTTGACGGCATGCATGCAAATACAGCTTAGTAGCCCTAAGGGCTAGAAACCTGTGGTTTTTTTTCTTTTTGTAAAGCAAGAAACCTGATACTTGCACCTGATACCATATTTTGCATATCTGGAGACTTTCCTCCTTTTTCTGTGGAATTTTAGCTGCACACAGCTATGATCATAAGGTAGTCAGTCAGTAAACTTGGTAACTTTGTTAAGGTAGCCAGAGTTAAGGCAGAGTCTAGAAAGTTACTTTTAAAATGTGTTATGCATTTTGATTGCGATTCTGCTCTCTCCATTGTTACTCTTAATGCTACATAGTTTGTGAAGTAACTCTTTATATGTTACCTTTTGTTTCTTTTGAGGAAGAGAATCCAGACAAAAAGTAATAAAATGGCCTAATATTTGAAGGAGGGAATCTTCAAAATGCCCTAACCCCCCCCCTTTTTTCTCTCTCTTTAAAGGCTACTGTAGAAATACATATACATAAACATTACTCCTTACGTGGGAAAGATAACAATGGTAGTAGTTACTGGCTTAAATTCTGTTGCTTGGCATAGTAAATCACAATTAGAACAGGCCTGAGGAATCAGGGGAACTTATGGAGGTTATTCACCAAATCTTCACTGATTCGGTGGGCCTACTGTAGTTGCAACTTAACTACCGTGTTTCTCCGATAATAAGACCTATCCCGAAAGTAAGCCCTCCCCTTAATTTGTAGGATTCCTCTAAAGTAAGCCCTCCCCCGAAAATAAGCCCTATTACCCTACTCGCGCCCTGGGTAAGCTTACCGAGGGCGCGAAAAAACATCCCTTCAGCAGAGCAGAATGCAGTAGGGAGAAAGCAGAGCTTCGCCCTTCATGGCAGTGCTTTCATCTCAGGGCGCGCCGAACGGGATCCCGGGAGCCAACAGCCGCGCGAGCTCCTCCTCCGCCTGGAACTCCCCTGCCCGGCGCGCGAGGGAGAGAGAGGCACAAGCCTCGCAGGCGCCACGCGGGCGCTCCTGCCCCCGGACCAGAGAGGAGGAGAACAAAAGCTTCAAGGCGGAGGGGAGGAGGCGACCAAGGCAGCAAAGAGAGGAGCATCGCCTGCAAGCCGAGCAGGCACGCTCGCTCGCTGTGTTTTCCCCCTTCCCAGCAAAGCCCGCCTTTTTGGCTCCCCTTCCTCCTCGTTTCGCTTCCCCAGCGGTGAGGGCTTCGCAGAGAGCCAGAAAGCGAGAGGAGCCAAGCAGGAAAGCAGGAAGGAGAAGCCCAGTTCTTCTCAGCCGCTGCCTTTCCCCAGCCTCCGTCTCCTCCCTGGCCGAGCCCAAGTAGCCGCCGCCGCCGCCAACGCCGCTGCTGCTGGTGCGGCTGTCGCCAGCTTTCCGGGAAAAATGCTCCGGTTTCTCTTCAGATCGCATTTTTGGGGGAGGGCTTATTTTAATGACGGGTCATTAAAATAAACCCTCCCCCGAAAATAAGCCCTCTGCCCTTTTCTTTCCCCAAAAAGATAATAAGACAGTGTCTTATTATCGGAGAAACACGGTATGCTAAGTAACAAGATTTCAGCCGTTATATTAGTTTTCACAAGGTCTTTAAGACTTCCTTGCCCTCAAAAGTAGCGCCTTACTTAGGAATAAAATTATTTAACCTGTTATAGTGGTATATTTTAAATGAGAACATTCTTACCAATTGATAACAGCTATAATGCAGTATATTGTTTTGGTTTTTTATTGTATTTTGTACTAGTGCCAGGTGTTTTTGTACCTGAAATGAGCGGTGGAGTTGGCCTCTTTTTTGGTGTTTCTAAAACAAAGCACACAAATATGGTGTGCTCTAGTCCTTAAACTAAAAATGTGCGAATGGAAGCTATACAGTTGTCTGTACAACTATTCGTTTTCTCAAAGCTGGCATTAAACACAAGTACTTTAGATAAATGAAGGGGAATTTGTAACAATAAGACTGAAGAATCATTAAGCATCATTAGTAATCATGGTTTGTGTTAGTCATGGTTTGTTATTTGCATGCCAGGTGACCCTGCAGATGGTGGTTAATCTTCCCCACTTCTGAATTGTTTCTAGTTTGCTTTTCCCCTGCCTCTTTGTTAGCTTATATTTCATTGTGGGTAGCAATGTATAGCTTATTCAGAAATAGGGAAGAAAAACCACCATCCGCAGGGTCACCTGGCATGCAAATAAGTATATATAGAGAGCTTATAGTTGCTTATCGGGACATACAAAAATGGTCTTTGACTCCCAAAGAGTATTCTTGATCAGAATCAAGGAGTTTGTTTTTATGTATTTCTTCAATATATTTGCAGGCTGGTTTTAGATAATATTCTCTTATGCAGCCTCCAACATAAAACTTTACAATATGCAGTGATATTGTGGAATATATTTGTGATGTTTGCTTCCAGTCTTTTAAATGCTTTCTGACAAGAACAGCAAGTACACAGACAGCTTCCTTATTAATTGCACTGGATAGATTTGTATGCATAGCATGAGATATTCCATCCTCCATGATTCTTGGGCTGTTTAAGCACAACTAAATCCCCAAGTTTCCTTCCTAATTCCCCTTGCTGTGATTGTGGAGGTGGGCAGATAAGGCAGTTAAGCAGGGTTTCATTCTGCTCATCCTGTTCTTTTTACAGCTGCTAGTTTTAAAAACACTAGCTAGAGATAATGTTTATATGCATGTCATGAAAAGCTTTACCATTTGATTTCGGCAAATCAGCCTGCTGTAAAAAGCACAAGAGCTGCTTTGACTAAGGGTTTCTGTTCATTTGATATTACTTTGGTTAGAAATCTGTAACTCTGTCATTTGTTGTCCTTTGGCACTTTATGGGTATTTTGACAACTTAACCCTCGCCTTTATCGTTGTCAATCATCAGCAACTGTTCTACCATCCTTTTCTTTTTGTGAGTGCAAGGTGGCATATACGGCTGTCTTCCTCACCACTTTTTCCTGACCACAGCTCCATGAGGTACATCAGGCTGAGAAAAACAAGTGAATATCTCAGTCGCCCAGCAAGTTTCGGCATTCAATAAGGACTGCAACCTGGATCGCCTGAGTCCTAAGCCAACACTTATGCACCACAGTGGCTCTCCTTCTGCATGGCAGAATTTGTCTGTTGCTAAATGAATACAAAGTCCTTGATACTTCATATTTGTTAAATATTTTATGTGTTTAAAATGTTTTATAATTGTTCTTCCCAGAGTGCTTGTAAGGCCAAGTTCAAATGTTACAGGAAACCAGAACTTTTCTGCTGTGAAAAAGGGCCTGCATCAGTTTGAGACTTCCATGCTCCCACTTATTCTTCTTTTGTGCACCAGGGCAATCAATCAATCAGTCAATAAAACTAAACTTAAAAAAAAAACCACACAGAGAGAAAACAATTGCTTCCACTGTTGAACAAAGCATGATTCCCCTGAACATTAGAACATAGGGCATGAAGAACAAGCAAGGATGTGCATTATGGTTTGGCTGTATATTTATTATAGCTCCCATGCAATTCCTGATCATCTGAGCTTTCATAGGAAAAGAGAGGGTGGAAGCAGAGGTTCTGGGAAGGGGAGACAGAGAAGAGAGAGAGAGAGTAGGAAAGTTTGGCAAATTATTTTTTAAAAGGTAATCAGTTACAGTTATAATCCCTTCCTAAAAACAGTTAGCTGCTATCATCATAAATAACTTTTAATGTAATCCTTTACTGGCATAGTTTTAGAAAGTATCTAAAACAGTAACTTTGAGGGATTTCTTTTAAATGATGCTCCCCTCCATTCACTTCAGTTTTATTCAGCAACATGAGTGAGCACTTAAACAATAAGCAGAGTGTATGATATCTTTATACCATGTATAAAGGTAAAGGTTCCCCTGACCTTTAGTCCGGTCATGTCCGACTCTAGGTGCGGTGCTCATCCCCATTTCCAAGCTGTAGAGCCAGCATTTTGTCTGTAGGCAGTTTCTGTGATCACGTGGCCAGCGCAACTAGACACAGAACGCTGTTACTTTCCCACCACTTATCTACTTGCATTTGCATGTTTTTGAACTGCTAGGTTGGCAGGAGCTGGGACAAGCGAAGGGAGCTCACTCCGTCATGTGGATTTGATCTTATGACTGCTGGTCTTCTGACCTTGCAGCACAGAGGCTTCTGTGGTTTAACCCACAGCACCACCACGTCCCTGATTATACCAGGATGCATAAGCAATGTGATATTCCTCCTTTAATATTTGGTGAGATCATAGTAATGTAACTACTGTTACACTGTTGTGTGTTTTAGTTACACTATAATGTAGTTACCTTTTACACTGTGATGTAGAGTGGTTATTGCATATGGGGGGGAATGAATTAATTTCAAGGAACTAATTATTGTTACTTCCAAGCTGTAGAATTACTGTGGGTGTTAGAATTGCTTACATCCTTCTCTTCTAATTACACTCTTTCTCCTGTCTCAGATATTTTCAAATACCAAAAACTCAGTGCACTCTCACTATGTAGTGATCTAGTTAGATGTTTCTTGTCTATAACTTTAGTTTCACTTTGCTTCTCCACCACCTTATACAGATGGAATGTCATAGTTAGCTGAGGTTAGTGTCAGGAAATTCTTGGTTTTCTAGTCTTATGACTAACTCCCTGTTTGTTTCCATATACTGTAAAGACAATAAGTAAGCCTAGTATATGTGTGATGCACAGCTACTCACAAAGGCTTTTTGTTCTCTTATGATAAAAAGCTATTTATAGGCTGTACTCCCCAACCCCCTTGAGTAGGGTGTGGATAGCAGCACATAGCTCTAGCTTGGTTACCACATCGAGTGCCTAGCAAAGTCCTGAATTAAGTGTGGAATCATAAGCTTTTATGGTCAACATAATGAACTCCTTATGTATAAAATAGCTTATTTATAACTCTGTAGATCAGAGTTTTTAGCCTAGGATTCTGTTTCCTTCCTGCTTAATCTTGTGCAGTTACGATCCACATTGTTGCAGTTGAAATAGGTGATGAAATGCAGGAGTGGCCATGGTTTAGGTGCTCAACCTTTTAAGAATACTTAACTATTTTTTTAATAATTAAGGAAAATATATTTTACACCACACAAATACTGCAGTGTATTCCACTGGGTTGGCCTGGAAATCTCTTCGATGGCAAAATACTGCATTTGAACTGGACCTTTCTAGTTAGAGGAAGTTGGAACTACTGTCTTTCTCTCATTGTCTTCTATGTATGTGTAACGCTTTTTCGGGCAACAGGTGGAGATTTTAATTGACCCAAGTCTTCCTTGGTGTCCCATCTCTAAAATGAGCCTGCTGCCACTGGTGGCTGCCTAAAAAGTTGAAGTTCTGTAAGATAATGACAGGAGGCTTTAGGATGTGAGGGTTTGGGCAGAAAGCATGTTGTTGGGGTTAGCAAGGGCTTGTGGGAAGAAGAGAGAGATTATTTTCTGAGCTAATCTGAGAGTGATGTGCTCACCAGCATACCAAGAAAAGATGGGGTGCCTCATCCATGCTTTGACCCACAAAACCCAAAGTGTAAATGTGCTTTTCAGAGGCACAGATGGTTAAGTTGGTCCTTTCTGTTTCATCCCCCATGTCTCATTACTAACCAAGAGAGCTAGAAAAGGAACAGAAAAAGAAAGGAACAGAAAAAGAATAACTGATGGGTGAAATATTTCAGCATACATTCTTTTTGTCATGGGGAAAAAAAATTGAGATCGTATGCCATAGCTAAATATATTTAGTATTCTGCTTTACTTTGCTTACCATGTATTTTACTTTATTTTTATTTATTATCTATATGAGATATTATGAGATATGGTAAATCAGATTGCAGTTACTTTAAGACATCAGAATATTTCCTAGAAAACACAGTAAATGAACAAATATGATGAAAGGTTGAGTGGCTAGGTGGAAAATATTTATTGGTTGCTTAAAATACCTTAAACATGCACTTAAAACATGGGAAATGAAGGTTTTCCCTTCTGGTTTGAATAGTTAGTATTGAAAACAGCCAACTTAAAAACATTTGAATTGACAGGTTTCCTTCCAATTGCTGATAAGCTTGATGCAGTGGTGTTGCAGTGTGCATTATTAGATTGTCCTAATGTAGCTGTCGATATGACAATCCTTTGCCAGTGGTTTTGAAATCTTATGGTATTAAGAGAATGAAACAAAAATACTACTGAAAAAACTTCAGGTGCTCAAAAATAAATACTGAAAGTCACTGAATAAGATTGTATGTATAAATTGACTCAAACCTTTGGAAGTGTAGATTCTGTGCCTATATTTCATGCTAATATATATAATTAGTAAGCCTGATTCTGACTTGGCTTGCATAACTTTGGTTGTCATAGTACAAGAACTGGAATGGCAGGAATGTAAATTAAGGTGGAAAAGTGTATAGAAGGTGTATTGGAGCATTAGATCTTATGATAACCTAGAAAATGTTTGTGTGTTTTTTTTTTCTTCCTTAAACCAAATGTTCTAATTAGCTTAGTCTCACCCATGGGGTTGAATGTTAAAGATGTGCCATAACTTGTATTTCTGCTAATATTAAAAAGCTGTTTGTCTCAGCTGAATAATGTGCTGTCAGTACACTGGGGTGTGTGTTCTGAAATTCACATTTGTTACATAAGGAGAACATGTGACTCCCACTTCAGGTGTTAGCTTAAACACTTTAAATGAAAAAAAAGCAAACATCTGAAAAGCTTGGAGGTGTTTCTCAGATGGAATTGACAAGAAGTAAGGGATTTTTAAGATTCAGAATAATTTTACCTGCTACATATTATGCAAATTCTCTCTTCCATGACGTGTTTTCATGTTCAGTGTTCAAGCAGTGGTTTATCATTGCTGTCTCCCAGTAAGCTCCTGTGGCTGAGCAGAAATTAGAACCCAGATCTCCTGAGTCCTAGTCTAATATTCTATCCACTACACCACTCTGGTTGTCATATTCTTCTATAGAATCAGAAAGGGCAGATGTCTCAGTACTTTGATATATGACTCCCCTTAAATTGTGCAAGCTCAGTATATATAATTCTTGCCCCTGTCTTCTGCCTGTGCTCTCCACCCAACTGTCAGATTGGCCAAGGGAATGCAGCTTTCGTATCCATAAATAGAATGAATTTTTAGCTCTCCGTAAACAATAATAATTCAGTATGAGAACAATGTATTATCGAGATCAGGTTTAATATAGCAAGCAACACTGCAGGGAAGTAGGCATACTGAGGTGAGGGTGGACGGTGGAATAGGTCAAAGGTTATTTGAGGTAGGAAGAGAGGATGTAAGGCATATCTGTGTTTTGTATGCAGTTAATATAAATAATTGGCAAGATTCTGCGAGACCACACAGTGGTTTGGTGTTATAAGTGTGTATGTGTGTGTGCGCGCGCGCGCATGAAATTTTTTATAGGTGGCAGATCCAAATGTTAAATGCCATTGGATTGCTATTTTATAATCTGGCAAATCATGCAGATCTCAGTTGCACACGGTATCCATGGAGAAAAATGAATGTCTCATGAAAATTATTGCACCCAAGATTAACATTTAGTAGAGAGGGGCACGAACTACTGGTTGATGCCAGTTCGGCAGACAGCTGAGCAAGTGTTCAGTGGTTAGGCACCCTGCTCCCTCCAATAGCTGCCCACTGAGACACAGCACTTGGAGGAGGTGGGGCAGGGGAGCCAGGGTGCTGCTTCTGAATGGGTGCAGGGCGCCAAACTGCGGAACACTTTTTCAGCCTCCTGCCAAACCGGCAGTTCATATCTATCTCTAATCCTGAGCATGACTGTCTTTCATCAGTAAACACTATGCTTTTGTTTGTTATGCTAATTTAGTTGATTTCATACCTAACTGTCATTATATAGCTACTGGTATAGCCACCATAGGACAACTATTTTTCGTAGTGGGGATCACAATGTGATTAATTAAAAGTAGAAGTGGAAGTTCCAGATATCAGTTGCAGAAGATGAGAAAGAGACCCGGGGGGGGGGTGAAGTTTGGTGCAATTGGTGTATGTTGCACAAAATCGAGATGGGCAGCCTGTAGTCCTGCAGAAGTTGCTGGACACTACCTCCCTTTAAACCCAACAGATGTGAATCAACTCACATCTTTCTGGGACAGATGACCTTCTAGATTTTTTAGAGAATGCACAGAAGGGCAAAAGCTTTAGATTACTCATTTCACATTGAGAGACATTAGGGTTCAGTCTCCCAAGTGCTACTCCTAGTAGGCTTATTTAGAAGGTATATACTTTAGCCACCGATGACAGGATTTTACACTTACAAGCCAACCATTCCCTTTTAGATGCACATATACTGTGAACAAAAATTGAGAGCACCAGCTATAGGGTCCCTCTGTCATGCTGCAGGTATGCTTCTCTCATTGAATCAGCAAGCAGCTGGCCCAAAACAGGTGTAGTAAGTCATTGCTAGACCACACCTATGTTTTCTACTTTATCCAGAGAAAACCACGTCTGTGCTGTGTCTTTTGCTCTCATCTTTCATTTGCTTTCTCTCACTCTTGTATTAGCTTTCTCCAGGTGCAGTGTTCTGCAATCAGTCTATAATCATAGAAACAGTGTTCCTCTTCTTAATTCCTCTGTTGCCAACCATTACTGGGTGGGTGAATGTCAGTAGCTTGAGTTATTTTTAAATGTGAGAGGTGAGGCTTGTCATGCAAAGCTAGAAAGAGGGCGTTTGTTTGCAGAGCTGACATCAAATGCAGATTGCTTCTTACTGGCTGTGCATTTCTGCTTTGTACCTGGTAATCTTTAACATGGTCTGTCAGTTATAGAGATCAGTCCAAGGATTTATATGAAATATTGCTTGTATTTATGACACTGAAGACCAGTCTTCTGGACCTCCATGTGCTGGACTTTGAAACTTCATCTGATCAATTTGCAGCCTCTTCCTCTACGTTGCTTAACTAAGCAATCCTTTTCAACCTCTCTTTGCAGGATAATATAAATGTGTTTTTGAAAGCTTGTGAAAATCTTGGATTAAAAGAAGCACAGCTTTTTCATCCTGGTGACCTTCAGGATTTATCTAATCGAGTTACTGTCAAGTAAGTCTCCTCTCATTAAATGTATGTGATTTTTGGTACTGTTATTCATGAATGCATTAAGAGGTACAGGCTCTTAAAAGATGAGATTTGATCAGATTTCTTCAAACTTCCATTAATTTTTAAAAATTATTTGCTGACATTTAAAATGTATTAAGCTACTTTATTAATTAATGTTTGTGTTGCTTAGAAATACAAATATCTGAAAGTTTAAAAAAGAGAAACCTTTGTTTTAAACTCGTAAGTACCATAAGAGTTCTTTCTCTCTCCTCTCCGTCCATGTGTGTGTCCATCTGTTAAATATATTTAAGAACTTGTACAATGCAGCCCCATCATCAATCTCTTGCCTTCTGTCTGTGTTGGACTACAGCTCGCACCATCCCTAATCACACTGGGCTAGCTGGGTGCTGGGAGATATAGTTTAGCACTAAAGGAAGTCGCCTCAAGAAGGCTGATATAATGGCAGAGTGAGTGGCAGTGGACGAGGACGTTGCTAGTTCAAACTTGGTCTGAGCGATTAATTTATTTGATTACTTTTAGTAAGTTGCTTCTTCTCGGTTACAGCATTCCCATCTATGTTACTGAGGTTGTAGTACCAGCCCACCTGAAGAGATGATCTGAGAATTACTAAAAACCATGCATATGAAACACTTCATAAATGCTGTTTGTTAATAGTAACAATAATTAAGAGTAATGTCACTGTTCATGAGAGCTGTTGTTCTCTCAGAGTGTAATAATTTTTTTTCTGGCATGTACAATAAATATATGACTGTGTGATAGGAACAGAGAGAGGACTCCCATGAAAAGAGAAACCAAGCACAGTGTGTTAAGTCTGAGAATAATTGCTGTCATGTTAGCTGTATTATTAGAAAATATGGGTTTGGTGGATGTTGCACAATGATTCATTACTTTCTATAATTGTTGGGTTGCCTTTGTGTGTGTGTAGTGAGAGAGAGAGAGAGAGAGAGAGAGCAGGACAAAGTCCTTAAGATGTTGCCAAGAATGTGGCTGTTAACAAGTGTTACTAAGGTAAATATGGCATGCAGGAAATGTTTCCTTGGGCTGTTAAGCTGTCTCTTTCCTGAACACATTCACCACCTTGGTGGTTAGAGGTTAAAGAAATGCAAACACAATACCCTTGGTCTGTTACTGTGTTCGGAAAAGGTAGAGAACATGTACTAAGCTGCTAAGAATTCTGGCTGAAGGTATGGTAACAGTGTTGGGAAATCAACCTTGCTAAACTTGAAACTGTCTGGAAAGAACTTAATGGTAAACAAAATCAGCATTGCAAACAACTATTTTATTGTTATGTAAGAGTGGCTGCCAGATGGCCAAGACAGAGAAATCAGTCCTCAGGTTGTTCTATTTGAAAGTGAGCATTCACCCTTTATTGACACAGCGAAGGCAAAAATCAGCTCATCAAACAAACAAGCTCTCCTCTAGAGATAGTCTATATAGGACCATTCCCTTCCCTTTGCTTTACCCAGGATAGAATCCTTCAGGTTTGGGTGGTAACGGTCCGACATACTGCTCTAGAATGGAGCTTTACCTGCAAAGGAGATTCCATTTAAAGGTGTTTCTTGTTCTGTTCTCTCTGCTGGAGAAAAGAGCCTCTACTCCTCTTGCAAATCAAAACCAGATCTAGCGTTTTCCATCCCCCATCACTACTGACCCAGAGAGAAAAAGGAGGGTGGAGGAGATGAGTTCTATCTATCCCACTATGCTCAGCTGTCTGAGGAAAGGTGCTTGTCTCCTTTTTTCATGAGAGATTTGTTGAGGCAGGAAAGAAGAAAAGAAGTTGGTGCTTATTTTCTGTGCTGCTAACATGGAGGCCACTTGTAGGCTTAGTGTTCCCTTTTCATTCCTGGAGAAAAGGGATAGCTGTCATGTATGTTACAGTGAAGAAAGACGTTGGCTCCAGTGGCATTTGCCTATCTTCCTGCAAGGCCAGGGAAGGCAGATTTTGAGTCCCATTGTCAGGAGAAAGGCAGCATAGAAATGCAATAAATAAGTCAAGCCTGTGCTGCAGGGTCAGAAGATCCGGCAGTCGTAAGATCGAATCCACGCAACGGAATGAGCACCCGTCACTTGTCCCAGCTCCTGCCAACCTAGCGGTTCGAAAGCATGCAAATGCGAGTAGATAAATAGGGACCACCTCGGTGGGAAGGTAAACAGCGTTCTGTGTCTAAATCACACTGGCCATGTGACCACGGAAAGATTGTCTTCGGACAAACACTGGCTCTATGGCTTGAAGAGTGGGATGAGCGCCGCCCCCTAGAGTCGGACACGACTGGACAAAAACTGTCAAGGGGAACCTTTACCTTTACCTGAGTTACTGACCTTCCCCTTATTACCTTGAGAGCCATTTAGTCTTTTCTTAAAGTTTTTGTATGAGTTGCTTGACAAGAAAAGGCCTGAGCTTGGTCCCCCCCCCCCCCGCCGATTTTTGCATCTGCAGTTACTATTAAGCCTGTAGCAGAAATTAGTAGCATATTTGGCATTAATCAAAATCATGTGAACTATAAACTGAAGAAGTTGAAAATGCTGAGTTCAGCTTGTAAACATTTCTGCCCTTTGCCATCTGTGTGGCCTGTTCCTTTTAGACCGAGTGCAGTTATCTGTGTTTTAAAAACCAAGATAGACCACACTGGAACAACAACTATTTTAACTCTACTGCAGGCCATGCCAGGGTGTTTATTATGCCACAGTAGCGTAGCAGTAATTAGAAAGTCTGCAGTGATTATTTTTTCCCCTTTTGGAGTCAGTTTTATCCTGGCTGCAATGACATAAGATCATCATCTTCTGCTGCAGTCACTGGGATGTGTGAAATAAGCTGAGATCAGATAGCTCAAGCGGAAAAGGCTGAACATGATGTGCCCTGAAATTAACATTATGAAATGCGAGCCAAAATGAATATGGGAGGGATTGATAATGAGATAAATGGTGAAATTAGTCGAATCTGAGGACTTCCAGTGCAGCGCTCCCTTTCTATTTTTTCGTGAGACTTATGGTGGGAAACATTCAGTCATTCCGATGTACCGGACCATTGATTCATAAAGGTTTGACAGCACAAGTATTCTTTCCTCTTTGTCACTAGTTTTGGTTGATTTGTATTTACACATTTCCCCCATACTTCTCTCTCACACCTTGTACATACATGTTATAGCTAGGCACTGGGAAGACTGCCATTTAATGTACCGTTGATCACATGATAGTTTTAATCAACTGGTTTGTCATATAACTGTTTTCCCCATTTGAACCACATTATAAAGCTGAACACCATGTTTATCTGTGACATATATTAAGGTTTCAATTAAGAAAAATAATGGGCAAGTTCTCTTCTGAAGCATCTCATAATTACCTTCTCCTATGCCAATCCCAAATAAATTGTTGGGAGCTGTGGCAGAGCTTTCACTTTAGCAGAATGAGTACAAAGGAACTTCATAGTAAATTATGTCCATTGTGGAATGATACTTCCAGTGATAGGGCTGCTCCACTGTCATCATGATGTAACTGGAGATAATTATCTTTATATTAAACTAGGTTGTTGTAGAATAGTTGTGTTCTTTTTTTTTTGCCTTAGGACACCTATGGCTTAATTGTTTTAATAGTTGTGTAACCAACTGTTCCATGGCACTATGATTCTGGTGTTGTACCAACAGCAGGTATTTTCTGTCATTTTTCTGTGTTACATGGTGAAGATTCTGTATCTGTGTTTTCATATGTATTTCACTCATAAGGGAACATTGGGCTTAATTACTAGGGGGTTTTTGTGCAAGAGAGAAAGTGTTGTGTATGGCTTTAACAAGTATATTTATAATATGCTTTTGGTAATGATGTCAGGAACATTATATGAATAATCTCTAACTTGCATGTTCCAGTGTAATGAATGAAGGCACAGACTCTTTCTAATTCCTTTCTGAGAAAGTCAAACTGTATTTGAATAACTGTGAAAGTAGCTAATAAAATGTGTCTTCATTTTGAGAATTTTTGTTTTAAGTATCACCTTTTCTGGCACTGGGAACTCAGCTATGTGAACACTGGAATTTGATGCATATTTGTTGAATCAAACAGGAGAATATTGGTCAAATCAATGCAAACACAAATATGTGTGATTTTCTATTTCTTTAGTATGTTTTCTCCACAAGGAGATGGAGCAAATCTCTGCTTTGGTAGCAAGTATGTACTGAAATCATGCGACTGAGATTATTATAGGGTGCAATGTGAAACTCCTGCTAAAAATACATCCAGTAGCTTGGGTACAGCTAAACAGTACATGTCAGTATTTTAATTCTACCAGTGAAACACTCTGGTGAAAAAGTATTTTACTATTTTTTAAAAGTAGAACTTTTGTGAATTTGAAGTATTAGAAATAGGGATATTAACGTATGTTTGAAAATGATTCCTATCATGTAGAAAAAAATCTCACGACATGACAAGTGGACCATATAAATGTAGTCTAACTGAAAATGAAGCTAGAACTTGCTTGACACCAAGCTGTTTTAAGTCCTAGGTGAGTACAGGCTTGCAACCCTGTTGTTTAGCTGTAAATACATGCTGTTATTGCTATTTGTGTCAAGTTGGAACTAACTTACAGCAACTCTAAAGGGGCTTTTAAGGTAAGTGGGGTATTTAAGGAGTGGTTTTACCAGTTCCACCTCCCCACTGCATTTCCATGGCCAAGTGGGGAATCAAACTCAGGTCTCCTTAGCCTGGTCAATCACTCTCCTTAGTCAATCACTCTTTCCACTACACCATACTGAGTTCCACAAATACATAAGAGTACTCTGGTACAAAAAGCGTTCTAACTGAGTTATGCTTTTGTGTCCTTCACACAGCTTGCCAAATACCTGTGGGCATTGCTTGACATAGTGTGTATGCTTATATCTGTGCATGGTCCATTGAATTGCACTTTATTCTTAGTAATACAGAAACTAAACTCCACTGCAAGTAATTTGCTGCCTGCTGTGGATTACCTTAATGCTATCAGTGTTTAAGACAGCCATCCTAAGCATACAGCATGTTTTGAAGTTAATGCCTTTGTACTCAGTGAAACTGTTTCCCAAGTGGATAAATTTAGAATTCAGCTATGATCCTTATATTCAAATATATGATTGTGATCTAGTCACTGTATTGAAAGGCTAAGCAAAATAATTTGTCCTTAATAAAATGGTAGCCATCCATATACTATATTCTTATTGTCATTTATGGTGATCTTTAAATTCTACCATTTCAGATTCAAATAATCTGCATTCTGTGAGCCGCTAGTAGGAAAGATAGGCAAGCACATGATTATGCACCAGTTGCTATGACTGTATGATAAGGTGAACAAAAATTGATCCTACTTAAATCTTCATGCTCTACAGTCTCCATGGCTACCGGAGGCAGTTAGATTTGTCCTAGCTTTTGGTGAGGGAAGCTGAATCCCTTTGGAACTGAGGATACTGTAGTCCGTTTCAGCCTAAGCATCAGTGACACTGGATGACTCTTCACAGTAGAGTAGGGAAGGATTTTAGTCCACACCAGTTTTAGATGCCCAGAACGTAAGCAAGGAAAGCATACATCTGATTTCATTTGAGGAATATGCAGCATTCTGTATCTTCTTAAGAGTTATACTTTGAATAGCAGAAGATAGATTTAAGTATAAATAGAAAAACTAGGAAAAAATCAGGATAAGTTGTGGAAACAATATAAATGCAGGAGTAGGTGATACCTTTAATCAACCATTAAGAATATACAACAAAACAGCATTTGATGATAAATCATCTTCCTCAAGGCTGTGCATCAAGTTCTTGAGGGGAGTTCCAAACTTATGTGCTCTTTTTGAATGTCCCAAATTCACATGGCTGATGGTATAGAGGCCAAGCATACTTCTTAGATGGAAACAGCTGCAGCATGCATGTTGGTTTCAAGCTCATCTTCAGTTAGCAATTTGGAATGTATGGCTCATCTCTTAAAACAGAGGGCATTCACAGTCAATCTGGCCCCCCTTCTCCCCTTCTGCCTTTTTGAAACTCAAAGAGTTTCTCTTTAGCTGGGGGAGAGAAGGCTAACATGGCTAGTTAACATGGCCTCCCTCTAACAGAAATGGGAGTAGGAATTTAGTTAAACCACCAGGAAAAAATAGTTGAAATTACCAGTGATGGTATGTGAATACTAGGCTGAACTTTTATATATGTAAACCAGTTTTCTTTGGGCATGAAGTTTGGAGCACTATAGTTAAGGAAGATCAGTATCATGATAAAATGTTATCAGAATGATGCTACTCATAGTGCAAACAGACCAACAGTGAGACACATAGGCATAGGAGAATATGCAGGAGCTGGTTAACATAAAAACACAAAAATTGTATATTTTCACCAAAGCTATGAGAAAAATCCTGTATCCAGTAGAACTCTAGATTTAAACAGTAGACATTTTATTTGAACTGCTGAAGCATACTTATAAAGTTCAGTTGGACAAATGGCTAGAATGAGATTTTGTTTCCTTTCTGCTGTCTTTCTACATGTGAGAGCAGACTATTGTATCTTTAATCATAACTAAAATAATAAAATTTTAAATATCTGCATAAATCTGTAAAATCTAATGAAGTTGAAATAAATTATTAAATCATAGTAAGATCAACCTCTAATTAAGTAAATATATAGAATTGTGCACTTAGCATCTGCATTGGCAGCATCTATTCTGTGACTGTTTACCCACATGTGCAGATGCAGCATAAGTAATCTCCGTATCTTGTCTACCTTGCTGTGAGATCATCAGCTTACCTCTATAAATCAGTGGTTAAACATGCCTAATGCTTTAAGCACTCTCAAGCCTTTAGGTGCATTCCAGAAAAATTATATTTAACTTCAAGGTGGAGGTGTTATATGTAACAGGTTAATACAATTCAGTCATCACTGCATTTTGTTTGAGACTGATAAATACTGCTTTTTACTGGTATTATTTGCCTTAATTGCTCATTCTGCTCTTTCTTTATTTGTATCAGGGCATTGCACAATTTGAAATTATGAACATACCATGATTTATACCAGACCGCATTCTGCTGTGAGGTAGCATAGAGACAAAGCTGCTGTTCTTATTGTTTGCGGGTGGGCACCCCAGCCAGTTTCCCAAGTATGTTATTTCTGGTGGCAACTTTCTGTTTTGCATTTAGCCAATGTTTTTGTAACTCAGATTTCAGCTCATAGTGGCACTCAAATACTTTGAGGTAGAACAGTGTTCCAAAATCTTGCCTTCCCAGCTATCTTGAAGCTTTCCCTCTGCTTTCTCTGTTCTTTAAGTGGAAGGCACAGACCTGTATTTTTAAAGGATTTGGTTTCAGCTGGTCATTTTGATAATATAAGGGAACAACTTTTAATCCGGAGTTTAGCTGGTGCTCAATGGACTCAAAGTCTCCCCCCTGGATTATCAAGGCAAAATCATCAGGATAGATGAAACTCCTGGAGTATGGGAACGTCTATCTATCATTTGTGGAGAAGTTAAAAAGTAGTGGTGCCAAGATACTACCCTGAGGCAGACTTTTTTTAATTGCCCAGGGACTGTGCCTCCCTTGAAATTCAACAAAGAACAAATAGCTCCCTTGAAAATATTCTAAAGTCCAGCTCATTTGAAAATATGGGGTTGTTTACAGGAAAATGAATAAAGGAGGTGAATGGTAGAGGGAATAAACAGATGATATACTAATTGAAAGTGAAGTTCACTGTACATACTGAATCATCACAAAGGCAGATTGATAGCACACTGAAGTATTGTAGGTCTAGTCATAAGATATTGTTTAAACTTCAGCTGTTTTACAAAAGAAAATAGAAGATTCACCTAAAGGATAATTTGGGTTAGTATCCAGGAACCCCAGTAAAGCACTGAAAATAAAACAAAACTGTCTGCGTATGTGTGAAGAAATGAAGAACCTGAGGTGTATAAAAATGAAATTCAGTTGCTGGATTCTTCTGTGCTTCTGCGAGCCTGGGAAACTTACCTCACAGGCAAAAGTCAGGGTGGAAATGCAGTCCACACCTTCATCTCATCTCCTGCTATTGAACACTACAAAGAAAGGACTGAGCTGGGGAGCAGAAACTTCCTTCCTTATCTTTATCAGAGGATAATCAAAGCTGCTGGAACAAGACACTAATGTCTGATCTGTAACTCCAACTTGAAAGAACTCAGCCTGCTTCCTTATGTAGATTTGGGCACTGGCAATGACATCAAGTCAGGAATCTGTCTTTTGTCCTGACAGAGCATGAAAGGAACTTAATATGTGTGGGCAACAGGTGCTTTATAACTTATTCACTTGTATAAAAAGGGTTAGAGAAATTAGTTAGGCTAGCGTACCTCTCTAGCAGTGTTTGTGTGTGGGAGTGATGATTGCTACCTTGCAGGGTTGTTATACTTGTTTTCAATGCCTAGCCATAGGAATTCCTTTTTTGTGTTAAACTCTCCAGAGTACTTTGGAGTCTGGGAAATTAAACGTGTTGAAGTGAGATGGCTCCTATCAGACTTCCACAATGCCCACTACATGTGACCCCCTGGGTGCTCCCACCCCTGGATGAGTGAAAGTAGTGTGGCTGAATGACTCCAAGAAGTGGGGCTTGACCAGGGAACCATGGCTCTCTCTCTCTGTGTGTGTATGTGTATGTGTATCTATACCGTGCCGTATATACTGTGTTTTCCCAAAAATAAGAGAGGGTCTTATATTAATTTTTTACTCCAAAAAGTGCAGTAGGGTTTATTTTCAGTGGATGTCTCCCCCCCCCATGTACAACAATCTACATTTATTCAAATACAGTCATGCCATCTTCTTCTGGTTGCTGCGCAATGGTGGAGGGTTAACTGAGGCTTATTTTTGGGGTAGGGCTTATATTACAAACATCCTGAAAAATCATACTAGGGCTTATTTTCAGGTTAGGTCTTATTTTTGGGAAAACAGGGTACATTTGTGTATTCGTATGTGTTCCAATACATGTATGAAAGAAACAGAATGGCTCACTGAGGGGGCTTCCAGGTCGACCACTCCTAGTGCTCCTAGTCAAAAGGTTCAGTTATACTGTTTCCTTCCTTAATGAAAAGTGGTCAGAAAATATCGATCTCTTAAAGACAGAGTTTCTGTATTTGAGGTGAAGTGCCTGAACAATAAAAACATCACCTGGAAGCCCTCTGCTCAAACTGGCTCGATTATAGTTGTTTATAGTAGATACAAAGAGAACAGTGGCTGAAATGGAATAAAGAAAGGAAGAGGGGTTGTTAGGCCAGATGCAGTCATGCTGACTCAAAAAGAAGTAGACTCCTATTCCGCTCCACTCTGTGAAGAAACAATGTAGCATGGTCCTCCTGTGAAAAAAAATGACATTCCCCCAACGAAGTGTGGGAATTCCAGATGTTGTGGTATTGCAACTCCCACAGTTCCTCACCATTAGCTGTGCTGCTTAGGGAGCATATTCCTTACCCTTTTCCTGCCATAGCTGGAATTTTGTCTCTTTCTGACTGGAGATATTAAAAGGAGATAAGAACAGGGAATGTGTTGAATGTACCTTGAGGAGGCCTGTAATTATACCAGATGGGTGGGATATAAATCAAATAAATAAATAAATTAAACCATCCAATTTCTCCTCTGACTTGTCACAAACTGTGTATGTTTGGTTAAGTTATATATCTTTGGTTGCTTGGTGGGGCATGTGGAAATCTGCATAAGCTGGTTTGCTTTGTGATCAGAATGCCATATTTCCTCATCCTGGTGTTAATGAAAAGGGAGTTGTTTATCATCTAGTTGTTATCTGCTGAGTGCTGACCTGAGAGCATAGCCTGTTTGAGGCAAGGGAAGACTCATTTCATCTCTGGGATCCACAAACAAGGAAGAAGCATTAACAAACAAGTCATTTTCCATCTCTACTGTGGAATGGTTTTGATATCTGCATACTTCTCTTAAGGTTATTTTAAAAAGACTTGTCTTTTTCATTGTTCAAGGAACTTGATGTGTTTACGTTACAGTGCTAACAGCAATTCCAACCTTTACAGTATATAAGCTGAAATCCTGTTGCTTAGAGTAAGAAAATTGGTAGCTTTCAGTCCATTCCTAACTGGCAAATGGAGAGTCCCTGACACAGTTCTTGTGTGTGTGGGTACACATGCATGTGCACACGCTGGCTTGGTGCATGTGTGTGCTGTCCCAAGAACCGTAGTGGGAACTTTTTATTTGCTGGTATACATTTTATACTAAGCAGCAGGATTTCAGTCATACCTATGAAATACCAATCAATCTGTGTTTTGGCAGCTGGGTCAACAGAAGTGGTGAACAAAAAGCTTTTTCACCTTTCCTGCCTTCCCACAGATGTTACCGCTTCTCTACTGAATTGGGACTGTGCTGGCTGCTTCTGGAACATTATAGCTGATTAGGACCACTTGTTCCTTCACTTTCCCAGGAGACTGAGAAGCAAAAGGGTTTGGGTCTACTATTGGGTCACCATTTTGGAGACACAGAGGGGCAGGGGGCTATCATCCTTTCCGCATGTGATGAAATGAATAGGAATACAAACTTGGGTGAGAGATACGTTCCTGTGGAATCACCCACAGTGAGAGTGTGGGCAGAGTGTGCTAGAGATTGCCTCCAGAATCCCTGTGCATTTTCCTCTAAAGGTAGAAATTGTGTGGTGCCCAGGTGAGTGGTGGGCACCTCGGGTATCTGGGGATTGGAGAGGGTGGAGGCCAGAGAAATGCCCTCATCTAGCTGCTGGTATAAAAGGCATTAAACATACCTTTCTGTGTTCCATGTAGATTTACGTATGAGGCTCACCCTGAAATTGTTATACTTGCTGAGGAATGTTATATTAGCCTGATGCATTTTTATACTTGCCACTGAACGTGTGTATGTGCCTGGGTGAATCTCAGGGGAGGGGAGGGGAATAGGATGCTCCTATTTGTGTAATGTCAGGCAGAAGAAGCTATGATGCTGAAGGTCAGACATGCCAGGTAAGGGAAAGGCAGAATAGATGCTTGACTCTGTCCTGTGCTTCAGTCCATCTCCCATCCCTCAAGATTCAGGTTGTCCTGTCAGCTGTTCTCCAGTCTGTTGGTACTTCTGCTGAATGCCAGGTCAGTTCTTAATAAAACACTCACCATCCATGACATGATTGTGGAGAAAAAGGCTGACCTGGTGTATTACTGAGACCTGAGAGGATGTGCTGGGTGGAATGGCTCTGCCTCAGCCCTGCCTCCCAGTTACTTGGTCCAGCGCTGGCCTATACCGGCGGGGACAGGAGGAAGAGTTGCAGTCATCCATAAGGACCCAATCTGTCTCACAAGGAAATCTGTCTGTCCTGGCACCAGTTTTGAGTACCTTATGCTGGACCAAAAAGACAAAACATGGCTGCTTCAGAAGTATTAACCAATCCCCTGCCCACCTGCCTCCTTGCCTGAACTAGCTGAGGTTCTATTGGGGCCGGTGTTGGATAATCATAGGACTGTTGCTTTGGAGGACTTCAATATTCTCTTCTGGTGTACTGCCCAACTCCCCTGCCTGCAGCCATGTGTTTGATCAGCACTTCACACAAATCAAATCAAATATTTTTTTAAAAAATTTGATCTAAGTGATGCAGCGTATCAGTGTTCAGGGAGAGGGACTAGCAACCCCACCTGTGCTTCTGCAGAGGAGAAAGAGAAGAGTTCAGTTTGTCAATACAGCAGGACCCACGATACAGATCCACTGAATCTGTATCCACGGTTTCACTTATTCACAGTCTGAAAATATTAAAAATATTAAGAGAAATAAAACAAGAAAAAACCATTTTCACATATCTTACCAAAACAGGCCACTGGATGAAGCCGGAGACTGGTATGAATACTTGCTAGTGAAAAATACGTAGCATGGTCTGTCACCCTCTACCACTTCTGGTAATGCCAGTGAAAATATTTTTTCTTGTTTTTTTTTTCCCCTTTTACTCTCTGTGTGTGTTTGTACATACATACATATTGCAAATGGAAAAAAAACACCAAGAATACACACAGAGAGAGACAGACAGAGACAGAGAGTTCGCTATTATCCATGGTTTTCAGTATCCATGGGGGGCTTGGAACCAATCCCCAGCAGATTATTGGGAGGGTCCTATTGTATCTTGAAGTGGTTTGCTGAAGTGGAAGGCTCCAGACTAAATAGGGTTGCTTCGGCCCATATGATGTTTGGATGTGACAATTGCACCAAATGGCATAATGCATCTCCACTTCCCTTCAAGTGATCCTATCTAGACCACACCAGGCTGCTCCAAAGGGGTCGTTATAGTTGTGTCCTTAGTTAGTTTACCACCTGAGACAGAATATTTAAGAAACATCTCTTGCACAAGGCATATTTTTTCTGAATTTCTTGGAAGATAGTTAATCAAAAAGAGGCAGTCACTTTCTACAATGTAGGTATACAATAAGATGCACCACTAGTTAAATAATAATCTATTTCTGTCTTCTTGAATAATATTAACCACATTTTTTTCTATCTTGAACCATTCACTCTTTGACATTAAGGATGCGAGGCATTTTTTAAAATTGTCAGGTTATATTGAGTTAACAGGCAGGAAATTTCTTCCTCTTGCTGATTTTTCAGTAAAATGACTTGATTAGATGTGTATTTGTATGGTATGCTCTCTCCCCCAATCTTTTTTCTAAACCAGTGTTCTCACTCTGCTTTCTTACACATTAGTAAAATGTTTACTTTTTGCTTCATCAACTTCAAATTTCAGTTTTTAAAAAATGTTTTAGAACTACATTTATACTAATTCTGATTGTGATCATGCTTGCAAAGTGTTACTAATACACAAACCTCACAGGGAACTACAACACTTGAGTTTTATCCGGTACTCAGTTGTTTGTATTTAAGCCCAGTTGGTTTTTAAATGTAACCTCACTAGGCCTTATTCGGTGTTGGACTACAGCCTTAGTCAGAGAGAGAGAGAGTTTGGTATATTTGCTTTTTCATACTCATAGTCTTCATGTTATTGCTCAATGTATTTGTAACACTTTGTGTAATCTAGTGAAACCACTTGATTTGTTAACTGGTCAGAAATGAAAATCATTTCATAGTTTCAGGGTGTGGAGTTTCATTTTCTGTCTCACCTTTTTTTTTTTTGCTCAGCAGTAAGGGAATCATGATCAAATGGCCAGCCAAAACAATCAGGAAGTGAAACGTCAAATAGCAAAAATTAACTGCCTGCAAGGAGTATCAGGCTTTAACACCAAAATGCAATTTTAACAAGGAAGGCTATACTGTGAGAGGAAGTGGGCTGTTGGGTTTTGCCCAATACTGTGCTTAAAAAAAAAACACTACCGTATTCGCCGGCGTACAAGATGACTTTTTGGCCCTGAAAAACATGATTCCAAGTGGGGGGGGCGTCTTATACGCCGGGTGCACTTCCAGCAAACCCTCCCTCTCTCCCAGCGAAGTCACTTTCCTGGTAGTAAGATTGAGTAGACCAAGCTCCTCCTTGGTAGCCTGGGAACACCCTGACTCTAGCGCTGAACAGCTGACTGTCAGGAACCAGCAGAGAGGCGGCAGCCATTTTGAGATGCGACCACATGGCTGCTGCCTCTCAAAATGGGTGCCGCCTCTCTGCTGGTTCCTGACAGTCAGCTGTTCGGCGCCGATGCTGTCCTTCTTCCAGCAAACCCTCACTCTCTCCCAGCGAAAGGAACCAAAAGCGGCAAAACAAACTCTCCCCATGATGCAACCAAAGCAGAATCACACATGCGGAAGAGGGCCTGGGCAGCAACTGTTAACCCAGGTAACTTAAACAGAATCAGCTTGATATGTCCCCTAGCAGCCCCACCACTCACCAGCCGTGTAGCTCGATTCTGGACCAGTTGTAGTCTCTGGACCATCTTCAAAGGCAGCCCCACGTATAGCGCATTGCGGTAATCTATATGAGATGTTGCCAGTGCATGTGAAACTGTCATGAGCCTCAACTCGTCCAGGTAGGGCCGTAGCTGGTATAATTTCCGCAACTGAAGGAAGGCGCCCCTGGCCACCGAGTCCACCTGGGCTTCCAGAGTTAGACTGGGGTCCAGGAGCACCCCAAGGCTGTGGACCCTGTCCCTTAGGGGGAATGAACCCCACTCAGGGCAGGGAAACGGCCCTCCAGCCTGTCTGGCTAAACACCCACTAACAGCACTTCTGTCTTGTCTGGATTGAGTTTCAATGTATTAACCCTTGTCCAGTCCATTATCAGGTCCAGACACGAATTCAGCACAGAAATCGCCTCACCTGGATTGGTGGAAAACGAAAGGTAGAGCTGAGTGTCATCAGCATATTGCTGACTCCTTAGCCCAAACCTCCTGATGACCTCTCCCAGCGGTTTCATGTAGATGTTAAACAGCATGGGGGACAATATCGGGCCTTGCGGAACCCCATGACACAAACACCATGGGGCAGAGCAACTGTCCCCCAGCACCACCCTCTGGACACGGTCAGCCAGGAAGGAGCAGAACCACCGTAAAACTGTGCCCCCAACTCCCAACCCAGCCAGCCTATCCAGAAGGACACCATGGTTGATGGTGTCGAAATCCGCTGAGAGGTCCAGGAGTATCAACAGGGTCACACTCCCCCTGTCTCTCTCCCGGCAAAGGTCATTGTACAGGGTGGCCAAGGCAGTCTCTGTACCAAAACCTGGCCTGAAACCCGATTGAAATGGATCCAGAAAATCTGTTTCATCCAGCAGCGCCTGGAGTTGCCCAGCCACAGCCTGCTCCAACACCTTGCCCAAATAAGGGAGGTTCACCACTGGTCGGTAGTTAACCACCAGCCTTGGGTCCAGGTTAGGCTTTTTAAGGAGTGGCCAAAGAGGTGATGGGACTGTTTTATTGGCTTCTTTGAGGGTGTGTAGGTAGGGGGTAGACTAGTCTCTGTGTTTGGTTGTTGTAGTCAGTTGGGCACAACTTGGGGCATTTTTCTTGTCCTTGGTGTTATGTTGTTGGAGGTTCCTGTAGTGAGTATGTGTCTCTGTGTGACACACAGTCAGTGTCTAGCTGGCAGGCTTGCCTTTTTTTATTGTGGTGCCCAGGTCTGAAGTGTCTCTGTTGTGCTGGGTAGATGGCACTGAACTCATACTTTTTTCTGTTTTCTAATTGTTGGGTGTTTTACTGCTTTGAATTGTTGGTGGCTTGAATTTTTTGCTCTGTGCATAAGATTGTTGGTAGTAGGGTATCTTCACTGGAGGAGCATCTTCGTATGGCCTCTGATTTTGTGTTCATGGAGATTTTGCTTTGTAGTTGTGGTGAGAGTTGGTTTGGGTGCTGCAGTGGACCTAGCAGCACTGGTTATATTGTCTGCAACACACTAAGTTTGAAAAGAAGGGAGCTGAACTGTCAGTGCCAAGCAAGGAAGGCAACAGGCTTGCTGTGATCACTGATTATGATGATGAGTCAAAGATAATGATGGTGGATGTGAGAATACAAACTAGTTTTTTCATTTGTCTAACGTGATTTTTCTTCGTCGTGTATATTGGCCTGTTTTTGACATACATTAAATTTGTGTATGCTTTTTTTTTTGGTGTAGCTGTAACGCTTCTTTAACATTTGAGTGTCAGAAAACAAAAATGTGGGAACATGAATGAGAAATCCAAAAGAGGCATTCTCTTTCATTAAAAATTAAAGGACTGGCATATGAAAAATATGAAAATTAAGAGCCACCCCTCCCTCTGAAGACCCTGAAATGAAAGAAATGCAGAAGTTTTTGCCTTGTGCATCTGTACATGTGGAATGATAGTGAAATCAGATAGTTTCAGTAAGGTTACACAAAGTCAAAATATCCAAATAGTAAACATAAAACATGTATGCAATCACATGCAGAGTTACTAAAGTCCAGCATTCCTGGTCTGTCTAGTCTACTAGACTACCTGAAAAAAATAGAAAATATTAAAAATTGTTTTATCTTCTTCAAACAATATTTTAGTCTTTCCACTGAACAGTAGTAATTGAAATCTCTCACTCCCCCTGATCTGTAATTAGGGTGGGATGATTGAGGTGGTGATGTAAACATTTAGACGGTGCAAATCTTTGCTGCTGGAAAGGTGCAAACCTGTCTGTCCTGAGCCCTTGTCTGTCTACCCCCTCCAGCCACTCTTCTGGCACAGAGCAAATATGCCTGTCAAACACTCAGAGCAAGTTCTTCCTTGTTCTTCCCTCCTCTAAAAAGCCTGGGTGCCAAAATGATTCATTTCAGTTCTGTTCCTTCTCAACTTTATGGTAACGTTTGAAAAAAAAATCCTGCACTATACAGCTGTTCAGCTGGGATTTGACATTGCTTTAGTTATTGTTCCAAGAGGAAAGGGTGCAACAAATAGGTCCTGAAATAAACCTGGTGTCACTTGTGCTAAGTTACTATGGTATTCATATTCACAATGTGGGGAAACATGAGAAGGAAGTAGGCTTAGCAGGGTGCACTTCCAGCAAGAGGAGGAAGAGCTCGCTAAGAAGGTTTATCCATAGTTTGGCACCGTTCCTTGTATATTACCTATTACCTTTGGAAGTTGATCTTAACAACATTTCCTCTCCTCCTCCTATAGTGCATGCATGCCATATACTATAGCATTTTCTTCATTGTTGAAGTCTGGGCCTTTTGCTTTTATGGTGAATGTAACTGTGCCACTTACAGTAGGTGATTTACACATTTATGACTCCCAAGGCAAAGGACACTACAAACCTGTGTATGCAGTGCAGCAAACAGAATCATAGGATGAAGAGAGCTGAACTGAATTTATTGATGTCTTTTGATAGGTCACTGTTACAGCTTAATATACAGCACAAATTTACTCACATAAAACTGGATTTTCCCGTCCCTCTCATATGGTACTCCTTTTGAGAAAATTTGGGATATATTAGTGTTTGGATTACATATATACATTAACCATTCAAATTAGAAAAACAACTGGTGCACTATGGTGCTTATTTGGCTGACTTTCGGTCTGAGGATTAATAGCAAATTAAAAACATAGCATCGAGAATATATTCCTCCATCCCTCCCATGAGCTCTTATTACACACACCCCCAGAAAGTTTTAGAACTGATTCTTCTGAAGTCTTCCCATCTCCCTTCCTCTCCTGTGCTGTTCAACAGGGTTGAGTATGGACACAGCAAGTTATCTAATGCGTTCAGCTTAAAAAAATGTTTTGAAAAATGTTCATGTGATTGGGTTGTACTTTCTCTTTCCTGGTCAAATAGCCTCACTGAATGACTGATAGTATGGGCCAAAAAAATAGATAAGATGCTTTAGCCCTTCTCTCACTCATCTGGGTGACTGCCTGTGCCTTTAGAGGTCAATTTGAGACCCAGCAGTTGGTGGGAAGGGGGAGAGAATGTGCAGCTGTCCAGGGTGGGGATAGTGTGGGCAGATGAACTTCAAAAGCTGTTTGGACAGTGACGCATAGCTATGGCAAAGTGGTGAAGGGAGAGAACTTTGCATCAAAGGATATGATTAGGACAGTGAACGGACTAAGCCCTAATTCAGATATAGCCTACTGTACCTGCCAAGTGAACGTAAGGATCTAACTGCGGACATTAGATATACCACTGCTCCAAGGAAGGCATACAAATGAATAATGCTCATTGAGAAGTTTTGTTTGTTCATTTTGTTATATCACATCTTTGGAATGTTAACAGGTATAAAGCTGTATGGACAGAATTGGTTCATAATTTCTGGGGAATTACATGTCTGCTAAAAATGAGCTAGTGCTTTCTTCAGTTTCATAAATGTCTTTGAGAAAGCCAAGAGGGAAGTATCAAGTATGTATTTAAAACAAAGTAGAGTGGATTATAGGGACATGCAAACCATTATGTTGTACATTTTCTGTCCTTCCTCAGCTTGTTCTTCAAGTGCAGCCGCATCTAACCTACCATGACTGAAATTTTCTTATTTCTTGTGTGTTGTATTTATTTATTTTTATTTATTTAATTTATATCCCGCCCATCTAGACTGAAGTCTACATGTCGGTAATGCTTGTAAGGCTTACACTGTCTTTGAATCACAGCCAGGATGAGCTGTGCCAAAAAGAAAGGTGAAATCTGTATAAACGAAGCCAGGGTTGTTTTGCTACGGTGTTCACAGCAAGCAAAGGAATATTCTTATACTCCAGATGCAAATCTGGGGGAAAGTATTTGTATTGGCTGAGATACTGTACTTGATAGGCCTTAGTTTCTTGAGTTTGTCTGGTAGGACGTTGATTAAAGAACAAGTGGTTCTTCCAGGCTTCAGACTTAAGAGGAATAATAAAATGTTCAGAATGTTAAGAGTAAAAACTGCACAGTTCAAAGGTTCTGGTTTGGTGTTTGTATTTGGGGGGTGCAGGTTAGTCGGTCAGTGTTTTGAAGTTACTTTGATCAATCCAAGTGTCAGGAATTGGGAGATGTGAAAACTTCTGTCGGGTATATGGCAGATTCTTATACATATACAGAGTATGGAAATGCTGCTTTTCCAGACATTTGAAGAGTTGATTGATGTCTTTTATGTTTCAATAAAATGGTAAAGAGGCACAATACCATGATTTTTATGCCTCTGGTTAGCATCCATGCTGACAGAACAGCACAGTGAATTAGGAATCTGAGTTCTGAGCCAGATATAAGGAGTCTAATTCCTCATTATGTGTCCTGGGAGATAAGTCATCCTTTGTGGCCCTGGACAAGCAGCTCAGTCCCAGGTGTGAACCCAAAAGAAGGGAATGGCAAACCACTTCCGAGCAGATGTCTAAAAGACCCTGAACGCATCACCATAAATGACATGACAGTACACTGTTATTATTGGTAGTAGTACTATACATCCAATAATGGATGTATAGTACTACTACCAATGCTACATATAGGGGTGTGGTGGCGCTGCGGGCTAAACCGCAGAAGCCTTTGTGTGCTGCAGGGTCAGAAGATCAGAAGTCGTAATATCGAATCCACGCGACGGAGTGAGCTCCCGTTGCTTTGTCCCAGGTCCTCGCCAACCTTGCAGTTCGAAAGCATGCAAATGCGAGTAGATAAATAGGTACCATCTCGGTGGGAAGGTACACAGCGTTCTGCGTATAGCCGTGCTGGCCACGTGACCACGGAAACTGTCTTCGGACTAACGCTGGCTCTACGGCTTGGAAATGGGGATGAGCACCGCCCCCTAGAGTCGGACACAACTGACTAAAAATATCAAGGGGAACGTTTACCTTTACCTTTCGTTCGTTCGTTTAGTCGTTTAGTCATGTCCGACTCTTCATGACCCCATGGACCAGAGTACGCCAGGCCCTCCTGTCTTCCACTGCTTCCCATAGTTGTGTCAATTTCATGTTGGTTGCTTCGCAGACACTGTCCAGCCATTTCATCCAATGTCGTCCCCTTCTCCTCTTGCCGTTACACTTTCCTAACATCAAGGTCTTTTCCAAGGAGTCTTCTCTTCTTATGAGATGGCCAAAGTACTGGAGCCTCAGCTTCAGGGTCTGTCCTTCCAGTGAGCACTCAGGGTTGATTTCCTTTAGAATTGATAGGTTTGTTCTCCTTGCAGTCCAGGGGACTCTCAAGAGCCTCCTCCAGCACCACAATTCAAAGGCATCAATTCTTCAGCGGTCTGCTTTCTTTATGGTCCAGCTCTCACTTCTATACATCACGACAGGAAAAACCATAGCTTTGACTATTCGGACTTTTGTTGGCAAGGTGATGTCTCTGCTTTTAAAGATGGTGTCGAGGTTTGTCATCGCTTTCCTCCCAAGAAGCAGGCGTCTTTTAATTTTGTGGCTGCTGTCTCCATCTGCAGTGATCAAGAAAGTAAAATCTGTCACTGCCTCCATATCTTCCCCTTCTATTTCCCAGGAGGTGATGGGACCAGTGGCCATGATCTTAGGGTTTTTTTTTGATGTTGAGTTTCAGACCGTTTTTTGCACTCTACTCTTTCACCCTCATTACAAGGTTCTTTAATTCCTCGTCACTTTCTGCCATCAGAATGGTATCATCTGCATATCGGAGGTTGTTGATATTTCTTCCGGCAATCTTAATTCCGGCTTGGGATTCCTCCAGTCCAGCCTTCCACATGATGTATTCTGCATATAAGCTAAATAAGCTGGGGGACAATATACAGCCTTGTCGTACTCCTTTCCCAATTTTGAACCAATCAGTTGTTCCATATCCAGTTCTAACTGTTGCTTCCTGTCCCACATATAGGTTTCTCAGGAGATAGACAAGGTGGTCAGGCACTCCCATTTCTTTAAGGACTTGCCATAGTTTGCTCTGGTCCACACAGTTTACCTTTAGTACTATACATATATGGCTCCAAGGCGGAACAGGATTTCTGGCTGATACAGCCATGCAAATTCTTTCTCAAGGCTCTTTTTTAAACAAGATGTAAGAAAATTTGCTTTAGAAAAAAAAAAGGTTTGTATTGATGACTTCGGTTGGTTGCCAGGTAGCGGATGTGCTCTTCCTGCTTCGGTGGAGATAAAAATATAGCCAGTGCTATATGTTTTAGCTTGCGGGCAAGGAGGAGGCTAGAGAATCTCCAAAAGCATTTGAGAGAAGGCTGTAAAGATTGCTACTGTGTGATTTGTTTGTGTCTGTATTTGTCTGATTTCAACTTGTTCTGTTTCTAAGTGAAGATTTGCTTTGTCGTAGAAAGTGAGAGTTACCAGTATATGTGCCTTCAGGGAAGACAGGACCATGTAGGGAAGTAAGACAGTAAAGCCTTCTGAATACTGCTTGGTGCCTTAGCTCCTTTCTGTATTTCATGGAGGAAACTGAAAATTATCTAGTGACTTGTATTCTCATGGTGCATATTTAAGTGCATCTCAGGTGAAGTGACAGCAACCTTATATAAATGATGGACCATATGGGGTTGGGCCTGCATGAAGCTGGTACCAAAAATAATCCTCCTATCAGAGTTTATCTTTTCGCATTATCTTATCTTGCCCAGGCCTCCAGTTGTTTTTGTACATTATGATACAACATTCTTGCAAATATTGGAATTGCTCAATGAAAGGAGGTTCTGTTCTTTGAATTCCTTGTGGGGATTCATAATATATTCTTAACTCTGAAATTCACATGTGATTATTGTAGTTAGAGGCATAGAAAGCTCATAATATGTGGCATACAGGGCTAATCATAGTGAAGGAAAATGTGAACTTGAGTTCCTGTTTTTGTGTGCCACTAGCTTGCCAGCTAAATAGCATGCTGTGTTCAAACAAATATGAGTTTCAATAGAGTAATAGCACTGTTGGAATAGGTAGGCACACACAGAGAAAAGCTTATAGTGATAAAATGATATTTGCTATAAACCATATTACTTTTTCAATTATTTGTTGAAATTTAAAAAATAGTTATAAATTGCATTTTCTTTTTTTTTCTTTTTTAAAGGGCCATGCTTGTTTATTTCTCTGACTGGTATGAGGTGACTCAGATTTCCTAGTGGTTTGCTTCCAAATAAAGGTGGTCCATTTTTTATTTCTGTCATGAAACTGTCTTAGATTTCAGTTCCCATCAGCCACCATCTCTGGACATCTGGGAATTGAAATCCAACAACATTTTGAGACTGAAGTTTGAATATTAATAGTTTAGTACAGTGGTTCTTAACCTTTGTTACTCGGATGCTTTTGAACTGCAACTCCCAGAAACCCCAGTCAGCACAGCTGGTGGTGAAGGCTTCTGGGAGTTGCAGTCCAAAACTCCTGAGTAACCCAAGGTTAAGAACCAGTGGTTTAGTAGGTAAAATGGGCTGCATCTCTCTCAATTTGCTGGTGGTATTTGCCTAAGTCCTGCATCTTTATTCACCTTGCTGCTTTTCAAAGAATGAGACTTAGTGTTTCAAAGAATAGCTAATATGGTGTCCCTCTTAGGTGGAGATGCTCTCTGTCTAAGTGCTATGATTTTGACAGAACTGAAACCTCAGATAGACATGATAATGGTTAGAGCACCAGAATTCTGTTTTTTTTTTTAAAGAAAACTCTGTTCTGTGGCTTATGTGTATTTGCAGGACACCTGCTTCCAGTATGTAGTGAGTGTTAATGGACTCAAGTTATTTTATTATGCATTAACTGTTCCGTATCAGTCATTCTAAAAAAGAAAAGAATGTGTGCCTGACAATTGTTTTTCTTTGGGGTTTGTTTTGCAGGCAAGAAGAGACTAACAGAAGAGTGAAAAACGTAAGACAAAAATCTCAGTTTTCAGAGTGTATTTTATTCAAACCAGCATATGCTTTTTTAGGGGAAAAAATTAGACTTGTACCTATAACTTCCAAACTTTATTCCTGCTTTTCAAGACATTATGAAGTCTTTCACTCATTGTCTGTAGCATATGTGGTCACATTGACATCTGTAATGCATCTGCCAGATGCATGATGGGCACCTAGAGAATCTAGGCAAGGAATGGTAGTGGCTGAGGGTCGTATTAGTCGTATGACAGAAAATGTGGGTCTGGCAACTTGGTACTTAATCCTTTTGTCTCAAGCTCATTTTCCCAGCCAAGATTCCAAGTTCTAGTGAATCTAGTGGATTTGTACTATCACTGTTAGTGGAATATGATACAAGATGTGTATTATACCATAGATAGAAACAACTCATCTTTTTTCACATTATTTTTTTATTAAAAACTAGCAAGTAATATCCACCTTAAAAACAAAGAGCTGCATTACGTTAAATCAGTCCATAACTTTACATGTGACATTGATGGTGAGGTAGAATGATCTGAAGATACATAAGAGATAAAAGGAAACCATGTGTCCATAAATGTATTTCTACCATTGACAGTTTTCATGAATCTGAAATGTTAGCTTTTTCATAAGAGCCATATGCCAAACTCTTAACAGCCACTGAGATAGCAAAATTTCTCCAGCTGGTTACAATCTGTTGTTTAGCTGTTAAACAAATCAATGAAATAAGTCTTTTAAGATTCAGATTGGAATTGTCCCCTAAAAATGAGAGAGTACCCAAAGATGGTAAGGTATATGTAGACTTATGGTTGACCAACTCCAGCTCCTTGAAAATTAATTCTCAAAATGATAGAACCTTTGGACAAAACCACCAAAGATGCCTGTATTAGCCAATCTGGCCACATTTCCTTGAAGTTCCACAAGTAATATAAATTAATATAATAGAGCTTAAACATCAAATCTTAGCTAGTTTTATACCACGTTCCCTTCCATCGGCTGAAAATGAGGAAAATGATGTGGATTTCTGAATAAGTTTCCAATGCCTATTACCCATATAAACTTGTAGGGCTCCCTTCTAAGTTTGTTTTTAAGCTTGACTATTATTAAGTATTGTATTTAGTGAGATATTGTATACTGTATTTTAGAAGTTTGACTCTTCCTATCATAAAATAATAGATTCAAAAGTATCCAAGTGTTTGCCACCCTGTTTTTGAACTTGATGGATTCCTGAAAAATATACTACTTGAAGTCTTCAGAACCATGATAATTAACTTCTCCTAGTTGATTTTAAGCCCTATTGCTGTTTTAGGTTGTCTCCCATTGTATAGGTCTCTTAAAAAAATACAGTATTTACTCTCCCCTTCTCTAAATTGTCTGAATTTGTCTGTGTCAAAAAAGAGCTGGTGATGTAAACATTATTCTAATGGGAAGGAGGAAAGTATTAATTTCTTATAGTAACCCCCCCCCCCAGATTTTTAAGGTGTTAAAAAGAAAATGATTAGAAACATGATTAATATCTTTAGTTTTCTGAGCTTTAAAAGTAAGTCCATGGGTTACTTCAGCATGTCACATTCTAAAGGGAAAAATTCATTTGAGCCACAATTAGTAATAATTCTGATCAAATTATTTAATTGGTATGTATCATAATTGAGATAAGCTCCCACTACTCCATTTTTAGAACTTCAAAATATATAGTGGCTTTAATAATTATTTCTTTTTTGTTATGATCAATAAATGTCATTAAATTTACTTGCCCAAAAGTGGTCTGGAATAGGCAGAGGCAATGATTGGCATAAAAAAAAATAAATCTTGGCAAGTGAATCACCTTCATAGCCATTACCTACCAGCCACAATTGTCCAAGCCTCTCCGATGAATGGAGATCTTTCAATGCTGAATTCAACAAAGGCTTAAAGCTCAAGGACACCATTTCAGTTAAGTTACCATGTAATTTTACAGCAAGGTATTAGATTGAGAAACTAATTGGTCTAACCATTCCCTGGTACAGAATATAGAGATCTTTCCAGATTGCAACTACAGTCTGAAAAAACAAATATTCACAGACTGATCAAGAAATGCTATGTTTGGCCATCAATTTGAAGTAGGCATCTGATAAAGCACTTATGAAATGGACAGTGGTTGCCCGGAAAT
Organism: Pogona vitticeps; assembly: GCF_051106095.1. NCBI lineage: Eukaryota > Metazoa > Chordata > Lepidosauria > Squamata > Agamidae > Pogona > Pogona vitticeps. The sequence goes on from NC_135785.1 coordinate 144,345,715, forward strand.
ACCTCAATCTTATAAGCAAGAAGATTCAAAGTGTTACTATAATGGCACTGACATACAGCTTTTGCTATCTGTTCTGTAGGTGTTAGACCTGGTATTACACTTTGTGATGCATCCCCACTGCACAATTCTGGTGGCATTTAATCATCCTTAAATGTTTTCTGTTTAGGTTTTGATTACATTATATTGGTTGGGCAGAAAAGCACATAGCAATCCATATTATAATGGCCCACACCTTAATTTAAAAGCCTTTGAGAAATTACTAGGACAAGCTTTGACAAAGGTAAGACATTAATGGAAGGAAAAGTAATTTGAGCAAAAATTGCATGTGTTTGTTCTTACATTCTGTGTAATAAGCTGTTTAGCAACTGCTTTTTAAAAATTCTGGTGACTAAATCATGGCACACTTTCCTCTAAGTAGCCTTCTATATAAGTTTATTTGTGACAGACTCCACTTTTTTCATATATGATTTTCACTTCTGGTTTTAATCATTGTAAGGGAAGGGGGAAAGAGAGAATAATTAGAGAATAGTTTGTTGTAATGTTGTTGAGCCCTAGTATAATACTTTGTTTATGTACTGGATTATTTACTATAAAACTATAAAACTGCCTCCAGAATAACTGTTTTTTTTTAATGTACATTCAGATTTTAAAGCAAAAATTGCATTTTTATTACCTATCTATCCTAAACAGTTTAAATATGTTTTTAGAAGTGTAGCTGTCCATTCAGAAAAATATCATTCATGTCAGTATCATACAAAAGTTACATTGCAAACCTAGTGCAAACTTAAGACTAAAATAATGTTCTTTGAACATTGTAAAAAATCCTTTCCTTGCAGGCTCTTGGAGAATCCTGCAGTCCCAAACAAAGTGGAAGGGATAGTGGATACGGTGATATTTGGTATATTGAACGGAGTGATACACTTCCTTCATCTACTAGCCATAAGAGAGACGATTCCTTTGATAGCTTGGACTCTTTTGGCTCAAGATCCTCTACAAGCTTTTCATCAGACATAACTCTAAAAGGTGGCAGTGGAGGTAAGTCGTTGCTGCTGATGTTGTTTGAGACAGTCTGGGACTGCACAGCTTGCCATTGACTACACAGGTTGGCTGTTACCGCAGGAGGCACAGTGGGGAATCAAACTCCCACCTTCTGGCTCTGCAGCCAGATACTTAAATGACAGAACTATCCAGCCAGCCAACCCACTAAGATTGGCTAATTCATGGTGTAAAGTAGGGGAACCTTCACAGCAGAAAGCTGAAAAGGTGTACTGCTTCAGTGGAGGAGGTAAAGCTAGTTAGGCTACATGACCTTGACCTGGGGCTAGGAAAGGAAGGGGGCACATGGCTGATGCAAACATCCAGCTGAGGAACTTTAGAGACAGTGGCATTACTGTCAAGAAATAGAGGCACACTGAAGGAATTAATTGCTGAATCCTGTTGCTTGAAACTCATCCGCTGAATCTCACCAGCTACATATACCTGACAGTGCAGAAACCCTTGAAGCAGAATGAGTGTGGGAAGTAGTCTTAGTGACACATTTATTTCCTCAATATAAGCTAGGCATAGGTTGCTCTTTAATGGAGGCCAGAGGGTGTGGTGGAGAACTGGCACAAGTAACTGAAACTCACAATCCCTAGCTGAAGTCTGTGTAAAAATCCCTTTCAAACTTGTTTGAGCCACAATAAATAAGAACTTTGAACCTTCTTGGTACGTTTCATCTTTTCCTCCTTCTTTTCTGCCCAGGTGCGTTTCTAGAAAAGAAAGATTCCACATTCTCTTAACTTCTCAGGCATTCATTTTGTCTATTTTTTTTAGTAAATTGTTATCTGTATTTAGCAGTGACTATTAACTTTTATAATTGTACAGTAGTTGGAAATGTAAGTAAAAACATACTATTCCTTTACAGAGCAGGACTGGGATAAGTCATTTTGTTGGCTGTTGTGAACAACAACAAGCAGTTCTTTCACTCTGCCTAGTGGTAGGATGGGCCCTGCTTAAAAATGTTGCCAAAGAGTATGTTCCTATGAGCACATGTCTTGTAAATAGAAAATAAATCGACTAGTAGTAATTTAGCACCATAGCTTACTACATAGATAGACAGAACACAGATTCTGGGCCACATGCAGCCTTGGGCACCCATGGAGCCATTCCAATGCACTCCTGTTACAGTTACTACCACCATCACTATTTCCCTGCCTGACCATGGGAGTATTTTGTGTATGTGTATAGCAGACAAGAAAACAAAACAAAATAATGACAAAAATATTGTGGCACTTTAAAGATTAACTACAGTGGTGCCCTGCATAGCGATGTCAATCCATTCCGGATTAATCGTCGCTATCCAGAAACATCGCTAAACGGAACTGAAAACCCCATAGGAACGCATTAAGCTTTGTTTAATGCGTTCCTGTGGGGCCCAAACTCACTGTTCAGCCAAGATCCTCCATAGCGCCCCCATTTTTGTCACCTCAGTAAGCGAGGGCAGTGCACGAAAATGCTTGCGGTGGCCATTTTGGGCACCCGGCGGCCATTTTGGAACCGCCGATCAGCTGTTCTAAAAACATTGCAATGTGAAGATCGGTAAGCGAAATGCTTACCGATCATCACAATGCGATGTTTGCCCATTCAGAACATCGCAATGCGATCGCATTAGTGATCCCAAAAAATAGATCACTATGCGGATTCATTGTTAAACGGTGTGCTCGTTATGCGAGGCACCACTGTACTATATTTTAATGTGAGGTTTCATGGATTAAGTCCATGTCTTCAGATATAAGTGTGTGTGTCCCTAAAAATCCAGACCTAAAGATGAATGTCTTGTCTCTTCCTCACTTTTTAAAATCAGTTTTTAGATATTGTCTTGCCTGGTGTAGCCCATAAGAACTGCTGTTGACAAAAATTTGCCCCCAAACATACCAAAATAGGCCTATCATAAAGTCATAAAAGTTCTATATATAGAAACAGTTTGCTCCCATATTGTCACAAGCAGGGGAGTCCTGTAGTACCTGTGGCCTGCACGAAAGAATTACTGGATGGTCATGCTGTGAAATAACACTGTGGTTCATAACCCTCTAATTTGATCCAGCAAGGCACTTAGATTCTATGTGCATTTATATATAATTGCTCAGTTACACTGACTGAATAAATACTGAGTGTTTCAGTCATATTGGTGACAATTCAGTCCAACATTTTAATATTTAATTTTAGATTTCCATCAGTAATAAAAGGAAATGACCTTTATTTTGTTACATTTCTTTTATGTTTGTTTGTTTTTGTTTCATAAAACAAAGATATAAAATACTGCACAGAGAGATATTTTGGTGTAAAATGGTAAAACCTTTTCAACATTACCATTTAAGAATAGTTCACATTCTGTTTTCAAAACATATTTGAAACAAGAAAGCATCTTGAATTTCCATTCCATCTTGATATTACTGGTGCTGATGCCACTATAATTGTATTGCAACAATTTTAATAAGTTTACTAATATTATATAGACTTTAGGAGCAGTAAGATCTCTGGAACTTACAGAGGAGTTGACTCATCAGATCCTCACATATTCATTGGTCCTACTCAAATGTGACTTACTAAACAACAGAACTTCTGTCATTGTACTACAAACAGAGATGGTCACGAATTTAAAAAAACACAAAATCACCAAATTTATTCAAAAATTGCTGATTTTTTGATTCATATTCTTATAAATCAGTGACCCAATAAATACAAATTTTTAAAAAATGTGATTATTAAAAATTCATTGATTTGTTTGGCTATGAAACGCCTTCCAAGGAACCTAGAGACACCGAAATTGCAGGAAGCTTCCCTGGACTCGACTCTACAATCCCTCAAAGTTTGGTGAAGATTGGATTTCCCAAAGCCAGCTGCTAAAGGGCAGTTTCCTGGGGGGGGGGGGAATGGCCCATTTTGTCAGTGTATAACTTGGATGTCTGAAATCCAATCTTCACCAATCTTGCAGGGCTTGTAGAAGAGAGTCAAGGGAAGAATTTCTGTATTTTTCGTGTCTCTAGGTGCCTGGGGGAACCTTCCTGAGGAGGCCCTGCTTGTGGGTGTGTAACTCAGATATCCAAAACTTCAAAACTTCATGAATTCATTCGGCTACAAAATGCCCCCAAGGCACTTAGAGACACCAAGACTGCAGGGAAGCTTCCCTTAACTGTTCTGTACAATCCTTCCAAGTTTGAAGATTGGGTTTCCCCAATTCAGCTACTAAAGGGCACTTTCCTGGGAGGACCCACTCTGTGAGTGCATAACTTGGATGTCTCAAATCCAGTCTTCATAAAACCTTCAGGACTTCTAGAGGAGAGTGAGGGGAAGCATTCCTACAAATGTGGTGTCTCTAGGTGCTTGGGGCCATTTTATAGGATTTTAAAGTAAAAAAACAAATTGATTCATTAATTCATCTGAAAAAATGCCTCATGATTCATCAGCCTCTACAAATCATGAGTCAAAATCAATCATCGTTTTTCTGAGTCATGCCCATCTTTAACCACAAAGTTATAACAATGGATGGGGAACAGATTGCAAGAGATCTTACAATATGATTCATAATGGCTATATAATATTAGTACACTTATTGAAGTGGTAGCAATACAACAGAATTTTAACCAGAGAATGTAATGTTATCGTACAAATTAAAATTCACCCAGGCAAGCTTTTAGAAATATCTTTGATGCTGCACACTTGCAGGAAAGGCTTCGGAACACATAGTTCAGTGTTAGCTTGTAATATCATAAGCTCCTGCTGCTGAATTTCCAACTTAAAGGATTTATTCTTTGTGTTTTTTTTCTTTAAAAGATTGTGAAAGTGACACAGATTCTGAAATACACGCAAGAATGCATGACCCACATAAGGATGACATGTTATACCGCAGAGTTGCCTTAATTGAACCCAAACCTGCTGCTGAGTTCAATCGTTTCTTGCCAAGCAAAGCCAAACCACCAACATATATGCCAGCACCCTTGAGGAAGAGGAGGACGGAGAAGAGCGAGGACAACAGAAGAAGCTGGGCAAGTCCCGTGTTCACTGAACCGGATGGAACATTTTCCAGGTACTGGAGTGGTGTCGAGATCTGTTAAACGCTTCAGATGGATAAAGAGTTAGCATAGTACTATGAAAAAGCCTGGTACAAACGTAACATTGTTTCAGGAGATCAGAAGCACGATGGGAGCATGGGTACCTTTTTCCTACTTCCTCTGGTTCAAATTCTTTCCCCACTCCTTGTGCAGCTTGTTTTAACAATTCTGAATTCTTACATTTTCATTTACACTAACTTGATTTGCCCTTGCAATCCAGGACTTACTTTGAGAACTTTGATTATAAAAGGCAAGCCATGGTTAAGGCAGATGCCGTGTTGGGCCCTGATGAAAAATAAGCCATGCGGTGTAAAATGGGTTTTGTGGAGAGGGGAGGGGGTTCACACGTCTTCTGCAAGCTTCAGAAGGCTTAGCGCTGTTCCATTTCCTGCCCAATCATTATATCTAACAATCTTGGAATAAGAGTTTCAGTTTTAATGTGAGAAAATATAATTGTTTTCTTTTTTCAAACCTCAATGTGTGTTTAGTTTTGGTTTTAAGCTTACTAAAACAGTGAATCGTTTATTGTAACATTACACATTTACCGTTTTCTCATGCCTAAATACTCTTCAGTAGTTATTTCTGTTCATCGGCTTGGATACTGAAAGTAGAGTTTAGAATTTAAGGAAATCCATGGAAGAAAAAATTTCTATTCCATCCTACACTTTCCCCTTAAAAGGTTCTCCATAGGGTTGGAGAAGGACTGCTGAACCATGTGAAGTGGGGTGCAGTGAGCTGCTGAGAAGCAAGAATTTCTGACTCTGTGATTAAACCAATTTTTGGCAATCCTCACTTCTCTTGGTGACCCATCTCACTTTGTTCAAATGGAATCCCTAGCTTTCAAAGATCTGGGCAAGGGAGGCTGCAGCACATTTTTCTTAAAATTCATTTTTCTCTTGGTTCCAGGGCATTGTCGGTTGCCAGCAATATCTGAGAAAGTAGGCTGCAGCCTACAAAAATAGTGTATTCTGTTAAAATTACTGTATCATCTAGTACTATTTTCATATTGCAAATAGGTGTTAGCCATGTTCCTATTTGCCGTACAAAACTAATATTGTGCTAAATATTTCATGGATTCTGTTTTTTTTTTTTTAAATACACATATTTTGGATTATGTTTTGATTGTAATGGGTCTAGTTGCTATACCTTGAAACCAGGTTGTATTGATTTAATTCTGTTGCTTTATTTTGGTTGATCTTGGCAGGGAAGGTAATGACTCTCATAGCTTCCAGTCCAATTAGCAGAACAGAATGTGGTGTTTGCATATCATGTTTCTCTACAGATAATGTATTTATATAGTAGTAGCTCCCATTTAGATTGTGAAGGGAAAGCTGCTGAATGCGATAGTGGATGTCCTGATAAAACACAGGTTTTTGTTAAAAACAACACAAGTCTGATGAGTTTTCCTGCATCTGGAATTCTGTATGCCAAGCATAATGAGACTCCCAAGTCTAATGCTCAGAAACAGTGACCATCTAGGCCCATTGTCTGTGCTTAAAGAAATGATCCTATCCTGTGGATTCAAATTATTCATTCTTAAGCTTCCAAGAAAAATTTGTTTAAACAGTGCCTTCCGAAGCCTCTATGTTTTAATGTGCCATGTATTTTTGGATTTCGAAATCTTTTTCTTAACATTTTATTTTGGTCAGATGGAATGCAAGTATTAAATAACAACCACCTAGTTACCCTGTTATGGTGCTTTTATGCTGGGAATTAATTTTGCTTCATTTCGTAATGTTTAGACGAAATATAGTCTTGTGTACTCAACAGCAAACTGTTTGTGAAACTATAACTTGACTGGATATTTTGTGCAGTAACCAGAGAACAACTTTGGAGCAAAAGCTGGAATGCAAGACAACAGCTAATGTTCTTTCAGACCTCTCCAAGTATTTGGAGGAGGAGGAAGAGGAGGAAGAAAGGACAATAGGGACACCAGACATTGAGACAGATGACCTTTATGTGCGCAAAATAAATGCTGCAGTGTCAAATACAAAAGTTCCCTCCCATAAGTTTCTTCCTAAGTCTTGGGCTCCTGGAGAAGAATTGCACTGGAAAAAAGCAAACAGGATATCTTTTTCCAAACAGTGGTATAAAGAGATTCAAGGATTCAGGTTTGTCATCTTGCATGCTCTTCTTTTCCATCCAACCAGACCTTTACTGTTTCTAACTGGCCCAGATCAGTGCACCATTTGGTGGCAGCACCAGTTAAAATCTTCACTGCCTGCTCCAATGGAAAGTGAATCATGAATAGCTTTTCTGTTCAGTTTTTGTACATTTCCTCTTCATACAACAGATATTTAAAATTCTGCATTGATACAAATTATTGCACACCATTTTTGTACCAGAACTTACGTATTCTTGTTTTTTCCCTTCTCCACTTGTGTGCTACTGTGTAGTAAAAGCACAGATTCTGAAGAGGATATTGCAGGAATCCAAAAACTTAATATTGCCTTGGGCAGTATGGATAACAGTTGCAGAGAAGATCCAAACTTCATTAAACAAGGAGCTGAATATGCAGCAAAATCATTACTTCAAGCTGCAGAAGATAAAATTAGGTGTTCTTCTGATCTACCAAGGTTGCTGGATATTTTGCATGAACTGTTATATCCTGTGTGTCAAAGAAGCTGCAGTTTGCTACAGTTTGCAATGAAAAGTTAACGTGGAAAGCTGCCTCTAACTTTTATTTAATGCTGTCTATATGTGTAAGCTTGCTGAATTTACACTAAAGTAAACCAAATTTTGTCTGTGTCCCAGTCCATACTGCCATGTATTCTGCAATGACTAGAATGCTTTGTTGTTTATTCTGGAATGGAAATATTTTCTTTTTAAAATGTTGGAGTTGAAACTGGCTATTTGTTTATGTTGCCATATATGCAGTGTCCATTTGCAAAGTTTGTGCATCTTTTTGGCCTGCTTCTTAATCTGAGTTCTTACAGAACTGACCGACCTTTCTCTGGTCTATACCACTTCAGAATGCCAGTGGAGGGTAACTTGACTGAATAAATCCTTTAAAGATACACACGGGTGGGTGTTTGTGTAGATGTGTTAAATAACATTCCAAACAGGAGATTGATATATCAGGAAATGAGGGTTTAGCCCTGTCTTCCTTCTGATATGCTAATTTTCAATATGAACAGTATTTCCATGCATGAAAATTCTTTTGTACAAATCCCACCTGGTGAAGTGATAAAGTTCAGATGCAGGTTTATTACCTAGTTGAGAACTAGAGCTTGATATCTGCTGGTTAATACAACTGTATTTTTTGTTTGTTTTTATATCTCAGTCAGTTTTTATTTCTCCGAGCACTACAAAAATATTCTGACGACTTCCTGTCCTCGGAAACTAGAACCAGAATTGATCCTACTGCAGGGCCTAGGCTTGTAACATGCAGAAAAAATAACTATTATAGGCCTGGATATGATCAAAGAGATGATGAAAATGGAGGCTGTTATCCTGATTTGGAAAATGATGATTTGTTTGTTCGTAAGACTGGTGCTTTCCATATAAACGCAGTAATTCCTCAAGATTTTGAGTATCTTAGGAAGTCTTATAATCAAGGACTGCACATTGAAGGGGAAATAGTTCTCCAGCCCAGAGATGATGAATTTATAATTCCAGATTTAGAAAAGGATGATTTGACAGTCCGCAAAGCTCAGTGGCAGAAGAAAGATGTACCCTTATCTGGTGCCCCAGATAGATATCAGCCTGCGCTCTTTCCGGATCCTTGGAGTCTTCCACCAGAAATCCAGGCCAAATTTCTTTGTTTGCTTGAGAAGACCACCGCAAGAGAAGAAAGAGAAAGTGGAGGGAAGATCTTATCTCCCTCTTCACGACACAAGAAAGATGATATGCTGAATCGCAAAATTGAGCTGTTCAACATAGGAGTTAATGTGCAGCCAGTCAGCTTTGCTCCAGGAATGTGCAGCAAAGAAGATATGGAAAAATGGGAAGCAATCAGAGAGGCCAGCAAAATCAGACACAAGAAACAGCGGATGGTTGAAAGGTCAGCTCATGGCCATGCATGGGTTGTGCTTTTGTCCAAGTACTTTCAGATACATTTTGTAATGAAGAGAGGTGGCATCGTATTTCAAGCCGTGCATGTCTTGATGTGAAACGTCAGCTTGTTTGTATGTTCTGTAAAGTCCCTTATGCATTCTTGTGTTGCTTACCAAGCTCATCAGCAATGCAAATTTCATACATCAGAAACTGCAGGACTGTTTGAACACTGGACTAATGTAATCTCCAAAGCAATACATCTTCCCTTCTAAGAGGGGCCAGGAACATTCATTTCTCTTTTTTTTTTTTTTAACAAGTAAAAGATAGCTGGGATATCCCAGTAGCTGAAGTGGATATTCTTGAAAAATGCACTTTTCCCCCAAAGCCTCTGTAGGTAGGCATACGAGTCTTATGCATACACTGTGGTTTCTCTTCTGTCCCTTCCTTTTTTTCGGCCAGGACTTGTGCATTGTTGGAGACCAAAGGCAGTTTGTCTAACATGGCTGCCACTTCTTGAAAGAGGATGCTCAGAACCTCACAGAATAGCTGCCTGGAATGAATCCTTCAAGTCAAATCTTATTTCCACACATTGCTCTTTCTCTTCAAATCCATGATCAAATGGATTATTTGGGCCCTTAATGACTTCCAGGAATTTGAGTTCTTTTTACCACAGTGGCCTAATATTATCCCCTCCCCCTACATGCAGGCTATCTTTTCCAGCAATTTATATTCTCTGCTGCTTCTGAATTCCTTCATTAGAAAACTTTAATTCAAGCACAACTCTAAAGAATGTGGTAGATTAACATTCTTGGAGAGAATAAATATTAATTCCATTCATTTTTATTTTCAGTCCTGATTTGTCCAGGTTGTTGTATACATGATATATTTACCTAATATATTAACCATCCCACTAAAATATTAATGGATAACTCTGTCCCAATCTAGCCACTGAAATCTAGCCCTAAGGTGGGAAGATTTTACAACCTTTTCAGAAGATGTTTGGACTCTAGTGAGTGTGAGGTACTGATTGTTGAAAAACATCTATCTTCATGAAGAGACAGTTCTTGGTCAATCTTAATGAAGTTCCATATGTTTATCTGGTAAAGTTTTTTTCACCTTGAAATGTGTTCATTCCATTCCATTCCGCTTGTGCCATTTGTTAGTCCTTCAGTAGACATTGTATGTTTTGCTAGCTGAGTAGTCCTAATGTGCCAGTGGTGCATGTGTCATTGAGATATAATTAGTTACAGTCTGGTCACGTACTTAAGCTTAACACATACAATGAATTTAAGAAATCATTAGGAGGGGGGAAATGAGACATCCGCAGCCTTGATTTTGTCTCCTTGCATATGAGGAATTCTTTATTGCCAACTTTCCTTCTCTCACTAGCTTCCCTCCTGTTTTCAGGTGCTGTGCCCGAGAATGGCACTCAAAGGATAAGGGCAGATTTACAGCCCGAACATTTTGTTCTGTCTCTATTTCTAAATATTTTTGTAATGATGGCAATAGACACAACTGCTAAATATAAATCAGTTACCATTGAGGCTGATGTGTTAAGCTTCTGATATGCCTTCTATATTTTTTTGCCAATATATTAGAATGGGTAAAGCTATGAAGATTGAAAATACATTATATCTGCATTTTTAAATATTAATTTAATGGAAGCTCATGAGTGTGTGCATGTGTTGTATCTCATTCCGATCCATGATGACATAAGTAGATGTAAATTTCTGCTCATGTTGAGGTTTACATTTCAATATTAAAATGAATAAAATCATAAATTTCAGCCGAATAGCTGAATTTTGAGATGGCCATAAGGGTGTCGTACACCAATTTCTTCCAAAATGTATTCATGATCCTGCTTGGTGTGTTGCACTTAAATGTTGTAGCTCTTTTTACATGTGATAAAATTAGGATGGGTAATATGAACTTGCTTTGGTTTTTTTTTTTTTCCCCCTCAGGCTGTTTCAAAAGATTTCTGATGAGTATGGGTAAGTTCAGTGATAAAAGCATGTAAGACCATAAACATCCACCAATGCACCACTGATTAACAATCTAGTTTTATACATTCATAACTGGCTAAAGGCTTGTGCTTGTGGCAGCTTTTGCATGTTGCTTCCTGCCTCAGTGCTTGGCTAGTTGGCATAGGTGGCATGGTTCTAGCAGTTTCTTTAGAAGAAGGTCAAAACAGTGAGATTATGCATGTGTCAAAAGGAGTAAAACGAGCAGCTGTTTTCCAAGTTCTCAATATTTGTTGTGCCAGATTCTACAGCTTGGAAAAGTTACTTTTTCAAATATTCTTCCCAGAAATTATTAACCAGTATAGCTGGTGGGATAGTTCAGTGGTTTAGGAATCACTCTGCTGGTTTAGGAATCACTCAGAGGCTGGGCATTTAACTCCCAACTATGCATGCTCTGAGTAGAGCCAGCCTGTGTGGCCTTGGGCAAGCTGCACAGTCCCAGGATGCTCCCAGAAGAAGAGAATGGGAAACTACTTCTGAGTATTCTCCACCTGGACAACCCTGAAAAGGTTGCCATAAGTCAGAATTGACTGGATGGCACATGATGATTATTATTTCCAGTAGCTGTGGTGGCAAGGTTGATTCTGGGAGATATATTATAAACCCTACCATCCCAAACTTCTTCCAAAATCTTGAAAACTGTGTTGCTGAATTTAGTGCATAGCATATTTTATGAAGTTGGATGCTGCTTCCCTAGTCCAAGTTTCCTACCTATAGCTTCACACAGAAGCTGGTGACTCTCTTCCAGAGATGTTAATGACCAACAACAGCTTTGCTGAACCAATAATACATGCCTAAGAACAGGAATTACAAGATATATTATCAGCAGTTTGTCAGAAGACATTACATAGATGTATCAACTTGATGTGTTGTAGATTTTCAGCTGCTAGCTGTTGTGCTGATATGAAGATAAACCAATTCATTCAACCAAAAATACCTTTAAATAAGATGGTGAATATTTACATGGCAAATGTGCCAATTAATGTGGTGACTAATACTTATAGAAGAAAGTTTTCCTGCTTACTAATGGAATAGCACTTGTAACAAAATAGGAAGCTGGTATCTATTTTGGTACCACAGGTATTTCTGCTATGTGGGTTTTGTTGGATTCATGCTTCAAGAGGGTTCCAAAATGTCTGGAAATGTAAGCAACTGATAGTAAAATGAGATGATATTGTGTTAAACATATACTTAACACCAGAAACAGCACCTGCACATCCTAATTCTTTTCCCTCCAAAAATATGCATTAAAAATGCCATTGTGAGGCGATGGCATCTAATGTCTTGCGTTTTCTTAGCTCTCCACATAACTGTTTCATCACAGTGATGGTCTGAAGATGACATGTATTCTTTTGATATAATGGAAAGTGTTAGATTAGAAAGAAAGACTGGGAATTAGGCATGTGATCTCCAATTTTGGAAATAGCTGTGTATCTTGCAGTATTGTATCTGGTTTCGCTACAAAACAGTATGTCAGAGTCATTGACAAGAGCAATTTCACTTAGATAGTTGGACCTACAAGATTTGGTCATTCTTAGAGTGAAGGCAAGAAAGTATTATCAGTTGAGGTGCTTTTCAATGTTAATGACAGGCATTCTGGGTTTTGATAGCTGTGTGGGAGATCATAGGCTTTTCCCAAGTGCTTTTCATTCTGGCTAGATCCTGATCCAGCTGAAGCCCAACTTTTCACTGCATTTTCTTTAACACTTTGTTGTAGTTGTCATACAGCTTTGGGAGCCACTATGCTCCTTGCCTGGAAAAGCAGGTTAAAACAAATATTTGCAAACATATATAAGTGTGACTTTCCTAAACTCTGGAGCATGTTTGCTGCTGATATGCTGATTAATAGAGGGCATCGACATTTACTAGATACTATCATACTGGATGCATGCAGGTTGTCATTGGGGAGTGGAATGCTGTGTTATAGATAAGAATGTGCATGGATATTTTTGCTGTTTCTCCCATCCTACCCCTGCAATCTTATCTACTGTCTCTTCCGACTTTTTGGCAACAACCTTTGGAAATGGAGCAGATTTGTGAGAAGTATTTAAATAACTCCACAATAAGTGTTTATATGCTTCCAAGATGAGAAAGAATATGGAAACTTCTTCCTGATTAAGATAGAATTCTTTCTTAAAGATGGCTTCTGGGGATGGACTCTGGTCTTTTGTTCCTTTAGTCAAGCAAATAGGTACAAAATTGTGTGTGTGTGGTTTGTGAATTTAAAATAGGTAGATACGGTAATCTTTGGGAGCAAAATCATAAAGGCTTTGCATATATCTTCAAGACCTAAAAAGTTTGTTACAACATGAGCTTTCGAGGACAGACAACTCACTTCTTCAGATACATTAAGTGCAGTTTGGGGGCTTTAGATACATATAGGTAGGATTGAGTGCGGCATACCATCTTCAACTGCATGTAGAAACCCCCAATCATATATGTACACAAAGCACCAGAACTGTACTCAGTGCATCGGAAAAAGAGGTCTCTGTATCTATAGGAGTTCATGCTGTAATAAATAATTTATTTTTAACCTGAAGTTGCTAATTCTCAGCAAAGTTTGGTCAAATATAATTCTTTATTGTTTTCTTTTTCTCTTTTGAAGCTTTTGTAAAAAGAAAGGACATGAAGTACTAATATATTAATCTTTCTTAAGCTCATCTCTTTTTAAATTTGGAGAAATTAGTCATAGCACCTGGATGAGAATAACTGGAACATAGGAATTCAATTGTAGTCCTTTAAGTTGCAACCAGCCTTATTGTTAGCAACTAGGCTTTATGGTCCAGCTATTTTGCTAGGTATTCTGTAGAAAGAAATCAGTAACAAAAGGGTGAAATAGAAAGAAGAAACATTGTAGGAAAATTGTCTTCTCGTGTAAATTGGAAATGATGGATGACATCCTCTTGCTTAGCATAGCAACTCACACTAGAATAGGCCCATTGAAGCAGTGGGAATTTGGCCAGTCAATTCCTCTATAAATTCTATTAATTTAAATGTACCCACTTTAGTTGTGACTTTAGTGCAGTAGGTTAAAACTGGACTCTTATGTTAACACTCTAAAGCAGAACACTTTAGAGTTGATACATTTGAATCAATGTAACCTGTGGAAGAGCTGACTCACCAAATCACCACTACTGTAGTTCTAATTGAACTTCCTCAGCTAAGCAGCAGGATTTCAGCCAATAAATAACTTGCCTTGCAATCTAAATCAAATGTTAAAAGCCATCTTAACTGTTTCACATCACTCTCTTAGCATTTACTCAATATAGTATGTGTGGCTCTTCCAGGTGGAGTATTTGTAGCACTTTATATGCACTTTAGACAGCAGTGTATTTGCTGCCTTCCAAACAGTGGAAGGCATAAACTGTTTCCAACTGTGACACAGTGTGCCAGTCTCTCCCACTCTCCTGTTTTCCTGTGCTTCTTAAAATTATTTAATGCAGGTGTCTGCTGTGTTGGAAGCATTCAGTTTAGCATTATTCCAGTTTACGAACCAGAGAGAGAGAAAGAAGACCATTTCATTTAAAAGAGTGGGTTTATTGAAGGCATCTCATTTTTAGGTGTGTTAGCAGTAGCTGTCCTCTGCCAGTTTAGTGCCAGAGTGCTAGAGAAAGGGGGAATAAAATACAGTCAGAAGACATTATCATTTTAAAGATTTATACAGGTTCTTCAAGCTTTTCCCTGTTTCATGAAGAAATGCTGATTTCTTAAGAGAGAAGAGGCATAGAGTAGTGTGGGTAGAAGTTCTTGCAAGATCTACACTTAAGTAGCACCAACCAGCACAAAGCAGAGAGGAACAAATGATCCATCTGGATAAGCTCTGTTTCTTTAAAATAACAATGTTCAGAACCAAAATGCACTTCATGTCTAGGATCGGGTATCCTTTTATTATCTAGCCAGCACTACAGATCACTGGTTTCAGAGAGAACTTTGCAAATCACACAGAAGTATGTTCCAGAAAGGAAAGCTACGTTTAATGTCTTGCTCAATATAATAATCTTCAGCTTCATGATCACAACTTCTTGACATCTGAAAGATGGTCCACCTTGTGCAGAATGATCATAAATGGTCATAAATGGTAATGGAATAGAACACTAGAGCACTGGTAATGTCCATTCTCCCGATCTCCCTTGCAACCCTCTTTCTCTCATTCACCCCCAGCTCCACATAGTGTCTTTTAACTGTATTTAGCACAGCTTTATTGTTATTTACTGGATAATTTAGTTTTTCTCTTCAGTGTTGTTAAATCTAAATAAAGGCAGTTTGACACTCTAAAAGAGGATGTTTCTATCTACTGTTAGGAGTAAATCCTTGAATGACGTCAGTGCAGATGAGCTGCAAACAATCCGTCAGCTACGTTATGAGGAGCTTCAGAGGATAAGATCTCAGTTAAAAGAACAAGATGAACAATGGCAAGATGTAAGTATGTTGAACTTGTCCACCTTCCATCTTCAGCCGTGCCTTTGGACATACTCTATAACCCTAACAGTCATAGTAGCCACACTCTGGATCTCATCTGGTGGATCTGGTAATGTGAAGGTGAACAGGTTATTTGTGTCTCTGTTGTCATGGTCAGATCAGCATCTTTAGTTTTCGACAGGCAATTGATGTAAACCTCTGCAAGATGATGGAACAATTTCAAATGATTTCCCCCCAGGCACCTGATTAATATGAATGTTTTCCTGAATCCTCGGAAGCCCTGACTGAAAGTAGAAATAGCAAGAGCAGATGACACTGTCATTCCTATGTACCTTCTGCCTACTTGCAGAAACAAGTCAGCCCCTTGCTTTAGTGTGGGGCGGAGGGCAATGAAACAGGAAGGGCCAGGTAGATCATTATTGGAGGAAAACTTGGGAAGAACCAGTCCGCAAACAGGCTGTAATGTACCTTAAGAGAGATGTTGCAGCAGCAAGGGCAGCTATGAGAACCCAGGCCTCTCTTGCCATTAAATTTGATATAGTGTCAAATTTACCATTGGTAGTTCTTATTTGAAAAGCTGGGAGGTAAATTCCAAACAACTCCTGACTGGGGAGGAGTTTGAAATGACGCACTCCCCACAAGCCATTTGTAGAGTGAACTCACCTTAAGGAGTAGACCTGGCATGATGAACAACTGCCACAAAATGTTGGGACTCTAATATATTATATTTATATAAAATAATATATATAATTTTTCTGAAGTACCCACAAGATCTTAGTGCACAGCCTAAAAAAGATGCATTATCATTGAAAGCTAGCTGTTTGCCATTTGCTTAAATTTGTTAGTGATCTAATAAAGGCACCACATGTGCTTGCATTTGCATTGTTTTGGGGATCACACAGCCTTTTAATATTTTTTTCATTAGGTTTTAGACCTGGGAGAGTTTGTTCATGACTAAAGTACAGTTCCCATTTTTTACTTTTATATCTGACTGTTAGATGTTAGGGGCAAGTGGATGCCAGGAAAGTTCTCAAATTACTCATGTTGGATGCAACATGGATAAAGTTGTGGGAGAAGGATTGGTATGGAGATGGAAGCACTTAGTGCCTAGTTCTCTCTCCATTGATTCTCCCCCACAAATGCCCTTTCCCACCTAGGATAAGCAGTCCACTAGCAGCCAGTTGTTCTATTGTGTAAATTCTTGCCTGTTTGCCTGGTGAAAGGTTAAAATGGGTTTTGATTGTATTTTCTTTCTTCATTCAGGGACAAGTTAGGTAAGAACCATTCAGTAGCTGCTTGTTTGATTGTACCAGCTTAGGTTAGCGGCCTGTCTATACTCTTGTCCCCATAAGTCCAGATTCATTGTCTCAGGATCATATAAATATATATATTCCTTTGATTTAACATTTAGAAAAGAAGAAAACTTTTGGTTAGTTACTTTCTCTGGGGTCAGCTGTTCTCAATATCCATTTTTGGCTGCATACCTCAGCCAAGCAAACCGGTCCATATTGATATAATAGAAGGCATAAAAGATTATCATGAGCTGTTCTCTCAAATTAAATATAAATAGCAGTTGTAGTTATTGTTTTCACAACAGTGCCTTTAACATTAAAAATGCATTAAGCATTAGTATGAAAAGTTGGAATAACTTTTTACATTGTAATTAATTTCTTTAACATCATTGTACATTTCTCTGTTTGTAAAATATTAAAAACTTAACACTGGCTTCTTCAAATGAAGAGAAGATAACCAATATCCAGTATTCTTAGGCACAAATGCTGTAGAAAGATACTTGAGAATGAAGGAACACTAGACGTGTAAAATGAAATTAGGGCACCTGAGCATCCAGTCAGGATTAACAGTCTTGGCTAGGTAATCAGATACTTAAGTGTTCACAGCAGTAGCTTCCTCACCAGGTACACAGACAATGTTATATTCATTCGTGTGACTTAAATTTAGGATCTGGCAAAATGGAAAAGCAGGCGGAAGAGTCACACTTCTGATTTGCAAAAGAAAAAGGAGGAGAGAGAAGAAATTGAGCGGAGATCTTCTGAGAGTTCTGAAAGGCACAGCAAATCATTGAGAGAAATGCAGAGAGACAGGTAGGCTGGTAAACAGTATTCAGTAATTCTAACCACTCTGTTATAAGCATATTTAGTTAGAAGTAAGCCGCATTGAGTTTATTTGACTCACATTGTAGTTCTGTAGGGATTCTGTGAAGTTCTTTAGAAGAGAGAAAGAGAGCGTAAAGCACTTTAATGCTCAAGAACTGATCTTTCCTTATATGTCAGATTGTAATAGCATTTTTTGGTATCACCTGGCAGGACAAAGTTCCAAATAGAGTAGTCCTAGAATGAGCTGGAACGTTTAGCATGTATACATTACTGAAACAGTGATGTCTATGTTGGCTTGGGCATATTGTGAGAATGGCTGACGGTCGGATTCCAAAAGATCTCCTGTCTGGAGAATTAGTGCAGGAAAATTGCCCCAGAGGGAGACCACATCTGCGATACAAGGATAAATGCAAGCGGGATCTGAACGCCTTAGGAATGGACCTCAACAGATGGGAAACCTTGCCATCTGAGCATTCAGCCTGGAGGCAGGCAGTGCATCATAGCCTCTCCTATTTTGAAGAGACCCTTGTCCAGCAGGCCAAGGCAAAGAGGCAGTCCTGAAACCAGCAAAATCAGGGAGCTGGACAGGGGACAGATTGTATTTGTCTTCAGTGTGGAAGGGACTGTCACTCTCGAATTGGCCTTCTCAGCCACACTAGATGCTGTTCCAAGACCTCCATACGGAGCATGTTACCATAATCTATTGAGACTGAAGGATGCCTTTAAAAAAAAAAAAGAATTTTTGAAGAGTGTGAATACGGAAGTTTCAATTAACTCATAGTATTAACTGGGTAGATTTTCAACTTGTTTTTCTGTCCATGCTCATGGTTATTTAATTTACACCCAGATCCTAAATTTATTTACTTTGAAGAAAAATCTATTGTATATATTATGGCATATTTTGAAGTCTGTATCCTTGGATTAAGAGGATGTGTAGCTTTTCATTGTTTTTACTTGAAATGGGGCTAGAATGATATTTTTTACCCAAATTGTGTCTCCTTCCTTCCCTTTCCTAAGACAGAAATTTTTAAGGGGGTGGTTTTCTTGCAAAAGAATGTTACCACAAGCATCTGTTTACGGTCTGTCCTGAGCTCAGTGTGTCCCTAGTTGAATGAGAAGCAAATATATTTAGATATAACTAATAAAATATAGAAATAACGAATACAATTTCTGTCTATAGTTTTTAATAGTCTTATAGTTTTCCGTAGCCATGCCTTTAAAATTAAATGGCTGTATTGATTTGTGTCTGTGCTGCATTGAAGATCTTTCTCTGAAAAACTCTTTTTGAATCAGAAAAGAAACTCATTGAACTTACTCTTTATGATTTAGCATAGTCATTATATAAAGACATCGATCTTTAGTAAAAAAATCTTGCAAAACTTTCCCATGGATCCTTTATAGCAAAAGCACTCTGGAAATATGCATCTATACAGTGTTTGTTTGTGGAAAAAGAAAGAAGTGCAGGGTCTGTTAGCAGTGCTTGGATAGAGCATGTCTAGTAGCCATTTAATAGCACAAGGGTGAATGAAAGCTCACCTGTTCTTTAGTTTGCTGATGTCATAATGCTTTTGTTTTGTCCCTAGGGAGGGCAAGGATCAAGGGCTGTACTCTACCCGTCAGCAGAGAGAACACAGACAAATGTATTTATCAAGTGATGATGTATTTACTGAAGAGAAAGAACCTTCAAGACCTTCAAAAGATCATCTCGTTGAAAATGATGCTGCCAACCTTATGAAAGAAAATGAAGAAAACAGTAAAGAGAGTGAGAAAAAAGCAGAACGTTCTATAAGAGTTGAAACTCAGATTCCACTTAAGAGCATGACAGAAGAAAAGAGCCAACCCTCTTTGTCAACTTACAATTCAGTAAATGCACAAACTGGGGCAGCTCGAATTTCAGCTTCTCTCCCAAGAAGTTACCAGAAAACTGATACTGCCAGGCTAACGTCAGTGGTTACGCCAAGGCCTTTTGGAGTCCATTCAAGAGGAATCTCATCACTTCCTAGGTCTTTTACGGTAAAGCTTTCATCTTCTTTACTGTTTGTTTGGGTAACTATTGTGAGTGAACTGAAAAGGGCTTTTACCTTTTTCTTCAGAAGTATTTTATAGATATAGATATAGAGATAGATATAGAGATAGATATATCTAATCAGCAGCAGTGGTGAAGAGCAAAATTTTCCTGTTGTTTAAAATGTCGAGGAAAATCTTTTTGTGGTATTTAATAAATTTTTTGATTTCTCAATTGGTGTTTCAAAACTACCACTCAGAAATTTGCAACAGAACAATACAGTATTACTTAAAGAAAATCCAAACATTGCTCTCTTTTCTCCCTCATTATTTTCTTTGGGACTTCTAACTGGTCTTGTGCCTTTTTGTGGTCATTATATCAAAGTATTTTGTTTTTATTTACTTGTTTAATCTGAGTACACACTACTCTGGGCAACACCACAAATCGTGATTTTAAAGAGTTTGATTATTTCATTTCATATCTTCCAGTGTTTACATTCTCTCTTTTTTTTCATAATTGTATCCTGACCAGAACTAGCTGGATGGCCCATGAGTTAGGTATCTGCCTCTGAAGCCAGAGGTTAGGGATTCAATTCCCTCCCCCCATGCCTCCTGGGAGAAGAGCCAGCCTGTGTGGCCTTGGGCAAGCTGCACAGTCCCAGAATGTCCCCAGAAGGAGGGAATGGTAAACCACTTCTGAGAACTTTCCACCTAGAAAATCCTGAAGAAAGGGTCACCTTAAATAAGAATTGACTTAACGGCACACATTTATTATTACTTCTTATTATCCTGGCCAGAGCTACATTTTATTTTTTCTTAAGCTGTATTAATGGGGCTCATTATATAATTTCACATGTGTTTGTGGCCTGGGAAAAAGCATGGGAATGAACTTAATATTTTTTGTATTGGAACCATTTTTGGTGTGGGGGGGGATAGAACTCTTTTAAAGCATATTCTCCTCTTCCTCCTAGATGGATGATGCCTCAAAATATAATGGAGATACAGATAGGTCCAGGAAAGCTCAAAGTACATACACCAGCAACTCATTCTCTAAGCCAGAAGCTAGACAAAGCCATTCTACAAGCGATCTAAGAAATGTAGAAGACAACATGATTGGGGCAAGATACTCACCTTCAAGGAATATTTCTGCTACACCTGAAGCTGTAGATGAGGATCATGTTGGTTCTAAATCAGAGCATTCTACCGTCCATGACTCAGTTACAGCTGCATCCTCAGAAGCAGAAGAGAGAAGCTTTCCAGGGGCTGAGGTTTCAAGGGTGCAGGTGAATATTTGAAAAATGTAGTACTTCTACTCTGAACATTTTATTTCAATGCCAGCAATTTGCTAGAAGCTATACATACAAAATATATGTGCAAAATCTGCTGAATGTTACCTGGAGTCTCCATGGATGAAAAGAAGTAGTTGATGGGCTGAAAATTACCTAGTAGGCTGAGAATGCATCAGGCTTAAAACAGCTCAATAATGGTTTTATTAGAGAAGTGGAATTGATAAAGGAGATATTCTGCCTGATTAATTGATGGGAGAAGGTCATAGACAAGATGCATACCCTGCCCACGAGCATCTCCTAATAGAACACTGTTCAGAAAGAATCGCATTTAATAAAATTAGAATAATAGCTTGGAGGAAAATAATTTTTACATTAAAATTTTTCAAATTCAAAAATAACTTCAGGAAGTAGTATGACAGTGAATAAGAGGTGAGGCCTACTATTTTTCAATTCTCTATGGAAATTTAATTAAGGAATTTTTGAATTTTCTAGACTACAAATACCATTAAATCTCATTTTGGGGAGTTCTATATACCTTGCACACCACTAAATATAGCTCACCTGAGAGAAGGCCTAAACTGGAAGGCTTTGAGGCTGAACTAACCCTTTCTGTACCTAAGCTTCCTGCTCGGAAATAAAACAACTTCCAGATAGCAACAAGGCAGGACCAGAAACTTTGGCCACAGTTAGGCCTAGCTCAGCATTTAGCTGTTTGTCAGGTGTAAGGTAGATAGAGCTCGCAGAATGGAGAATTATACTATTTGTAGTTAAGACAATCCAAAATTTCTATCCCTGCTTGGCACCCAGTGTGGTGTAGTGCACTGGTTCTTAACCTTGGGTTACTCAGGTGTTTTTGGACTGCAACTCCCAGAAGCCTTCACCACAAGCTGTGCTGACTGGGGTTTCTGGGAGTTGCAGTTCAAAAGCATCTGAGTAACAAAGGTTAAGAACCACTGGTGTAGTGGATAGAGTAATGAACTAGTACTCAGGAGGGCTTAGTTTGAATCTCCACTCAGCCTTGGAGGCTCACTGTGGGTGTGGAATTCGTAAAGCCACTCCTTAAATACCTCACTTACTATGAAAACCCTATTAGAGTTGCTACAAAATTCCTTAATTGATGACACATAACAACAACTTGGCATCAGCAAGGCAGTGTGAACAAATGTCAACTGAAATCCTTAACGCAGATGAGGTATCCAAATGATTGAAATCAGAGGGTTTGGAAATGTAAATGAAGCAGGTTGTCACCTGCCAGCAACTTGATATATTCTTCCCATTGTACAGTATCTTCAAACATTGATGGTTGTATACTAGCAGCAATGAACACAACAGTGTAAACTTCAGCAGCAAATTCCCACTAGGAAAGAAGTCAGCACTTATATATTTCTATTGTCACCTGCCAGTTGCATGACTTGGCATGCAACAAGAATTGCAAGCGATGATTATTATTTGACTGGCAGCAATTCACTGCTGACATTTATGCCCTTGGACTTAAGCCAGTGTATGTAAATAATAGGATTCTGGCCAAAGAGTTCAATGTAGTTTATTTATTATTACTTATTTATTAAAATTATTTAGGGTTTTTGTTTTTTCTACCACCAGATCTTTCAAAGAATTATAAATTAGAAAAAAATATTAAAAACAAAAACAAATAAAGACTTTTTAAACACAAATGTTGTTATTTGTGTATAATGGAAGTTAAAGCCATTTGTTTTATGTCCTAGCTGTAACTATTTCATTTCTTTTTGTAGTTATGTGATGTGTGCCCTCACTACTTGGGTGTGCTTTTTATAAGAGGCTGACTGCCTTTATCATTCTATTTCTACTTTTTTAGCAGCCATAAATAACCATTTTAGTTAGTTTGGAACAATGAGAAAGGAAAGAGTTAGGTTTTTTTTTAAATCATATGTATAGTTGTTTTCCAGCTCTAAAGGAATTGTTCACTGCAGTGTGCTGTAGTCGAGCAAAGTAATGGAATATTGATTGGAGTTTAACAGTAGGTAATAGTTCTTTTGTGTCCGAGTCTCTGGGAAACAGACATTTGAGACTGGGCTCACTTCAGTGCACTAAGTAATACCCTGAGCCCAGAATTGCTGCTGCT
This sequence comes from Pogona vitticeps, assembly GCF_051106095.1. Classification (NCBI taxonomy): domain Eukaryota; kingdom Metazoa; phylum Chordata; class Lepidosauria; order Squamata; family Agamidae; genus Pogona; species Pogona vitticeps. Next base: position 144,368,752 of record NC_135785.1, read on the forward strand.
GCTTAGACAAAGGTAATACACACATATTATGGGGGGAATATATTGAAAAGTGTATTCATTTTATTTTTCAGAAAGGGGAAGATATTTCGCAATAAGTGATTGCACTTGTCTCCTGAGATGTATCTGTTTCGTTTATCTTTTCCTAGCTCAAATCTTGAGTGCTCTCTTCCCTTACAGTTTTCCAATTGTGTTTGCTGTTGATCTAAATCATCGTACACATTACACTGCTCCTGTTATGAATGTGAGACCTTCCTTGAGGTGGGATAGGTGACGAATCAAGCAAATATCTTTATAGCTTAAAAATGTGGCTTGTTCAGGACTTTGCTGCGGAAAGAGATTTAAAAGAGTTTTTCCCACCCCAACCAAAATGTATTGTCACAGCTGCAGTACCTGTGGAATACTACCTTGAGTGTGCTTCAGTTGTTCAAACAGTTCGGTGAAGAACTGTTTACATTTACATTTCTAAACCCGCTTTGGATAGCATGCCTTTCGTGCTCATCATATTGTTCAGGAAGCCTCAGTAGAACTGGCTAGAACACAGATGCAGTAGCCTTTGTTCTGTACAAAGGCCAGACATCAAGGCATAAAGCAGGACAGCCCAAACAAGAGAGATGGCAGATTGGTAATCACAGGAATACTATGCTGTACTCAAGTCTTGGACTCTGTATGTGGACTAAGTTATACTAGTTATTTCCAGAGATTACATGAACAGAGTTGTGCTCCCAGAAGTAAAAGACACAGTTTTTGCCAGTTCCCTCTAGGCTTCTCAGAAAGCTGTTGCAGAGGATCAGGAGACCTGTGGCATAAGAGGCAGCAAGGAAAAGAAAGGAAAAAATAGGGGGGGGGGGAAATAACTCCTCCTCTCCCCTCCTGTACATGCGTAGATCTCCATATGTATGCCATGGATCATTACCTGGTGGTTATGAACTTTTTAAAAAATCAGTAAATGACACTTGCTTAATATTATTACATATAGATGAGTTATACATAATAAAATAATTTGCTTTCTGCAAGTAAAGAAAAATTGCTGGTTTCCCCTGAAAGTCATGACAGTACAAGGATATTTGAGTATATGAGGAGTGAATTTCTACTGTCAGGGTTCTTTTAGCATTTTTATTTTGGTGTGGTGATGGTAACAATAACCCCCTTCACATTTTAATTCATTTTTTTTCCATAGTCATTTATATACATATTAAAATTTAACTTTCTGGAGAAATATCTTTAACAATCATGTTAAAAAGTCCCAAGTACCCAATATAATTTTTATAAGCATAAGATGTTTAAAATTAGTTGCCAGAGGAAAGCATTATCTAGCTTTCTTGGTTGGGAAAAGGCTTCTCGCTGTTCAACAGATAATTGAAAAGCCTGCGTTGTACATGGACTCATTTATTTCGGGTATAGACTTTCCTTCACAGAGATGCCTGTGACACCAGATACTACAGTGTCATGTTTTATTTTTTATTTATTTTTTCAGGACCAGTACAGTGATATGAGAATCAGTATAAACCAGAGACCAGGCAGCAGTCGGGGCTTTGGATTTGAAATATACCAGAATCCTTCTGGAGTCTTTGTAAAGTCAGTAGAAGAAGGTAAAAATCTATAGATTGCTCTTCATGTATTTGTCTCAACAAAGTTAGCAGAAATCAAATAACAGACCTAAGACTGTGGAAGAGGGGAAGCAAATGAGTCTGGTGAATAGAGAATGCATTACGGTTGATGTTTATTTTGTATTTTATTCAAGGTTAAATATGTTATGTCAGCTGTCAAAGGCACATCTCTACCAGCAGAAAATGTTTCTTTTCTCATAGATTAACAAAGTTTGTGGAAATCTATAATGCATTGTGCTAACTTTCTCATGCATTTGTGTTTTGCTTTTTATTTAGGAATGCAGGTACATAAAAAAAGCTGACCTAGATCAGGTCTATTTTGTCACATAGTGGCTAGCCAGTTGCCTGTGGGAAGCCCAGAGACAGAATATAGGTGCAACAACTTCCTCTCTATTTGTTGCTTCCACCCTTCTGGCAACTGATACACAGAGACATAGTATGTATCTAGCATGGGTAGCAGCCACTGAAAGCACTATCATTGCTGAATTTGTTCAGAAAGGAAGCTCTCAGCTGTTACTAAGACAGGAACAACAAGCTTGGGAGAAGCTAGGTCTAGCGAAGCCCCAAAGCCTTCCAATTGAGGCCTTTATTCCAAGTGAGCCACATTTACATGTCTGTAATGTGTCCGTTAAGAAGAACACCCAGAATGGGAAATTATAAAATTTTTAATCCCAGAAATCCCATCCCTATTGCCCAATGTCCCTGGAAAGCCACCCATGTTGCTGTCCGTCTTGTGGTATTCAGTTCCACAGTTTAGCTAAGTGCTGTGTGAAGAAGTACCCCCTTTTATTTGCCATGAATCTCCTACCATTTGGGTTTAGTGGATGACCCTGGGTTCTTATAGTATGAGACAGTGAAGTTGATTCAAGCCCTTGATCATTTTTCAGAAACAGCTAAATCTAAAGACTAAAAATGTACTTTCACACATGATTTTGTGGATTTCCACTTCATTACATGCATTATGTGCAACCTGGGAGAATAGATACATATTTGGAGGAAAATATGTGTGGAACATTGGGGAACAGAGTTAAAAGGTACCAGCAAAGTGGTGGTCTCAGTTTTACAGTTATTGAAGCTGTCAGTGAGGAACAGATTAAAACCTTTGTTTAATCCAGGTATAAAATCTTTATGCAGTCTATGTATATGAAAGAGTTTAGCCTCTAACTATGTTTTAGTAAGTGAGGGATTGAAATCCTCAGGCCCAGAGAAAATAGAAATACCAAATTACAAGGGGTAAGAATTGCATAAGCCATGGTTGTAAGAGAAATGGATGGCAGTATAGGCAAACCTGCATAGATGGGCTGATTAACATTCAAAGACAGATAAAAAGCCCTTGCCCTTAGTCAAGCTAGAGGATATAGATTTGAATTGCTGGATGAAATCTACTTCAGCTGTTTCTTCTTGAAAGCTGTCCCCCATGGTTTTTTGTTCAGAAGATGTTAACTTTTGTCAGATTTGTGTTCATTGATTCTTTTGTTTAGATAATGGGCTGTTCATTATATGTTAAATGTAGCAAGACACTGTTGACAAATGATGGGTTGTGTTATTAGAAGTGGAGCAGGTCTCTGAATCCTGGTGGCATTTTTAAGTCTTTTAGTAGTGCTTCAGTGGGGGGTGGAGTTGGTATTTGAGGCTGCTAGAGGGTCTTACCTGTAGTCAGTGTTGTTGTCCAGGATGTGCTATAGATTGTAATTTAGTGTTTGAGGGATTTTTGGCTGGGTATGGATGTGACAACAAATAATATTCTGTTGTTGTCTGTTCTTTGTTTATCCTGCAGAAGATTGTTCCTGGATATCTTCTCTTCCTGATGATGTCTTTTTTCACTGATTATAATTGTAATTTGAGAAATGCCTGATCTGAATCCTTGATTTGAGTCAGGACCAGTACAGTGATATGTGTCTGAGTCAATGCAGTTGCATGTTTGGCTGGAGAAAATAGCCAAGATCCTGTTGCTTAGCATAATAAGTTGCACTAGAGTAGGCCCACTAAACCAATGGGGATTTGGTGAATCAAGTCCTCTGTAAGGTCCATTGATTCAAATAGGCCTACTACTCGTAAGTTACTTTAGCATAAAGGCATGTCATAGCTTTGTCAGCTGAGTAGTTCCCTTAGCTAGAAGTGTTTGGTATTGGATTTGGGACTTTGTGAATTAAAACAATGCATATTCCCACTGAATTGTTGTGCATCAAGCCTGGAACTCATCCTTGTAAAACAAAGAGTATTTAGAGCCAGTGAGACCTAAGACTTGACGAAACCTGAAGTCAAGTGCCCAGCCATCCATGAAGTGATCTGGGCAAGTTCACTCTCTTTACAGAGGATCAAAGAAGTACATATGTCAGCTTGGTGAAGGAAAATGGGGGATATACTGTAAATATTACAGAGATGTGTGCTTGTAGAAAATGTTGCTGTTTTAAAAAAATGACAGTAGATCAAATTCAGGGTCAAAGAATATTAACTATTTTAATCAAGAGCACTTGTATGAAAGTCAATAAAGCCAGTTGTATCCTCTAACTTTAAAACAGAGGTCTCCTCAAGGTTTCTGTTAAATTATGCTGCCAAGCTTATCACTAGCAATTGCTCAGGAAATGTTCTCATTTTCACACACCTAACCATTATGTTCCTTTTGCAGCCCTTGTGAGATATAAACTGCTAGATAGCTCAGTGCTTAAGGTATTTGGCTACGGAGCCTGACTCTGGGAGTTTGATTCCCCACCATGCCTCCTTGGCAGCAGCTGGACTCAATTATCCATAGGGTTCTTTCCAGCTCTGCAGTTATAAGCTGATGATGATTATTGAAACAAATAGAAATGGAAAATTATCCACATTTTATAAATTGAGGTTCACGGGAATTATGTTTATAATAGGAATGTGGATCTGTCTGTCCTGTTTCATTGCATTTTTGAGAATCCCATTGGTGTATATGTCCTATCTTAATTCTGGTCCAGGTTGCTTGATTCTCTTCCATTCACATACATTTTTACATATCTTTATACGTATATTCTTAGATATATGCACATGCATTTTTCTAAGATAAACATTTTGTATGCATTTTTCCATTGTGTATTTTTCAAATGCTTGCATGGTTTTGATCACTTTTTTCCTTGACATGCTTCACAAGCCTTGGAAATGTCAAGATTTTCAAGGCGAAACGTCTCAGGAGGTATAAAATGGATATTTCCATAAAGAAATGTGAGCCTAGGAAATTTCTTGTCCATCATTATTAAAATAATAAAAATAAATCAAACATTTGTTATTAAAATAACTAAATAAATTACAAAATAACTGTCACAGTTGTGGTGGTGCTCAAGCCCTGAAATGATGTGTTAGATATAGCAAGGCATTACATTGTTTGAGACAAAACTTATTGTAGACCAGTAATTCAAAGGATTCTGCTGGAATAGCTTGCTGCTGTCATGTATTAATATTCATTGTTTTCCCCACTCAGTCATTTTTATGTAGCACAGGAGTTCTCCCTTGCCCATCTGCAAGGAAAAAATCCCAGACAAGCCCACATTGTGTCCATATTTAAAATGACTATTTCTAACAACAAAAATACCAAATTGTTCTTGACATACCAATTATCTATTGGTATCCATTATAGAGTTTTAAATCACTGGAGTGTTTTGTACCTCTCGCAGTTTGTATCGATCTTCCTTTTTTCATTATCTTTAAGCTCAAGAAAGACCTTTTCATATTTTGGCTTTGCTTTTCAGAATAGGTGATCTGGTAATGGAGAATGTAGTGACACAGCAGCTTCTGAAACTTTTATCCCACTGTCTTCTTATGGAAGTTCATATGAAGGGCAATTCACCCCATTCAAGTCTTTGAATAACTTTATTCAAAATTAATGTTTTTTTATTTAGCGGCTACTTCATTAGGATGTTGAAAATGTTCATATACATGTTTACTTCTTTCATTCCAGGTAGTGCTGCAGATTTTTGTCAGCTGAATGTTGATGATGAAATCCTGTCCCTCAATGGCACAAAAGTTTCCCACATGGACGAGAATAAGTGGGAAACAACCATCATCAGTGCACTAGAAACAGGAAACCTTGTCATGGATGTTAGGCGATATGGCAAGAAGGGTGAGTTGTTGCTTAGGCTCACTGCCTGAGCTTGCAAAAGTGTATGTTCTTTGTTCTGATGGGGGAGTCCTTTATTCCTCAGGTGTGCTGCAAATGCCTTTTTCATAAAAGTAAATAACTTCTATTAGTATCTCTCCTTCCGTGAGTGCAGCTTTTATGGTTTTTAAATGTTCTTGTTTTGTGCTGTTGCATGCCTTGAAGTATAGATGCCTGCATTAGCAAGTCTACTTCCCTTGAGAGAACAGGTTTCTTAGAAAAAAATGTACCTGGCATTCCTTGTGCTACCAGGCTTTTTTAGGTGGGTGGGTGGACATGCCACACTGGCATTGTTGCCCTTTTCACAGATGTACAGGAAGGAGCAGAAGTATGTTAGCTAGAAAAGCATCTGTGTAAAGTAAATCAGGCTTTTCCCTGCTTGCCTGGTCTCCTGAAATGAAGAGTCTGCCCACATGCAATTATTCTACCATTGTAGCATGTAGGTACTTGTTCTACCCTGTGTTTGAAAAATAATAGTAAACTTGCTAGTGTTTATTGTGCTAGCTTTTTATTAACTCTTGCTTTTTAGGGGGAAGGCGGTCTATCTCTAAGAGCCCTAACCAATTCTAAAATGTTAATATTTCAGTTCACTTCTTACTTTATCTGTCCTGTCTTTATTCCTTTTTGTGTTTTGTTTGTATGTGTTTCTGTTGATCTTTTTCTCTATACTTTAACATTCCCCCTGCCCACTCTTTTAATTTTTTTGCTCTCCGCGTGCCAATCAGACTGGGGCAAAGACCAGCCTTCCCTGCCATATGCAAGGCACAAAATCCTCAATCTCACAAGTCTGGCTACCAACATTGTAGGTTCTCCTGAAAACAAATGGATTAATGCAACATCTGGAAACCACACTTCAACCAAAAGTCAGACGGTATCTCCGCAAAAAGACCTACACAACAACATCCAGAATGATGTAAGTGTGTATGTATATGTACCAGAACAAAAGTGTGTGTGTTTCCCGTGTGTTATTTGGAAGTATATTCAGCTCTTTTTTACACTCACATACTGCTAGAAACATAATTAGGAATTGCTTGCCTTTTGTATGGCGATAGTAAATGCTTCAGGACAGGATTATTTTTTTTCAGTTAGCCATAACAATTTTGCTTTAATTTGTACTTTTGTTCCAGTAGCACTGCAAATATAAAACTGATTTTTTTCCCTTCCTCTTGCAAACGTTTATGAGCAGCTTCTTTGCTTGAGCTTAATAGGCTAATTTGATTAGTACAGATGTTAGAGTACTGGTGGATTGCAGATACTGCAGATACTGAGGCCATGATCCTGGTGCTTTTGTTGGAATCAGTGCTCTCTCTTCCCCCCCCCCCCCCCAATGTTATAGTGTGTCTTAAGAAAACTGCTGTTGGAGGGATTTTAAAGAGCAAAATACTAAGCAGCTAAGGGACATGATATTTTAGATTCCTAGAACTCCACAGTAAACTGCATCTGTCCAGTGTGGTACCTGTCCGGTGTTGTCTTCATGTGCCTTTACTGTTTCAGCCTTCTGTTCTTTCAATCTGCTTCCCTTGAGAGCGGGATAATTCCTCACAGTTCATCTCTGACTTCGGTGTGATTCGATGGTTGCATTCCAAATAAAGCGAGGTTTAGTGACCTTCAGAAGAGCCTGCTGATTGCCCTCTTGCATGCTCTGAAATATATACTGTATATTCTGTTTCAGTTCTGAGAACAATGTATTAGATTAGGTGCTATCAGACTGTGGAACGCTGATGTTAAGAGCCCAACATTTGAGTCATGACTAGGGCGTGGCCTCTTGCTAGCAGAAGAGTTTCTACCTGCTTCTTGGGAGTCCAACCTCTCTTAGATTTCTAAGCAAGAGCCACTTATGTTTTGAGCTGGCTTTTCCATTAGAAAGAGATTAGATAGCAGTTACCTCAGACAGCAGATACTGTGAAGCAGCAGTGGCAGCCCATCTTGGCTTTTGCCCTTGAACTCCCCAGATGTTCCTTTCTCCTGGAAGGTAGTGCTTTGTATGCCTCACAGCTTCTCCCAGGCTTCCTGTCTTGGTATACCACACTGTCCATTCTAATCACTGAAGTATTTATTTATTTATTTATTTATTTTATTTCTGTCCCGCCTATCTGATCATATTAGACCACTCTAGGCGGCTTACAGTAAAAACAACAATGTAATTTTAAAACTTTACAGCAGAAACTTAAATAAAAAAATAATAATAATAATAAAGAACAGAATAAGAAAAAAGATCGTCAAGGGTTTTCTGTTGGGAAGGCCCGCCTATACATCAATGTTTTTAGTTGTTTCTTAAAAATGCCCAGCGAGGTAAGTTTCCACTCCTAGTCTAGCAGACATCTGTGCATAGACTAAGGTGGGGGTAACATGGTGCCCTTTGTCTCAGCAGCAAAATGTTTTCTAGCATGTTCAATGTCTGAGTAATCTGGTACTCTGAATTGTTTGCCTTGGCCGAGATAGAGGTATAATGGAATTCTACCACAGAACATCAGCCCAATGTGAAAATGCCATGTTAGTCCTTCCCACACTGTTTCCTCATCCATTTTTCAAGTGATTCAGAAGAGTGCATTCACTACATATAATTTCAGAAATAAATATGAATGTTAAAATCCTTAAGGATTAGAAATAGAAATTATTATTATTATAGCTTTTCAGGGGATCAACTTTCAGCCAGTCATTAATACTGCAGGTTGCATGGTGTTTCAGAGATGCCAGAACAGATGTTATCTCTCTGGAGAACTGGGAAAAAAATGTGAGGGTTAAAGCCATGGAGTTTTAATGGTATGTTAACTTAATGTTTTCAGGATTCAGAAACAAACGTCAATGGAATGGTGGGAGATACAATTTCCAGTGAGCAAAAAGGTAAAGCCACTAGTTCTTGATTGCTAACTGTACAGAATGGTTGATGATACAGGAAACACTGCATACATGAATTGCTTTACCATTGAAGACATGGTGCAATGTGGATGTGTTACTGCTGTAATATGAGCCTCCCAATTAAAATCATAATAGTTATAAATGTTGTTAACATGAAAAAGACTAAGTAGGTTTCTGCTTAGGATGTGTTGTTTTAAAAGAACAGCTAACAAAAGGAAAGTTAATTTCTTTAGATTGTGTAACTAACTGTAGGGTGCGTGTGTCTGTGTGGTACAAATGGGAAGAGAGAAATAAGGCAGAGATGAGGAAATTTAACAATAAGCAGCAGTGTTTGGAGTGGAGGTTGCAGTAAGTTCATCCGATTAGCTGCCTACTGTATGCATACAAATAACAGCTTGGATGGAGATTATTCTATAAAGTTCTTTCCTGAAAGGAAATATGAAGAATATTTAGCACTTTCAAAAACAAGCAAGATTGAAACATATTCATAGAAATAGAATTGCACAGTGTATTTGGGTGCAGGTCTCATGAGACTTGGTAAAATGTTTCTTGAGAAACATCTGAGAAAGTCAAAGAGAGGAAAACCTGACCCGTAACATGATACTGGAGTATGTTCTAGGTGGTATTTGCTCCCTTGCAGTTCCCTGTTATTCCATTGGTCTGTTGTTGGTCCCTTTATGCAGGTGATCATCTTTTCCTAGTTCTAGACCTATAGCACAGGAGGCACCCCATTTACAGATCTAAGGGTACATGGTACTGTTCATTATCAAAGGTTGACATCTTTTAGCCCTAGACTATTGGAAAATGCATTGAGTTCCTCTATAAGCAGATGTGAGCTTCTTGAAGAAAAAAATTTTTTTAAATGGATGAAGCTCTTCTGGGCCTGAAAACAGGAGTAGACAAAGTGTGGCCATGTGTAACTCTTTTATGCGGCCTCCCAGCACCTCAGCCCTCTCACATCATCTGGCTCCTCTCCTCCATTTTTTTTTTAAATAAAGAATGGCTCTTACATTTCAGTTTCACTACATTACTTGTGGTCCCAGCCTCTTTTAGTCTAAAGAGGGGCTCCATGTGCTGCAGTCAGCTTCAGGGGAAGATGTAGCACAGTTGACTTGCATGCTGCCTAGCAAGTGTGAGGGTAAATAAACCATTTTCCAGTTGTGGGGTGGACAGCCCCCCAAATCCAGAGGGGCCATGTGAAGCCACCAAACCTTTGGAAATTGCCCACCCCACCCTAAGGAATCCTTATTTTTATTTTCCACAATTTGTATGCCATCACATGACTAACAAGTTCCACATGCCATGTGTAATCGCCCCTGTGATCTCCACAACAGCTCTGTAAATAATTTAGGCCAAGAAAATAATGCCTTGCCCTGGGCTACTTGATGAATTTCATGGAAGAGCAGGGGTTTGAAATGACATATTTGTGGCTAAAACCCAGATCTTCCAACCCCACTATTGGCTCTAGCTGTGCCCGAACTTTGGATTGATTAATAAAGTATGAGGCACTGGGTTAAGCTGAAGCAGTGAACTAATTCTGTATTATATAGTACACATCTTGTACTACTGTTAGTGACTATTAAACTGTTCTTCTCAAGTTGGATGCTCTGAGTTTAACCAATGGGCAGATGTGAAATAAAACGAGACCACATCACACTGACTTTTGTATCTTCGTATTTTTTTTTCAAATAGACACAGAACCTATTTCTTTGAAAAACTTAAAAAGGCGATCACAGTTTTTTGAACAAGGTAAACAGCAACAAAAACCTCCCAACGCTAACATTTCATGTACTTTCTGCATTCTTCTCAACTAGTCTCTGGTGTTGGGTTCTTAGCTTCTTCAGTGGTTGGTTGTTGCAGTTGTGGCAAACTACCTTAATCTATTTCCATTCTTTCCCTAGGGCCATCAGTTTTTTCTCACAATTCATGGGTCTACCTTTGTGGTAATGGGCTTTATGTGTTCCTCTGTACCTCAAAGCTTTTACACTTTTGATGTGTTCACGTGCTGTTCCCTCTGTGGAAGAGTATGAAATACAGGAGCCTGTGTTCAGATTTCCAACTTACTTGCCAGAGTGCTGAGTAAACAGCAAAGATTTATTAGGCCAAGTTCAAATGTATTTCTAATACAATGTATGGTTATTACAAAATTGGCAGTTAGTAAACAAGTTTATATATTTTTTTCATAGCTTTTGGCAAATGTTAAACAGTTTTCTTAAAAAATAACAGAAATTGCAGGAAAATTTGGTTGTGAATGCTTTGGCACAGTTCTGTAAGGCTGCTCCTGGTGCACTTTGCATGTCACATTCCACCTTGATCATTTTCACTTCAGTAGCTTATATCCAGCTGTTCTACATTTCACTTTTTTTCTGCATATGGTGTGTTTTGATGTGGTGATTAAGGTGACATGTCCGTTTTGCTGTGATATTATTATATATTGCTTGTAGTCTCATAGGTCCATAAAGGTATTTGTTTTAAATCAGTTTTTATTTTCAAAATGACAATACAAAAGGGAAAAAATCCTCCTCGTACCCTTTTTGGAAGACATGCTCTTGTGATATCTCATTTCATGAAGTTCACCACCTGCTGTGGTTTATGGGAGTAAAGTGGATATCCTAAAGAGACGGGCACGAAACAAACCAAAAACCTGACTAACAGGGCTTGTTCATGCTTCGTTTCATAACCCAATTCAGGGATCCCATTTTGCTGAAGCAAAACAAAACACTGAATCCCCCCCCCCTGCTGTTTTGTCTGCTTCAGCAAACCAGGATTGCCAGCCTGCCCCATTTCCGCTGCCCCCCCATCACCTCAGCCTACCTGCTGCTACCGCCTGAGGTGCCCTGATCCCTGGGTGCGATCCTCAGAATCAGTGGCCCAGCTTCCCTGCCAGGAGCCAGGTGGCTGCATCTGTGCTTGTGCTCTCTGGCCAGCTCATTGTCAGGGAAGCCCCAGCACTGGGCTTCCCTGGTAGCCAGCAGGTTGGTGGGCACATGTGCAGGTCCTGCAAATCACTGCCGTTGCCTCCCCAGGCCACCTGGGAAAGCTGAGAAGATGGCAGTGATGGCGGTGCCATCGGGTGGGGGGCAGTGGTAGGCCTGAACCGCCATGACCCAGTTGATTTTCCAGGTGGTTCGTGGTTAGCCACAAATCACAAACCACGTGCCCATCTCTAATCCTATACTTCTCAAGCGTCCCTTTATTTTTATAATGTTTTGGTCTGAATTCTCTACAAAGCCATTAGAGAAGAAAATGGAAGATTGAAGCCTGGACTAGGACTAATATACATACATATTAGTCCTTAGAAATTGCATGTAGTAGTACTGGTGGAGTATTATGAATATTACAAATATACGTTATGTTTATAGGAAGGGCTGCTGGAAAGGTTTGGAGCCTGTTCTTTGTGTTTACATTGTTTTGATTAAGATTTTTCCACAGCCTTTAAAAAAATGAGGAGAAGGAAGCTGCACATCTGCTACCAAGGTTGATCTTCCACTGCAGGGACTGTGCATTCTAAACACAATCATTTGAGAAATTCATGTATATTTAGAACATGTATTCCCTTCCCTCACTATGCAAATAGATACGAGGTGTATTCTGTGATATGTACAAAATGCTGCAATTGTTGTCATTTGGAATTCTTTCACAAACGTAGAACCCTTGGGTGCACTGTTTATGAAAATATTAATGAACTGCCATTGTACTCTTAGGTTTCATATTATTTATTTACTCACTCACTCAGTCAGTCACTCACTCATTTACTGCTGGTAATAGTGGTGTAATTCTCTAGCAGTTGAGCAGTTCGGCTATCATAAAGGTCCAGTACAGGATGACTCATGCATTTATATTTACTTTTGTCTTTTATGTAAACGTTTAGTCATCAAAACAACAACAACAACTCCCAGAGAGATTTTGATTTAAAGTAATGACAATAGGCCTATATGCAGTTGCTATGGTAGGCCCACTGAATTAGTGTGGTTTACTTTAAGTGTTGCTATACCATTCAGCAGTTGATTTAGTGGATCTCCTCTAGTTGGGAGTAATAATTGGATTTAGATTCATGGGGTGTGTAGGAGTGCATGTATTATAATTATATGGTTTCCTTAGAGTTTTTTTTTACTGAAGGATGACATCTACTTCCACAAATTCAAATTAAAATGATCAGAAAGGGGGCAGGCAGCACGTTACATATGGTTAGATTTGGCATTGCAAAAGGCATGTGTAGGAGGATCAAATAAAAATACAATATGTGCTTGAAGCACTGCTTGACAAGTGAATTACAGGCTAATCTATTGCTTTTCCAGCAAGACAAAAACATGTGCAGCTTGTTTTATTTTTTTTTAAAAAAAGAGAGATCACTGACCTCAAAAGTATGACATTTACACATACTGTACTGTACAGTCAGCTCAACAACATGCTGCTTTGATAGAAATGAGTTTCTGCTAGTTATACTACTATGGTTTTTACTTTATAATAAGCTGATGCTTATTTTAAAAAGGGATGGTGAATTTGTAGTTGTAGCTAGTTTTGAGAAGCATCTTTTGGAGAATGAATGTGATGTTAGAGAACAACCTGTGATGTTAAAACTAAGACACTTTGTTGTTTTTCAAGAGAAAGCAACATTAAGCAGCGTGTCTCTATAGTTATCTATTGTGGTGCTTACACATTTGTGAGAGTGAATGTTCCTTACTTGCCCTAAGCAGCATTACTGGGGTAAAAGGATCAGGTAACCACTATCTGGACAATATGTGCTGTGCTTGTGCAACCTGTATTTTCACTGTCACTTTCTGTTGGTACCAACAGAACCAATTCTTTGAAGTGAGAAGAAGCTGGTGTTAGAGGCACTTCTTTTGGTACTGTCCAAGTTGCATATGAGCTTTTTCAAACCATGAGGGACATTGGTCTTTCCTGTGGCTCCCCAGGTCCACTGGACTGGTGTCGTTATCTCTCAGCAGTCCCACCGTCATGGGGTTTTCGTTTTGTTGTGATGGTATCAGCTATTGCAGCTGCCATACTTGACATGTCCTACTGACTAAAAGAAGAAGTAAATTCAGAGCACAAACAGCCCAGTGTTTGTTCCTCTGAAGGTGCTTGATGAGTACTTGACCTAATAAAGGGACCAAGGGGAGAGGGTTGTCTTTTTGGTTACAGCTCAAATGATAGCCTCCAAGCCAAATTAACAACATATTTTCTTTTCTTTTTTATTATTCTCTTCACCATCTTAAATTTTCCAGGAGGCTCAGAACCTGCAATGCCTGATGTAAGTAATACAATTCTATTTATTATGTATGATAAGTAGTAATATAGTAGAAAGAAATAATTCTGTGTAACTCTCTCTCTACACACACACACACACACACACACACACACACACACACACACACACACACACATGAAAATAAATACTTAAGCAATAAGAATTACAAGGTACAGTGACTGAGTAACAAAGAAGAAAAAAACATAGTAGCATATATGTTTCATAACATATGAAAATTATTCCCCAAACTGGAAAAACAGTCATTCTTTAATCATATCTGTTTCTCTCTTCCCCAGTATTGCTGCTTTATTTCGTTGATTTTTTTTTACTATCCAAGCTACTATTGTGAGCATTGGGCCTCTAGAGCTTCAGCTTATTGTTAATCTCTTACTCTACATTTAATGTCAGAGTACACTAAGTATGGGAATGAGGCAGGCGTACCTTTCTGTGATTTTTTCAGACCTGGAGTCCAGATGCCCATGGATTGGGAGAGGAATAAAACTTACCGTATTTTTCGCTCCATAAGACACACCTTTCCACAAGACGCACCAAATTTTTAGGAGAAGAAAACAGGAAAAAAATAATTTGTTTTCTTCTCCTAAAAATTGGTGAGCCTTATGGAGAGGTCCATCTTACGGAACACACCCTAGGACCCTTTGGAGGCTCGCCCTGCCCCCCCCCCCCCGGGAGTCAGAAGGGGCGAAATCGCCAGCTTCTGGGACTTGAGGCTTGGGAAGCTTCAGAAGAGTCCCAGAAGCTGGCGATTTCCCCCCCTCTGGCCCAGCGGGAGGGGGCAGGGTGAGCCTCCAACGGGTCCTAGGGTGTGTTCCAGGACACTTTAGAGACTCACCCTGCCCCCCTCGGGGGTCAGAGGGGGCAAAATTGCCACCTTCTGGGAGTCTTCAGAGGCTCCCCAAGCCTCCAAACACTCCCAGAAGCTGGCGATTTTGCCGGTGCTGGCCCTGTGCAGGGGTGGGGGGGAGTGTGGCAAGGGTCCTGGGAGGCTCCCTCGGACCCTTGCCATGCTCCCCCCACCCCCCCACGGGGCCGGGGGGGGTAAAATCGCCACCTTCTGGGAGTGTTTGGAGGCTCCCCAAGCCTCCAAACACTCCCAGAAGCTGGCAATTTCGCCGGTGCTGGCCCTGTGTGGGGGTGGGGGGAGAGTGACAAGGGTCCTGGGAGGCTCCCTCGGACCCTTGCCATGCTCCCTCCACCCCCCCACGGGGCCGGGGGGGGGAAAATTCGCCAGCTTCTGGGAGTGTTTGGAAGCTTGGGGAGCCTCCAAACACTCCCTGTAAGCTGGCGATTTCACTGGCGCTGGCCCCGTGGGGGGTGGGGGAGCCTCGCAAGCATCCTGGAAGGTTCACCCAGACCCTTGCGATGCTCCCCCCCCACGGGGCCAGCGGCGACGAAATTGCTGCCTTCGCTCCATAAGACCTACATTTTGGGGGGAGGAGTGTTTCTTATGGAGCAAAAAATACGGTAATCCATGTTTCTATCTCACATTTACCCTGAAAATTTTTGCTTTGAGCGCTTCCCCTCAACAGTTCACATAAAAACTTAAGAAGAGCCCTGTTTGATCAGGTCAAGGGCCCATCTAGTCCAGCTTCTTGTATCTCACAATGGCCCCACTAAATGCCTCTGGGAGCACACATGACAACTAGATACCTGTCTCCTGATACCTCTCCCCTGCATTTTGAAGCAGAAAAAATTGTATGCCTCAGAGGGTGACATTGTTAGAGGAAGAAATATATGTTTGCCTTAACTTCTTGTTTTCTGGCTTGGTTAGTGTAATTGGATGGGATTAAAGAATTGTTTGCAGAGCAGACTGGACGGCAAAGAAGAGCTTTACTGCATGTTTCACATTTTGCACATTAAAAGGCAGACACAGGATTGGGAACTGTCCAACTATCATCTAGCATTAAATCTCAGTTTGAAGATTTTTGGACATACCACTGATCTCTAGGTGATCTTTTGTTTATAATGTTTTGTAGCTTTCCGTTCCACCCATCAGTGCTCCTAGCCGCTGGGCCTGGGATCAAGAAGAAGAAAGAAAAAGGCAAGAAAAATGGCAGGCAGAACAGGAACGCTTACTTCAGGTGCGACCCTAACTTTTCAACACACATGACCCATCTTGGCTTGGCTCTGGCTTGACCCACCATTGAACAAACTTGCTCTTTTATTTACGCCTTCAGTAGATTCCTGTTAGTAATTAAGGCAATTTTTTGCTCAATACATTTTTTTTTTGCTACTGAGTGAGTATAAAACAATTCTGTATAGAAATATAGGAACTTACACTGTGAATTCCATACAAGCAGTAAGTTATAGCTGCTGTGCAGTCCCAACCTTATTCATGTTTACTAAGGATCACATTGTATTATGTTAAATTACTCTTAATCCAGTTGTAACCAAGCCGCCTAGAGTGGTCCTCGCTTGACCAGATAGGCGGGATGTAAATAAAATAAATAAATCCAAGCATAATGTGTTACATATTGATAACATGATCATTTTCTGATGTTAATTTTGATTTTCTTTACCTATTATGTTTATTGTTTACATTTACTGTTTTAAAATTGCTATCTATTATGTTATTGTGTTATTTACTGCCCAGAGTGGCCTTGGCAGCCAGATGGATGATATAAAAGCCAAATAAATAACCAGATCCATCCATCCGTCCATCCACTAGCTGATGTTGAATGGTGACTCAGTGCATATGTAAATCCCAGTGATCCAGTGGATCTCTTCTAGTAGGACTAAGAACTGGGCTTAGACCTATACATTATCTGTTTAGGGCGGATGGCTTCCTGAACAGAATATGTTCCTTTTTAATTCATTTTTGTGCAACAGTTGCCAGATTACTGAAAAATCTTCTGTCATGTTTTTAGAGAAATCTCCCAGACACTAGGCTCTTAAGGCTGTTACAAGTCTGAATGGTCTACTATCATCCTTGGTCCATGATAAAAACTAAGTTGAAGCATTGCTTTGTCAGAAACACTGAATCTCTTGCTTCTGTGGGAAGCTTCTTCCTTATTTTTTTTCTGGAGAAAGAAAAATTAAAGTTTGAAAAGTACCTAGATAATGCCGCGCAAGATGATTGCCTCGCGGGACGATTAATCCACAAGATGATTGGTTTTTGCGATCGCTGTGACACTTCGCAAGACGATGTTTTCTATGGACGATTTTCACAAGACAACGATTTTCCCCCATTGGAAGGCATTAAATAGATTTCAATGCATTCCAATGGGGAATCGCATTTCGCAAGACGATGTTTTCTATGGATGATTTTCACAAGATGATTTTTCCCCCATTGGAACGCATTAATTAGATTTCAATACATTCCAATAGGGAACCGCGTTTCGCAAGATGATGTTTTCACAAGACAACATTTTTCGAGGAACGAGTTAACATCGTCTTGCAAGGCACCACTGTATTTCTACAGTGAATATAGATGATTTCTGTAATGATACAGTATTTGTATTGCAAGAAAACAAAATGTTCAATTAATTGTGTAACTAAATATACCTGCACATTTTTGAAACTAGGAGAAATACAAGCGTGAGCAAGAGAGACTCATGGAAGAATGGCTGAAAGCTCAGCAAGAAGCTGAAAAGGAGAACTCTAAATATTTAAATGAGGTGAGAGCTGGTTTGCTCAGAACTGGGAAACATTATTTGAGAGGGAAAAAAAGAGACAGGACTCAGCATTCCTTAGACAGTTATGCCGTGTATGCTGGAGAATTGTGGGAACTAGAGTACAAAAAACTTAACATTTCTAATCTCTGGTGTGAGCTTTCTTGAATGTGGCAATGATGATGATTCAGGTACATTTATATCCCACTTTTTCTGCAGTGATCTCAAGTCAGTGTATGTGGTTTACCTTCCCCCTACTTTGTCCTACCCTGTGAGGTATCTCAGACTGAGAGATTGATACAGCCACAGAGACAGAAAGAGTGGCCCAAGCTCCCTAGTGAGTGTCATGGCTCAGTTGTTTCCCAAGTGTGGACAACCACATTAGTCCATCAGAAGAAATAACCAAAGATCAGTTGAATCAGAAGACATTTATTAGAATCAATATAAATTGCAGATTGATAGATGACTTTCACATTCAAAAGACTTCATCAGGCATGAAAGAAATAGACAGAATGACAACTGTATATTCTAATTATAATGTAGTATAATTGGTAAATATATATATTAAAATAAATAGATAATAAAGCAAACACATGACCAAATCCCAGATTCAAACAGAAATTGTTAGATAATGTAATGTGTTACACATTACACCATTATGTTACCAATGTGTAACACATTCTGCTTAGATTTGGGACTTGGTTGCTACTGTATTTCATCCAGGACAAACTGCTGTGAAATGCCTTGCTGAACTGAGTTCTTTGTGTTGTCATCTGGTTTTTACCAGCTGTTGCAGATTGAAAATCCAATTAAAGATCTTGCTTAGAAGGGCCAGACAAGTCTTTGTTTTTCTGAGCACCCTTGCCAATATGGAGATAACATACTGGACTAGTTAGAGGACAGGCAATATTATATGTTCATAACTTTCATTTATTTCAGCTTCACTTGTGCAGAGGTTCTGTGGAAGCCTAATTTATAACAAGAGTTGGAAGACTGTATTTAAACTGTCAAGGTTCTTTACCTTTTCTGCCTATAGGCCCAGGCTTTCCCTCACTTGAGATCTTAAAGCAGAAGCTAATTGTTCTTAGCATTAGATTTCCTAAGTTGTGCAGAGAGTTTAGACTGGATATTAAATGTTCCTGGCTGACTCGGCAAAATGTCAGATCTTGAAGAAGATGCCTGACTCCTGGGGGAGTCCAGCATCTTCTTCAGAATCTGACAGATGGACCTCTGATTGCAACTAGCAAGAGGGCAAACTTCCCATTGTTAGTTAGTGTATTGTGGCATGAATCAAAATATACTGTATTTGACACGGGCTTTTGTCAAAACAGATACGCTGTAGCAATGGTCAATGGTAGTTGAATTGTTAAAGTTTGATAGTAATTCCATTTTTTTGGCACCTTTCATCCAACGATGACAGTTTTCATCCCAATCTACTCATTTTACTCAGAAACCTCCTAGTCCCAAAATCACTTAGGGAATTTCTTGAGTGATGCTAGTAGGCATTTAAATCTGGGCCTCCCTGGTCCTAGTGTGAAGTTTCAACCACATTTTTACAATTGATCAATAGTACCTGAAAGTGCAGTATGTCTCAGCAGAAGCCTGTGGTGACTGAGATGACAAGGAAGTAGCATCTTTGCAGTGGCTCTTTTCCATGTCCTGGCTACTGCTTGATAGTGATCCAAAAAAAAAAAATTCTTTTACAAATTTGTGAGTATTTCTTAGTAAATGTGTCCAAAGAACAGGCAGACATATTTAAGGGAAAACTTTTGCTATGAAGCCATATGTCAGATTTGAAGTGGGACTGTTGCTCTTGGAGATAAGAGCACACAACTTAGATGCCAGGTTCAGCCTCTGAATTTGCAGTTCAAATTATAAATGTACCTGCTAGCATGTGATGTTGAGGACCCCTAAACTTGGTAGAAGCCCATATTTTTAAATGTCTTCCCGGTGAGAAACCATCATTTATATCTCCAATTGATAGCCAAGCATTTTGCAAAATGAAGCATATCCTGCCATGTCTGTAAGTCTTGGTCTTGTGCTGTCTTCTAGGAACAGTATGAACTGAAATCAGACACAGCGTCTGTAACTCAGCAAGAGCCACCTGTTTCCTCCTGGGGGACAAATGGAAGCAATAAGGAGGATTATTCTGATGCTGCTAAGCAAGAGGAAGAGGAAATAGAACCAGAGAAGAAGAAAGAAGAGCAGAAACACCTTGAGACCCAGAGATTACATGAAGCTGCAGCCTTGCAAGCAGAACAAGAAAGGAAGCTCCAACAACTGGAGCGCGAAAGGGAGTATAAAGTACCGGACACAGTATACAGTGTGGAGGAGCAAAGATATAAGGAAGAGGCAGAACAGAAACCACGAGTGGAACAAGCCAAGGATGTTTCAGGGCAAAGGCCCCAATATCAAAGGTCTGATTTTACACTTAGAATGGGATATTTTTGCTTTTGATCAGGAAAAGTGCTGTGGGTGGCATACATAGCCCTAAGACTGTGCAAAAGATACATAAATAGAATGTTACGTGGATTTGGATTAATGTATCTTTGCACAAGTAGTTATGAATGCAAAGAATAATAGATAAAATGGATGAACAGGATTACTATGAATCTACGTAAATGATTAGTTTTAGTTCAGTTAATCCAGTCTGTAGTTGATTTCTTCCATTAGTTTATATGAATGTTTTTTGTGTGTTGCACATGAGAAGCAATGGGAATTGCATGAAAAATAGGCCCTTTCATGTATTTTTAAAATAATGAATGTGACATAACATCTGTAATAGTAATGGCTAACTAAGATACCCTCCCTTACTGTGTAAACAGTCTGTGAAAACTGAACTGTTCTGGTGAATTTCCTGCAGACCACTTCAAAGAATCATAGAAAATAGATAGGTTTGGCAAGATTGGGTCTGCATTGGGTTTGGCCATTAAAACAATGCCAGCCAGGATAATCAAGTGAGAGGTGTGCGGAGTACAGTTATGTTGATTCCTGCAGTAGGCTCTCTCTTACATCTCAAGTACCACTGTAGGCATGCTGCATTTTGTACCGTCAGCCCTCAGGGTAATTGTGTGCCTCCAGCCATGTCCCAGTCCTAGCAGAGTCCCTGTTGCCAGACATATTGTGAGACTTTCCTGCTCTGAATCCTCCTCTCCCCTCTTGCCTTAATGAATTAATGTCAGGATTGTTTGTGCTTCATACTGCGGTGGGAATGAATTACCCAAAATGCTCTTGTTCAGGATGTCTCTGGAAGAGTCTGAATCCATTTAATTAAATATGGTGAAGAAACCTGTTGTCCAAAATGCATGCATACAGATCATTTAGGTCCCTGTCTTATCACTAAACCATTGTTAACTCTGCTAGATCTCCATGTATATTGCATTGTTGAACAGCAGTGTTTTGTTAACAAGCTCATAGACTGTAAAAGAATGAGTCACCCATTACCTCATATGGAACATGTTGGGTCATCTCCTCTTCATGAGGCTACATTGAGTGAGTGATTTGCAGAAGAACTGTTCAGTTAAGCTCTGCATTCACTGGCTATAGCCATAGCATTGTCAGGTGTGCCGCCAGCAAAATCCTGATCTCAGAGCGGTTGCAGCTATTGAAGCAAAAAAATTGTCATTGAGAGCTAGATTAAATATTTGCCATCTGCTGTACTTTTGCATTCCTGAACCAGCTGGTAAGCAAATACTGATTCTACGATCTGTAGTCAACAAGACTGTGTGACTGTTGTGGGTAAATGATAGATCAACCTGGCCTAAGAGAGCAGATCCAAACTTGAATATTTCAAAGCTGGTAACAGTTTGGGTAGGGTCTTTCTGTGTGAATAGCTCCTAGAATAGCTACAGGCCAGGACTTTCTTGGCAAGCAACACAGATAGTTAACCAGTCTACATACTGAGATCTGCTTAGGCTGTGAGAACCACTTAAGCATTTATTCCTTTATGTGATGATGCTATGGAGAGGAACAAATTACAAACTGATTCTGAATGTTAGCTGTCCCTTTCAGAATTTCTAATCAATGGAAAATGCAGTGTGAAGAGATTGAATTTTGGGAGCATTTTGTTTTCCCAAACTACACGACACCAAGAATGGGCAAAATGAGCCCTCTGGATACTCTTGCCCTACAACCCCCCCCCCTCTGTATTCCTTGTCATTTACCAGATTGTCTGGGCTGACGGGGGCTGTTGTAGTCCAAAAACATCTGGAAACCTGTGCCTTGCCCACTTGTGCTTTGCATATTACAGTTTCTCTCAGAAATGTTACTAGTTGTGTCAATAAAACTGTGCATCTTGTAGATAATATTACGTATGCCTTTTAGTCTCACCATTAGAAGGGCACAAAATGTCTCTTCCTCTCGTGTGTGTGTGTGTCCCAGCCCCCAAAATGTATCACAGTGCATGATAGCCACATTTTTTCCTCATAGGGGCTGTTTATTTGTAAACTGAAAATGCTAAGAAGAATGCAGACTGCCAAGTTTTTAAAACTTGTATTGTGGCTCAAAATTATGCAACAGACAACAGGTCTGACTTCCTAATCTGTCATCCCCTTCTCCTACAGCTTCCTGTTTTCTGGGACACAAATCTTGGTCTGCAAGAATTTCTTGTTTAAAAAAAAACCAGGGAACTATTGTTCATGGTTCAGTATCTTCCTGCAATACCAGCCAGATGTGTCTGTAATCTTGTATAACCTATTCATTCTTATGTGTATTTATTCTAGACATTATGAGCCGTCAAGAAATTCAGATGAGCAATCAAACTACTTTAATGCTGACAGGTAAAAGTGTGCTCCCTCTAATAAATTAGGCTAATGTGAGATTTGAAAGTAAGGGTGTGTTGTTTCATGATATACTTCTATATTACAGTGTAGCACAGCGGTCCCCAACCTGTTTTGGTCTGCGGACTGGCTGGAGAAGGCGGGGCATCCCCCACGCCTGTGCGCATGCACAAACAAGCATGCGCTTTCTCTTGCATGGGCATGTGAGCGCCAGTACAAGCACTGCACCATCGTTTGCACATGCATGTGAGCGCTCATGTGCATGCGCAAATAGCAGCACGGCACTCGCACGTGCATGCTGGAGCGTGCACGCAAGTGCAAACGGTCTGTGCGGAGGTGAGTGTGTGCAGGGGGTGGGGCAGGAGGTCTATCTCGGCGGCCCGCTCCCCGTCAGGCCATGGACTGGCACCGGGCCGCGGATCATGGGTTGGGGACCTCTGGTGTAACACACTGTTACACTGTAATATATTCAACCCTGTTTTTAATTATGTCCTTTTAAAAATATGTCCTTTAATGCAGAAATTATGACATACCTTAGGGAAATGTTTCATTTCTTGGTGGTAGTGCTTAAATTTTGATTTAAACAGTATTAAAGATGTGGCATCTTTAATACTGACACATTGAAGTTTTGCAATGTGAGGGGGGCATAATTTAATAATATAGCTATTATTCTTTGTGTTTGCCTATCACTATACTTCTGCTTTACTGCGTAAATATTTTATTTTAAAAGACCATTCATGGAGGCTTTGCAAAATGAAATGTCATTTTGGCTATGTTAATGTTAGATCATTCAGTGAAATACACTTGCAGCATCTGCTGGCAACACATGTACAAGTATCGTGAGTTTAGGCTTTTAGAATGTTTAGGCTTTCGGAATAAAAAGAGAACATGTTCTACTGTTATTTCCACCATATTTATCAGGTATGTCAATGAAAAGAAGACTTCTCACCGGGCACTGCTTAGAGCCAGCCCATATAATTCCAGTTGTTTATCTTTAGCCACCATCATCATTATTCTCATTACAAAATGTTTTGTGGTAGGCTATTCACCCACATGGTTGTGCAATGTAAACTATAAAAACAATGAGTGGCTGTATAAATGAGCATTAATACTAGCAGTGACAACATTCTTTGCTTGAGTTTATGTATTCATACAGCATGATTTGAAAAACTTATTCAGGATTCCTGTTCCATTTTTATTTATTATATCTGCCATTTAGAATTCATATGCAGATGTCTGCAATTAAATAATAAAATTTTATACTGTAATCATCATCTCATTTCTACCTAGTAAACACTGACATGGGAGCCATCTCCCATCTTCTAAAACTGTTCCTCTCAGAGTGAATGTCCAAGTTGTTGCTGCTTGAACTCACCAGGAGTCCTGTTGACCTTAGCATATATTTGCATAACCTTCATTGCTAATTTTAAAATAAAACAAAAATAAGATTGAGCTAACCTTTTTCCAACCGTGCACTTCTACTGACTAATACTGTGATGCACATAAAACAATTTGCATTTTAAGTAATATGCAGTCATATTATAGAAGATGTTCAGTTATATGAGCTGTATGCAGATGATATGGTCTCTTGTTTGTCTGAAGTGTATCTCCATTCACTTGCATGTTAATTTCTATTCTGTAGAATTCATAAGTCAGTGATATCTCCAAATCTGTTCTAGATTCTGATGGCCAAGCACTGTTACATGTGTGACACTTTATTACACTAATGTACTACTTGTAAATTCTCTACAGTATCTATGAATTACATAATTTGTTGGTTATTTCTAGAAGTAAATCGAGATCAACTACAGATCTAGATGATCATCATTCCAACAGAAATGGTGAGTTTTATGATATGAAAATATAATATATTTTAAAATGAATAATGGGTGAACCCTGTGTTTCCTAATCTTGGATATTAGACTATTTTTGTCACTAGCCATGTAGTAAGCCTGAGTTATTAAAAGATGATGGTTCCAGTGTTAAGTCCAGCCTTCAGATTATAGACAATGTATTTGATATGTGTCAATGTGTTAGGTTATATTATGTATTATTGAATATTAGATGCTATTGTTTCTCTTGGTGGTTAGATTATGGAATTAGTCATAGTTAATTTTCTAGCATCATTCTTCCCCAATGCGTGCTTGTACAAAAATGTGTGTGGTGCTACACCTTTCTATTGTTACTTTGTCATGAATCATGACTAATTCTTTGAGGCATGCAAAATATTCACGCATTATAGAAAATATTCTTTTTACATATTCTCTGCTCTTCAGATACGTGTGTGCTTTCTGCATCTTCAGTTGATTCATTAATTTTTTTTAAATTAGATATGAAAAACAAACTCTCCGATCAGTCATGGAATGTTGGTGACTCACAGAAGAAATCTCAGAAGGAACAGGGTTTATCAGCAGCTGAGCTGGAAAGACAGCAGATTCTTCAGGAAATGAGAAAGAAAACACCCCTACATACTGACAATAGCTGGATTAGGCAGCGCAGTTCCAGCATGCATAAAGAGCCTGTTGCCCTCCTTGGCAGTAAAATGAGGAGGTAATGGAGATGCTAGGAAGCCTTCCCTCCATGTTTTCTTTTGAACTTCATGATGCTGAAGCTATGGTGGAACTGTCATTTGTGAAGCTTTCCCTCAGAATAGTTTCATTTAGTTTAAAGTACTAATATAGAGAGGTGTTATTAAAATATGTATATATAGAAATGAAGTTTTCCCTTGTATAGTGAGAAATCAGTAATAACAACAGCAAACACACACACACTCCTGACTTTTTTAAAAGTATATTTTGATGCTTCACCAGATTAGCTTGTGAACCAATGTGCTTTTGATTCCTATTTGAGCTACGTTTGTTGAGAAAAGGGTTCTTCCTTAATTTGGGCATGGGCACATATTGACTGAAACTGAAAAAAGCTCTTCTCAGGTACACCCAAGATTTGAAAAGGCCTCTGGAGTTTGAGCAGACCTGTTCTGGGCATTGGCAGATGATGTTCTTCCTTGCTTTAGAGTGCCCAATGTACAGGCTTTCTCACAAATTGATCTGTGAATCACATTTAAATCCCACTGTCAACATATGGAACTAGTGACAGCATGGGCCTTTGGATCATGTATGTATGCATGCTTTATATATGTACGTATGTACGTGGAAGGCAGCCTGTTTCTGTACTGGAGGGGGGACCTACGTAGAGATATCTTTTGTCACTTGACAGACACAGGGATTGGTTTCTTCTTTCACAGGCTTGTCTTCTAACCAAGGAAGGGTGTGAGGGAAGCTGCTTTCTCCCTCACTGTTTCCCAGTAACTGGAGGTTCCCTATACCCAACCTGTGTTGCGGTCTCCAGGAATTTGTCCGGCTTCTTTAAAAGCTATCTAAGCTATGGCTGCATCATTATATTTTGTTTATTTCTTTTTTGATTTTGTGCCATTTTTAGGCCACCTTTCTCCCGGTGAAGGGACCCAAGGCTGCTCACAATGTTAAAACAAGTGAAATTAAGAATACAATAAAATACAGATTAAAAAGCTATTAAACTATGACAATAATTAAACATGCATTAAGTAATTAAAAACATTTAAAAGTTTAAAAGCAAACTTAGAAGACATAAAAACTAATAACCTGGGACTCAGTCGTGGTTATTAAAGGACTGCCTAAAATGATGGATCCTCAACTATTGGCAGAAGGATTAAAGAGAGGGGGCCAACCTGATCTCCCAAGGGAGGGCATTCTACTACCTCAGGGTAGCCACAGAAAAATGCTTCTCTCGTGTCTCCATCAAACATTCCTGTAGTGGCAATGGGAATGAACGAAAGGCCTCCTCTGAAGATCTTCAGGGGCTACACCAGCAGACTGCATGAGCTATATTTGTACATGCCCAAATTAAAGAACACTGCTTTATTAACACATGTCTATGTCACTGAACTTAAGAGTGGTTTCTAGATCTGTTTCAATGATTTGGACATGTCCCATGGATGGCCTGCTTATTTTAATTGAATAGCATATGCTTTGCTATATCATGATGTCTACTTATGTATTTGAATACTTTTGTGTGGGTTTTTGACTATATCATCATTTGCTCTTAAGTCTTTTGTATTTTCAAAATGGTTCCATTTGGGAGTGCTATTCAAGAAACACATGCCTGAAGTTTTTTTTCCCATAGTGTGTAGAACTAGCTATGCAGCATTTTGGGAAAGATCTTCTAATTCTGATGTACTCTTTTGGGTACCCTTTCATTATAACAAGTGATTTGAATAAACCTGTTGAAGCACTGTCCCAAAATACACAATTTAATTACATTGCCTTTTCCCCTACATTGACAAAATATAGTTACCTATGATTTTTCTTTCAGAGGGGAGAGTTTAGATAATCTTGATTCCTCAAGATCAAACTATTGGAGGCCTCATTCTTGGATGAATCAGTCTGCATCTTCAATGTCTTTGTCATCCAGTCATGATTTTAGTCGCCATGTGCCTCCTGTGGTGTCCACTTCAAACCGTGCCTATATGCGTACTCCCTCGTCCAACCCGCTGTCTTCTTCAGCCAGTTCTGTGAAGACTTCCTCCTTGCCTCATATTCTCCCCTCTGCGCCATCTCCTGTTCCCCATGTTCAGTCACCAACTTCTGCTTCCCATTCTGGAACCCAACAACGTAGCAGGTAAGTCTGAAAAGCCTTTGCCAACACATAATGTTTTCTTTATTTCCTTTTGGCAAATGACTGTACAGAAAGAATATGTTGAATCTTTCTCTTTCTACAGAGACTAAAAATACAGTTCAAAGTGTATATGAGTGGCCTCCGGCTACCCTTCCATGATGAAACCACAAATTGCTGCAGAAGCAGAATGTTTTATTCAAAACACCAGTTCAACTTAAAGGGCCAATGGGTTTGACATAACCCAATGTCCACAAGGAGCTGGGCAGTTATCTTCACTCCCGGCCCCGGCTTTGTTGGTTCCCAGAGTCACAGTCTTAGGGAGTGGACTGGAGCTCCTTCTCCTCCACCTTGCAGGTGGTCACCATAGGCTCCCTCTCCTGCCAAGCCATAAGACTCCCTAGTGGCTTCCCCAGGACTGTAACTCTTCCCCAGTTGCTGAACCAAGCTCCACATGCACCTGGCTGCGTTGCTCTGGGGACTGTGATGTAGGATGGGCTGTCTGTCAGCACCAGGGATTGGTGTAGTGGCTCAGTTGTAGGAGTGCGCTCCTGCTTTTTTTCAGTGGCGACAGTGGGCTCGTCACTGGTTCTCTGCCCAATGCACCTTACACTAGTTAGTTTTCCCTGTCATATGTAGGCAGCCATCTATGGGGACACTTACAAGTCCACCCAGTTGCCTGACTCTGGGTCATGGCGACAAGCCACCTCCCAGACTTCTGTGAAGAACGCTTTCTCTGTTCTTGGCCTCACAAGCTTCTGAGTCCATTTCATCTGCTCACTGGTCCTCCTCAGTTGGGGCTGGTTCCTCCTCCTCCTCCTCCTCCTGTCCCACCACAGCCACACCAGCTCAGTCCAGAGTGTCTCCCGTGTATCCGTCGTCCCCACTGCAGTCTGTACATACGCTGTGTGTAGGGCAGGCTGTTGCCAGTCAGGCCAAGATGGGAAGCCCCACTATCTGGGCTAGCAGCCCTCCCACCAGTCTCACGGTGTAGGAAACTTTAGAAAGGTGGTACAAATATTTCATAGAATCATAGTGTGTGTTCTCTCCAAAATTTATCCATTTTTTTGTCCTTTTATTGTCAATTTTGTCAATTTATCTTTATTTACCTGATATAAAAATTGGTTTACACATGCTATTTATTAGACTTTGAACATACATTTAGCACTTAGGTTGTTAAATCTGTTAATTTCCTCCTCTTCCGATATTATTTGCCCTCTGACAGGATCTATCCCAAAACATTGCAATAAATATTGTCAGTATTAATAAGCACAGGTTTTACATAAATTGAGAGGCATATGCAAGCATTATACATTAGTTGACATTAAAAAAATTAAATCATGGAAGGTGCATTTCATGCTTATTCATTATTTTTCTATGACTGAAAGGCCAGTATTCCATTTTGTTTTAAAGTGTGGACATGGATGCACACAACACAGTACCAACACAGAAAGTTACTCCTTGCCCCACTCTTCCTTATTCTGGGGTTATTGAATACTTGGATCAGTTATGTGTAGGGATATTGTGTAAACGATACTGGTTTTAAAGAGTAGCCTTACCTTATATACTGCATCTCCTTACTTTAAAATTCTGGATCCTAGTTTAAGAACAAGTCAGGCAACATGGTAAAACGTGCAGCTTCATAGCTAAGGAACTGACAGGGGACCCTGCATGAAAGAAGTGTATGAGCCCAGCAGAGAGCGCCTAGTTTCTAAAGTGTTGGTGGTCAGCAATGAGTCTGGACTTGACTGCAGTACTATCCACAGAAGTTTCCTTTGGTGTGACTTCAAAGGGGGTTCTGTTGTATATATCCCAGCCTACTATCATGTTGTCTAACAAGATACAGCTGTTGGGTTTGGGACAAGCTACTTTTAAAGTGCATTCGTAATTTCCCACTGATCAGGAGTGAGATAAGAGCCTGAGCCATATGTTGTTGTTTTCTGAATTCAGTATTGTTTTTTTTAACTGTTAAAACAATTTATGTTAGGCCTGTGTGAAACATTAGTTGAACTTGAGCATTTTGTGTAATCCTTCAAATTACAGCTTTATCATTTTCTTGTGAGTTTTCCATTGTAGGTCAACAATTTCCCGATTTCTCCCACCCATCTTGGGTCTTGTTTCAGTACTCATTCTATCACATTCTCTTTTCAATTATCTGCCTCTGTCTGGTTTTCTACAATCTGCTTCTCAGCCACATTCTCATTCTGTATCTAGGTCGGTGAGTGGAAAGCGTACGTGTTCATACTGTAGAAACGTTCTGGGCAAAGGAGCAGCCATGATCATCGAATCTCTTGGTCTTTGCTATCATTTACATTGTTTTAAGGTGAGAGGTGGGCAAAACAGTATGGAAGTGCCAAGCTTTGCTTTGCAGCTTGTACGGCAACAAAGAAATCTAGTTTCAGGCTCTGCTAATCAAGCATGTGCTAGATTGCTTAAACTGATGCAGCAACTTTTTTCTACTCACACCCAGACTGAGGTGTTTGAATGATTAACTCCTGATGTAAGGTGACACATATTTTGCAGTACTCTTAGTGGTCTCCTGTAATTTTGCAGACATCAGAATTGCCATTCAGCATTAAGGACACACCATGTGTACTCTGAAATAGATTAATTAAAATTTTCAGATATACAATTTGTTCTTTTGTATTCACACAATCAGGGGAGCACATGTGTGAGGGAAAGAA
Source organism: Pogona vitticeps (assembly GCF_051106095.1). NCBI lineage: Eukaryota > Metazoa > Chordata > Lepidosauria > Squamata > Agamidae > Pogona > Pogona vitticeps. The sequence continues at coordinate 144,398,330 of NC_135785.1, forward strand.
TAATGTCTCCCCGCTACCCTCAGCCATTTCCTCTGTACATGTGGGGCATTGCTGTGAGGGCTAAACACTGGCTGAGGCCAGCTGGAACTGACCACTTCAGTAATAGCATACCTTCAGAACTCTTTCTCTCCTTCCATATGTGCCTACCTGGCAGTGAAGATCTAGCCAGGGGGCGCTTTTGAAAGAGCTGTCCCTCAATGAGGTAAGAGGGATGGCTTGTAGACAAAGGGCCTTTTCGGCAGGTGTCCCCAGACTATGGAATGCCCTCCCAACTGAGATTCGTCTGGTGCCGACGCTGATGACATTTCAGCGCCAAGTCAAAACCTTCCTGTTCCAGAAGGCTTTTAATTGAAATAATATTAACTGTGGGTCCTGATGGCAATTTTTAGAGTATATATTTTAATTGTATTTTAATTGTCTTATCTTTTTATTGTATTTTTATTGTGCCAGAGACCTTTGGGTAATTTAACTTATTTATATTAGTTAGTTAGTTAGTTAGTTAGTTAGTTAGTTAGTTAGTTAGTTAGTTAGTTAGTTAGTTAGTTAGTTAGTTAGAGAAAGAAAGAAAGAAAGAAAGAAAGAAAGAAAGAGGAATAAGTCTGCTTGTCCATGGCCTTCAGGATATTGGTGGAGAACAAGGCACCGTATACAGAGCCCATAATCCCATGAACCCTTCTGTTTCTTGTGGAGCTTAGCAAGTCTAACTTGCTTTTCCTCTGCAATGGCTGCAGGGAAGAATATGCTGGGCCTCAGGTGTCTGTGCCGAAACTCTTCTGACAGATTGAGTCTTATTTTATTAATTATTTTGTTATATTGCTACAGATGTCAGAATTCAGGCTGGTACGTTTCTGATGGATTGTGGCAGCTGTAGTGAAAAAACACTGAAAATTCCATATCCTATTCCAGAGGGCCAGTAGAATTACTTGGATTTTAGTGTAACTTCAAGTGTAGAGTACATGATTGCTATAGCTCCATTATTAAGCTGGCTCTTTTTTATGTGTTAATGAGTTGTATTTGTATTGAAAATATAATATGGTAGAGCACCTTTAAGAAGCAATATAGTAGAATGTGTTTTTTTTACAAAATCAAAAATCTCTTTTTAAAATAGTGTTCCTTTCAGACGTTTCGTAGTAATCACATAAAATGGAAAAATAATAATTTAATCTGAGGTGTTCTTACAGCCACTAAAACCCAATAAGAAAGCAGCCTTTTAAATACATCCTTCATAAGCCACTTCTGTACCTCCTTACTGACAAGTGGGCATTACTTTGCATCAGGTGTAACTTTCTCCCAGGAAGGGAGTGTGTACCGTTGCAGCCTAAATGCTCTTTTGAAAACTGCAACATGTGCAGCTTTGTATAAAAGAATGATTAAATAGGGTTCCCATTCTTACTTTGAGAGAGAGTACTGGTTGGCAGGGTTGGGAGCCTTTTAAAAGGCTTCAAACATGCATTTGAACAGAACTGCAGTGCAGAAAGCACTATTGACAAACAGACAAACAAACAAACCTTTGCTGTGCAGCATATTGAAGAATTAATTGTATAACTCTTGGACAGGTATCATTGTAAACAGGAGCTTGCTCAGATTGTGCTCTCCAAGGAATAGGCAGGACTAACAGAACTAAAAGCAGATCCCGTGACCTATCTAAACTGTTTGTGCCAAAAACTGCTGCTTTTGACTTTTGTGCCAAATAAATCACTCCTGTTTCAGAAAGAAGATTAACTTATCTAACCCCTGGATCATTCCTCTTTACTACTTAAGTTGGGGTGGAATGTTCAGATTTTCACATTCTGATGGTGATATTGCCAGTTTTGGAATTGCTAATTCTTTTCTTTCTTTTCCCTGGGCAGTGTGTTGCTTGTGAGTGCGACCTTGGGGGCTCACAGGCTGGAACAGAAGTCCGCATCCGAAACAATGAACTTTTCTGCAATGATTGCTATCTCAGATTTAAAAGTACGTAGTATGGTTCCTTCTCACAATTCAAGTCCCTTTAGGGCAGGGGTGGGCAACCTGGTGGGCTTGGGGCCCCCAAAGGCCATACCGGGCCCTGTAATGCCCCCAAATTGCCAGTTTTTAAAAGATTAAATTAGGAGGGGGCTGGGCATCCATCTGGTTTCTTCTTCTTCTTCTTCTTCTTCTTCTTCTTCTTCTTCTTCTTCTTCTTCTTCTTCTTCTTCTTCTTCTTCTTCTTCTTCTTCTTCTTCTTCTTCTTCTTCTTCTTCTTCTTCTTCTTCTTCTTCTTCTTCTTCATGGGAGGGGGACCTACAACCATCCCATGCAATAACTGGTACTACTGAATACCTCCAGGAGCAGAGAAACGTAGTCAAGTCAATCTGACTTACGGTGACCCCTTTTTCAGGGTTTTCCAGGTAGAGAATACTCAGAAGTGGTTTCCCATTCCTTTCTTCTGTGGGCACCCTGGGACTGTGACCCAAGACCACAAAAGTTGGCTTTTATTCCAGGAAGTACAGTTGGAGTTTGAGCTTTGAGCCTGTAGCTCCACAGCCAGATACCTAAATCACTACACTATCCAGTCAGCTAAGCTAATTTACCCATCTCCAGCTTTGTTTGTTTGTTTTTTTTTTTGAGGGGAGGGGGCTCAAAATCAGCTTTGGGGGAAGGGGCTGCATCCCACCTTTGCTCTAGGGTCAATTCTCTCTTATGAATGTGGCATAGGTTATGAATTCATTTATAAGGGGTCTTAATGTTAACTTTCTTTGTATCTGTCATATGAAGGGCTGATCTCTCCCTGTTAAAGGGATATCTCATATCTAAGCCAAACAATAGAACATGTACATCAGAGTATATATCTTGAAATGAACTAATTTTCTGTGCAGCAAGTTCACATCTTCAGATATTTTTATTGAAATACTGGAACAGAGAGGAAACTCGAGTTCTCATGACTCATGTGTTATTGAAAGAACTAATGTGTGCTGTTGTCTAAGTTTTTATTTGCTTTTTTCCCATGTACTTGTGCCATTAAGTTGGAACCCTCTCATAGTGACCCTAAAAGGGCTTTCATGGTATGTGAGATATTTAAGGAGTGGTTTTACCAGTCCCACACCCCCAGTGAGTTTCCATGGCCTCCTGACTGAGTCCTAGTGCATTGTTCTGTCCACTACACCACATTGTCATGTATTTAATCTGATTTGTTTGCTAATAGGTATCTGTGCCTTTTTGAGAGGGATCCATATTGCACTCACTTTCTGCCTGTTCTCTTAGATTGTGTGCAGGTAGCCCTAACATAACATATTCAGGACTACTGTCTTCTTGCTATCATGCAGCAACATATTAAATCCATCCATCTTTGACAGTACACATATATGGACAGCTCGTGGGGCTAGGCTACATGGATGGCTTTGCACGCTTGTAATAAGGCAGAGGCTTCACTGGACACTTTGCAAGCTCCCATTTGTGCATTATAGCAGTGAACTAGTAGCCACAGGAAATTGTCTTCTGGTGCAGTCAATGGACTTAGAACACCATTCTCTAGTCTCTCAGGTCGCTTATTGAGAGGAAGAGAGGAATTTTGGAGCCTGCAGTTGAGCATCCTGAGCAACGTGGGCTTAATTTTCACATTACAAAATTATGTTTGCAAATACACTTTGACTTGATCGCTCAACACACACCTATTTCTTTGCTTCCCTTTTCTCTAAATTGCATAGGCTGTTCTGTTTTCACTTTCTAAGGGCCAAACTAGATATGACTTGAATAGTATGGAAGCAATTGAACATGCAAGTTGTCATGTAAATAGCTCTAAAATGAATCTAGACACCGCTGGGATCTCAGAAGGCAGAGGGTGTGGGAGTTTATTCCATATACACAAGCTGCTGTTATATCAACTGTTGTTGGATTCCGATCCTCCTTTTGGGTCAATTGCCCTTCTCAAAAAACTGAAATTGATTGGCTTAGATAGTTTCATTAAGTCAAAAGCTAGCTTTTCAAACAATTAAAAGAAGAATTTTTAATTACAGGAATTAGGGAATGCAGCTAATAAGACCTGTTCTCTGTTGTTTTTTCAATTCCCTTCAAAATTTATCAACCGGCTGCTTTTCTTTCCTTGTTTAATTTTAATTTCAGGAATTATGGAATGCAGCTAATAAGACCTGTTCTCCATTGTTTTTTCACATTCCCTTCAAACTTGGTCAACTGGCTGCTTTACTTTCCTTTTTTAAAGGCCCACAAGAGCGGAGGGCTTTTTTTCTTGCCTATGGCTATTCCAAGAATGTAATTACAAGAGCGGTCAAACCAAGAAAACAACACCAAACTGAAGAGGAAAAACAGCCACCCACAAATAAAGTATTTTTGCCATACATCAAAGGGGTCACCGACCACATGGGGAAACTTTTGAAAAAACGCAACCTACAAACAGTATTCAGGCCCACCACAAAAATACAACAAATGTTACGGTCAGCAAAGGACAAAAGAGACCCTCTCACCACTGCAGGAGTATACCAGATACATTGCAGTTGTGGCCAGGTATATATTGGAACCACAAAATGCAGCATTCACACCAGGATCAAAGAACATGAGAGACACTGCAGACTAAAACAACCAGAAAAATCTGCAGTAGCTGAACATGCCATAAAGCAAGCTGGACATGAAATTCTGTTTCAAAATGCTGAAGTACTGAACAACACCAGCAATCTTTATGTTAGACTGTGCAGGGAAGCTATTGAAATCCACGAACACCAGCAGAGCTTCAACAAAAAAGAAGAAAGTTTAAAATTCAACAAAGCCTGGCTCCCAGCACTGAAAAATACAGCTTGCAAAAGGTCAACAAACTCTACCCAGCCAAAAGGACCAGTGATCACTGCACACAAAAGACCAGCTAACAACACCCATCAATCACAGTGACAGATTATCTCTCCCCCTTATCACAACAATACACCCACAACAAAAACACACTGATCATCATAATCACCCAATCTCCTGAAAAGGACAAAAGCTGATCCTACAGCTATAAATACTCAGCTATCCAGCAAACTGCACCAGAGCACAGGAAGAGTTCTGACTCCTGTCCTCTGAAGATGCTGGCCACATACACTGGTGAAACGTTAGGAAGAAAAACCTTGAGAACACAGCCAAACAGCCCAGAAAACCCATAACAACTATTCATTTTATGTTATCCATGGAGGTGTTATCCGAAAGAGCTGCAGATTTTTTGGGATCAAATTTTAGGATACGCTATTCTCCTCCTTATTGAATGCTTTCTACCTTTGCCTTTTTGCTTTTTAGATTTTGTAAATATGGGTTCAAGCTGTTGTTTGTACAGTGGTGCCTCGCTTAGCGAGTGCACCGTATAGCGATGTTTCCGTATAGCGATCCCTTTTTCGGGATCGCTATACGGAAACATACCCGATCTTCGCAATGGGGAAAACCCGCATTGTGAAGATCGGGTATTGCGGTGGCCATTTTGGAGCCGCCGAACAGCTGATCGGCGGTTCCAAAATGGCAGCCGGAAGCCCGGAAATGGCTGCCGGCAGCCGTTTTCGCGCCCTGCCCTCGCTTAGCGAGGGCGCGAAAATGGCTGCCGGCAAGGGGAATCCTCGCTGAACGGGTAAGTAAGCAAGGTATTGGAACGCATTAAACTAAGTTTAATGCATTTCAATACGTTTCCCCTACCCATTTAGCGATGATTCCGCATAGCGAGGGTTAATCCGTAATGGATTAACCTCGCTATGCGGGGCACCACTGTATTGGGAATGAAGCTTCCACTGGCATATAGCTTTAAACTCCAGCAATTTCAAACAACTGCTACTTTGATGTGATATCAATCCTCTCTCTCTTACCTCTCAAACTGCTTTTCCTGCCTGTCCTCAGTTGTTTGGTCTTTTGCATGCCCAAAGGCAAACTTCTATTACAAGAGCTCCTTCTGGTGGCTTTTTGAATTATAATAATTGCTCTTTGAAAGAGGAGTTCAGGCAAGCCGCTCTGCTTGTAGTTTCACTTAAAGGTCAGTGCACTTAGAGGACTAGAAAAAGAGATTCTTTTCCTAAAATATTTTTGGTGGAAACGAGCACGAAATAGCTAGAATGCAAAACATATCTGATTTTTTAGAAAATTTGCTTATTCTGAAGAAGGGTCCCCCCCCTGCACCCTCTAATTAATCTTTCTCTTCCTTCCAACAGCTGGACAGCCAACCATTATGTGATGCAAGCCTAAATATGAAACAATTGCTACAGATAGAGGAGGAAGCTGCTGCTGTAGATCTATAAATATGTATTGTGTGTGGTGTTTTTTTTTTTTAAATATGTTTGCCTGTTTAAGTCATGTAGGAAATTCTTTGTATCCTTCCATTAAATTTATTTCAATCTATTTATGAGAAAGTAATCAGAACCTCTTCTGGATTAAAAGTATCCAAGGTTTAAGTTAATTGTACAATCCCATCCTTTTACAAACAGGAAAGAAACCTGAAGTTGGTAATTTCAGAATGGTGGATGCTAATTAGGAGCTAGCTTTAATTTTCCAGTAATATATGGTATTTTTAATGCTCTTTAAAATGAGCATTAGTGAGTTAATACGGATTTATAACTACAGTTTCTATTTTTGATGTATATGCTATACGCTATAGAGTCCTTCAGAATATTATGAAAATGGCATCAGAGGGCATGCTGTCTATATTTCAGTTTCTAAGCTTAAGTAATATTACCCTTTTAAAAACGAAAATGTATACTTCAGTCTGTTTGCTTGGGACTTAGTATTCCATTGTGCTTTAATACTAAAATCCAACAGGGGAATTATTTGTGAAACTTTTTTTTGTTCTATGTTTGGAAAATGTAACTTTACTTGCACCTCAAACAAGTTACTAGAACTGAAGAATTTCTCCTTATGTTGACTTATTTTGTATTTGTAAATAAAGTTGCTGATGCTGCACTTATGTGAATTGAATTGTATTTTTATTATCTTACCTGAGGGAAGAAAGTCTGCAGGAAAGAAGCTGCAGCAATGTACAGTAGAGTATAATTTCATTTGAGTAAATAACTTCTACCACTATTCCTTCTTTATACTTATTTATTTGGCATCAGTAACCCAAAGTTTCAAAAAGTTATCAAACTATAGTAAACCTGACTTGGAAATATTGTATAATATTCCTTCTTAATCAGATTAATGCAGCAATTAAATCAGGCATGTTAGAATTTTATATTATGAGTTTTGAATTAATTCAGGAAATTCTCTGGTGTCTTGATGAGTTTTATTGGAAAGTTTTGTTTCACAAGAGTCGATGGCGACTTTAAATGTTCAGGGTGAAAGCCAAGTACTGAGTATGCCTTGCTTCTCTCTACCCTCTTGGACAGAGGTTCTGAAGCTTTCTAGGTTTCGGGAACCTTGAGACATGGCTCTTTTAGTGAGGAACTCCATCTCTCTTCAATTGTCGTGTAAAGCCCACACTACAGAGCATTTTGAGCATTAAACTTCTAGAAGCCACCCCTCAGCTAGGCATTGGCCAGAGATGCTGGGCTTCCTCATGTTGAACTGCCTGAGCACTGACCCAGTCTTCTAAATGAAAAAAGCTACGGTCAGCAAAGGACAGAAGGGACCCCCTCACCACTGCAGGAGTATACCAGATACATTGCAGTTGTGGCCAGGTATATATTGGAACCACAAAATGCAGCATTCACACCAGAATCAAAGAACATGAGAGACACTGCAGACTAAAACAACCAGAAAAATCTGCAGTAGCTGAACATGCCATAAAGCAAGCTGGACATGAAATTCTGTTTCAAAATGCTACTGAACAACACCAGCAATCATTATGTTAGACTGCACAGGGAAGCTATTGAAATCCACGAACACCAGCAGAGCTTCAACAAAAAAGAAGAAAGTTTAAAATTCAACAAAGCCTGGCTCCCAGCACTGAAAAATACAGCTTGCAAAAGGTCAACAAACTCTACCCAGCCAAAAGGACCAGTGATCACTGCACACAAAAGACCAGCTAACAACACCCATCAATCACAGTGACAGATTATCTCTCCCCTTTATCACAACAATACATCCACAACAAAAACACACTGATCATCATAATCACCCAATCTCCTGAAAAGGACAAAAGCTGATCCTACAGCTATAAATACTCAGCTATCCAGCAAACTGCACGAGAGCACAGGAAGAGTTTTGACTCCTGTCCTCTGAAGATGCTGGCCACATACACTGGTGAGTATACCGGATTCCTTGCAGTTGTGGCCGGGTATATATCGGAACCACAAAATGAAGCATCCACACCAGAATCAAAGAACGTGAGAGACACTGCAGACTAAAACAACCAGAAAAATCTGCAGTAGCTGAACATGCCCTGAAACAAACTGGGGATGAAATTCTATTTCAAAATACTCAAATACTGGACAACACCAGCAATCATTACGTCGGACTGCACAGGGAAGCCATTGAAATCCACAAGCACAAGCACAGTTTCAACAAAAAGAGGAAAGTGTGAAGCTCAAAAAAACTTGGCTCCCAGCTCTCAAAATTACAGCGTGCAAAAGGTCAACGAACTCTACCCAGCCACAAGGACAGGAGATCACTACACACAAAAGACCAGCTAATGACACCCATCAACCACAGGAACAGATAATCTCTTCTCCTTAGCACAACAATACACCCACAACAATACACACTAATCACCCATCTACAGAAAAAGACAAAAGCCTATCTCACAGCCATAAATACTGCACTCCCAAGCCAACTACACCAGAGCACAGAGTGCTGTCCTCTGAAGATGCCGGCCACAGAGACTGGCAAAACGTTAGGAAGAACAACCTTCAGAACACGGCCAAAGAGCCTGAAAAACCCACAACAACCAACTCCAGTTGTGATCACACTGCAGCTGTGGTAGTATTATGCAGAATAAGAGATGAAAACCACTAAACTGCCTTGACTTACACTAAAGGTGAGCTATAAAATTTGTAGGCAGTTTCCATGTTGCCACATAAATCACCATGTAGATTGAATCTGTAGTATTACCAAAATGATGGCCATAGTGAATGACGATGAAGAGACTAATTGTAGTTGTACAACTTTGTACAGCAGTGTTTTGAATGTGTGATTGCATCACACAGAATGATTTGTAGTTTTATTGGCATACTTCTGATACATAATCATTCATGTCAGTAATCATCATCTTGTGGGATTTCTGCATGCAAACTGATAGACACCTTGAACATAACACACCAGACAAAGTAGTAGTAACAGAATGAAGAAATATATGGATCATTGACATTGCAATTCCAGGGAATGCCAGAGTTGAAAATAAAGAATTAGAAAAACTAACAAAATACAGGGATCTGGCAATCAAAACATCTCACCTGGGAATGAAACACACTTCAGGGGTCTCCACAATCATTGGTGCTTTGAGAACAACATCAAGAAATTTCACACCATCTTATAAGCAGTTGCAGATCTCAGAAATAACACCATCAGAGCTACCAAAAATATGGAAATATTATGAACAAATATTAGGAATTAAATACTGTGCCAATATTTAACAGATACTTGGGTTTTTTTGTTAAAACTTTTATCTGTTATATAATACCAGTCAATGTTTTTATAATGTTGGTTGACTGTGTCTGGTATTTTTGAACAAAAATAATAAATGTGCTGTCAAGTCAATTCAGAATTATGGTGATCTTTTTCATGATTTTCCAAGTAGAGAACACTCAGAAGTTGTTTACCATTTCCTTCTGGGGGCACCCTGGAACTGTAGCCCCAAGGCCACACAGCCTGGCTCTACTCACAGGAGACACAGTGGGAGCTCAAATTCCCAATCTCTGGCTCTGTAGCCAGATAATTAAACCACCACTGACATATAATTGTTTTCCCAAGGCAAAAGCAATATAAAATCATAACCTTTTCATTATTGCAACCAGTACACAATTTAATGAATGTAAATCATACAGATGCCTGACCTTATTTCCCTGGACACTATCCCTTATTATTTATTTATATTTTGTATATGCTGCCTTTCTCCCCATAGGGCAGGGATCAGGGAACTTTTTTACCTTTTACCCCCCAAAATAATTTATATATGCCGACATTACCCCCTTGATTTGAAAAGAAGGAAATCATACATTATTTGAATTAAAAATATTATTGAATCTATACAGGCTGTGTACCGAACTAGCAGGATGCACCAAATTTGATAAAGATGTGTGCTATTTTTGCTGGAAAACATTGCACTCCAGCCACGTGGTATAGAGAGTAGTAAGGTGTCCAACGTGCCTAGCAAGTTGCATTACATTTTTGCTAGCTCGCAAAGGGTTTAATCATTGTCAGTGGCTACCAGAGTGGTGCTAGCAATGACATGCTTGCTAGAGACAGCCAATGCAGAATTGGGGAGGGGGCTTTCCCTACCACTTTAATCATTCTATGTGTGCAAAAAGGAACAAATCGGGCTAAAGGCCATGTCACCCACCCTGGTGCCACAGCCCAATATCAAAGGACCAGTGTGCTTTTTTTATAATCATCAGTGGAAAACTCAGCAGTGGCCAGAGGACTGGAAAAGATCAGTCTACATCCCAATCCCAAAGAAGGGCAGTGCCAAAGAATGCTCCGACTACTGTACAATTGCATTCATTTCACATACTAGCAAGGTTATGCTCAAAATCCTACAAGGCAGGCTTCAGCAGTATGTGGACCCAGAACTCCCAGAAGTACAAGCTGGATTTCGAAGGGGCAGAGGAACTAGAGACCAAATTGCTAATATGCACTGGATTATGGAGAAAGCCAGAGAGTTCCATAAAAGCATCTACTTCTGCTTCATTGACTACACAAAAGCATGACAGAAAGTGAGGAAGAATTAAAGAACCTCTTGGAAGGAAAGCAACGACAAACCTAGACAGCACCTTAAAAAGCCACCCTTCCCCCCGCCTTAATTCAAGGTTTCTCTTTTTCTTGCCTGTTCTTTTTCATAGTTTTGAGTCAGTCTCTCTCACTCACTCACTCTCTCTCTTCCTCACACACACACACACACCCCATCCACCCACCCTCCCTCCATTTCCTCCCTCCCTCCATTTCCTAGATACATTTAAATAAGCTTGATGAAGTCCTCGGTCTCTCGCACCTTTCTTTCCTCCTTCTCTTGCTTGCTCCTTGATCCGTCCCCTCCTCCTGCTTCTTTGCAGTCATTTCCAGAGGAAGCAGTCATTCAGAAGCCCCGGATTGATTGCCTGGGGTTAATCCACAGCTGTAACCAATCAAGCAGGCTTATCTCCGATCCCTGAATGAACAGAGGATTTGCAAGTACCCTGCTGCAACCAAGGAAGTAACAGGGAGAGGTAGCTTACAATTTGAGGTTTGGCTGCAGAGGGTGGGGGTGGGAGGGAGGGGGTAGCACTCTGCTCATTACCCCCAGGATTTTCACTTTTACCCCATTTGGGGTAATTTACTCCTGTTCCCTGACCTATGCCATAGGGGATCCAGAGTGGCTCACAACAAATAAAACAATACAATAATCAACCATTTTAAAATACCATATAAATAGCATATTAAAAGCAATATATATAAAAATGAAAACAAGATAAAAAATTAAAAAAAACTTTTAAAACATCTCTAAGTTTAATAAATATAGCATTTCTTATTGCTTAAAAGCCTGCCTGAAAATAAAAGGTCTTTGTCCGATAATGGAAGGACAATAGGGAGGGGGCCAGCCTGGCTTCTCAGGGCAGCTTCTCAGTACTTGGCTTTCCAAATTCTGTTTCACTGAGAAGGCCCTCCCACTCTCATTCACCAAACAAACTTGGGTAGGTGCTGGAACCAAGAGTAGGGCCTCCTTAGAAGATCTTAAAAGTCAAGAGGGCTCATATGGGTCAATATAATCCTTCCAATAGCTTGGACCCAAGCCATATAGGGCTTTATAGGTAATAATCAGCACTTTGAATTGGGACCAGAAACAGTCTGGTGGCCACTGAAGTTATTGTAATAAGGAACTAATATGCTTCCTATAATTTATTTATTTATTGAATTTATACCCCGCCCATCTAGTCAACTGTCTACTCTGGGCAGCTAACAACATATAAACAATTTAAAATAATAGAAACAAAGTAACACATCAATAGACAGTGCTCAAGATGGGGGGAAAAAGTAAATCAAGTGGAGGGAAGACTTGCCTAAACAGCCAGGTTTTCAATTGGCTTTTGAAAATATCCAGCGAAGGGGCCAGTGCTAGTCAGCTGTCTAGCTGCAGCATTTTGAATGAGCTGAAATTTCCAAACACTCTTCAAAGCCAGCTCCAGATAGAGTACATTGTAGTAATCCAAATGGGATGTAACTAAGACATGTTTCAAGATAGCTGAAAGGGCCATCTGAACACACACACTCCCCTTGTTCAGTTCCAGGCGCAGGTCATCCACCAAGACAACCCAACACATCTCTGTTCCATGGCCAGGCCTGAAATCAGACTGAAATGGCTGGCTGGCTTTATTTGTTTGTTTGACTTTCATACTACCCATCTGGCTGCCAAGACCACTCTGGGAGGCTTACAACACAATAACATACTGAATAATGTAAAAACAGTAAACATAAACACTAAGCATAAGGAAAATCAAAATTAACATCAGTACACATACAAAAAACAACATAATATTAACTCAAAATCGTTAAAGATAATTTAAAGGCAAGGTGGTGGAACTGATAATATGAATGCTGAGATAACCACTGTATTATGATGTTATAAGCTCCAAGAGGGCCTGTCTGAAGAGCCATGTTTTCAAGAACCGTTTGAAAATTCCCAGTGAAGAGGCCAGTGAATTTTGGGCAAGAGATTATTCCAGAGACGGGGAACAACCGCTGAGAAGTACCGGGATTTGGTCTTCTTTTTTCAAGCCTCCCCAAGGGTCAATGTTCTCAACTGCTCAGCTTAGTAAGATCATGTAGGATGGTCACATCTCATTGGAAGGAGGCGTTCTGCCAGGTATCAAAGTCCCAAACCATTTAGGGCTTTGTATGCCAGCATCATCACCTTAATTGGTTCCCAATTAGAGATGGGGATGACTCAAGAAGCTCCCCCCCCCCATGAACTGACAAAGCACAAATTTATTTGTTGATTTGTAGGGTGGTTGAAAAAAAAACTGGAGGAAACCCTCCATCCTGCAGAGGCTCAGAGTTCCGGTAAATCTAAACTCTACCAGATAATGATCAACAGAACTACTGAGAGTTCCTCCACGCCCAGGTCATCATAATCCTGCCCAGTACAGAAAACCAGGTAGAGTGTTCCCTACAACATGAGAGAGGTCAGATACCACTTGGGACAGCCCATGGTCACCATGGTAAATATGAAATCTTTAGCCAAATGGTCTCCACATGGATGTTGAAGTCCTTCAGCACAACTAATCAAAGCAACTGCAGCACTACGCCTGAGACTAGATCAGCCAGCTACGGCTGGGAGACTGTTGTGCAGTGGGGTGGATGGTGCACCAACAGAATCCTCATTCATCCAACCAGCTCTCTCTAAGACAAACCAGGTCAGCATATTCATCCAAGATCAACTCCTGGATATTAGTTGTCTTTCTTTTCACTGACCTGGCATTTAGCAACAGCACCTTCAACCCAGGGGGTCTCCCACTAGGGCTATCTATGCTCATGCCTCTGGGATGCTCAGTATTAGGGGATGAATGCCTTTTTTCTACCAAAAAAATGGGTGTGTGTTTCCAATAAGGCCAGATACCTTCCCTGCCCTTCTGTGAATTTTCCATGAGTGTCATGCTAAGTGTTGATTAATAATCATGGTATTATTTTATTGGGCTAATTATATATTTCAATTTCTTTTTGCATAGAAACTTATTGACTTGGTATTCTGTTTGGTAAATGACTCCAGATTTTTAAAAATTGGGCAAAATCCTATTGTGTAACTTTACAGGTGCCAGAAACATTGTATCCTAATTAAAAGCTTCCTGTTTCCTCCTCCTTCAGTTTCTGAGGTTCCCTTTTGCCCTGGTGAAGCCTTAGGGAACCTTGGGATAGGGGGGTGCAAAGCTACGTAACAGGATTTTGCCCACTGTGTTATAATAAGCTGCTAACTTCTTTTTATTCTTCTTTTGTATTTTTATTTGTACTATCTCCTGTCAGGCTTATAATGTTTTGGAATGTGTGCATGTTGTGGATCAACACATTTTGATGAAGACTTTAATGCCAGTCTGGTTGGACCTTCTGATATTACTCAGTCAAGTAATTCTCAAGTTTGTCTCCATCTCCCACCTCCTTTCTCCTATTTCCAACTTTCTTTTATCTTGTAGGTTTCCTCTTATATGTAGTTGATAGACTTGGAAGGAGAAATAGTTTTGTATGCTGTTGAACTGAAGGTAAGTGTCAGCTGCAGTCATGGTGTCTCCCTTCTCCAGAACTCCATGAATGTTGAGAGCACAGCTAGATGTGAGATGGGTAGCCAGTGACATTAAAAAGCTGATAAAAGTCACATGGGAACCCAAATTAGACTGGGGCTGTGGTACTGGGGCAAGGGTGTCCTCTTTCATGTACTTCACCAGAATTGCTGTTCGGTCCTAGGAGGAGAGAATACATAGCTACCCTTAAGTTTTCAAACCACATATGCCAGGTGTGTCCTCAAAATGCTGTCTACTCATGTAGCGATTTCAAAACTTGGGTTAGGCCTTTTGATAACAGAACAAATATGCTTTTAGACACAAGGTGGCAGTATGTAAATGCAGTTGATATGAGACATCTTTTTTTAAAAAACAAATGCATATCTTTTAAAATTAGGAGCCAAATACATTCTCATGTTTGCCCTCTCAAAAGCAAAAGCAAAGCAAAGTGTGCTGCTTATATACTGCCCCATAGTGCTTCAAGCACTCTCTGGGCAGTTTACAAGTTAATTATGCAGGCTACACATTGCCCCCCCCCCCGCAAGCTGGGTGCTCATTTTACTGACCTTGGAAGGATAGAAGGCTGAGTTAACCTTGAGCCGTCTCCTGGGATTGAACCCCAGGTTGTGAGCACAGTTTTGGCGCAGTACAGCTGTTTAACCACTGCGCCACGAGGCTCCACACTGAGAGATTGGGACATTTGAATGGACCATAAGGCAACAGCTCAAAGATCCAAAGTCCTCAGTTGGGCAGTACTATTATTAGGCTCAATTGGCCCAAGATATTTTGTTGCATGAGTCAGGACAACAAATATTCCCTGGGCCACAAGCCAAACTATTTTGGCCTATGATACAGAAAATTCCAAAAGCAACTCTTCCTTTCTTTGCCAATAAAAATACAGCATTGACAAAGCAAATGACAACTTTGTTTTCCTTTCATGCCACTCAAAATGTGTGATCTGACATGGCTGCCTCATTTTGCCCAATGGTAGAGATGGTCTTCCTATGACTAGCCAAAAATGTCAAAAAACGCACAAACTTTCAAAAAAGCTGATAACTACGTAACTCTTCTACATAACTAGAAGGTTGGTGAGGGAGAGTTGCCATTATCTACAAAAACACCTTAGAGGTTGTCGGGTTCTCTGCCTTGAGCATCCTGGGCCTTGGGGCCCTCCATGTATCAAAAGGGACCAGGGATGGATTTGGGATAGTACTCATTTACAGTGCTCCCCACGATCTAGCACTCTCCTTTCTGGAGCTGACAGACTTCATCTCAGCAGTGGTGTTGAGGTCCCCCAGGCTCCTTATCCTGGGGGATTCCAACATCCATGCCGAGATTGGGGTCACAGTTCCAGCTCGAGTTCTTGGAAACCATGGCTTCCTCAGACATGTCCCAGTTTGTTAATGGACCCACCCATGTGGTGGGCCACACACTAGACCTGGTGTTCTTAACTGAACAGGGAGAGAATGATCTGAGGGTGACCAGCCTGGTGTCAGTCCTCTGTCATGGTTGGATCACCACCTGATAAAATGCAGCCTCTAAGTGGCACTTCCCCTGGGGAACAATGACCTATTAAGATGGTCCGCCTCTGCAGGCTATCGGATCACATTGGCTTCCAAGATGCGATGTAGGGGATACTGGCTGACCTAGTTGGCTGTCCTGTCGAAGTCCTGGTGGGTGAATGGTATACTGCTGCCATCAGGATGGCTGACATGATTGCTTCTAAACACCCCCTCCACTCTTGACTCCTACCAGCAACTTGGTACAACCAGCAGCTGTGGACGTTGAAGTGAAATAGGAGGAGGCTAGAAAGCATTTGGAGATGGCCCCTGATGGTAGCCAATTTGAAAGTCACAAAAATTGCATCTAGCATCTATCTAGCCAAAGTGAAGGCTACCAGAAGATCTTACTTTGCTTCCCAGAAAAGGGAAGCCCGAGACCATCAAGTTGAACTCTTTCACATAGTACACAATTTATCCAGAGTTGGTCACAGTGGTAGGCCTCCTAGTAGCATCTCCTGTGACCAATTTGCCCTTTTTAAACACAAAGTGGAGGCCATCTGTCAGGACCTGGATCTCTCTTCTTTATCAGTAGATTGAGTCAGGATGTCCTCTGCATTGTCTTGGCTGGTTACTTTAACACAGTTTCAGCCTGTAACGAGGTTGACAGGGTGCTTGACCACTGTAGGGCCACCACCTCTTCACTAGATCCTTGCCCAGCCTGGCTCCTGAAAGCGGCCAGACCATTAACAGATGGAGGCACTCATAAAGCCAATTCTGAAAAAGCCCAACTTACCAGCTGATGATGTTAACAACTATCAACCAGTAGTCAATGTTCCTTTCATCAGCAAGTTAATGGTGGTGGCCGATCAGCTTCAGGTGCATCCGGAGGAAACCAATGCTCTCGATCCATTCTAGTCCAGGTTCTGACCACGTCATGGCATGGAGATAGCATTGGTCACCCTGCAAGATGACCTTCTGAGGGGGCAAAATGGCCTTGTTGGTCCTCCTTGACCTGTCAGCAGCCTTTGATATTGTCAACCACGGTATCTCCCTGGGGAGGCTCTCTGGGTTGGAGGATCAGAGGTCAGGCCTTGGCCTGGCTCCAGTCTTTACTGGAAGACCATCTTCCAGTAGACCTCAAGAGTTCAGCCTGGGGAGATGCTGTCCGCTCCATGTACTCTCAACTGTGGAGTCCTGCAGGGGTCAATCATCTCCCCAATAAGGGACCTATCAGGCCCTAAATGATTTAGGACCTTGATACCATTTGAATTAGATCTGCCCATCTGGTAAGATTGTTGCAGGCAGGGCAGTTAAGAGTTCTGACCCCGAGAGAGGCCTGAAAAGTGACTACCAGAAACTGGGCCTTCTTGGTGGTTGCCCTGCAAAGATGGAACAGTATCCCACCCAAAATCTGTCTGGCCCCCTCACTGGGAACCTTTCAAAGCTAATAAAAACCTGGCTATTCAGACAGGCCTTCTCAGATCTTATAACAATATAATACAATAGTACCTTAATACTTAAACATCCAATCAACAGCCATGTTTTTATTTTTTAATTTAATTTAATTTTTATTCTATTTTATCTTTATTTCATTTTCTTATATTGTATGATGCGTTATGATATTCCTTATTGTTATTTGTTGTGCATTTCTTACATTTTATTTGGTAGCTGCTCTTTTTATTTTGTCATTTTTGTTTATATTATTGTAAACTGCCCAGAGTAGCCTTGGCTGCCAGATGGGCAGTATAAAAATCAAATGAATGAATGAATGAATGAATGAATGAATGAATGAATGAATGAATGAATGAATGAATGAATGAAATAGTTCTTCATCAGACTAGGTAGTATGAAAAGCAGGAGGTGGAGGGGGGAATCCAAAATGTAAGCCAGAGGTTGATCTAATCTCAAACAATGATTTGGAGACTGACGTAATTAAAAGTCTAAGGGCCTGTTTCCACTGCAGGAATAAACCAGCAGAGGGATCAGATTTTTTGCTATTAGGGCTAGAAGCAGCAGTGGTGTTCACATATGTGGAAGCAATTTCAAGGAATCAATTCCACATGGACCTCAGAATAAATGGACTTTTGACAGAGTAGCAGAAAGACTCATTTCCCTGGCACAGTAGTCTGTGCATGTATGTGTCTTGTGTGTATGCATAAAAATGTGACTCTTTTTTGAAAGCAGAGCTGGGATTTTATTGTCAGTGGGATCGAAGGCTAAGGTGTAAGACTTTTAGGGCTGTTTTTTCATTAGGTGCACTAAGTCAGGAACCTGAGGCAACTGACTGCCACTGCAAGAGAACGAGCAGAAATAGTGGCACTTTCTTGAAGCAAGGGACCTGATTTTCCAGGGTGTTTTTTTTAGAGATCTTTTTTCACTGTACAAAGTCATTCCCCCAGTTGCCAGCAAGGCTGTGATACCAAGGGGTCATTAATACATGTATACTGGGAATGTGAAAAAGTGCAAATCAGTTGGAAAAATGTTCATGATACTCTGCCACAAATGTTACATCTGTCTTGCATAAACCGCTCATAAGTTTCCAGTTGTGTCAATACATCTTTATTGTTTAAATAATCCAGGCTTTTAATGGCAATATCCTGTGCATAGATATTTATTTATACTGTCAGTTTTCACAGGTGCAAATGAAAGACTAATATATAAAAATCACCTTGTTGCCAGCAGGACTTGTTTAGGAATAACACAAAGGTGGAAAACATTGGAAGGTCCATCTCCAGGAAACTGATTTAACAGACTTTGTAATATTAAAAGAAGTATAATGATTTTAGAAGTCCTACTCTCTCAGGCTCCATTCATCTGTCAAACCACCTAATTCTGTCCTGACTCCATTCTTCACTCAGAATTGGTTCCTCACAGCATAGCATCTGACACACCTATTCCTTCCAGACTCTGTCTTTGGCTCTCATGATATAGCACCCAGGGACTGTGATTTTTTTTAAAGCCTGTACTGAGGCCTGATTCCTCAAAAAGATATATTTTTGAGACTGAAAAAAGAGAAATTGTCACTATTCATTGATACCTATCAATTTCACCTCACACATTGCACCTGTATATTAGATATGGACATTTGGGCCTCCTGCCAACTGCCATTCAGTTGTGAGGCGGCTACAACCCTTGTTACCTGCAGATATATTGAGGGGCAAGAAGGCAGGATCATGATGTATCTAGTTTCTTGCATAAATGAAGAGTGTTGTGGCACTGGCCTAGAGGGGTGGGTGTCTGTTTAGTTGTACCTGGTTCCTAGTTAAACTTTCACTCCGAGTGTCTAGAGCAATCTCATGCACAGGACAGTCCGTTGTGTTTGTTGTTGAACCAGGAAATGTTCCTTATTTATTCTCAGGAAGGAGATATTGGGCAGAACACATGCAAATGGAAATGACAGCTTTACTTGCATGTATCCTTTTTCTTATTTGAAGCCATACCCCTCATTGTGACCTATATCTGAATCTAGCAAACTTTGCCGTCCAAAGTTCTTTGCTATTTGCAAATGTTCTACCCAATATTTTCCTGCTGGGGGTGTGGGAGATTTGTATTTCAGCTAGATTATGGTCTAATTTTACTAAAAATTGCATATGCACTGAATAGAAAGAAGATAAGATCAACAAAATTGGAGGCATAAGAAAGCATGTTTGAGATGTTTCCCCTCTCAACCTATGGCTGCCTTCTAGAACAGCTGTCTGTTGGTGTATCTCAGTGGTTCTTAACCTTTGTTACTCGGATGCTTTTGAATTGCAACTCCCAGAAACCCCAGTCAGGACAGCTGGTGGTGAAGGCTTCTGGGAGTTGCAGTCCAAAACTCCTGAGTAACCCAAGGTTAAGAACCAGTGGTGTATCTCATGCTTAGCAGAAAGGAAGGATGTAAAACTAATGTTAAAAGGAAATAAACCCAAACTTCTTTTGTCATGCCCCCCTCTCAGATTTTTCTTCAGTCCCTTTACTTGAATTAAAACAATCCCCTTCTTTATTTTGCCTCATTCCTCCAGTTGTCTAAATACACATTCTAGTCTCTTCAAAGTAAGGCACTGCTTTTACTCTATCAGGTGCTATGCAAACTGATGATTCTGTGATAATAAATAGAACATCCAAAGAAGAAAACTTATTTCTGATAATTAGCAAGTTCTAAGAAATACAGTCTTGTGGCTTTGGATCAAATTAGTAAGAGATCCATCATGTTGATATGGCTGTAGTGTTGACTAACTCAGGAGATTGGGGACAATTCAAGACTTCAAGTCTCGTAGATAGATATTATCAGACAATCCCTATTTTTCAGAGGAAACTATGGCATTGATTGTTAAGGAGATTAAATGGATACTGGCCCTGAATTCCTGAAAGGAAAAGAAGGTTGCAGTTTACATTCTACAATCTCCAGCATGGAGTTTACCTTCTTACCCTTGTAACCTAAGCACAAAATACTGCTGACAAGACATTGTGTGGGTGGTGCAAGTTGACTTAGTATAGCCACTGCTTTGACATGATTGTCCTATAGTTTGTTTATGTCACAAAGGGCTATTGCTGAAATGCTGAGGATGTGAAGGTTTCCCAAATTGCCTGCATCTTTGGGTGCTGTGCATCTGATATGCACACCTTTTGGGTGGCATGCTTCTCATATTTTTCAGGTACTTAGAACATGCCATCAAAAGCAACAATTAAAGTGAGCGACAGCAGGGATTTTTTGGAGCGGGTTATGAAAGATCTTCTACTAGGTTTGAACTAAGTTGAACTAAGACATAAACAAAACAAAACAACCAGAACGGCAACATTTTTTTTAAAAAAACTGACTTTTTCCATTCTTTGTATCTTTTCAGAATTAAAACAAAATCTTCTATCAGTTTCAAAACCTAGGCAAAAGGCAAAGAAGTACCAGTCCTTCGCATAATTATTCTATTGGGCAGAGTATGTTGAAATCCTGGTTTAAAAATGGGAGGAAAAGAGTCAACAGCTACAAAGCAATTCAGACAGTGACCCAAAGAGCATATTAATATCTATTAATTTATTAATTTATTTATTATTTTAATTTATATCCCGCACCATCTGGCAACCAGGCCACTCTGGGCGGCCAACAACAATATAAGGAATAATATTAAAAACACAGTAAAAATAAATTAATACATAACAAATATGGAAATTAAAACAGGTGGCAAGAAAGGTGGTAAAAAGGGTGATGGAGAGGATGGCAAAAAGAATTATTAAAAGGGAGGGTGTGATCCTAGTGCTCCGGGAAAGCCTGGCAGAAGAGCCAGGTCTTCAGTGCTCTTTAATATTAATTTACAAGCCTCTCTTAAATATATACCTCCCTTTATGGTATAGTTATTAGTCAGATTTACCTCACTTTAGTTTAACTGGCCTACAGTCTCAACATAGTCAGAGACTCTGGTTTAGAAAAAAAATGTTTGTCTTTACTTAAAAATGTATCTTATCAGGATACAAAGGTTAACATGTTCGCTGGTTATTTCTTATGCTATCTTAACTTGCTGGCTTCATTGGTTCTTTTCTAGTTTGGTTCACTTAGCTTACTGGTTACATATATATTTCAGAATGCTGAAATACTGCCATTGCTAACTAATTCTAACAGACACATTTCTAAACACTAACAGACTCACAGATTCATTTATAGAATTGAAACTGAATCCTGACAGGCCCTGACTCAGGTAAAAAGTCAGGAAAGTAGTATCAGAGGTACCGAGCTTCCCCGAAAATAAAACATAGTCTTATATTAATTTTTGCCCCAAAAATGCATTAGGGCTTATTTCCAGGGGATGTTTTATTTTTTTCATGTACAACAATCTACATATATTCAAATGCAGTCATGTCATCTTCTTCTGGCTGCTGCACAATGGTGGAGGGCAGTGGTTTCCCTTAACTGGGGCTTATTTTTGGGGTAGGGCTTATATTATGAGCATCCTGAAAAATCATACTAGGGCTTATTTTCAGGTTAGGTCTTATTTTCAGGGAAACAGGGTACATAGGAAAACAACTGGTTACTTGAATTGATTGACATTTACCCAAAGTCCCTCCCATCAAAACTTCTCAAGGGTTCAATATACTGGTTGCTATTCCAACATATTCCAAACGTAATTATTCCTTAATGATTTCAGTAAAGTAATCATGTCTGATCCTAATAATCAGCGAAGGGTGCCCATTTTTGTTCCTTGCTCCTAAAAGGGTCATTGGATGCAACTGCCTTGCAAAAACAAAAACAAAAACAAAAACCCTCTGCATTTTCTATCGAAACTTTGTATTTTGTACAGAATAGGTTTTCATAAAAAATACATTTCTGTGAATGTTTCTCAAAAAAAAAAGAGTCTCAAAATGTTCAAAAGCAACTTTTGTAATCTTAGCCAATAAGGATAAAATTTTAAAAATTAATTGTTCTCATTTGCAAGCATGAAATAAACCAAGATTTTCATCCTTAAAACTAACAATAATTACATGCTATCAGGTTGATCCCAACTTATTATGTCTTTTTCCAGGATTTTCTAGGTGCAAAGTATTCACAAGTGGTTTATTGTTTCTTTCTCTTGGAGCACCTCGGGACAGCGCAGCTTACCCAAGGCCACACAGAGTGGCTCTTCTCTCAAATGGCACAGTTGAGAATCAAACTGGCAACCCCAGTGCTCCATTTCACTAAGGTATCCTGACAGCTTGAGCAAATCTGTGCAGGAAGAGCCACCAATAGAGCTCCACCATGGAAGGGCCCCTCTCTCTAGTTTCCACCTTCCTTTAATCAAACAACAGAAGCAGCCAGAACTTCAGTAACTTTTGGCATACAGGCAGAGCAGTTGTAAGAACAGGCATTTTCAGTTTTCAATTTAGGACTGATAAGAACTGAGGCAAGTCAGTGGCTCATTGGCTCTAAGCAGAGTGTGTGTTGCATGACGGAGCACCTCCTCTCCCTCACTCTCTTCTTGCAAACATCCAGAGCCTGCCTGCTTGCAAGAGCCAGTGCTATTCCCACACAGGGGTTTGCTCTGGCAGCCTCCTGCCCACCAGGCTTCCTTCTTCCTCTGCAGCCCCATGGAAGGGCAGGAAGCCACCTCTGCCTCTCTTTATGTGAGGCAGAGCCCAATCAGCTGATTGCACACCTGGGCAGGTCGCCTGTTTCCCTCGACTGGGGCCCCCTTTGAGGCCCCTAAAATGTTTGTACCCAGGGCAACCAGTCCGTGTCCCCCACACACACACACACGACGCGGTTCCCTGGTGGGACAAGAGATCAAACCGATATGTTTACTAGAAGTAGGGAAAAGAAATAAAAATAAGACATGGAGGTGGGTGGGTTTAAAGAGAGTGAGCTTGCCATGATGGGAGAATCCCACAGTGATTCCATCATAGATCATGTCACAAAACACATGCATGGCTAAACACAGCATTGCTGGAGGGAAATCCAAATAGCAGAAAATGAATCAAGCACATTATGTGGTGGTTTCAACAGCCGCTTTTGTAAAGACATGAAAAAATCACCACCGACTCTAAGTGTGCCATACATTGCAGTAAGGTGTGTGTCATTTAGACCTCCCGGTGTCAAGCAATATATCTTGTTCCTAAATGACACTCCAAGCTGTGATACAATCCTTGTCTAGATTATCTCAGATTCCACCCTCAACTTGATAAATATATACTTTAAAAATTCTCAGTAAGTCCCCTTGTGCTTCTTTGGGGGCTGAGAATTCACCATGGTTTGGAGCTTTGTTCTGCTGCTTTAGGCTGAGGGAGGCTTTCTCCCCAAAACTGGAAATCACTTGGAAGAACCTGGGGGTGGGGGAGCTGAGGGAAAGTTGCTTCTTACAGCCACTAGAGGGCGTGAATGAGCTTTTCAGGGGGGAAATACAACAAATTAAAGAAAAGTATTTTTTGTGTGGGAAGTGTCAATGTGGCCCTCCAAAGCCCATGAGCATTCATGTGTTGCCATCCGTGCCCAAGAAGGCTAAAGTCTGCTCTTTTCCTTTTAACAGAGAAACTGCAATTAGCAACTCCTTGCTCTCTCCCCTGACAGAACTTGCCCTTCTCTAGATGGTCCTTGGGCAACCCTGAATTCATGCCCTTCAAGAGTTCAGATGAGCCCCTGCACCGTTTCTGAATTCCCCTCCTTGTTTGAGAAGAGGGGTAAAAATATTTTATCACAAAGACTGGGATTTTAATGAAAAATTTTTTTCATTTGTAGAATGTGTGACAGCCATGTGCCACTGACCAAGGTGAGCCCTGGTGAGGCAAGGCCTGAGCCAAATGGCCCTGCTGGCACACCAGGATATGAAGGAGAATGGAGGTCTTACTCTTTCACTGAAGAACAGCTGCCGTCTTTATTTAGAGGACTGGCTCCCAATGCATACATGGCTGACATCATTCATAACACATATAACATAACAAAAGTCCGAGAGAGTCAGAAAAATATGGAACTACTGGAGTTCATTTTCTAAAAAACAAAACAAAACAGAAAACAAAACAAAATAAAAAAGCCTTACTTCTGACAATACTGCATAAAATTACTGCATTTGTAGTAGTGTAGTTCTTGGTCCTCCTTAGCACAGTGACTGCAAAGCTTTAACATTGCTCAGAGCCTGTCCTCACAGTAGTCTCACATATCTGAACTATTCACATAATAAAGAATTCCTGTGCTCAGAAAAAAAACCCTACATGGCTCAGTGAAAGGATTTCTTGTTTCATTTTCTCTCCTGCATGCCAGTTTATTTGTGGAGGATTTTCATGTCATTGGTCTTTTCTGTTCCTTGGGATTCAAGAATATTCAGTCAAGCAAGCCCTTCCCAGCAGTCTGAAATTACACTATCAACAAATGGGTCTGCCCCTGATCTGGTCAAAGTGGGACCACTGCTTTCTCATGTATGTATTGCCTACAAGTCTGTATGAATTACTGGTCATTGAAAAAATGCACTGCTCTCATTCTGCAGCTTTATGCTAATTTCTGCTAACCTCTATGCATTGTAATAAGCCAACTTGATAGTCCTGAAAAGTCAAACATGGAGGGCAGTGCATGGATTTACCCATTTAAAGCAAATGAGGTTGACTGAGGAAACCCAAGGCACTAAGGTTTAACAATGAGTTTAACATATGCTTTTTTTCCTCCCCTATTCCCAGGAGCTGGATGCTCTCCTCCCAAGATGACAGGTTGGGGAGAGGACACCCCCTTTTTAAAAAGGAATTAGCATAGGGGGATGAATTCAAGTCCTGCTTCTTTGTCTGCTACAACACCAATGAGGTGCCTCAGGCTGAGAATGAGGTTACTTACTATGCAAACACAGTTTATAACCAAGAAAGAAAATCTGCTTTGTGAATAGATCCTTGGTCCCAAGGAGCAGATAAGGAAAGCTGAGGAAAGCATCATTTCAGTTCTTATTTAAAGTACATTTGTAAACGTTGTCAAGAAACTGAGAAACGGGAATATGGGAGTTGGAATCCACCCCAGAATCAGGCCTTGTGTGCTTGGGAAGTGGCTTTGGCTGTTGTAGTGGACTGCAAAAAGGTGATGTCATTCCTGCCTGTCCATCACAGCAGCTAAGGGGGAGGAGCCTAGGATAGAGCAGGAGGGGCGAAGTTAGAGCGACAGTTAGAAGGAGCTGAACCACATTTAGAGACAGTTGAAATTAGGGAGAGGTAGAAAGAGTCAGGGACCAGAAGATGTACAGAGAGTGTTAGGGTTAAGGAACAGGTTAAAGAGGTTTAGGAGAGAATATTGAAAGTAAAACACATGTAACATGCAGGAATGAATGCATAGGCATAGCAAGAGAGATATGATATTGATAGTAAAGTGATTGACTACAAGATCTTAAAAGTATTAACACCTGATCCAATTCACATATGATTTCCTGTTGAAGAATAATAAAAGAACACTTAATCAATCATAAACCCTGCTTCCTAAAGTATGTGACCTTTTGGGGTGGCAGTTCCTGTGTGGGACCTGAAGTGGTATTAAGAGAATACCTGGTGGCAGCGAAAAGGCATGTTTACCTGTGTGGAGCCCAAAGAAATAGGGGCCACAAAGGGGGATCGCCACAAGTGGTGGCAGTGAGGTGGGATTGAAAGATAATCCAGTAAACCAAAAAGATTACAGTAAACAAAAGAAAAACTTGAATTTCCTGAGCTTAGGAGACCTAGTAGCCTGGTGCTGCAAGGGCAGGAGTGGGACCCTTGAAAGTGGCTTGGAGAAAAGCTTAAAAAGGGACTCCTGAGTGCAGACCGGGGAAGGACTACAGAAAGGGAAGCTCTGAGGGAAAATTCAACAGTTTAAGGTTTACCTCAAGATTGTGAAAGACCGGTGGGCTAGCTTTGGGGTCCTAGGCTCTGAGAAGAGAGGGCTGACAGGACAAGAAGCGGAAGCCAGGGTCAAACACAGATCTGAGGGGAACAGGACCAAGCACAGGGGCTTGGAAAATAGAAAAGTAAAAGTAAACAGAAATAGCTGGGTGGTTGGAAGCCAAAAGAAACAGCGTATCCCACAAGGAGGTCAGGCTGGGTTCCTGGAATAACAAAGTACCGAAGCAAACCTAAGCTAGGCTGTCTAAGCTACTAAGTATCTCCCTCCCTAACACAGAGGGAAAAAAAGGTCCCTTTTAAAAAGAACTTTGTGTTTCTGAATCTGAGAACACAGATAAGCCATGCCTTCTAAGAGAGGGAAAAGGTTAACAATGGAGGTACCTAAAGGACAAGGGTTACCTCACGAAGAGGAAAGTCCTCTCAAAGTAGTTGAGCAAGAAAATAATGATGCTCAAGAGGATGCTGCTGAGGAGAAGGATGACTCAAAGAGAGAAGAAGAAACTCTAACCTCCCAAGAGTTTCTAACGTGGAAATGGGAAAGGGAATTTCAGCTAAGGCAAAGAGATAGAAGCAAAAGAAAGAGCTGAAGCCAGACAAATGGCCATGAGAGAAAAAGAGATGGAACACCAATTTAAAATGAGACAATTAGAACTAACAGCCTTAAATCAGAATAATAACAATTCAGCAGCTGAAGAAATTTAAAAAATAGACCTCAAGAAATTCCCTCAATTTAGAAAGGGAGATAACCCATAGGCAATATCGGATTCTGTTTGAGAGAGCCTGCTGGGACTATAAAATCAAGGAATCTGAGAAAATGATCCTTTTAAGGACCCAAATTAGTGGCGAACTTGCCGAAATATATGCCTGTATGCCTCAGGAAAAAGCTAGAGAATATGAAGCTTTTAAAAAGCTAGTTTTTGCAAGATTTGGGATCAATGTGGAGCATTTGAGGTGGAAATTTAGGGCACTGACCAAAAAGCCTGAGGAAACCTATTCTCAATTAGGGGCAAATATGCAGAGGTATTTAGAAAAATGGCTTGAGCAAGCAGGGGTTGAGACCCTAGAGGATTTGAAAAATGTCCTGGGCCTTGAACAATTCTTCTCAGTGCTACCTAAGGAATTGGGATATTTAGTAATAGATAAAAAGCTGAAAACTATTTTGGAGATGAGCAAAATTGTTGACCACATTACAGAAATCAAACATCCAAGGTACTCTGAGGTTAAATTTGAAGGAAAAGCTTGGGATGACAGAAAGAGAGAACCCAGAATGTACCTCAGAGACCAACCGACAGTTGGAAGCCATTTTAAGGGCAAGCCCTCAGAGCAGGGCCAGCAGAAATTTAAAAACTGGGAAGGAAAAGGAGAGAAATCCCCTAGTTTTAAACGTAAAGCTGTTAGATGTTTTGGTTGTAGAGAACAAGGCCACATTAAATCGCAATGTGTTAAAAACAGAGATTTTGGGCAACAAAAAGGGAATTTAGATGTGCCCAAAAAAGTATATTGCGTACAGCAGAAGGAGGCCCCTCCAGGGGCAGTTGAAGCAGGCGCCATGGCAACCACAGTTAGTGCTAGAGCAGAGGGCCCAGAACAACAAGAACAACTCCCAGTAGCTCAAATTCTCCACTGTTACTTGATTGAAAATAATCAGGAATTTATGAAATATTCTGGGGATACTATTTATATAAATGAGACTAAATATCAAGCTGTAAAAGATTCATGCTCTCAAATAACATTATGCCATCCAGAAATAATCTCTTCAGAATTTATAGTGAAAGGAGAAAGCAAAAAAGTCAAAGGAATTTGGACAGAGATAATTACATTACTAGTGGCAAAAATACCAATTAAATAGAGGTGGACTGGTTGGTGGAAAATAGGAATTGCTAGTGAACTGTCAGTGTCATGCCTGATAGGTATAGATCTCTCTGAGCATGTCAAGAGTGCTTTAGTGAATACTCACTCCCAGAAAGAAAATAAAGAAATATCTGAGGAAAAACTTGAATCCCCTAAGGAACTAATAAGAGGGAACAATGAAATAGCTGATTTAATAACAATGAAGAATCTAAATGAGAGTACATTTAAAAGGGAACAAGAAGCAGATCCAACTTTAGAACAGTGCTTTAAAATGGTGAGCAAAGATCCAGGAACATATGAGAACCCCGAGAGGTACTTCAAGGAAAATGGCCTTTTATATGGAAAGATCTTAATAAATCCCAGGAGGGAAGGGGAGAGCCTTCAGAAACTACTAATAGTTCCTTCTAAATACAGAAAAAAAATAATGAAAAAGGTCACGCAGACAGCTCATCTGGACATTTAGGTATTAAGGGACTAAGCAAAGAATATCGCAGAATTACTATTGGCCAAAAATGGGAAAGGAGAGAAAAGAATTTTGTCAGAGTTGTGACATATGTCAAAGGAAAAGAAATAAGGAGGATAAATCCAGTAGGGATGATTACAGTAATTATATTGAAGACATTAATAAAAATTTTAATCAACTGAAACAGGAACACAGAGAGGTGTCAGTACTTGGAAAGAGTAGGGATGAGTTGAAGCAGGTTAATTTTGTGTATACAGACTCGAAAGGAAGACGGGAAACACTAAATTCAAAATTAGAACAAAATTGGGAGAAAATAGAGGGGAAGCAAGGTCCTAAAACAACAATTCTATGTATAGATAACTTAGGGAACACTTTGCAGAGACCCCTAGTGATTGCAGCAGAGGGTTCGCAGGGCCAGCAACAGAAACAGGAGCTAGAGGCTGACAGAAAAGCCAAAGAGATAACATTCAACCCTGAAGATGAGGATCTGAAGCTAAAACCCTTCAAAGGGAACAAGTTACAATTAAATGAGGCAGGTCCGCACAAAATAATCCCCAAAATGAACAAAATAAATCATATAATCCAAGAGAAGAGAGAACCAGGGCAGGAAGTGGTTCAAACAAACATGATAGAACTAGATTATAGAAGAGAGGACGTGGTCCTAGGTGCTAGGAAAGAAGCTGACAATGAAAGATATGAACCACTATATTGGGAAGGGAGGGGCGAACCTAAATAACCCTGAAGAAACCCAAATCAGTCCCTTACTTTCCCTAGAGAAACAAAAAGAGCCTTGCTGATAAGACACAAGCAGGTCTTCTTAAACCAACCAGGGGCAGCACAGGGAGCAGTGCACCAAATTGATACTGGAGGTGCAACTCCAAAGGATACACCAGAGTTCAGGGAAATAGCTGTCCCTACATTTAACCTGACACATAAAAAGAAAGCTGAAAATATCCAGGGGGCGAGCAACTGCGAGGAGGTAGTTGGGAAGCAGAAGGAAGAGGTGATGGCCGGTCAGAACTTGAGAGGCTTAGAGTCCCAGAAGGAGTTCCACGCTTAGGTGTCCAAATACGAACCCAGAGCCGTGCTGAGCCAAACAGACAACAAGAAAGATCATCAGGCAGCTATGTTCCTGAGTGGAAAGCTGCAGACGGGTGAGAGACACTTTGCATCAAGGGAACACAAGTGGGACAAAAGGGGGTGGTTGTTACAGGAGATCAAGCCATGCAAGGGGAAAGGACAATTTGGACTATGCACAGACCCAGTACCGTTAAAGGATTTACAAACTGGGAAAGCGTACAGGAACAAACTTACAAACTGGAAGAGGAGCTTGCAAGGTTTGGACTTTGAATTTCGCAGAAAAAGAAAGACTCAAAAGATAGTTGCTGAAGCCTGGGCATGAAGACCGAATGAAGAAAATAAGAGTACTGAAAGTAAATGTAGAATGTAATAAACTTCCAGTTATGTATAAATAAAAATAAGTAATTAAAAATGTAATTGTCCTTTAAATGAAAGAATGGTAAGAAATGTAGAATGTAATAAGCTGTTCCAGTTATGTAAAGATAAAAATAAGTAACTGCAAATGTAATTGTACTTTAAAGGAAAGAAGGGTAAGCAATTGAAAAGCTATTGAAAATTGAAAAAGCTCTACAGAGAACCATTAAAATTGCCCAGAATATCATCGTTTTCTCAATAGTTTTTATCCCAGAGCTATAATTGCAATTAATAATGAGCTTAAAGACCACCAGTAGTGAATAATTAGTTGGACTGTGTTACTTGGCCTGCGGTGTAGATGTTTGTATTTTTAGTGGGGGACTTTTAGTGGATGGGGAGTGTTTGGGGAATTTTATGTGTGTGCATGTGTCTGGTCTCTGGGTGTCTGTGAATTTTGTTGTATGTGTATATACTTACAATGACAATAAATAATAATAATAATAATAATAATAATAATAATAATAATAATAATAATAATAATAATAATAATAATAATAATAATAATAATAATAATAATAATAATAATAATTATTATTATTATTATTATTATTATTATTATTATTATTATTATTAAAAAGTAGTGTAATAACAAAGAAATTGAAAATGTTGATTGCAAATGTTAATTGATTGAAGTTAAAGATGTCGAGTAAGTATTAATGTGAATAAAAATGTGTAATGTTAAGTTGGGGAAATATTAAACTGCTTCTATATTGTTCATGGAGCAAACCACTATAGGTTTACTCCATGGAACAAACTTGCTAAGGGGGGAGGTATGTAGCAGACTGCAAAAAGGTGACATCATTCCTGCCTGTCCATCACAGCAGCTAAGGGGGAGGAACCTAGGATAGAGCAGGAGGGGCAGAGTTAGAGCGACAGTTAGAAGGAGTTGAACCACAGTTAGAGACAGTTGAAGTTAGGGAGAGGTAGAAAGAGTCAGGGACCAGAAGATGTACAGAGAGTGTTAGGGTTAAGGAACGGGTTAAAGAGGTTTAGGAGAGAATATTGAAAGTAAAACACATGTAACAAGCAGGAATGAATGCATAAGCATAACAAGAGAGATATGATATTGATAGTAAAGTGATTGACTACAAGATCTTAAAAGTATTAACACCTGATCCAATTCACATATGATTTCCTGTTGAAGAATAATAAAAGAACACTTAATCAATCATAAACCCTGCTTCCTAAAGTATGTGACCTTTTGGGGTGGCAGTTCCTGTGTGGGACCTGAAGTGGTATTAAGAGAATACCTGGTGGCAGCGTATGGAGCCCAAAGAAATAGGGGCCACAAAGAGGGATTGCCACAGCTGTCATGTTCATATTTTGCACAGTAACAAGGAGGAAGAACACCTTGGTCTTATCTTATGAGAAGAAGCCTTCAAAGCCAAGCCTAGCCAGTTCCTTGGTACAGAATTAATAAATGAAATGCACTCAGCTGTGTGCCTTGGGAGAAGTGAGAAACTGCTCTTGGTGGAAACCGCTTCCCAATAATTCAGGAGAGAAGCATGACTGATTGTAAACATGAAAAACTCTGGGAGATTTAATTGATATATGGGCTCATTAAGTTACTTTAGTTGGCTTAGCTTAATCTTAGGAGGTGGTATGATTTGTTGTTGTCTTGCTGTGGCATTCCAAGGGAAATGCAGTTCGTGTACGCTCCAAAACTATACTGACCTCTGTGCTGACAGTACTAGGTATAGTAGTTAACTTTAATATTTTGTATGTGATCTGATTTTTCTCAACCTTGCCTCCAACTGTTTGATGACTTTTGACGCTTTCTGATCCATTATGCTTTTTAAAAAAAATTTTTAAATGTCTCCACATAAATGCCTGGTTACTGACTTCTGAAGATATGTGGCATTCATTTCAGCCTGCACTGTCTGACTATCTACCAGGATGGTTTTCAGTTTTTGTGTGGGTCTGCTGGCAGTTCTACCTTGCAGGGCTGTAGTAGAAGTCAAAGTGCACAGCTATGAGTTCCTGGAGAGTATAGCTAAATCAACATTGGACTGGTGGCCTAGGAGCTGAGGTTCTGTGTCCAAAACCACAACTAGCTCTACAGGGTGTGCCAATGTTCAGAAATATAAGGGTAGCATGATAGAGCGGGGAGGGCAAGGACTTCTGGATGCCATCACAAACTTCAGGTGTTTTTTTTTTTTTTTTTGAGTGAACAAACACAAATATGAGAGAGTAGTAGGTTAAATCTCATTCTGTCAATCACATCTGCAAATACAGAAATACCAAGTACCCAAGGGGACATCTGGAGAATGGGCTCTGAATTCAAGATATTAACATTCATGTGATACATGTAATTCAAGGGATAACTGTCTTTACTTAATTTTTTTTTATTCTTTGGTTCTTCTTCCCTGCCCCCGCCCCCCATCGGTCATCTCTGCTGAATATTTGGCTGCAAACAGAACAGTGAAATAGCTGTCTGGATTTATTGCATAGTACAACTGGAAGCACTAGAGATTAAACACAGTTTGTGTTTTTAAAGACAAACAACAACAACTGCACACTGAGGACACACTAATGGCACAGCCAGTCGGGAAGGTGGGTAGGAAAGCCGTTTGGCTTAGACTCTCCAGCTCAAATGAGGCTTCCTTTTCATGTTAAAGCTATGAATGTGTAGACGTCTTCATTTTAGCTAATGTAAAAAGTTGCTGAATGTGCCACAGACACCTCGAATCTCTCCTGTGAAATTTCCTTGGGTTAGGTCTCATTAGCATTAGGGACAAGAACTGAGCTATCTCCTTCCTCCTTGTTTTGTACTTTAATTTTTATACCTGCTGCTGATTTTCATTTTTGCAGCACTTTGACTTTTTCTTTTCTCACTGTGCATTCCTGTGTTCCTGAGGCAGTGGATGGAAAATATAACACACAGGGCAGGCGGTCAGGTAGTCTACATACTGGAGGTGTGAAGAAAATAGGATCCCCCCCCCCATTTCAAGAAATGTTTTTGTTTAATAAATTAGAGTAAATTGCACAGTTCCCAGCAGGGGAATGGGTGGGAAGGAAATTGGTGGAAGCTTTGCCTGCATACTGGAGGTCTAGCAGTACTTGATGGCTCTGAATTTATACTCTTCCCCATCCCAGATGAGAGCCCTTTATTTTCCCTATTTTCATATTTTTTGCTATCCACATTCAAACATGGAATACTTTACAATATTCAGATAGAAATCCAAGCAGAAGAGCTACAAATTGCCTCACAATAAACCAATTATTTTTAAGACAAATAATTCAGACCAGATCAGAACAGATGGTATTTATGTACACCTAGTTGAAACCAAAGGTTTTTTTTTATTTTCTTGGGGAATTCTTCCTAAGTGGGAAATAGTGTTAATAAAAACAACGTCTGTTTTTCCGTCCTCACATTAATCTGCATTACTTGGAAGTACAAAAGGGGGATGTTTAGGATATGTCAATTGGGTTTTCATATTGGTGCAAACACAGCTATTTAGAGGCTTCATCATTGGATGGGATGAGTATCAAATCTCTGCTGATGTTGCCAATGTGTTTTCTCATAGAAAGAGGAATTACTAGTGACAGGAGGCAGTCATTTAAATTTCAGGCTGCTGCAGCCCCAAATCCTTCCAAATGAATATATTTCCTCAGTTTGAATGGCAATGAGCTGTACCAATCAATTCTTGCTTTAGGGGCCAGACGGCCAATGACAGCACCAGAGCTTCAGGATGATACTGACATGAGCATTTTTCTGTATATTTTCAAAAGTACATGTCACACATAATTTTCAAATACAAACATGGTCTGTGTGCATTTCTTTCCTCTGCCAAAAAATATCAGAGAAATAGGAAATGCACAGATTTCTGAGATACAGTAAGGTGTACATTGTCCCATTGCCATTTTAAGAATTGCCAACTTGATATTCCTCAGAGAAATGTGAACTCAATAAATTTATTTTTCCATACTTGCAAAAATTCAGTATACAGTGGTGCCTCGCTTGACGAGGATAATCCGTTCCAGCAAAATCGCTGTAGAGCGAAATTGTTGTCTAGCGAGGAAAAAAAACCCATTGAAACACATTTAAAAACCAGTTCAATGCTTTCCAATGGGTGAAGTACCTCAGCGTCCAGTGAAGATCCTCCATAGGGGAGCCATTTTCCGATCCCTGTTAAGTGAAAAATCCGTCCTAAAAACAGCGGGGAGCCATTTTGCACAGTGGGCGGCCATTTTGAAACCCAGCGATCAACTGTTTTTAGATCATCGTAATACGAAGAATCGGTTCCCGAACCAGGGAACCGATCGTCAAACGAAAATCACCCTTTGAAACATCATTTTGCGATTGCAATAGTGATCGCAAAAACATTGTCGTGAAGCAATTTCGTCATTTAATGAGGTCATCGTAAAGCGGGGCACCACTGTATAAATTTGCAGCATGGATTAAGGCTTATATTGTGTTCATCTTTTTTGCAGAAGAAATTATAGGAGGATGAGGTATTTACCTTCACAAGAGCAACATCTAGTGGCAAAGTAAGATAGTTTGATCAATTAGTGAGATAGTCCTGTATATCTGAATATCAGTTGACAGAGTTCTGACAACATGTCAGCGTTTCTTAGCGCAAATCGCGGTTTTAGCAGAGTGACTCGCAGTCCATGCAGTCCAGAAATAACTCACACACAGTCCAGCAGCATTTCCTTCAGCAACATGTATTTACAGCAGTATTTACAGTATTTTGGCAGCATAACGTGTAGAAGTAATCTTATTGGTATATCTCCTGATTTTCTGATTTCTGAAAGTCCACTGTCATTGGAATTTTTGCAATTTTAGATTCTTGCATGTTATACTTTGTCAACATTTGTTCAATTTTCATCTTTTGACTTAACACAAATCCTTTTTTCTTGTTTCTGGATTTGCACCTCCAAGTAACTTTGTATTGGGCTTAAGTTCTTTAATTTGAATTCCTTTTTCAATTGCCTTTCAAACAGATCTATTTGGCTTTGATCTTTAGACATGACACAAATGTCATCTACATAGGCCAGCAAAATGTTTAGTTCTTTTCCATGTTCTTTAACATATAAACATGGATCTGCCAAACTATTCCTGTATTTCAATTTCTCTAAAGCTAAATGCAGACACTGATTCCAATTCCTTGCTGACTGTCATAGGCCATAGATTGCTTTGTTTAATTTGTACACCATTCCTGGTTTGAAGTTTTCAAAACCAGGTGCCTGTGCCATGTACAATTCTTCCTGTAACTCTGCATTTAAATAAGCAGTTGTAATATCAAAGTGGTCTACAACATAGTTTCTTGATGCAGCTAAGGCTAAGGCCAATCTTACTGTCTCAGTTTTCACTGTGGGTGAAAAAACTTCATTGTAATGAATGTTTTTCTTCTGTGTGTACCCCTGAGCCACTAATCTAGCTTTATATCTGTAATCACCATTGTTTTGCAATTTTCTCTTGTAAACCCACTTGCTGCCTATTACCTTTTGCCCTGGTGGCAACTTGGTTTCAGTGAACACCTCATGTTCATCCATTGACTTTAATTCATCTTTCATGGCCTGTTCCCATTTCTTTCTTTCTATTTCTGAAAGAAGCATCACTTCCTCAAAATTCCTGGGCTCTTGGTATATGTGACACACTCTTATTTCCCCCACACCAAACCTTTCTGGAGGGATTCCCTTATTAGCCCTTTCTGACCTTCTTGGGATTTGTCTTTCTTCTTTAACTACAGGTTCACTTCCTGCCTGACTACACTCTCCATCATCCTCTTGTTCTGAGTTGCTGTGACTGGTACTTTCTTCAGCCTCTTCTTTTGGCTCTATCTGATTTCCCTGACTTTTCTGTCTTTCTATGAAGGGAATGTACACTTGGGAGTTTGCACGCACTTTATCCCAGTTCTCATGTTCACAAAAATTTGCAGATCTGGATATTACTACATTTTTGTTTCCATCCAGGAAACAATATGCCTTGGACCCTCTTTCATAGCCCAAAAACCTCATTTTCTTTGCTTTTGCTTTTCCTTTTCTTCTGGTTTCCTTTGGTACATGTACCCAAGCACTACAACCAAAAACTCTCATATGCTATATGGAAGGCTCCCTCCCATAGAGCATATAGTATGGAGTTTGCTCTATAGCAGAAGAGTACAGGCGGTTAACAATATAACAAGAAGTAATTACAGCTTGTCCCCATTAGGCATGGCTCATACCAGCATCAGCTAATAGAGCATCCTTCATTGTCTGTAGGACTCCATTCCTACGCTCTGCAACCCCATTTTGAAAGGGAGAATATGGGCTGGTCTTCCTATGAAAAATGCCAGTGTTTCTCAGCCAAGTTTGAAACCTTTCTAACATAAATTCAGACCCTCTATCTGTCTGAATTTGTGCCACTTTTTTATCAAAACGTTTTTCCACATAGGCCAACCAATTTCTGGAATGATTGAACACTTCTGATTTGTTTTTATCTAGTAACAAAATGCATATCTTGTAAAATCATCCACAATGACTAACACATACCTTGTTCCACCCAAAGATGGTGCAAAAGGTCCAATTATGTCAACATGAACCAGCTGAAAAGCTCTCTGTGTTTGATTAGTATGCTCCCTTGGCTTTGGGCTTATCTGAGACTTTGCAAGTTTACAAATATTACAGTCCAGATAGTTTTTACAAGCAAAACTTTCCATTTTCTGTACCACTCTGAAATTTGCATGCTCCAGCCTTCTATGCAACAGATGGGCACATTGATTATGAAAGGGTACATTTCTAACTAAATTTTGTGCCACTTTGTTCTCTTTTAGTACATATAAATTGTTTTCTAGTTTTGCTGTGGCACAAATCTCATTTCCTTTCTTAATTGTACAAGTGCTGTTAGCAAAAAACACGGTATAGCCTTCTTTATCTAGCTTAGAGACACTAAGTATGTTACAGTCCACTTTGGAAATAGCAGAACATTCTTAATTTGCTTTTTCAAACCTGGTATAAATATTGTCCCTTCTCCAGCCACAGGAGATCGTTCTCCGTTTGCCAAACTTACGAAGCTGTGCTCTGAAGCTCCTAGAAAAGAAAACAACTTCCTATCATTAGTTAAATGGCAAACAGCGCCGCTGCCCAGGATCCAGGTGGTGACCTTGTCCTTATCAGCAGCTGCCTGCACAAGAAAAATACTCCCTTTTTTCTCAGTTTTATTTCTCCTGCTGGAGGCTTGTAAACAGTCCTTCTGAAGAGGTCTCTCAGAGTTACAGATGAAGCAACGTTTCACAATAAATGCTTTGTTTTCTTGCTCTCCCCTCCTGAAAGCAGTTCTCCACTGTGGGCTGTATTGTCTCCTTCTCTCTGGGCTGTCACATTTCCTTCATTGTGGGCTGGCTTGTCTCATTTTATCTTCTAACCTTTCACTTCTTTTTCTAGCTTCTTCCAAAAGTCTGCTTGTCAGCTACTGAAGATTTAAGTCCCTTTCTGGCATAGATTCAAGGCTTGTGACTAGCACGTCATAACTCTCCGGAAGACTGCTCAGAATAATATATGCTTTATGTGACTCTGTAAAGTCCATGTTTCTCTTTTGAAGCTCATTAAACAGATTTTTCATCTTTTGTAAGTGATGGGACATGCTTTCACCTTCTTCACGTTTAGCCTTACACAGCTTTCTGGTTAAGGATACTTTACTCCCTGCTGAATCACGAACATAAAGCCGTTTCAATATGTCCCGGCATTCTTTAGCTGAAGTCAGCCCACTTACGTGAGTCAGTTGGCTGTCTTCCAGGCAAAGAATTATTGTAGATAGAGCTTTCTCATTTTTCCTTTGTTCCTCCTCATCTAGGGCAGCAGGGGGATTGCTTACTATCTCCCACAATTCCTCCCATCTTAGGAACATCTCAGCTTTCACTGACCACATCTGGTAGTTATTTTCATTCAGTCTGGTTACAGGAAAACCTCCCATACTGCCAAACGCCTGCATGTTGCTGCTTTTCTCTTGGTCCTCCATTTTTCTTCCCCTCCTGGGCTCTAAACGGCAGAGCTCTCACTTCCCTGGACTCTCTCTTGCCTCTTTGGTACCCACTGGTACTTTCTGGCTTCCTTGATGCAACGCAGGTATCGCAGGGTGCAGCGCTGGGCCCATAACCTTCTGTCAGTGTTTCTTAGCGCAAATCGTGGTTTTAGCAGAGTGAATCGCAGTCCAGGCAGTCCAGAAATAACTCACACACAGTCCAGCAGCATTTCCTTCAGCAACGTGTATTCACAGCAGTATTTACTGCATTCTGGCAGCATAATGTGTAGAAGTGATCTCAAGCAGGAAGATACAACTGACTGTACAATTCACACATATATACATATACAGGACCAATCAGATCACACATTGCATCATCCCTGAGTTGCATCATCCCTGAGTTGCATCAGCACTGCTGAGTCATCCTGACTCAGTTTTAACACATCTGATCATTATGGCTTCTCATTAATACATTCTATTCTGCTCAGGCCTGTAATTTTCCTTGACACAACAAGAGGAGGCATTTGCCTTTATGTCCTCCTAGCTGGCATCCCAGAGGCATCTGGCTGCCCACAGCTGTCAAAAGGATGTTGGGCTTAATAAAACTTTGGTCTCATCCATCTTGTATTGTGATTGAAGAAGAGGTAGCCGTGTTAGTCTGTGCAGGCATTAAAGGTGAAAACAAAATAAAAAGTGAAAAAAGACAACTACATGGATGGCACTTTAAAGACTAACATATATATTAATGTGAGCTTTTGTGGACAAGCCCACTTCATCAGACATAAGAGAAGGAGATATAACATGGCAACATGACATCAAGGTGTATAGATTTCAAAATACAGAGATTGTGTTTGGTTGATAAGTCAGTGGGTATTAAACATTGTGATGATAGTGCCTTTGATATGCTAGTTTTTAGTAGAAGCTTGTGCTGTGAAGTATATGAGAATCTCTGTCATAAATTAACAATGGCAAAATAACAATGGTAAAATAGCAGTGGTAGAGTAATATGAATGTTAATTAGATGGGCTATTTACAGTCATTGATTAACTACAAGCTACAAGCTACAAGCTTTTCTTTGTAATCAGTTGCTATATGTGTGAATTAACGCAGACAATGGATGACCACAAGAGCAGAGTAAAGGTTCTGCTTTGTCCTAGAAATTTCTAAGATTGCTGTGTTAAGGGGGGGATATCTGGGAGGTGCCATACAATACAATATTTATAGTGTTTATATTGGGTTATATTAAGTCATTTGATCATATTGGGTGGGTATTGTAGTCTGAGGAATGTCTTTTGTAAATCCTTGAGTTTGGAGTCTCTATCTTGTGGGTCTGAGAAGATGCAATTATATCTGAGGACTTGACTGTAAAACAATGGATTTTGTTATACAGTGGTGCCTTGCTTAGCGATGTTAATCCATGCAGCAAAAATCTTTGCTAACCGAAAACATCGCTAAGCGATCTTAAAAAGCCCATAGAAATGCATTAAAACCTGTTTAATGCATTCCTATGGGCTTAAAACTCACCTTAAAGCGAAGATCCTCCATACGGTGGCCATTTTCGCTGCCTCTTAAGCGAGGAATCCATCCCTAAACACAGCGGGTGGCCATTTTTTTACCCAGTGGCCATTTTGGAACCACCAATCAGCTGTTAAAAAATCATCGCTTTGCGATGATCGGTAAGCGAAACAGGGTACTAGGGTACTGATCATCGCAAAGCGATTTTTCCCCATAGGGAACATCGCAAAGCGATCGCAAAAGCAATCGCAAAAACTTCATCGGTATGCGGTTTCGTCGCTAAACAGAGCGTCCGTTAAGCGAGGCACCACTGTATATTGAGAATGGAAGCTGAACGCATGCAAGTGTATATTGGTGGGTTTTCAGTACAGCATGGTGATGAGATTATTTACATTTTGTAGTTTTACAGTGGTGTCTAGAAAATGCACTTCTTGTGTAGATTGTTCCAGGTTGAAGTTTGGGTGAAAGTTATTTAAATCTTTATGGGATTTTTGAGGGATTCCTTTCCATGGG
The DNA here is from genome assembly GCF_051106095.1 of Pogona vitticeps. Taxonomy (NCBI): domain Eukaryota; kingdom Metazoa; phylum Chordata; class Lepidosauria; order Squamata; family Agamidae; genus Pogona; species Pogona vitticeps. Next base: position 144,438,203 of record NC_135785.1, read on the forward strand.
TCCACCTTAGAAAAATGTCATCAATGTACCTCAAACAGAAGATTGGTTTATGGGTGCAACAGTTATGAAGGTGTTGTTTTAGCTCAGCCATAAATATGTTTGTATATTGTGGGGCCATGTATTGCGAGTGGTTCTTGATCCAGGATGGGGGGAGGCAGGGGAGGCCAAGCCCAAAATTCCTGCTGAGGGACCACCCAGCCCTGGGTATGCACCACACTGCCTCAGATGGTCTTATGGTCTTGTTTCTGCAATCCCCTAGAAACACTACTTCTAACACTTCCGTGTATGTATAGAACAAAATCAGCTTTAGCCGTAATATATTTTATGTATGCAGTCACAAATGCACACATACACACACACTTAAGTATACATGTTTGCATGTACATACAAATCTGATATAATCCCACACAGAAACCCAAAAATGCACTGGCCAAAATTATTTGCACCCTTAATTTAATATCTGGTAGCACCCCCTTTGGAAAAAAAAAACTGAAATCAATCGCTTCCAGTAAGCATGAATGAGTTCCTTACCCCTCTCTACTGGAAGTTTGGACCACTCTTCTTTTGCAAACTGCTCCAGGGCCTTCAGATTTGAAGGATGCCTTCTCCCAACTGCTGTTTGGAGATCTCCCCACGGGTGTTCTATGGGATTCAGATATGGACTCATTGCTGGCCTTTTCAGAACTCTCCAGCACTTTGTAACCATTTCTGAGTGCTCTTTGAAGTGTCTTTCAGTTCATTGTCCTGCTGGAAGACCCATGACCTTTTGTGCCCCAAAATTCTTTGGTTATCATCGGATTTCATGATACCGTTCACACAGTCAAGGCATCCAGTGCCAGAAGCAGAAAAGCAACCCCAAAACATCTTTGATCCTCCACCATGTTTGACTGTAGGGACTGTGCTCTTTTCTTTGAATGCCTCATTTCTTTTTCTGGAAACAGTGCCATGATGTCCTTGACCAAAAAGCTCTACTCTTGTCTCATCTCTCCACAGTACGTTCTCCCAGAAGGATTGTGGTTTTGTCACGTAGGTTTTGACATACTCCAGTCTTGCTTTTTCATGCCTTTGTGTCAGCAGTGGTGTCCTCCTGGGTCTCCTACCATAGCATCCCTTTTCATTCAGATGGAGACTGATAGTGCGAGCTGACACTGTTGTACCCTGTGTCTGCAAATCAGCCTGAATTTGTTGGGAAGTTAATCTGTGTTCTGTATCCACCATTCGAACAACCCCTCATTGTAATTTTTCAGTAATTTTGCTCTTCCGTCCACGTCCAGGGAGGCTAGTTGCAGTGCCATGGGCTGTAAACCTCTTGATGGCATTGCGCACAGTGGACACAGGAACAGTAAGATCTCTGGAGATGGACTTGTAGCCCTGAGATTGTCAATGTTTTTCCACCATTTTTTCTCTCAAATCCATAGGCAACTCTTTACACTTCATTCTTTTCTCCATACTCAGTGTCACACACAACACAAATGTTGAGTCAACTTTTCTCCATCTTAACTAGTTGCAAGTGTGATTGCTCTATTGCCCACATCTCTTACTTTGTGACAGGTGTGTCTGAATACAAATTAAAGGAGCATCACATGCTTGCAAAGCAATTATTTCTTACAATTTAGACAGGGTGCCAATAATTTTAGCCAGCGCATTTTTGGGTTTGTTTTTCTGTGTGAGATTTTATCAGATTTGACTTTTCTTCTCTGTTTTTTTGTGTTGTTCCAATGAAAACCAAAGAAACGAACATGTGAGTACCAAAACATTTGCAACTGCAATAATTTTCTGAGAGAAGGGTTGCATTTTCTGACAGAAGCGCAAGGGTGCCAATATTTTTGGCCATGACTGTATATGTATCTGTATACACAAACATTTATCCTCACTGTTGTATATATGATACACAGTAATTGAAGAGATATGAGATTCATACTATATGGGTCTGAGTTTCCACTCAAAAGGGATTAAGAAAAAAAAGGAGAGAACTGACTGCCTAGGTTATACTTTACTTTCCCTTCCTTTTTAAAAAGTATATTTTAGTTTTAGAAACCAATCCAGGTCACCTTCAAATATTCTAGCAATAACCAAGATAATTAACATAATATGGAAGATTTCCAGTCTGAAATGTTCTTGTGGAACAGTTGCAAGAAAAAAACCTGTTCGCTGATTAAAAAAAGAAGAAGACATTTCCAATCTGTACAAATCGGTTTCTTGCCCAATCTGTAATTGAAAATGCAGAGTTCAGTTTGACCTTTCAACTTGGCAGTCAAACATTTCAGAAATCAATGCTCACCTGAGGATAATACCAGCGCTGGAATAATCTTCCTAGTTAATGTAAGCAAGAGGGTGGATAGGGGAGGAAAAGAATTAAAATTCAAAGCTCAAATCTAATAGTTTTGAATATGCAAAGCATTAATGATCCAGCGCTTGAATCCAGTAAAAACATAGTAATTTTCCATCATTTTACTTGCAGCATTGATTATAGTGGTTCAGAACTAAATTATCATACTGGCCTGCAAATGGGAGATTAATGGAATAGCATAGATTAGCATAATTCCTTATTTTGCTGTGGCTGAACCAATGATACTGCTGTCTTCACACTGCAGTGCTGAATGTTTTTGCCATAGTGTCTGCCACTTCATGTGTTCTTTCTCTTTCACTTCCATGGTCTAATGCTTTTCCATGTTCCTTAGGCCTCTGTGCCCCCACCATCCATCTGCATTTCCTTTATGAAGCAAAATCATTAAAAAGGGAGGAAGATGGATTTGGAAATCTTTGTTAACTAACATTATTGGTCAGAACACTTCAAAGAATGATGTTTCTTCTTCATGTCCTTTTTCCTTTCTTATTCTGTGGAATATGGCTAAAAGATTTGTGGCTCCCTAAATAAATTTGTAAGTCATGCCCATACATAGTAAGTTAAAGTCTCTCATTTTAATTTTGAAATGTATGAGAGTGTGCTATTGGCTACCATGTGCGCCTGTTCTCTAAGGGACTTTTCCTCTGAAACTCCCAATTTGCTAATTTTTGAGAAGAGGGGCTGCAGAAATTCTTGCCTTCACTCTAACTGGCTGTACAACATCATTCACTCAAATGGTGGTAATCATCATAGGCATCCTTCAGTCTTGAGAGACTATGGTAACGTGCTCTGTATGGAGTACTTGGAACATTGTCTAGTGTTTTGATGCTGTACGCGAAGCTGGAGTGTCCTCTCCAGGGCACAAAGCTTGGGTAAAATAATATGGAGGATAGGCTGTTAGCCAACCAGCAAATCCCCCCTCTCCACATCACTGAAATAACCCAATGGAAAGGCAGGAGCCAATACAACTGGTTCCAGTGACGTCGCAGGAGTTGACAGAATGACACGAACTGCCTCCGGGACTCCAGCTTCGGATTTTGCCTCGAGGTTAACTCCTGAAGCCTTTTCCATCAGTGGATATAGCCACAAAGCAGTAGAGGTTTGAAGTCAGAGTTTTCCTTCTCCTAGATGGGCTGCCTTCCAGGGCTGAACGAGTCCCACTTACCCGGCCTGTTCCCTCATGGCAATAGCTACTGATTAGATGTGAACACACTGAAGAACAGAAAGTTTCAAAACATGTGACAATGAAGCTGCCAAATAGGCAGTAAACAGTACTTTACCCAGTCAAAAAAAAAAAAAAAAGAATAAAAAGTGGTTTCAGAATCTGTTATTTTAAAATTGTGCTGCTTTTATATAACACATATTCATACGCTATTAAGTACAGGCCAATTATTCTTAGGACAGTTTAAACCACTATGCTATGATGGAGAAACCAGTAACAAACTATTAATATGACCACATCTTCATGGTACTGCACAATCAGTACTGAGGTTCTCCAGGAACTAACTTACCCTTAATGGACAGTCTCTCCAAGGTTTGAACAACAATTTTGCAAAAGACATCATAATTCACATGTTTGAATGATTCCACTACAATGATTACTACCTTTCCCTTGCCATCCACTACTCTTTATCATTTATTTCAAGTAATGCATGTAGGGATTACCTCATCTCTGGCTAGAGTTTATTATGTTTAAAATATACTTGGGGATGAATATAAAAACGAATCAGGATATTCAACAAATATCCCTGATTCATCAGATATTAATTGCTTCATATTCTTGAAGTCCAGAGACCCCGATGAATACTAAGCAACAAATATAACTCTTTTATATCTGTCCTTTCATTTATCTGTCCCTGCTTATGCCCGTGTGGATCAGCTGTTTCTTGGGGGCATAAGAAGAGAGGGATTTCCCCCCTCGGGTGGCTTGCTAAAGCCTGCCCAAAGGAAATTTCACCCCTGAGCTGGGGGATGGCTTGGATCCATCCATTTTTAAAATGACCTGATGAACTGACAAATTGATTCATGGTTCATTGGGCCACTGGGGGGCAATTTTGGCGCTTCATCATCATCTCTAGTCTAAAACCATATTTGACCAGAAATTAGGTAATTTCTGTATGTGTTATTTAAAAGAAACGGAGAACAGTAATGGCAGGGAAGAGGAAAGTAGTTTTAATGCCACTTTCAGACCTCTCAATTCACTGCACTAAGCTTTTCCTTCACAATAAAATAGCCTTCCCACATGATCCAACAGCTGTAAGGACTAGTTTCAGAACCCCACATTAAAATCATAGTGCTTTGCTTTTTCATGTCCCCCACCTTCCTGAACACCATGCCTCAATTGCCTACATCATCTATACATCCCCCCCCACTATCTTTTCAAGAACATATTACAACTACTGCATGGTGGAACGCCTGGTCAAATCATTCTGGCTTGAAAAAGTAGAAGTCCCCCAGCAGCAGAGAAAGAAAACCCACTTTAGGAGCAAAAAATAAAGGCTGGACCAATTCAAATCAGTCTCATGCAGTCAGTAAAAATTACTTAAAATCCACCTGTTTTATAAGTGGAGCAAATCCTGTGGTATTTGACCATTTAGTTGCACTCTAACAAAGCACTGTACTTCCATTAGGGTGGCTGAGTCATTGTGGTGCAGAATACCTGGATTGACTAAGCAAATTCTGCCTCATCTTTTTTTAAAATTAGAATAAAACTCTGTAATCTGTTTTTCCTGATAATGAGGAAATCTAGTGTTTTCTATGGTGGGGAGGGCAACCTCTGGGGCTGTGTTTTTAGAAAGATAGCTTTGTTAGTCAGTTTTAGCACAAACAAAAGCACCGTGCCACCTTTAAGAGTAAAGAAAACACTATTTCGGTGTGAGGAGCACAATATTTATATTTATGTTTTCTCTGGGAATCAGGTGGCTGTATTGCCTTATCTCAACCCATGGGTAGTCTGCATGCTAATCTTGCTTCTCTGTTATAGAATATCAGGTGTAAGGTGGTAAAATTTTCAGCGGTTTCCTTCAGAAACATGGCATGGGGAGCATACTTGGTTTTCAAACTGAATATCTCTTCCAAGAGGTTTCTGAGAGAATGATTCTTTTGAAAAGAAGACACACATGCCCTATATGCCTTGCTTTTAAAGGAGGGACATTACTGAATTTGTTTCTTCTGCTGTATTGTCTGAATTTGAGGGAGAAATATCATAATGGGATGAAAGATCCAAATATTTCTCATTTCTGTTTCACAGGGAAACCACATAACAAAGTAGGAATAGCAAGTATATTTTGGGTGAAATCTTGTTATTGTAACTTATGCCACATAAAGCTGATGATCTCATCAGCAGCAGTTTTTCTCACTTCTCTCTAAACAGTACCAAGGCTCCTGTGTAATCCCTTTCATAATTAGGATCACAGAATCAAAGGAGGAGTTTTTAATAAAGGAAAATCACCACCACCAGGTTGACTTTATGGTAAACTATGGCAACAGGATTTCAGCCCTTGTGTTCTCACTATATAGGACAACATACTAGAAGGCACTGGATAATAAACTAATCTCATCATGTATAATTGGCCAGTAGCTTATTGCTAGTCCGAAGTAAGACCAAACTCACTGGATCAATTGATTAATAATATGTCAACTCTTAAACCCCATTGAGTCAAGTTAAGATAGCAATAGGATCTGGTCATTGCTTTTGTGAGCATAAGAATTAAACTTAACATAATTTATGTTAAGTTGATATTTTGGGAATATCCTGAAATGTCCTTGTGTTGTTTTTGATAAAATGCTAGGCACAATCCAGCCAGTTAAATGTTTTAAAGTCCCAGAAGTTTCAGTGGGAGCATTTAAAGTGAAATAATGAGGTTTTAAAAGAGACTAATTGGCTGAATGGCCAAACAAATTTGTCAGTACTTACTTTATGTTTCAAATGATATAGAGGATTTCCTTCTAGTGTATTTCATATTTTCTTTCTGGGAAAACAGTCAAGCAGGAGTAGAGAAGAGAATCTGTTGAAAACATCTGGCTGGACAATTTATTTATTTATTTATTTATTTATTTATTTATTTATTTATTTATTTATTTATTTATTTATTTATTTATTTATTTATACCCTGCCTATCTGGTCGATATGACCACTCTTTACATGCAAAATATTACCTCAGTATGCTCCAACTTTTCTTTCTACCTTTATTCTTTAAAGACAAGTTTGAAAGTAGATCTCCTTTTTGAGTCAGAAAGTCCAGGGTAATTTGATCTTTTGAATAAGAAGAGCAAAACAGTCCAAGTGTACCTTTCAATTATTTTATTAGATTATTATTCTTGTTTCTCTGTGTCATCGGTGCATGAGAGCAGACCATTACTACCACTAATACTACCATTACTTGTTCCTCAGCATTGGTGGTGCACAAAGCAGGCCAAAGGGTCAAACACGAACATTAGGAGTCAAATCCTAAAGATCTGTGGGTGAGGTGACATGTCTGCAAAAGCAAAACTGTGGTTGCTGAAATGAATATGGGGGAGGGGGCAGAATGACCTGGTTTCACTTCCATACTCTCTTAATTGCTTGCCTTAATGTTTGTACTTCACCATTTTTGTATTTTCTGTACTTTTCAGGTTGCTTGTTGATGAAACTCCAACTTCTGTAAGGTACAGTGGTGCCTCGCTTAGCAATGTTAATCTGTGCAGCAAAAATCGCTGCTAAGCGATAACATCGCTAAGCGATTTTTAAAAGCCCATAGAAATGCATTAAAATGCATTTAATGCGTTCCTATGGGCTTAAAAACTAACCTTATGCGAAAATCCTCCATTGTGGCAGCCATTTTCAGTGCCTCTAAAGCGAGGAAAAACAGCGGGCGGCCATTTTTTTCCTGGTGGCCAGTTTGGAACCACCGATCAGCTGGCCGGAAATGGGGGCTTTGCGATGATCGCTTCCCCGCGATCATCACAAAGTGAATTTTCCCCATAGGAAACATCACAAAGCAATCGCTTTTGCAATCGCAAAAACAGCATCGCTAAGCGATTTTGTCGTAAAATGGAGCGATCGCTAAGCGAGGCACCACTGTATATATTTTTTGTTCCTTACACATACATCTTGTTAAAATCAACTGTTTATCTGTGATAACTTACTTATCCCAGTATAATATCAAGGTTTCATTTTCTAAAACTGGCATCATTAATTAATGTTAACTAATTAATATTAGTAATATTTATTGTTGTTGCTATTGTTATTATTAATTATTATTATTACACAAAAGATGGAATTCTCAGGCTGACTCTGGGAATTGTTAATACTGACATTTTTACATGGCCAGTAAGATATAGTTCTGCTGTTATGGATGAATTTCAAATTCTCTGTTTTAGTAAGTGTATAATACAAATGAGTATGATAGCCCAAATTATTTGCTGCCGTATTTGATTTTCCTAGGAAATTCTTTGAATTCTTTCTATACAAAAGACATTTTAATTTATTTTGTCCTGGTTAGGAAGCCACAAAAATACACTTGTTTTCCGTCAATTCCCTGGTTCATATTTCTGAAATTTGACTGCCACATGGGCTCTGTTTGTTTCTCTCATGGCTTTTCATTATTTTTTATTTGTTGTGGGATTTGCCCCCTTCAGGCAAACTATGAACTTCTAAACCTTTTGAATGTTTCACATAATGTGACAATGAGTTCAGACACGGTGGGGATACTTACTTACTTAAATACCTTTATTGGCATAATACACACATTCAAACATACAAAAGTGCAAAAAGCAGCTTGTGGAAATGGCTCCTAAAAGACTAAGACTTCAGGTTGGATTCACGAGCTGAGTTAGTTTTGATTATGTCCAGCAGAAATTTACCAAAAGCATTCAGAGAATTCTCATCTGTCCGCTGTAGAATAGAACTAAGATAGGCTTTATCGGTGAGCCAGGGCTTTCGTTGTGGTAGAGAGGCAAAAAATTTATCCCTCGTGGCCGAGTGGAATGGGCAATGGAAAAGGATGTGGGGCAATGTCTCTACAACATTCAGCATGCAAGGACAAAATCTGTTGTTGAAAGGAATATTGTTAAATCGGCCCTTTAGCACCGCCGAAGGGATTGAATTACAGCGGGCCAAAGAAATCGCCCTTCTAATTTTGGGGTTGTGCAGTATGGAGATGTAAATCGGTGGCCTACCTACTACCAAGGGGAGATTCCAGAACAGAGGTGAACAAGATCTGTTAGCGGCTCTTAATAAGTCTTGTGAGTTAATGTCAGCCAACCTTTGTTTGACAGTTCGTAGGGCAGACTGGAACGGAAGAAACCCAAGGGTGTCCGGGTCTAGCCCGATCTGTTTGATCTTCCTAAGCCAACCATCTACTGGGGGGCAGCTATCTTTTTTTAGATGGTAAAGTAGGCTTGTTTGAGAGGTGTCAAAATACATTCTTAGCCAGTATTTGCAGGTTCTATACCAGGCAACATCCTTGAGTGGGAGTTGTCCCGTTTCGAGGCATAAAGCCTCGTAGGGGACGCAGTTTGGCATAGCCAGGATTCTTCTCAGAAAAGCTGATTGGAAGCTTTCTAGTGATTTATGGTAAGCATTGATCCAAATGGGAATACCATATAGGGCTTGAGAAATAGATTTAGAATTGAATATTTTGAGGGCTGCTGGGATTAGGCGGCCCCCTTTATTGTAGAAGAATCTGGAAATTGCCATTGAGGATATTTTGGCTGACGTTTGTGCCATATAGCGATGGCCAGCCCAGGAGCTGTCAGCTGAAAATAACAGACCCAAATATTTAAAGGTTCTCACCTGTTCTATTGGATGTCGTTTGAAAGTCCATTTATATATTTTACGGGATTTAGAAAAGACTAAAATTTTCGATTTCTGGTAGTTTAGTTGAAGTTTATTGGCGGATAAGTAGTCCAGACATTTGTTCATTAGTCTTTTTAGGCCCAGCCGAGACCACGAAATAAGTACCGCGTCATCGGCGTATAAAAGGACTGGAATCTTGCAGTCACCAAGAGTTGGAAAATGGCCATCAACAGTCGATAGTTCTGGGGCCAAGTCGTTTAGGAACAGGTTAAATAAGGTCGGGGCCAGTGGGCAACCTTGCTTGACTCCCTTGTTTGTAGGGATTTCTTCAGTAAGAAGGCCATCCCATGAACATCTTATTCTGCAAGACGTGTTAGAGTACAATTGCCTGATGGGATTAATCAGATTAGAAGGAATTCCGGTTCTCTCCAGCTTGGACCAGAGTAACTGCCTATCAACACTGTCAAAGGCTGCTTTTAAGTCGAGGAAAGCTACAAATAATTTTGAGTTGGCTTTAATGGAGTACTTATAGGCTAGATGGGATAGGACAGCGCAGTGGTCCAAGGTGGAGTGGCCTGATCTAAACCCAATTTGTTCAATGCCTAGGATATTATTCTGGGTGATCCAAGTATTAAGATGGATCAAAAGATAGTTGGCATACAACTTGCCTACTATTGAAAGAAGGCTGATTGGCCTGTAATTCTCAGGGAGACAAGGATCTCCTTTTTTGTATATTGGAGCAACGACGGCTTGCTTCCAAGATTCCGGAAGAATTCCACTGCCAATTGCCGTTGAGAAGAGTCCTGCCAGAATAGGGGCCCAGAAATTTGGGGGGGGGGGATACTTGTTTCAGGGCCTAGGTGAAGTCCTCATTTCTGTCAGCAACACTCCATATAGGCTGACAAGGTGGTCCATCATCGACTCTCTGAAAGGATTGGAGGTATAATGGTAGTATTTTTTTTCTAGGTGCTGCATTGGTAGGAACTTTATTCTTTCTATCTGTGTATGGTCCAATACACTGCTTTGGTGTTTTTCCAGCCCGTTTCTTCACTGGTGGTGCTCAATTGATAATGGAGTCACTGATGGCATATGTTTTGAGAAGGGAAGGGCTTTTCACCCCACAACTTTGGGGTGAGGTGTCCCCCATGCTCTCAAAGGAGAGCTTTGTGTGTGTGAAGTGATTTGGCTCTCTATTTTCCTTTTAGATCTTCAGTGTAAGGAGTGCCATAGTTTATTCATTTAGGAACAGGTTGTTTCCATGGATATTTTAAAACAAAAATCATAAGCAGCTGTAATTCTAGTTCTTTGTATTTCTTTAAATGCCACAGTAGGCTCAGCATGACTGTCATGTTTTCCCAATATGCCTCTGTAATGGCTTTTCCTTGTCCAGCACATAGCTGCAACAGCAGGGTTTATTTTACTCAGCTTCTTTATATTTTCCAAATCACTCTCGAAAAAAGGACATTCGGTCTCTAAGCTATATCATAAATGTGTTAGCTGGCTTTTTAAAAACTGAATTATGTTTCTTGTGGATTGATTGAAGTTGAGAGTACTTTTTCCCGTGTATGCAGTATGACTTTCTTTGCTTTTTAAAATAATTGCACGGAAATTATTTTGTTGTGTTTTTCAAATCTATTTTAGATGTACCATGCGGTTATTTTCATAAACATATACAACTACAGGTGGTCTAATTACCTAAGATAAGAAAGACACATCACAATTACATGTTAATAAAAATGAGCTGTCTTTAGAGAGCTATGATTTGCCTGTGAGTTGGGAAGAAAGGTGTGTTTCAAAATGTGTTTTAAAAAGTGTTGAAGTTCATAAAGCCAGGATAAAAATGTGCTATTAAAGAACTGTCATGCTCAGGGGCAACAGTGTGTACAGTTGTCTTTTTCCCTATCTGTGGTGCTGCTTACCACCATGCATCTACTGAAGTAAACTGGAGTTCATGAAAGCTTATGCTGCAATACCTTTATTAATCAATAAATGTTTACTTTCACCTGGGCTGTATTATTCATAAGGCTGACTAGGCTGAAACTCAGGAGCCACGCAGGGACTAGGGCCCTGTTAGTTGATCAGGGTCAGGCTGTCAGCTCTAGTGAGGTAAAAGGTTGAAGTATTGGAGGGCCCCTGAAATACAGTACCTGGAAGCCTAGGTCATGGGTTAATATGGCCCTGTTTTCACTACATCAGATTCTGGAAGCTGGAAACACATGAGCAAAGTTAATTCCATGGATTCCCCTCATCCTGGTTTTCAGTTAAATGTAGGACACAACATTATTCCCCCATGCAGATACCAAGATATGTGTTCACCAGTGAGTGGCTCATGGTCTGAGCGAGGAATATCTTATTGCGCCATGTTGGTGCAAGGTGCCCACCATGCTTAGATCTGAAGCCATCCCTCCATGTATCAAGGAGCTAAAAGCTCTTCCTCTTTTTAGGCATGCATTGAAATTAAGCATCTGGCTTCCAGACATCACCACAGAAATCTGAGAAGAGTCAAGAAAGGAGGATATCCTCCCAAATGATACAAAACATTTCAGAGCGAAATTTCAGGGATGGAAAGGCATACCTAGAAACTTCATAATCTCCTAGGTATGGAGCTACAAAAGTAAGGAGATTCCAAAATAATAGCAGAAGGCCAGGAAAGGAGAAGACGGGGCAACTTGTGGTCCAAGTAGTACAGTGTGCCTCACCCTGAAATGGCAGGGTGAAGCATCCCCTGCATGGACCTTTCTATGGAAAGAAAGGTGAGAAAACTGTGCAAGACAGTCCACGAAAGGAACCCGCTCCCAGCAGTGGTTCGGGCCTCCCTACTCTGGCCGCTTTCAAGCAAAGCCAAGAGACACGCCACACACAGCATCCAGTCAACACAATATTTACAGAGCCATTTATTTGTTTATCCTCAAACAAAGACAATCATTGTCCATGGCATACCTTTCCTGGTACCTGCACACACGCCTACACAGCCTACTCGAAATCCCAGACCCATAGTTATCAGAAAGAAAGTGTCACATTGAACCAATAACATATAATCCTGGCAGCATTTGTGCTTTCAGACAGGACATTATTCTCAACAGGACAGACACTGTTGAAACCATGCCGTGGGTGTCCCTGTCAAAATGGCAAGCAGGGCACTGAGAGGTGATTTTATATAACCTAACAATACCATTATTGGGCAACGAACTTTTATTAATGTCATAGCTTTATTTGGCATACTTTGTATGTTAGTAACCTAACACTAACATTCTTAATGTCAATAACAGACATAATATTAATCCAGACCATGCAGCATTCATATTATATGTTTTGCTAGTTGGAGTTATAAAAAGGCATGTTAACAGTTATTTAGTTTTTAGCAGAGATGTGGACTGTCTTTGGACAATGTGTAGAAACAGGTAAAATCTGGGATATTTGTGCATTTCTGGGTGTTCATGGGGTGGAGCATAGAACTCAGGGACACTCACAGGATGGAGCAGTACTTTGCTCATATCCCTTGTGTTAATCTAGCATTCATAAGACTGAAAAAGTTAAACTAAACAAGATGTGGCAGAAAACAAGGAATTGACATCAACAGAGAAGGTAATGAACATAACGCTGCTTCTTCAAGAGTAAGGCCTGATGCAAAGAGATCATTTAGGCTCTTTGTAATTTCCATGAACCTTTTCAACAGTACTTTCTTGTCTAAAGATCCTACCATTTTGGGGGGTAGTTTCCTATTCCTGTGTATTCAAAGAAATGTTAACACTTTCTTCATTATTTATACCTTTGATCCAGTGCTTCATTCAGCAGTGATAAAATGGTAGGCGTTTATGTTTGAACTGGCCCCAAATGCAATGCTTGTTCAGCAGCTGAAGAAGTTAGGACTTCCCCACTGGGCCTGATTGACAAGAACTGGATTCGATTATCCATAGGGCCCCTTCCAGCTCTGTAGTTTAAAAATTATTATTATTAGGAAATCTTATATTGTTGTGGCTTGTGTAGACGAATAGTGTTTAGCCCACAATACGATACAGCCTTGTTTATTTTGCAGTGCATTTGAATTAGAGAAAGAGTCAGATGGCAGAAGTTAACATCGTATAAATAAGAAAAACGGACGGGATGCACAGGAAAGAAGAACCCACGACAGTCTGGACTTTGCAAATTTTAGAAAACCTCTAAATAATTCCTGGTGCTTTCATTTAAACTATCATGGAAGCTATACATTCAGTGATGATGTTTCTTTTAAGCAGCCCAGCGTGTCTTACACCCACCTACTTTCTAGATCCAATCAGGTCCAAATCACCAATGCTATAAGCTTCAGTATTTCTAAAACCTGAATATCCTGCGTGGTGTACTGCAACCATCCTCAAGGGGGAGCATATGGCCCTCTGGGAGCCCCCCGGAACATTGGAAAGGGGACCACAGACTAGAAACAATTCTTCACACATCATCTTGATTCGGCCTATATTTCTTTCATATTATGTTTGTGGCCATAAAAAAGGTTGAGAGTGGCTAGTGTAGTGGATAGAATGATGGACTAGGATGCAGGACCCCTGGGTTTGAATATCTGCTCAGCCATGGAAACACTGGGGGTGCAGAACTGGTAAAACCACTCCTTAAATATTTCACTTAGATATTTAAAAGCCCCTTTAGAGTCATTATAAGTCAGTTCCAGCTTGAAGACACATAACAACATTTCCAAATCTGTCAATACTGAAAGAAACTTAGCATAAAAATAGATTTTTATTTAAGGCAAAGTTGAGTCAATATTTTCTTTGTTCCAAAGGAAAATCTGCCTGTTTTGAGATTTAGTGGCATTTTAGATTCTATATCAGATATCTTAGCCCTTTTCTCTGGCTGTAGAGATGAATCCTTTTCTATTATAAAGCTAAGAAATGTCACTATTTGGACAGGAGTGTTAATAAGCATCAGAATGTTGTGAACACAATATAGTTACTAAGTTTCAGTTCTTCTACCTCTACAGTGGAAATAACATATGATGTTTCAGGGGTGAGGTTGAAGATGATAAGGACTGCAATTAGCATTGAAAGCAACCATGCTTGATTAACAGTGGGAAAAAATCTATGTAAATCAAAGGAAAGCTGCAATTCAGAGCTTATTTGCAATCTACCACTTTCAGGAAGCTGTTGGCTTAAGCCCTTCTGCCCACTACAGCTTTGCAATAACCAAATGTTGCTATTAATAGGCAAGAGGTAGTGTCTTGAAGTATCCACTCTTTTTCTTGCTAACCACATGGTGGCTGAAATCCAGCAGAAAGTCCCAACTAGAGCAGGCCCACTGAATCAGTGGGGATTTGGTGAGTCAGCTCTTCTATAAAAGCAAAGCAAAGCAAAGCAAAGCATGCTGCTTATATACCACCCCACAGCGCTTCAAGCACTCTCTGGGCGGTTTACAATTTTAATTATGCAGGCTACACATTGCCCCCCCAGCGAGCTGGGTACTCATTTTACCGACCTCGGAAGGATAGAAGGCCGAGTTAACCTTGAGCCGGCTACCTGGGATTTGAACCCCAGGTCATGAGCACAGTTTTAGCTGCAGTCCAGCGTTTTAACCACTGCACCACAAGGCTCTAAGTTCCATAGATTCAAATGGGCCTATTCTAACTTTGATTTCCTACTTGATTCCAGCAAGTGAATGGTGTGCTTTTTTTATGTGGACTTGTTCTGTTGGTAAGCCAGGTGCAAAAGGGGGCAGGACTGCTGTATCTTTAATAGCTGTGAAGAAGAGATGTAATTTCCTCTCCCGCACAGTTGTTGAAAGGACAAAACCCCTTTCCCTTTTGCCATCCTATGCCCTGGACGTTCAGCACAGAGAAATGTATCTGTGGGAATGAAAAAGACACCTTCAAGCCTTCCTTTCTCACTGTTGATGCCAAAGTCTGAACTGATGTATTATTTACATCAGGAAACCTGCTTTGTTCTTGGTGTATCTGTTTCTCTCATCAGCTCACTTGTGACTTTGGTGTTTTTAAATCAAATTCACAGGTGATCTAATTAACAAGGGGCTACTGAATCACTCACTGGAGCTGAGAGGCCTATTAAGGGAGCTGCAGGAATATGGCAGTGAATTGTAATTTCTTTTAAATCACAGACTTCACAGAAGGGAGTTGGTAGTGATCTTGAAAGCTGGAAAGCAGGTTAACATTGTAGAAGAAAGATGAAGAAATGAGAGGCTAATTCGAAAAAAGAAAAAACATGGATTCAATCTTACCTATCCTTTCCTTGCAAACAAGGAACCAGTATCTTGGTGTCCTCCAGATTTGGGGAATAAAATTCATTGATTGCTTACATTAGCCATGCTCACTGAGACTGGTGGGAACTGAAATCCAAAACATGTGAAGTCATCTGGTTACCTACTGTGGTTTTTTTCCTGCACTCCCCACAATCCTTTTACATTTTTATAAAATGCAACATTTCAAATACTGACACCTGCTTGGTCTATTTTCCAGGCTGATGGGCACTCTCAGAGTCATTGTTCACTCTTCCTTCCTATGGCTCTTTAAGCTGGATTTGTGTTACACCAGAGCTTGGAAAAGTTACTCTCAGAATCCCCAGCCAACGGCCATGCTGGATGAGGGATTCTGAACATTATAGTCTAGAAAATTAACTTTCCCATGGCTGATTCCTCTCTCCTGGGTCCTACAAAAAGAGGGAGTAGAGGAACCATTTTAGCCCAGGTCTCACCTCACAGGAGGGTCTTACCTCAGTCTGAAGATAGAGCTAAAGAAAATGATGCTATCATGCTGCTACAAATTATTTTTTTTAATGTGCCAATCTTTACATTAAAATATTTAATGTATATATTCTAACATAAAGGCTATTTTGAATCTGAAGGGTAGAAATGTGAAACGACCCAGAGGTCATCTGAACTTTCAGAGAGTCTGCCCATTCTGATATCCATGGATAGGTAATCAGCTCAAGGGAAATATACCTGTGAAGATTCTCAGTCATCCAGGTGAGGTTATCTGGAAGCTGAATTATGGCAGCCAGACTTCTTTCTTATTCTTTCTTACTCATCCAAGGAGCTTCTTCTGTCTCAAGAGAGTTGGTAGGAGATCTCTGATATATCCTCCATGGCTCAGGACCACAATCAGCAGTGTTCCTTCATTTCAAGGACAAAGGACACTCATTTGATGACCAAGATGTATTCATTTTAGACTAAGAAGATAGGTGATTTGAGAGAGGGGTCAGAGAGGCCATATATGTGCATATAAAAAATCCCTCACTCAATAGGGTGGAGGCCTTAGACACAATCTGTCTCCTATTTATCATGCTTCTCTTTCATCTGTCCCCAGAGAGATCAGGACTATACACACTAGAAAGACCACTGTTAACGACTGTTAATGACCCATTACGTGAGTGGAGAAGGACTGCAGAAGTGGGATTTTCAGTCACCTCCAGTCCCTTGTCCACCTAACAAGTCTATTCAGATAAGGAGGAGGTGAAACCAAGGTGGAATATATATCAAGGATCTCCTACCAAATCTCCTCAGTCTGAAGAAACTACTTGGATGAATAGTGAAACATTTCAACCTAATAAGAAAGAAGTCCAGTTGCCATGACTCAGCTTCCAGACACCTCAAGGGAAGTGTAGATAGTTCAGATTTCCATACTTACCATGTAGATGACAGGGGGAAAAAAGAAGCCATGTGACCTTGGTGTGGGGATAGTGGTGTGGTTCATAGCCTCTTTGATTATATGATGTTCCTGCATATGTTTGAACACAATAGTACAGAATTATTTATTCCTCTCCTAGCCCCTTGGCCAGGAAAAAAGGTGATGGGAAAAAGAGGGGAAGTGGATAAAAGAAGAGAGAGGGTTAGCTCCACACACTCTTGGGTCCAGTCCAATCTTCCTCAGCATGTGGCTACCAACCATATAACGACAAAGGGAATGCAATCCTCATGTGGTATGGTTGTGTCCAACTACTTGGCTTCTTGGAAGGTGTTTAGTATTATTTATACATGTCTCTTAGCAATTAAGCAGTGGAAATGAATTCCCCATGCCCTTATGATGGTTAAACCATGTGGATGTCTGTCTGGACATCTGCTTGACTTATATTAAAGTTTATGCTTAGGTGTTTCCTTGTTACATTTTTGGGGGGTTTCTGGATTTGATCTCTTCGGGGATTCGTTTTATTTTTCTCTTTTGGATTTGATCACAGCTAAAGATGGAAACCCAAAGGAATGCAATCCTGAACAGAAAAAAGGTTCTCTATCACTATTCCAGTTCTTGAAGCTTGTGACACATTTAATCTGTTAGGGCAGGATCCTACTGCAGGAACACAAAGCATGTAGGGCTGTTCAAAATTGCTAACTTGCATTTGTGGTGAACTGGCAATTGCCTTATTCAAAGCAACAGTGTTTCTGCTTGCACAATTAATGCCTCTTGTAGAAACGCTGGGGAAAACATAACTGTGCATGAAGGACCACTATTCATATGGGGCAAATGGAATAGATCCTGCCCTTTAACATCTTGAACGTGCCAAAAGCCTCCCCTCACTTTCTTTCATGCTTAATATTATTAGGTTGTTAAAAAGGCGTACGCCTTATCTCCCATGACTAGCCCTCTTGGACTTCAAATAAGGATGATAAATTGAATGACCTTTAGTTACTATCTCAGTGAGACTGATGGAGTATATTGGAAAAACGTTACTTTCTACTTATATGCCTGACCTTTAAAGCTGTCAGTTGTGCTGAGTGATTTCTACAGCTTAACAAAGTTGACAACCTATTTGAGGACTGAGTGGGAAAGGCAGGAAAAAATGTGAAGGCCAGGTAACCTACGACATTGTCTTTGAAAATTCAGTGACACAGAGATTATTGGCTACCTGCTCTTACACAGTTTCTTCATTTCCTGTTCTGTCCAAGGTATGGTATTTGAACAAATTTTCTATTTTGGTCTAATATTGATTTGGTTAGCTTTCTGGACTGCTCTCCAGAGGCTGTGTCTCCTTTCTTCTGAGAGACCGGAAGTGAAACTGGAAATAACTCTCTCAGAGTTGCTAAATTACTGTTGAAGGACCAGTTTGTTTTGTCTCCAGTTGAAATGATGAGGCAGAGCCTGCATTAAAATAAATGAACAATATTTTGCTCACTCAGTTTGAAATAAATTGCACCCAGTCCAATGTGGGTTTTTGCACTTATATCTCTAATGAAACATGAGTAAACTAAAAGAAAAATCAGCTTTGATATAAGGCTCTAATTTAAACGCAGGAAAGATTTAAAAAGAAAAGAAAAAGAAACAAAAGAAACAAAGCTGCCAAAAACATCCTCTAAAATGTGATGATGTCCTGCAAATCTGAATTTAATTTGACGCAGAGTAAGTAAAGACTAGATTCCCAGTGTGATGTAGTTGACAGAGTGATGGACTAGGACTCTGGAGAAGAGGGTTCGAATTTCCACTCAGTCATGTAAACTGATTGGAGAACTGTTAAAACCACTTTTTGAATATCTCACTTTGAAAGTCCTATTAAAGTTACTCTAAGTTCACGCTGACTAGATTGCACAACAGAACAGAAACAAAAGGCTAAAAGATATGACACTGGAAGATGAGCCCTTCAGGTCGGAAGGCAACCAACATGCTACTGAGGAGGAGCGGAGGAGAAGGACAAGTAGCTCCAGAGCTAATGAAGTGCTTCAGTCAAAGCCAAAAGGACGCTCAGCTGTGGGTGTGTGTGGAAGTGAAAGGAAAGTCTGATGCTGCAAAGAAAAATACTGCACAGGAACCTGGACTGTAAGATCTATGAACCTTGGTAAGCTGGATGTGGTCAAGCAGGAGATGGCAAGAATAAACATTGACATCCTGGGCTTCAGTGAACTAAAATGGACAGGAATGGGCTAATTCAATTGAGACAATTACCATACCTACTATTGTGGGCAAGAAGCCCATAGAAGAAATGGAATAGCCCTCATAGTCAACAAAAGAATGGGAAAAGCTGTACTGGGATACAATCTCAAAAATGATAGAATGATTTCAATACGAATCCAAGGCAGACCTTTCAACAACATAGTAATCCAAGTTTATGCACCAACCACCAATGCTGATGAGGCTAAAATTGGCCAATTCTATGAAGACTTAAAACACCTCTAGAAGTGACACCAAAGAAAGATGTTCTTGTCATTATAGGGGACTGGAATGCTAAAGTAGGGAGTCAAGAGATAAAAGGAATAACAGGTACGTTTGGCCTTGGAGTTCAAAATGAAGCAGGGCAAAGAGTTTTGTCAAGAGAACAAGCTGATCATCACAAACACCCTTTTCCAACAACACAAGAGGCAACTCTACACATGGACATCACCAGATGGGCAATACCGAAATCAGATAGATTATATTCTCTGCAGCCAAAGATGGAGAAGCTCTGTACAGTCAGCAAAAACAAGACCTGGAGCTGATTGTGGCTCTGATCATCAGCTTTTCATAGCAAAACTCAAGCTTAAACTGAAGAAAGTAGGAAAAACCACTGGGCTAGTCAGGTGTAATCTAAACCAAATCCCTTATGAATACACAGTGGAAGTGAAGAACAGATTTAAGGAACTTGATTTGGTGGACAGAGTGCCTGAAGAACTTTGGATAGAGGCTCGTAACATTGTACAGGAAGCAGCAACAAAAACCATCCCAAAGAAAAGGAAATGCAAGAAAGCAAAGTGGCTGTCCATTGAGGCCTTACAAATAGCAGAGAAGAGAAGGGAAACAAAATGCAAGGGAGATAGGGAAAGTTACAGAAAACTGAATGCAGGCTTCCAAAGAATAGCAAGGAGAGACAAGAGGGACGTCTTAAATGAACAGTGCAAAGATATAGAGGAAAATAACAGAAAGGGAAAAACCAGAGATCTGTTCAAGAAAATTGGAGCTATTAAAGGAACATTTTGTGCAAAGATGGACATGTTAAAGGACAAAAACCATAGGGAACTCACAGAAGCAGAAGATATCAAGAAGAGGTGGCAAGAATACACAGAGGAATTATACCAGAAAGATCTGGATGCCAAAGAATGCTCCAACTAACGTACAATTGCATTCCTTTCACACCCTAGCAAGGTGATGCTCAAAATCAAAAAACAAGATAGGCTTCAGCAGTATGTGGACTGACAACTCCCAGAAGTACATGTGCTGGATTATGGAGAAAGTAGAGAGTTCCAGAAAAAACATCTACTTCTGCTTCATTGACTACACAAAAGCCTTTGACTGTGTGGACCACAGCAAACTATAGCAAGTTTAAAGAAATGGGAGTGCCTGACCACCTTATTTATCTCCAGGGAAATCTATATGTGGAACAGGAAGCAACAGTTACAGTAGAACTGGATATGGAACAAGTGATTGGGAAAGGAGTACTGCAAAGAGAACAAACCTATCCATTTTGAAGGAAATCAACCCTGAGTGCTCACTGGAAGGACAGATCCTGAAGCTGAGGCTCCAATACTTTGGCCATCTCATGAGAGGAGAAGACTCCCTGGAAAAGACCCTGATGTTGGGAAAGTGTAGAGGAGAAGGGGACGGCTGAGGATGAGATGGTTCAGCAGTGTCATTGAAGCTACCAACATGAATTTAGCCAAACTCTGGGAGGCAGTGGAAGACAGGAGGGCCTGATGTGCTCTGGTCCATGGGGTCACAAAGAGTTGGACACGACTTAACAACTAAACAACAACTAAACAACAACAGATTACAAAATACACATACATACAAGTAAAGATATCCAGTGTGGTGTAATAGATAGTGTGATGGTCTTTAGGTCAGGAGACCTTAGTTTGAAACCCCACTTGGCCACAGAAATTCCTGGTGCGGTGGTGTTGGTGAAACTGGTAAAACCACTTGTTGAATAACTCACTTAACTAACAAGCCCTTTTAGCATCACCATAAATAATAGCCCCCAACTTACAAAGCAGCTGTATTTGTCATCCAGTAAGGGTGGTGGGTGAGGGTGACATAGCAGCCATCATTTGGTGTCTAGGTCTGCTTCTAGGTTTCCTTGGTGCAAGACAGACATCATTTACAGCTTTTGCTCTCACCCCATCCCCCATCCCTTGGGAAACCCATGTCAACCCTAACCTGGAGACACTGAATTCTCTGTCCACCCCCACCCTCTTTGGTGCTAGAATGTCATTAAGTTCCATTTCTCAAAAAATCACTCCAGGAATACTGAGAAATAGGTTTCACTTTCACTTCTTCATCTTGGAAACAGAAACCTAGCCTTTTACGACTGTACCTCGACTTATGAACGTCCCGGCATATGATCATTTTGAGTTACGACCAACTCCAGCCACAAAATCTTGCTTCTACCTGTGACTGGAGCTTCCACTTATGAACAGAAAAAGGCGGGGGGGGGGGGTAGTCAGGGAATTCAAATTGCTAACCGTTGGTAGGTGAAGAGGCTGCTTCTTTGTAGCTCTTTCACCTCAACAGTTAGAGAGTGTGCGATCGAAGGAGGCTTCGGACTGCTTGGTAAGGTAAGGTGCTGCTTTCTACTTTTTAAAAACTGTTCTGGGTGGGTTTTGCAGCGTGGTTGTGGGCTGGGTGGTGGGATTATGTTTCTATGATGGGTCTTGCAGGTTTGCTTGTTTTTGGTGTTTTTTTCCCCATTTCCAATGGGTCTTGCGGGGTTTGTTTACTTTTTGGTGTTTTTAACCCCCGTTTCTGATGGGTCTTGAGAGGTTTGTTTGCTTTTTGGGGCTTTCTTTCCTCATTTCCCCATTTTTTTTGTTTTTTGTTTTGCTTTTTGGGGTTTTCCTCCCATTTCTGATGGGTTTTGGGGGGCTTGTTTGCTATTTGCTTTGCTTTTTTTGCATTTCTGATGGGTCTTGCATGGTTGTTTGCTTTTCTCCCCCCCCCCCCCTTTGGCCGGAAGGGATTAATCGCATTTCTGCTGGGTCTTGCAGTTTTTTGTGGTGTTTTTTTTGTGTTTTTTTGTTTTTTGTTGTTGTTTGGTGTTTTTTTCTTTGGCCGGAATGGATTAAATGTATTTCAGTGCATTCCTATTGGAAATGGTGCTTTGACTTACGACCATTTTGAGTTACGACTAGAGTTCCAGAACCAATTAAGTTTGTAAGTCAAGGCACCACTGTACTTTCTAAGGCATCATTCAGTGAATTCAAAATATTTCCAAATCTGAATGTGCATGTCTAATTGGGACTTCAGCCTTACCACAGGCATAGGTGTGTTTGAGCAAATGGCCACACAGAGAATAGCCATGGTGTGGGTGGGTGGGGGAGAGGCACAGTTTGAGGCATTTTCTGAAAAATCAGTTGTACACTCAGTTTGACAGTGGTAGAGGAGATGCTTGACAGTGGCAATTGTAGGGAAGGTGTTGAAATACAATTACCTTTCTGGAATATGTTGTGAGGAGGGAGAGAAACAGTCATTCTCTCAGTCATTCTTTCTCAGCCTGACCTACTTCATAGGGTTGTTGTGGAGGGAAAGTGAAGAGAAGAGTTGTGCCTGCCATTTTGAGCTCTCTGGAGGAAAGAAGGGGTACAAGTTTAAGGAATCTACAAGACATCACAGTCAATGTCTTCAGCAGATATCTGGGAGGAATATGGTTCACCCACTCCCCTAGCTAGCACTGAAAGTCCCTGTTGTTTTTCCCCAGTTTTTCACACTAGTCACACTTGTACAGAGAGCACTCATTGAGCCATGAAATTTACTGGATGACCTTGGCTGAGCCATTTCCCCTCCGCCTGACCTACCCCATAGGGTTGTTGTAAAGAGGAAGTAGAGAAGGGAGAGTTATGAACATCAGTTTGAGCTCACTAGGAAACGGTGCTGGACAGAACTAGACAAGTTTCTAGCATGCTGAACTGTCAGGGCTCTTACAATCTCAGCCTTAGTTCCTTAATAGAGTTTACGTTTTGGGAGGCAGTGTACATTAGCACATTTCTCAAGTACCAAGAATTGAGAGTGGGAGAGAACATAAGGCTATGTTTATAGTTCGACTGAGTCCATTCTTATGTGACTGGGATGTCCCTTGTCTTAACAACAACAACAACAACAACAACAACAACAACAACAACAACAACAACAACAATAATAATGAAAAATTACCTTTGCAGTGGTTATTGGAATTGGAAGGAACCCTGTGTATCATCAAGCCCTGCCCCTCTCCAGGCACAGTGAGGAATTGAACTCCCAACCTCTGGTTCCACAGCCAGAGACCAAAACCACTGACCTGTCCAGCAGTTCGTTCTTTCTGCCATCTCTTCCTGTGCAACAGACAGCTGAGAATGGGACAGATTCTTTCTGTCACATGTCTGAGTGGATTGCTTACAGAGAGCTTTCATGGTTATGTTGAGGGAGAGAGGTTGCCCACCCCAAAGACAACATTTACAAATTAGAGGGTAGCTATTTCATCTCCATACTGCAGAACAGACATGGCAGCTGTGGATGTCCAGATGTTCTGGGAATGCAGCTCTCATAATACCTCACTATTAACTTTGCTGGCCAGGGCTGATGGAGTCAGATGGGTACAATTGTGCATCTCTGTTCTAGTGAGATGAGTGCAGGTGGAGCTGAGCAGCACATAACTACTGGGACCTTACTGTTGCTACCTCTGTCCTTTGTGAGCTATGTTTTCAGTGATCTGACACAGTTGAGTTCAGAGAACAATTTTTTCTGGAGCATCCCTTTAGCTGTCTTCATAGGTACTGAAGTAAAATGTACATTTATATGTAGCTTTTTGAAGAGGTCCATAATGCTGTACCACATACATTAATTGCATTCTCTCTCCATCCCTCTCTCCCTCTCTCTCTCCTTCTCTTTCTCTTTGTGTAACCCTTTATTCTGCAAACAAGCCTCAAGAAAAAATTTGTTTTATTTTAGGTATACATATTCTGGTTTTTAAAAAACAAAAACAAAGTGCCTGTATGGTGCAAAAACAGAACATAAACTTGTGGCACCTGAAAAATTGACATTTTTATTTGATCTCAGTTTAAAAGTCAGTTTAAATGGCTTTTGCATTGTTGCTTGTTGTAGACTTGTCACTCTTTGTCACAGGACTGCAGAATTTTTGGGTTGTTTTTTATGAATTAGAGACGGGGATGAATCACCATTTTGGCTATTCATCCTGCTTCATAATCCACTGCTGCCACCCCCACTGCCACTATTGTCTCACAACCACAGTCTCCAGCAGCCACAGCCTGCAGTAAGCGACACTGGCTGCTCTTTGCAAATATGGTGGCTGTGGCTTCATTTAGGGTAGGGAAGCTGCAGCCTCCATTTTTGCAAAGGGCAGCCTGGAACTTAAGGCAGGCCGTGGCTGTGGAGGCCACCATAGAGGGCAGCGATGGATGACGGCAGCACGGGGTGGTGGTGGATGGTGGCAGCGGCTAAAGTAGGGAGAGGAAGGGGGCGGGGGATAGGCTGTGGGGGTGGCTGGGTGGCTGTGGGGCTGGCTGCCTGCCTATCGGCC
This sequence comes from Pogona vitticeps, assembly GCF_051106095.1. Taxonomy (NCBI): domain Eukaryota; kingdom Metazoa; phylum Chordata; class Lepidosauria; order Squamata; family Agamidae; genus Pogona; species Pogona vitticeps. The sequence continues at coordinate 144,462,726 of NC_135785.1, forward strand.
TGCCAATCAGCTGATTGGTGAGCCCATAGGCAGAACGGGAAGGTCATAGGACGAGAGGAAAGGCTAGCCTTCCCTTTCTTCCTATGGGGGACAAATAAAAATGGGGCAATATTCATCCCTTTGTATTCGTCGGGGTCTCTGGAACTGATGAATAAGAAGGGATGAATATTTAATGAATCAGCAATTTTTAACAAATATTGCAATTCTTTTTTTATTCGTTTGCATGTCTAATTAGGATCTATTCAGAAGTAAGTTTCATTGACTTTAAAGAGGTACAAGATACATATGCTGCACATATGTAGTGCATGTGTAGTTATAAATACATCTCACTGTAGTTTGTAGGGTTTGCTTCTTAGTAAGTCTTTAGGACAGCCACCTTATCAACACCCACAGCAGACAGCAGTGGTGTGCTAAATGTATCTGGAGACAAATGGCTGTATGATTTCCTTGTTATGGTAATGATTATAGGAGCCAAAATATGGGTGTAAAGAGAGCGGTATTTCTGGGAAACACTAACTGAAAATTCAAGAACAACCAGGAGCAAAAATTGCACAATGTTATTCTAAATTCAGCTTTCTTCACTATCATGTTATAAAGTCTGTAGCAATAAAATAAAATAAGACAAATAAAATAAAATAATTTTTAAAATGACTGGTCCCTTTTTTCAGCCCAGATGTAAAGCTTTGGTTTACTGGGTTTCACAACTCATTCCTTCCTATATTTGTTACATTTTTGCTTTGTGGGTTGTTGATTCAACCCTGGGCAAATCTGCAAAATAAAATTCAGAATATGTGAACTCCAAATTAACATTCAGGACACAAGATTTGACTGGAAAGGACTCCTGATGGTAGGTATGTCTGTGAGGAGACTTTAGAGTGAGTAATATTGGAGTGTCAATACGTAGATCAGGTTGTGGCTGGCAATTGTTGCAGCTCCATTACCTGCTTGAAAGAGTCTTAATTCAGATGCAATTCTGCTATTGTCTGAGCCCTGTTAATTTCCTCTGAAGGCTCCAGTTTTAACATTTAGAAGCTGCTTCTCCATCATAGGCTGTAATTCTGAAGTCATTCACTTGTGGATTAGTTCAGCTGCCATCACCTAAAAGCATTCTGCAAGGGGTCTCAAATTAAGAATGATAGTCGTATTTGTATTTTCTAGGTTTTGCGTTTTGTTTATAAACATTTTTGCTTGTTCAACTTTTTGGCTGAGTCAAAAAGTTTGAGGAACTTTGACCAGTTCTATTCCAGTAGCATGAAGTTGCAAGGGGGCTTTTCTTATTTTAATGAAAGAGGAGAAATTACAAAATAGACTGTTTGTTGTTTGTTTTCATATTCTTCCATGGATTCCCAAAACAGTATCTAAAACACAAATGGTTCATATTAATGAAAAAGAGGTACATGAAAGTCTCATGTCCTTTCATGTTTTTCTTGTTCATATGATCTTTCTTTCACCTTTTGTTACCAAATCATCCAGGACATTTTTCAAGCAACAACATTGTGAAAATTGTTGTCAGCAGCCAATCAGAATGTCCTGGGGGCAGGAATCATGAGTCTTTAAAAGACCCTGGATTGGTTGGAATCCAGTGAGGAGTGCTCTGTGCTTCACAGTCCTTCCTTGTGAATGGGATCACTGTGTGCTGCTGAGCTCTGTCCTGTTGCCCTCCATCTTTATTAAGCTACCTGCATGCTGCTGCCTGTAAGAATCATACAAGAGATGCGAAGACATCAAATGGTAATGTGTGTTTGTGTTGCTATTTTTTTCCATGTGTGTTGGAAGCTGGTGTGCTTTCCCTCTTTGACTGATTTTTTTAAAAAAAGATTAGTTGTTATTGCTGTTAAAGGTATATATTTTGGTGGCTTTTTGGGGAGGGCTGTTTTGGTTGCTTCTGTGGGAACGTAGTGTGGGGGACAGTGGACTTAGTGACTGTGCTGATATGTCACTGTGCTGTGTGGATGGTGATGGTAGTTGCTTATCCTGTTGCCTGCTTTTGGAACAAATTGATTTTCTGTTGTTTTGCTTCTGGTTTTTTTTCTGGATTAGTTTTAAAGGATTCTTTAGAGCTTCTTGAGTGGTACAAAGATTATTGGGAAATCCAAAATGAAATGACCTGGAAGAAGTTTTTGCTTTCAAGAAAAACAAAAGAACCAGTGTACAAAAAATATGAAAATGAAGGAGGTACCCCCCAAGAGAATCTGACTGAAATAAATGCAAACATTTTTGTACAGCTCTATTAATCCCTATTACATATATTTATCTTATCTCAACAGAACCTCACAGTCATGAGGAGCAAAAGATAATGCTTTTGGAAAAACATACATATGCAAAAACAGCTGGCAGGCTTAGGGAAAGGTCATATATTCTTTGCATGTGTCAGAATAAAACACTATTGAGGAAAGCTCTCTTTAAGTGTAGTTTTAAGTGCAGCAGTTTAATCTACTCATTCTTTCAGTATTTCTGATCATAATAAAGCTTTCTCTACTGTGCTTTGGGAACAGATCTGATAAAATTGACATGAATGAAAAAAATCCTAATAACAGAGAGAAGTTATAAAATTAAGAGAGAATATGTTCAGAAATGAATTGCAAATAAATATATTGGCTGGAATCGTGTACAGTGGTGCCTCGAAATACGAACATCCCTACTTACGACTATTTCGAGTTATGACCAGCTCCGGCCACAAAATCTTGCTTCTACCTGCGACTGGAGCTTCCACTTGCGAACAGAAAAAGGCAGGGGGGGGGGAAAGGCGGGAAATTCAAATTTCTAACTGTAGGTGGTGACGAGGCTGCTTCTTTGTAGCTCTTTCGCTCCAGCACTTAGAGAGTATTCATCGGAGGAGGCTTGGGACTGCCTCCTTCTGCTTCTGAGTGAGCATGTGTGTGTGTTTGCAGGGAGGCTTCGAGCTGCCTGGTAAGGTAAGTTGCTGTTTTCTGTCTTTTAAAAACTGTTCTAGGTGTTTTTGCAGCTGGGGCTTATGTTTCTGTGCTGTGATGAGTTTGGGGGGTTTGTTTGTTTGTTTTTTTCCCTCCATTTCCAATGGGTCTTGGGGGGTTTGGTTGCTTTTTGGGAGTTTTCCCCCATTTTCAATGGGTCTTGGGGGTTTGTTTGTTTGTTTGTTGGCTTCCCCCCCATTTCTGATGGGTCTTGGTGGTTTGGTTGCTTGTGGGTTTTTTCCCCCATTTCCAATGGGTCCTGCATGCTTCCCTTGCTTTTTCCTTTGTTTTCTTTGCATTTCCGACCTGCCCCCTTTGTTCTCTGTGCATTTCCGATCTGCTCCATTTGTTTTCTGTGCATTTCCAATGGGTCTTGCATGCTTGATTGCTTTTCTCACACACACCCTCTTCAGCCGGAAGGGATTAATTATGTTTCCAATGAGTCTTGCAGTGATTTTTTGGGGGGTGATTTTTTTTCTTCAGGCGGAACAGATTAATTGCATTTCAGTGCATTCCTATGGGAAATGGTGCTTCAACTTACAACCATTTCGAGTTACGTCCATCTTCTGGAATGGATTATGGTCGTAAGTCAAGGCACCACTGTAGTGTATTTCTGCAAAAATAAAACCAGTTGCATAACTTTTAGTGTTGAAATGCACCATGTTAATAAGGCAGAGCAAACACTTCCTATTGCATATTGTGGTATGGAATAGATGTGCAGTAGGAAATGTTTACGCAAATTTCTTTCTCTTTAAGAGTGATCACACACCTTTCTGGAACAGTTCTAGGTCATGCTTTCTTGTTGGCATGATTCCGTGCGATCCAAAATAGCTGAGGAGACAACACTGTGACGTATTAATTGGGTTATGGCACTGAAAGGGAGGACAGAGAAACCTCTATTTTCATCTCTTTTTTTAAAAACACAGTATCTAAACCCCAAAGCGAAATCCCAATGCAATACTAGGTTGAAGCATTGCCATTTCCATATGCCACTTACTTTATTTAATGAAACCACTACCAATAACAACAATAACAACAACAATGAATGAAAGTCAGCCCAGCTCCCTGAATGATGACCAAGAGAAAAGACAAGGAAGGAGCTATGTCAACTCAGTTGGCTCCACTGCACAAGGAAGCCCAGCCCCAGCAGAGTCCCAGCTGGGAAGAAGGGGGGGCATTATCTCCCTTCCATCCCCACCTCCACCTTCACCCCAATGTTTTCCCATCGCACTGCAGCTGTCCCTGTCTGCTGTTGCTGCTGCCTCCTTACTTGTCCATAACCCAGGTAATCCTTACTCTGTGTGGACCTGTAGCATGGGAGATGATGACCTGTAACACAGCAGCCAGTGTGGATGGAATGACCGCTCAAGTGAGAGTTAAAACACAACGTACTTAAGATAAGAACTTGTTAAGCATCGACTGGACCTCACCAAATTTCCCAGTGTGGACAGGGCCTCTGTTTCACAGCTAAGGCTCCACACCTCTGCATGCTAACGTTGGGATGAGTCTCTTGTGTGGTTTACATCTGAGTAGAAGTGCAGAACACATGATACGTATAAAGTTCTCAGTGACTTTGATAGGGGCAATCATAGCTCCCTTTCAGAAGCAGTTTCTGCTACAGATGATGCAACTTCAATTGAAAGATAGTTTTCAAGTGCTGCATTTCCTCTAGAGAACTGAAAACTTTGTATCAAAGAGCAGACAGTTTAAAATCATCCCTGAAGGGAGTATATTTTCTTTGCCTATTAGTTCAAATGTACTTTAAGAACAAAGTGGAAATAGACTCTTTCGTCTTCATTTGATCTTAAAAAAGAATTTTGTAAAGAGGATTTTTCTCCAAGAACTTTCTCACAAATCACAGTAGTAATATATTGATATTTGGAAAATATAAGCAGGTTTGTACTTGCCAACATACAACGCTCATAGATGTGTTTACACTGAAATTCTGCTTGAACTATTGCTCTTATTAAGCCTTGCTATGTTGTTTCACACACACACACACACACACACACACACACACACGCACGCACACACACACACACACACACACACACACACACCCCACAAGGTCTCACTGATCTTGTATGACAGGGAAGCTAAGAATGGTGATGGATGTAATCACACTCTATGTAGAAAACAGGTGAGTGCCATAAAAATAAATCCACACATGCTTATATAAAACCATGTTCTATTACAGGTTACATGCTGAATGCCAGTTTTGCAAGAGTAGTATATGATACTGTTATTTTATTTAAAACACTTTTACCCCATCTTCTTGGTCTCCATTGGCAAAAAGGGATCATGTTTTTTTACTGCTTTCTACTGCCTCTCCTGTTCCCCTTCTTTTCTCCTCCTTATATATCTCCCTTCCCCCCTCTTGACTTATTCCCACCTTTTCTAACCACTCTTCCACTTCCTCTACCCTTTCGCCTGGGTGCTCCCTCCTTTCCTCTGATTGGTTCCCCCCTTTTTACTTAAACTTCAGCCTCAGACACTCCCAAATCTTTATTTCTAGACTCTCCTGTCCTTTCACTGGTCTTAGCTTTTGACCCATCACTTGGATCTCCCTCCATCTTCCTTGATCTTTCTGTGACCCTTCCCATCTCTCTGTCATTCTGTTCTCCTAGTGGAGTTGTCACTTTTGTATGTTCCACTTCTGGGACTCTATGGGCTTCTTCCTCCTCTCCTCAGGAAATGATGGCACTCGTGTTGAGGTGGTTTCAGCCTGACCTGCTTCCTCACAATATGCCTGCAAATTAGAGCAGGATTCATCTGCCTTTAAATTTCCCTCTGCACCTGCTAAAGATTGAGAAAAGGACTGCTGGAAACTAATGAAAAAGTTTTAAAAAAACTCATAATAACCAGATTTTAATAAGTCACCACTGCAAACCAGATGTTTGAATCAACACAGACATGGATTTACCAAAGGTAAGTTATTTTTAAAAAGAACAAAACAGAAATGTCTGGGATTAGAATCAGACTTATTGATGGTAAAGTTAATCATGACTAATGTAAATAATATTGGCTCCAGTGGATATGTCCTAGGTATAATGACATCTGGAGCCAATTATAAAAGTATACTGGCTATACTGGGCCAAGAGTTAAAGTGATTTTTATGTTGCGCCTGAAGAACACAGAGTTTTGCAGCAAATCTGAACTTGCCTTTGAAGAACTTGTATTTCAATCTTACAGAAATTTAATGCACTGTTTGAATCTGATATGTGGACTTTGCAGCTGATGCTCTGAAAGAGTTGGCTTTGATCACAGACAGAAGTGCTGATAGAATAACCTCTATCTGCAAATTATTGATACAGTTCACTGGATAGAATTGGTCTGAAGTGATAGTTGGCAATGTGCAAACTTGCTGTAAGATTGTGGGCTAATAGATCTGCAAATAGATCTGAAAATTACAACTCAAGACTCGAAACAAGGCACACTGGATGAAAGAGCATGAAGTTAAAGCACACCAGGAATAAAAGGATGTGCATGAAGAAAGGTGGTTTCATAGGGATATCAGTCTGTACCAGGAAAGGAATAAGAGAAGACAGATAAACTGAGCAGGTGGCTGCTTGGGAAAAAAACATGGCTATTAAATCTTCAGTTAAAAGGTAACCTGGTCTCCAGACAAAGGAAGATGTTGGCTGAAATTGCACTTGGGGTAGCTTGTGAATGTCACCAAGTGGGAGGAAAAGAAGAATTCAGAGGAAACTCTGGAGGTAAATTGGGACTGACCAAGCATATTTTGACTGCATAATAATATGAATCTGCTTCTTTCAAAGTGTATGTTTTGGTGGCCATGGCAATTATTCTTTTCTTTAAAAAAAAAAAACCAATACAGTGGTGCCCCACTTGACGACGATAATCCATTCCAGCAAAATCACTGTAGAGCGAAATCGTCATCAAACGAAATAAAAAAACCCCATTGAAATGCATTGAAAACCGGTCAATGCGTTCCAATGGGGAAAATACCTCACCATCCAGAGAAGATCCTCCATAGGGCGGCCATTTTCTGGTGTCTGTATAGCGAAGATTCCGTCCTGAACACAGTGGGGAATCATTTTGCACAGCGGGTGGCCATTTTGAAAACCCAACGATCAGCTGTTTTTGATCATCATTAAGCGAAAAATCGGTTCCCGAAGCAGGGAACCAATCATTGTCAAATGAAAATCGCCCATATAATAATCGTTTGCATGCCCAGAAAAACATCGTCATCAAGAGATTTCGTTGTATAACGAGGTAATCGTCAGGCGGGGCACCACTGTAACATTATATTTAATATTACTGGAGGTCTTAGGGTTTTTTGTTCAAATAGTGTCCATGTCCATTACTTGGTTTTACCTCATGTTATCAGTGGACAACAAGTCTGGATCTTCAAGAAATGTATTGGGCTTTGCCCAAGAGGGCCACTCCATCACAGCTGAAATCACACTCTTGTTTCTGCTTTCCTCTCAAATAAATCAGGAGACTTGTGTAACTTTAAAACAAGGGAAAGGTTTATTGGAGTGTCCAACAGATAACTAATGTCCATAAAGTTGTCCCATAATTTTTCTCCTGTTGCCAATGGGTCAGGCAGGGGCTTCCATGCTTTTGTCAGAAATGGGTTAGTGTCTGTGGTGTTCCACGGACCCGGCCAATTCACTGATGCTTCTGGTTTCACTGTCTCTTGGGTCTCTCCTTCCAATAAGGGTATGGCATCATTGTCTCTGGGTTCAACCCATCTGACATCTCTGGCCGATGTGAAGGTCGGCCAGGGTCCTCCCGGTAATCTCTCCTCCTCATCTCATTCACTCTCCATGCCAAGCATTCTCTCTTTTCCATCTCTACCTCTTCCTTCTCTTCCCTCAATCTCCTCCGCCACTCTCGAGCCTCTGCTTCACCCCAATAGAAGGGTCTTGGGGATATTTCTCCTGTTCTACGGTAATCCACCTTCTCCTTTGGTACTCTGAGCCTCTCCCAAACTCCAGTCCACGGGTCTTGTAACCATACTCATTGCGCACCTGGAGGCAACTGACCATCTCCAACTTTTATCTCTGCTGTCTCTGCCTCTATCTCCACCCTCTTTCTTCTCTATGTTCCCATCAACTCAGTTCGTTCCTCAACTGTTAACCCATGCAACTCTTTCTCCAAGTCCCTGGTGTCTGTTCCCTGCTGCTTTGTTTTCCTGGGAAGTGAAGTGGGCAAGGTTTGTATCTCTCTCTCCACTGTTTGTGGAAGGGATGGCACTCTGGCGAGAGGTCCTTTGCTCTTGCCCCCAGTCTCACAAGGAGTTAGGGATAATGCACTGTGATGCAGGTCCCATCATGTATGTACTGTACCTAAATGCCTTTGCTGGAACTTAAGTAAGGATTGTCTAGGTCTGGGAGTATGGGGATAAGTAATATTGTTGATTAGATAATATGCACAGCCCTCAGTCAGGTAAAGGAATGGAAAATACAGTGATGCCCCAAATTACGAACTTAATTGGTTCTGGAACTTCGGTCGTAACTCAAAATGGTCGTAAGTCGAAGCGCCATTTCCCATAGGAATGCATTGAAATGCAATTAATCTGTTCCGGCCAAAGAAAAAAATCACCAAAAAATCACTGCAAGACCCATTGGAAATGTGATTAATCCATTCTGGCCAAAAGGGGGGAAGAAAGCAAAGCATGCAAGACCCATAAGAAATGCAAAAAAGCAAAGCAGAAAGCAAGCGAAGTGTGCAAGACCCATCGGAAATACAAAAAAGCAAAGCAGAAAGCAAATAATCCCTGCAAGACCCATCAGAAATGCAAAAAAAGCAAAGCAAAAAGCAAACAGACCCCCCAAGATCCCTTGGAAATGTGGGAAAAAAGCAAAGCAAAAAGCAAAAAAAAAAACCCCCAAGACCCATCGGAAATGGGGGGGACCCAAAAAGCAAGCAACCCCCCAAGACCCATTGGAAATGGGGAAAAAAACCAAAAAGCAAGCAAACCCCCAAGACCCATCAGAAATGGGAAAAACCAAAAAGCAAACAAACCCCTCAAGACCAATCGGAAATGGGGAAAAATACCAAAAAACAAACAACCCCCCCAAGACCCATCATAGCACAGAAACATAACTCCCCCCAGCCCAAAACCACACTGCAAAACCCACCCAGAACAGTTTTTAAAAAGGAGAAAACCTCACCTTACCTTACCAGGCAGTCTCAAGCCTCCTCCGATTGCACTCACTCTAACTATTGGGGCAAAAGAGCTACAAAGAAGCAGCCTCTTCGCCTACCAACGGTTAGCAATTTTAATTTCCCACCTTTTCCCCCTGCCTTTTTCTGTTCGTTACTGGAAGCTCCAGCCGCAAGTCGAAGCAAAAGTTTGTAACCGGAGCTGGTCGTTGTTACATACAGCACTGATGTTACCTGTCTGTCATGGGTTTGGAGGGAAAGTTCCATCCTATGGGGAGTGGAAGGCGGGACATCAGGAGGAGGGGCTGTACTGTATAAATATGTGATGCGTGTGTGGAGAAGCTAAGCAGACGAAGCAGCAGCTGGGAAGAAGGAGTTGGTGTGGGAGTCTGTGTGTCAGACAGGGTACTACTGTGTGTCAGAGTACCAACCTGATAGGTTCAGGTGTCTGTTGGTTAGCCAGAACTGATAGGTTCAGGGTCTGTGCTTTAAGTTAAGGTTCTGTGTGAACCAACCTGTATGCTTGTATGAGTGAAAATAAGCCACGTTACTTTATCCTATTCACCTGATTGTTTTATTTACCCTGTGTGTATTTAAATAAACCTTATTCTTTTTATTGTTTAAAAATCCATCCCTGGTCTGTGTGACTTCTTAAAGGGAATGGTTGGTGGCAGCTTGGTGTAAACTGTGTGACATATCCCAGTAGGTCTGGGTTTGCCACATTGATTGGTGTCCAGCGTGTGGGATACGACTGGTCCAGTTGTCCAGTGGTCCAGCAAAGCCTTGGCAGGTGTGCCCAGAGCAAGGGGGGTCTAGTCAGGGACAGTCTGAGGCGCGTAGGTAATCTTCTAGGTGTACCTCACGGGGAGGTGCACTAGTGGAAGAACGTGCCAACTGGGGAGACTTAGATTAAGGTGCTCTGAGGCAGCCTAGTTTTGGCGGGAAAAGGCTGAGGCAAAACTGCGTAGCAACAGCGAGCTAGCTTGCCAGCTGAGAGGCCCAGCAGAGGGGGGTAGGCTCTGACTCGATACTGTTGCAGTTTAGTGCTGAAGAACAGCAGCAATCTCTAGGGAAAGCTGGTTCTGAGGCAGAAGGAAAAAAGTGGTCGTTTTATTTTGAGGCTTGACTTTTTAAAGCAGCCTGTTCTGAGGGGGGATTATGCCCTTGACTCGAAGCAAAGTAGCAGACATGAGTGAAGTGAAAGACCCCCAGATTGACCAAGGTTCTGAGGAGGAATTTGGCTCAGTGCAAGGTGACAGCACAGGAGAGCAAGACCCAGAACTCAGAAAATTGCTCATAGCCCAACAGCATGAACTGAGGATGAGGCAATTTGAAGTGGAGGAAAGGTTAGAGAGAGAAAAAATGGAGGAAAGGGAAAGAGAGAAACAGCGGCAATTTGAAATGGAGGAAAGGGAAAGAGAGAGACAGAGACAATTTGAATTGGCATTGGAGAGAGAGAAAATGGCGTTTGAATTAAAAAAACTGGAACTGATGAACCAGAACAATAATAATAATAGGGATTCTGAGGGAGGCCAACTGTCTAAAGCTGACCTGAAGAAATTCCCTGTGTACCACAAGGGAGATTGTCCTGAGGTGTTCTTTTCCTTAGTGGAAAGAGCGTTTGTGGACTTCTCAGTGAGGGAAACTGAGAAGATGACCATCATGCGGTCTTTAATCAGTGGTAGCCTGGCTGAGGTTTATGCCGAGATGCCTGAGGAACTGATGAAAGATTTTGCAGAGTTTAAAAAACTGGTGTTTGCCAGACATGGGATAAATGCAGAGCAGCTGAGACAAAGATTCAGGTCCCTAACCAAGAAGCCAGAGCAGACTTTTACCCAAGTGGGGGCCCAATTGGTGAGGCTGCTTGAGAAATGGCTATCGCAGGAGGGGACAGAGACCTATGAACAGCTTAAAGATTTGATAGCACTGGAACAGTTCTATTCAGTCCTGCATGGGGAATTGAAATTCCAGGTGAGGGAAAGGAAACCGAAATCTGTGGCAGCAGCCGCAGAGATCGCGGATTTTATCTCCCAAATAAGAAAGCCCTTGGGTGAGGGGAAATCTGTAGGTAAACCCAAAGAAACCTACAGCAAGTACTCTCAGGGACCAGGGAAAAGCCAGCAAGGGGGAGGGGCCCATGGTGAAGGGAAGCCCTCAGACATGAAACTAAGACCTCAGAATTTGGAGGGAAAACCCAAACAAGAGGAGAGAGAATCAAAATACACCAGAAAATGTTATTTCTGTCAGGGAAAGGGTCATCTAATCTCAGAGTGTGAGAAATTAAAGCAGCTAAAAGGAATGGTGCCTCAGAATTCTAGTGGGACCAAGCCAAAAGCTGTGTTCTGTGTCCAGAAAGAGCAAGGCTCAGTGTCACAAAGGGAGCCTGTTGCCATGGCTACTCAGTCTGGAACAGCTACCTATGCTGAGCAGGCTGAGGAAAATGGTCCTCTTGTGGAGGTAAAGCGCTGCTTGCTGATAAAAACAGATTCTCAGTTGTTTGAGACAGCCGGGGTGGACGTAGGAATACTTGACCGTCAGTATAGGGGGCTGCGGGACACTTGTTCCCAGGTAACCCTGTGCCATCCAGATATTATTCCTCGGGAGTTTATAATCCCAAATGAGAGCATAAAGGTAGCAGGTATTGAGGGGCAGGTAATCTCTCTGCCAGTAGCAGAGGTACCTGTCAACTTTCAAGGCTGGAGGGGAGATTGGCGGATAGCGATTTCATCGACTCTGCCAGCAGCCGTGCTCGTGGGAAATGACCTGGCTGAACATGTGAAACGGGTGCTAGTGATTACACGCTCACAAGCCACCACAGGGACAGTTCAGGGGGGTAATGATGAGCCAGAGACGGAAGCAGAGGGGAGTTCAGAAGCTGTGGTGGAGACCTTAACCACAGACAGCAGATTTGGACAGGAGCAAAAGGCAGACGCCACTCTCCAAAAGTGTTTTGAACAGGTGACTGACGCCCAGCTAACACCTGAAACCCCAGTGAGATTTCTGGAGAAAAAGGGGATTTTATATAGAGAAACCCTGAGGAATATCTCAAAAGGGGGAGATGGGATCAGAAGTCAGCTGGTGGTACCTGAAAAGTATCGCCCCATGATCTTACAAAGGGGGCACTCTGACATGTTTGCTGCACACTTAGGAGTGAACAAAACACAGCAGAGAATCACACAGAATTTCTACTGGCCTGACATAGGGAAGCAGATCAGGGAGTTCTGTAAACACTGTGATGTGTGTCAAAGGCAGGGGAATAACCGCGACAGGACCAAAGCAAAGTTGTGCCCTTTGCCTGTGATTGACACTCCGTTCAAATGCATAGGGGTGGATATTGTGGGACCTTTGCCCAAGGCTACAAAGAGGGGGAACAGGTTCATTCTAACAATTGTGGACCATGCCACAAGATATCCTGAAGCCATACCCTTGACTAACATCGAAACTAACACAGTGGCCGATGCTTTGGTAGGGTATATGTCCAGGATGGGATTTGCCTCAGAGATAATCACAGATTTGGGAGCATCGTTCACATCAAAGCTCATGAAACGCTTATGGCAAATCTGTGGAATTAAGCACAAGGAAACCACTGCCTATCATCCGGAAAGTAATGGGTTAACTGAGAAGTTCAATGGGACTCTAATGCGCATGATTAGGGCTTACTTGGCAGAGAATCCAAACAATTGGGACCAGAAGCTGCAATCCCTTTTGTTTGCTTATCGATCAGTGCCACAAGCCAGTACCGGGTTCAGTCCATTTGAACTTTTATTTGGGAGAAGGGTGAAAGGGCCCCTTGATTTGATCAAACAAAATTGGGAGCAGATCACCCAGGATGACCCACAAGACGTTGTGACTTACATAGACACCTTGATGAATGACCTAAGGAGAAATCTAGAGCTGGCAGCAGAAAACCTGCAAGCTCAGAAGGTCAGACAGAAAACATGGTATGACCACCAAGCTAGAGAGAGGCACTTTGACCCAGGGGAGGAAGTGCTTTGGCTTAGGCCCTGCAGGGAGAATAAACTGCAGCTCAAATGGGCAGGACCATATAGGGTCATTTCCAAGATGTCAGACCTGAACTACCTAATAGAGCAGGAGGAGAACCAAGCAAGGAGGGTGGTTCATGTGAATGCACTAAAACCCTACTACAGAGGGGAACAGAGGGTTTTATTTGCTATAAAAGCAGCTGAGAGTGAGGAAGCGGAATTACCCTTCTGGGAGGGTAGAGGGGAAGTAAAATACAACCCAGAGGAGGTAAAGATCAGTCCTGCACTCACCCAAGACCAGCAGCAAGAACTACAAATGCTGCTTAGTAAATATCAACAGGTGTTTTCCAACAAGCCGGGGATAGTGAAGGGAGTGATGCATCGGATCCACACAGGGGATGCACCCCCGCAGGCAGTATCCCCATACCGAGTAACGGGACCCTATAGGGACAAGGTGCGGAAGGAGCTGGACGAGATGCTGAGGGAGAACATAATCGTCCCCTCTTCTAGTCCTTGGTCCTCTCCGATAGTCCTGGTGGACAAGCCTGATGGGAGCATTAGGTTTTGTGTCGATTACAGGAAATTAAACCGTGTAACCACTCCTGATGCCTACCCAATGCCCAGGCTAGACAACCTGATTGAAACCATAGGGGGTTGTCGGTTCATCTCATCATTGGACCTGGTAAAGGGATATTGGCAATTAAGAATTGATCCCAGGGATCAAGAAAAGACTGCCTTTTGCAGCCCTTTTGGTCTCTATGAGTTTCGAGTCCTGAGCTTTGGTCTCAGAAATGCACCAGCCACATTCCAAAGGCTGATGGACCAGACCTTGGCAGGGCTCAGTGACTTTACAGTGGCCTACATTGACGACATAGGGATCTTCAGTAATACCTGGGAAGATCACCTGTTACACCTGGAGTTAGTGCTGCAGAGGTTAAGTGCAGCAGGGCTAACAGTAAAGGCCAGCAAGTGTCAGCTGGGTAGCCCAGAGATAAAATACTTGGGTCACATGGTAGGGGGAGGAATGATAAAACCCCTGGAGGCCAAAATAGAAGCTGTTCGTGATTGGCCTAGACCCAACACCAAGAAAAAAGTCAAATCATTTCTTGGGTTGGTGGGCTACTACAGAAAGTTCATCCCGAGGTTTAGCGAGATTGCGGCTCCGCTGACCGATCTGACGAGGAAGAAGGCTGATGACCGCATCCCGTGGGCCAGCGACTGTGAGGAGGCGTTCCAGAGGTTGAAGCAGGCGCTCATCAACTATCCAGTCCTGCGGGCTCCAGACTTCGACCGGGAGTTCATCATCTACACCGATGCGTCTAACAGCGGGGTAGGAGCAGTTCTGTGCCAGGAGGATGAGAATGGTGACCAGCATCCAGTGTCCTACCTGAGTAGGAAACTTCAAAAAGGTGAGAGACATTTGGCAACCGTGGAGAAGGAGTGTTTGGCCATAGTCTACGCGATCCAGAAGGCCAAGCCTTACATCTGGGGAAGACATTTTATTCTGTGTACTGACCATTCACCATTGCAATGGTTAAAGACAATGAAAACCCACAATAGCAAACTTATGAGGTGGGCTTTAAACCTACAGGACTATGACTTTGAAGTGAAGGTGGTCAGAGGGTCAGTGAACTGTGTTGCTGACGCCTTATCAAGAAGACCTGAAGAATGAAGACGGCGAAAGAACATGGACTATATATGTATATAATGATGACAAAAAGTAAAATGTACCTGGTTTTTGATTTGGTTTGTATGAATAAAGGTAAATTGATGTAATGTATATGGTAAATGTTTAAATGCATATTTGCTATGGTTAACTTTGGATGTAAGTATGTTATGGTATGTATAACTGTTGTTGTGTATTTTATACAGGTTGTTTTTTGGTGAAAAGCACTTTTAGCTTTTCCCCTACAAAACAACTTATAAAGAGGGGAGGTGTTACATACAGCACTGATGTTACCTGTCTGTCATGGGTTTGGAGGGAAAGTTCCATCCTATGGGGAGTGGAAGGCGGGACATCAGGAGGAGGGGCTGTACTGTATAAATATGTGATGCGTGTGTGGAGAAGCTAAGCAGACGAAGCAGCAGCTGGGAAGAAGGAGTTGGTGTGGGAGTCTGTGTGTCAGACAGGGTACTACTGTGTGTCAGAGTACCAACCTGATAGGTTCAGGTGTCTGTTGGTTAGCCAGAACTGATAGGTTCAGGGTCTGTGCTTTAAGTTAAGGTTCTGTGTGAACCAACCTGTATGCTTGTATGAGTGAAAATAAGCCACGTTACTTTATCCTATTCACCTGATTGTTTTATTTACCCTGTGTGTATTTAAATAAACCTTATTCTTTTTATTGTTTAAAAATCCATCCCTGGTCTGTGTGACTTCTTAAAGGGAATGGTTGGTGGCAGCTTGGTGTAAACTGTGTGACATATCCCAGTAGGTCTGGGATAATCCCTGCAAGACCCATCAGAAATGCAAAAAAAGCAAAGCAAAAAGCAAACAGACCCCCCAAGATCCCTTGGAAATGTGGGAAAAAAGCAAAGCAAAAAGCAAAAAAAAAAACCCCCAAGACCCATCGGAAATGGGGGGGACCCAAAAAGCAAGCAACCCCCCAAGACCCATTGGAAATGGGGAAAAAAACCAAAAAGCAAGCAAACCCCCAAGACCCATCAGAAATGGGAAAAACCAAAAAGCAAACAAACCCCTCAAGACCAATCGGAAATGGGGAAAAATACCAAAAAACAAACAACCCCCCCAAGACCCATCATAGCACAGAAACATAACTCCCCCCAGCCCAAAACCACACTGCAAAACCCACCCAGAACAGTTTTTAAAAAGGAGAAAACCTCACCTTACCTTACCAGGCAGTCTCAAGCCTCCTCCGATTGCACTCACTCTAACTATTGGGGCAAAAGAGCTACAAAGAAGCAGCCTCTTCGCCTACCAACGGTTAGCAATTTTAATTTCCCACCTTTTCCCCCTGCCTTTTTCTGTTCGTTACTGGAAGCTCCAGCCGCAAGTCGAAGCAAAAGTTTGTAACCGGAGCTGGTCGTAACTCGAAATGGCCATAAGTTTATAAGTCGAGGCACTGCTGTAATTGCAAAAAGATACCGGAGGCCGTATGTTTGAGGTTGGGCTAGAAGGACCACTAGTCTGACATGACATGGAGCAAGTGGCTTCTTTTATTTGTCCCAGTGGTGTGAGATAGCCTTTGAAATGCCTTCAGATGAATTATTCAGGGCATTCCTCTTAAATGAGTGCTCTTCTTTGCCACATATGGATAGATTTTTCTAATGCCTGCTATCAAACACTTCTGGTGTGTGACATTTCCTTTGACTGTTCATGTTAAAACTTCTTTTGTCGATTCCTTCCACTGCATGCCTTCACTTTGATTCTTGTGCCAGCCCAGTAAGCAAAGCACTAATCTTGACATCAACACTGCCTCAATTGTGGTTTCAAATACCTACTGAATATTCGTGTTTGTAAATGATTTCTGTGATGTGGGAAGCTAGGTCAGAGCAGATCAAGCCTTTCCACAAGTTTTGGAACAACTTTGCTACAGCCATATCCACAGCTAAGGATGGTGAAAGTACAAGAACCAATCTGCTTAATGTTACTTAGGAGACCTTCATTCACTTATCCATTTTATTGAGTATCATACTGGATCATCTGAACACATGAGTAAGAAGTAGGGATGAGATATTCGGGGGCAAAAATACTATAATCCTCATTATTGGAGTTTGACCTATTTTACAAGCACCTTACAAGCTCTAAATATGATGCGCTTGGGAGAAAAGCCTAAGCTGGAAGGCTTTGAAGTTCACGTAGGCTGAGCTTTGCCCAGGCTTCCTACTCAGAAGGAAAGCCCCTAGCTAGCACTGGGGCAGGAACGGGAAGCTTGAGTGAAGTTAGGCCTACCTAAGCCTTGCAACCTTCCAGTTTAGGTCTTGTCTCAGGTGCATTACAGAATTAAGGTATTTCTGGTCCAGAAAAAACAAAAATCCAATCCCTAACAAGAACAGACACTAAACATCTAGGCTGGAACAGGTACTATTTCTCTGTTTGTCCTTGCTAACCCCAAACATTTTGTTGCTTTAAGGGAATGTTAGGCCACATCCACTAAGTAAAGGTATAACCTACCTAAAGAAAACCAAGTTATTTGGGAGCTATAGGCAGAAGATCTCACAAGCACTGATTTGCATCTCTGCTGGCCTTTCATAATACCCAAAGCTGCTACTCCGAGGAATCTGCTTTATTCTGAATAATGCCCTCCCAAACAGTTTACTCTGGGGGGGTAGGTTATAGGGAGCAAAAAGGGGGCAGCAGGAAATGCCAAGTCTTCCAGCACAGTGGGACCCATGTGGAGAGAGGGGAAAGGGCCTAGCTCTTTGTGAGATACAGTGGTGCCTCAATTTACGAACGTAATCTGTCTCAGAAGATGTTCGTAAGTCGAATCAGCATTTCCCATTGAAATGCATTGAAACCCAATTAATCTGTTCTGCCTGGTTTTTGTTTGTATGTAGAGTCACCGGTTGTAAGTCGAAGCATTAGTTCCCGTAGGAACTACAGTGGGGTCTCTACTTAAGAACTTAATCCGTATTGGAAGGTGGTTCTCAAGTTGAAAAGTTCTTATGTTGAATCTGCATTTCCCATAGGAATGCATTGAAAACCATTTAATCCGTATCTGCTCTTTTCCGTCCATAGAAACTACAGTGGAACCTCTACTTAAGAACTTAATCCGTTTTGGAATGGTGTTCTTAAGTTGAAATGCTCCCCCCCCCCCGGGAGTTATATGGCTCCTGTGATGTAGACCACTTTGACTGCTGACATTTTTGTCAACATTCAGCCTGGCATTTGCTATGTAAAAGTTGACATTTTTTTTCCTGCTGGCAATGCAGGCATGACATTGTGAGAAAATGTCAGATCATAATGTTTTGAATTGGAAACACAGAAGCAGTATTCCACATTCATAAACTAGAGGTTATCTGAAGGACTGAATATAAGTTTGTCTGCTCAATCTATCTGCAGAAGGATGGGTTTTAAAATCAGACAGCAAGGGAGAATCTACATTTAAGTAATTTTCATGTAACAGCAATGATGTGCTACTTTCTCTTTATAGTGATGAAAAAACAGCATGCAACATTGCAATATTAATGTCTGATTAAGAAGTCTCTATGAATTCTGAATACCTTAGAAGCTCAACACATGTTTCTGCTTAAAGCAAATGTAAAACCATGCTGCCAAGTTAGAATCAAATTTTTAGAAGTCTTATTATTTCACCATTATGGAATAGATATGGGCATGAATTGAGTCACACTGCTTTGTATGAATCAAACCACGCGGCAACAGAGGTGCCTCATGTTTGCTCCTCCCATCCCTGGCATGCGCTGTTGGGGTCCTCCTCCTCCAGTGGTGGGCTGTGCAGGCAAGAACTCAGGTTGCCCTTCCCTGCCTCCTCCAGCAGCCAACCACTCAAATGAGGAGGTAGGATGAGGAGTCTCTATACACAGCTGTTGAGTCAGCAGCACGATTCATACAAAGTGGCATAACTCAATTAGTACCCATCTCTGTTAAGGAACCAATTCCTGCCTTAGTTTACCACACCATAATATTGGAAAAATCTTGGAGAACATCACCTCTTTTGCACGTCTCCCCATGGATACCTAATAGGAGCGTTCAGGAAATAAGATTGTAACTATTCTTATCTCTCACTATCTTACTGCTCCCCCTAAAGAATTAAAGATTCACTATTTCCTGTCTCCTCCTCTCAGTTTTTTCTTACCCTCAAGCTTTTAACACGTCTTTCTTATGAGTCTGCTAAACCCCTCCCTCCTCTCTGAGTCATGTATTCAGGCATTGAGTAGTTTAGTATAATTTTTCATATCAAATATTTATCTAAACAAATCTAGTAGGTTTTGTTTAAGCTGATGCTTCAATCTGGTTTATTGTTCTAGAACATTTTCTCTAGCATGAGCCCCCTTTAAATACCTTAATTCAAGGTTTAAAACTAGAGATGGGAATATTCATATTCATATATGAATATCACCCCACAGGTGGAGATAATAAGGCCCCAGGGGCCCCTCATTATCTGCACTCGTGGGGGGATATTTGCATACAAACACAAATGCCCCCATCTCTATTTAAAACCCTAAAGTGCACCAAATATTTATTAAAAGTTTCTCATGAAGGCTTTTCAAATTTGGAGAGAAGGGAGAAATTAGTTAATGCACACACTTCTTCAGCTGGAGTATGTATCAATGAGGAGATGAACAATATGTCTTCAAAAATATTTCTCTCATGCTCGTATCTAATATAGCACAATAAGATCAGTTTGTTATGCCTGTGCTTTTTTCCAATTGCAGTACAAAGTATGAATTCTTTCTAATACAGTAATTGCTTCTTATATTGGCTGACAAAGCATTGATTCACTTCCCAAATGAGTCATTTGACAAAGGTATTAAGGAAACATCCTTGGCAGCTTTCTTGCTGAACAATGCAGAAACCTTGATTTTTGCAGCAGGTAACGTAAGTCCTTCATCTATTGTGTGTGGTTTTCCAGTTTTTGCTATTAGTTGAGAAAATTTGAGGCCCTCACCACATTATCATTGTTAGAACCCATCGCAGTGGTGTCTTTTAACCATTTTTTACTTTCCTCAAAGCTCAAGCTCCTTACTTTTGAAAAAAAAACCAATGCCCTTTGTGGCATGTTCTTTAGGTTTAATATCAAAATGTATTCAAAATTTTTATGGTTTCATGGCCTTGTTGGACCATATAACACAACACACACTGTGGTAGTTGTTTGTCTGTACACATGAAGCCAATCAACATACATTCCTTGCTATAATGGTGAAACGTTTTAAGATGACTGGAAGAGGCTTCATTTTGCATTGAACAGGGTGCACCCTCATCAATATTGTCAGGGTATAGAATTTTATAGGCCTGAACCCATATATGTTTCATTAACGAGCTGCCATTATGTGCAGATGAGAGAAAAGCTGAATCATCCTAAGCTGATGCAATGAGGTGAAACCAGAAAGAGCCCAGGTGCAGAGATGAGGTCACCTGGAACCCGATTGGACTGGACAGAGACAAGATTATGTATAAATATGGACTGTGTCTGTAGAATGTTCTCTTCTTCTGATGTGATTTTCTGCCATGCATGCTGTCGGACTGTGTGAAGACCTCTAGATGTGCTGTAGAGACCTGCCTGTATATAAGTGTATATATATGTAAATATAACCGTCAAAGAAGAACTGGTAAAGTGTCTTCATTTACTCTGCGCAAGAAACGTAACAGAGGTTATGGGCCCACAAACGTGCGCTGCGCAAGACAGACGGTGGTGAGTAAACGTGGGTGAAGTAAATAAATGAAGGAAGAGAGCAAAAGTGAAAGTGGCAGTGAAGTAGAAGACTTGGGAGAAGACAGTTCGTCTGTTAGCCCAGAAGGGGAAAGGAAACAGAGAACTGCAAGAGAAGGCAGGATGGCATACAGCATGGGAGGCGTAGGAGGCTTGGCCATAAATAGACTGAATGGTAAAAATTACAGGACATGGGCAGTCAAAGCAGAAATGTTATTACGAAGAGAGATCCTGTGGTCTTATGTGAACCGTCCTCCAGCCCAGTTAACAGAAGAGCAAGAGGAAGAGCATGAGAGAGCTCTGAGTACTATTATTTTGTCCCTAGAAGATGAAGAATTAGTGCATATACAAGGACTGAACACAGCCAAGGCAGTCTGGGACAGACTGAGAGGCATCTATTTGAGAGAAACAGCAGGCACAAAGATTTCCCTAACCAGGAGGCTTTATAAATGCCAAATGAGGTCTGGGGAAAGTGCCTCAAAGCACTTACAAACCATGAAGGGACTGTTCAATGAACTGCAGTTAATGAACATTATTTTCCCTGAGGAGCAGAAGGTTTACCTGATTTTGAGCAGTTTAAGTTCAGAATTTAATATGCTTATTACAAGTTTAGAAAGCCTTTCCGATACACAACTAACTCTTGAATATGCAACAAGCAGAATCTTGCAGGAGGAGGAACACTGGAAAGACAGATTCCAAGCTGCAGAAGAAAGCCATGTGGGAGCTGATTGGGAGAGACAGAGACGGAGTCGAGACGGCAGCGTGTCCCGAAGACGAAAGCCAGAGACGAACAGAGAGCAGCGTGGGCGTGCCATGATGATCAAAGCCTGTTACCAGTGTGGGTCTAAAAATCATTTGCAAAAAGATTGTTTGAGAGGAGAGACGTTTCCAAACAGAAAGGATTCCGAAGCAGCAGTTTACAAGCGTTCTACAGAGAGCAGCAGCAAGAGATCGGTCTCTCTTGTCAGCAGAAAAACAACAGATAACTTCAAGGACACACACGCAGCTGAATGGCTAATTGACTCGGGGGCCGTAAATCATTTGACTAACAATGTAGAGATGTTTTGTTTTCTAGGAAAGACGGAGCTGAAGAACGTGACGCTGGCAAATGGACAAAAAGCAGACATAACAGGAGAAGGGAGAGTGTTTGTTCCCAGTCTGAAGTTGGAGATAAGTAATGTGTTACTTACACCCACAATTGATTATAATATTCTAAGTGTGTCAGCACTCGATAAACAGGGGTTTTGTGTAATGTTTGAAAAAGGAGAATGTATAATTAAGAAAAATAACAAAGTAGTGGCCAGAGCGAAGCACGAGGGCAATTTATACATATTAAAAGGCCAAACACACAGAGACACACACATGGTACACAGAAATGAACCCCAACATGACAATTGTATACACTTACTACATAGAAGACTAGGTCATGTAAACTTTAAGACAGTGCAAAAAATGGAAAATATGGCTAGAGATGTGAACATAAGAGACTGTAAGAATTACCTGGACTGTCAAATTTGTAAGCAAAGCAAAACACAAGTTGCCCCAAAAGGGAGACAGAGTACCAGAGAGACAAATAGACCATTTGAATTGGTACATGCTGATCTAATAGGGCCATTTCCACCTTTGCCTTGGTAATTGTGGATGATTATACACGATTTTCGTTTTGTTTCACACTGAAATCCAAAACAGAAGTTTTTCAAACATTTAAGAATTGGCTTAGATCTATTGAGCGGCGCTTTGGCCACCAGGTGGCGCAATTGCAGACTGACCGAGGTACAGAGTTTACAAATACACAATTCCAGAGGTGGTTAGAATCCACAGGAATCAGACATAGAAAAACAAGCCCTTATAGTCCATTTCAGAATGGAGTGGCGGAGCGAAGGAATGGGGTGCTCCAGAACATGAAAGATGCACTGCTGGCTGACGCAGGGTTGCATCATGCGCTGTGGGCTGAAGCTTTGAAAACTGCGAATTTTTTAATTAACAGAATTTGGTCATCCTCGATAGATCAAACCCCATATTATTTACTGTTTGGTAAGAAACCTTGTTTGAAGTATTTAAGAGTGTTTGGATGTACCGCTTGGGTACATGTGCCAAAGCAACTCAGGAGAAAAGGTCAAGCGAAAACAAAGAAAATGAGATTCCTGGGTTATGAGCCTAGCTCAAAGGCGTATAGATTTCTAGATGGTGATAGAAGCGTTGTAATTTCTAGGTCTGCCAGTTTCAATGAGGGGGAGAACTGGGACAAAGTACACGCAAATTCACAATTATACATTCCACTGAGTGAAAAAAGAAGAGGTCAGTTTAGACAGAAAGAAACACATGAGCAAGACACGAGGTCCTCTGCTGATGAAGATGGAGAAGATGAAGATGGAGAAGTTATTGAAGAACACGAAGAACACGAAGAAACACACGCTAGCGAGGTTAGTGAGACAGAGGCACAGACAGAAACACAAGGTCCCAGAAGGTCCCAAAGGACAAACAAGGGTATACCACCCAAGAGGTTTGGAATGGGTGGTGTGAGAGTGTGTCATGTTTATATAGAACCAAAAAATTACAAAGAAGTTTTAGAACTTCCTGCTTTTGAAAAAAGAAAATGGTTAGGGACCATGGATGAGAAAATGGAATACATGAAGAAATGAAAGGTGTTCACAGATGCAAAGGTGCATACAGAACACACAGAGGTTACAGGTAACAAATATGTGTTAAAATTAAAAGTAAAAAAAAATGTGTAAATGTGTTGGGATTATGCTGTGTTCAGGCATAAAAAATTAGGAGGGGTGTCAGGGTATAGAATTTTATAGGTCTGAACCCATATATGTTTCATTAACGAGCTGCCATTATGTGCAGATGAGAGAAAAGCTGAATCATCCTAAGCTGATGCAATGAGGTGAAACCAGAAAGAGCCCAGGTGCAGAGATGAGGTCACCTGGAACCCGATTGGACTGGACAGAGACAAGATTATGTATAAATATGGACTGTGTCTGTAGAATGTTCTCTTCTTCTGATGTGATTTTCTGCCACGCATGCTGTCGGACTGTGTGAAGACCTCTAGATGTGCTGTAGAGACCTGCCTGTATATAAGTGTATATATATGTAAATATAACCATCAAAGAAGAACTGGTAAAGTGTCTTCATTTACTCTGCGCAAGAAACGTAACAAATATCATCAGTTCTTTTATGTTTCCAATTCAGCCAGCGATCCATTCTGAGACTCAACCAAAATGTATTGTTATGAAATTCACTGCGATAGTATCAAAAAGTCACATTACCTGACAATAGCCAATTGATTTTATTAGCAGAAACTGAAGAAGAAACACAATCGTGAAGTCTGTCCGAACACTCACTCACATGGACGTTAACTGACAATGACTCTCCTTCCGCAGCTTCTGACTGTCTCTCAGCCATTCAGAGTTATTCACTTGCATGTTCTCACCATGTTCAGAAATATCAAAACAGTTATTTGCTATCAAACTGTTATTTTCATAATCAATATTTATTTTGTATTCTCAAAGGCTTACACGGCTGGGATCTGATAGTTGTTGTAGGTTATTCGGGCTGTTTGGCTGTGTTCTGAGGTTTTTCTTCCTGACATTTTGCCAGTCTCTGTGGCTGGCATCTTCAGAGGAGAGGAGTTAGAATTCTGTCTGTGTTCTGTTCTAACTCCTGAGACTGGTGAAACGTTAGGAAGAAAAACCTCCAGAACATGACCAAACAGCCTGAAAAACCTACAACAACCAATTTTTACTTTGTTTTTAAAGGAGGTGGTAGGTTAGAAAAGCCAAGTTTTACATAGACAACCAAGGGAAATTAAGATTTTGTTCTATCCTTCCTTCCCTCCCCATTTTAACTGCAAAACCTGTGAGGATATATTGACTACCTGGGGTTCCATGGACCACAGGTTAAGAACTAGGCCCTAGAAAACAGAACAATAAGGTGATATCGCAGGAACACAGTTGCCATTTGCTCTGCTAAGAGAACTCTTAACATGTCTTCCCATAAATTTCACAGACTGAATAAAAATTTGCAATGTATAGTTGCTTGAAACATTGGAGGTAATTGAGTGCAACTCAGCATACACTCATGAAAATTCATGTCTTTGTATGGGGAAGAGTAGAGAGAGAGAAGACTTATCCATCTCCTGGATTGTCCTATATCTGCTCTGACCTGTCCTGACCTTACTTCAATATTAAATTGTTATTCTTAGGGTTGCTCATTTCATTTCCTTCCATACAAGGCAGAGAAATCTTGCCTTCGTTCTGTAGAGGTGAAAGAGCCAGCCATGTCTCCTGGTATCTCCAACTTAGGACTCAGTTACATGTGGAGGGGAGGGGAACACTGTTTTTAATTGGGTTTAGCGTGTTTTAAATTGCTTTTTAAAATTCTGACTACATGATGCACAGGAAAGCATGGGTGTTTTTTGTTTTTTGTTTTTGCCCAAGAAGTGTGTTTTTTTGGTTGAAGTGTGAGGCATTTTACTTGGCCATGAGAGGGCTGTTTATTTATTTATTTCTGTCAGTGTAAATTGTGTCTCTGGGGTTGTCAAGCAATGGATGCTAGGATTACAGGTTTCAGGTTTCAGTTTTTTTCAATCTGAAAAAAGAGCGAGCAGAGAGAAAAAGGCTGGGTGTGTGTGGGGGGAGTGCTCTATCCTTCCCAAGCCTAGAAGCTGCCAATGGTGTCAAGTGATCTGTCAGTTTCTCTTTGGCACTCACTGGTGTGCTTTCCCTCTTACCCCCTCTCTCTCTCTGTGTGTGTGTGTGTGTGTGTGTGTGTGTGTGTGTGTGTGTGTGTGTGTGTGTGTGTGTGCATGTGCAGTTCTAGGAAAACTTGCAGTATGATCTGTTTATTTTTTTTCTATCTGTCATGCTGAACTAATGCCATGCCAGATTGCAAGAAAAAAAATTACAAAATAAAAGAAAATAACTCCACAGCAGCAGGGGGCAGTGGCTGTGAAAGGCAGCCAGTGTGAGAGTGGGCAGGCACAGGAAAAACCTCAAAGGCAATGATTCTTAAAGCATGTGTTGCTCCCTTGACTGATATATGCTACCCGTCAGAATGTCTTTCCCCAATCATGTGCTGTCAAGTCAGTTCTGACTTATGGCAACTCTTTCTCAAGATTTCTCAGGTAGAGAATACTAAGGAATGGTTTATCGTTCT
The DNA here is from genome assembly GCF_051106095.1 of Pogona vitticeps. Taxonomy (NCBI): domain Eukaryota; kingdom Metazoa; phylum Chordata; class Lepidosauria; order Squamata; family Agamidae; genus Pogona; species Pogona vitticeps. The sequence continues at coordinate 144,488,286 of NC_135785.1, forward strand.
CTTCTTTAGAGGTGGAGGTGCCCTTGCCCAAGGCCACACAGGCTGGTTCTACTTGTAAGAGGTGCAGTGGGGATTCAAACTCTCATCCGCTGGTTCCGCAGCCATATACCTAAACCACTGAATTATACAGACATCTATCCTGGCTGGAAATTCCTGGGAGTTATAGTTGAAAACAAGTAACTTTTCCGAGCCATGTGACTTTAAATTGACTTCAAAAACCCTTATCCATCTCCCACATAAGTGAATACGTAACCTTGCCGTAAGTTAGAATTATCCGGGTCACTAGGTAAGCAGAACAGTGACACAGACTTGGATTTAAACAACATACAGTAGTTGGGTCCTATCTTTTCACTGTGTTATCAGAAGAAGCTTTCAGTACTGGACTCAGAAATTGTCTTATGCAGCTTCGTTTGCATGGACAAATTCTCTTTTGGTTAGACAAAGAGAAAATTTAGGTCCCAAGCCTTTATGTTCTTTGCTTATATGCTTCATGCTGATCAGGTGACTATTACTTGAATATTAGTGCTTTCTCAGTCTTTTCTGTAGTACAAAGTGTGATCATGATTCTCCCTTGTTTTTCTGCAAAGCAATGTTTTGCCATAACATTCCTTCAGTTTTTGGCTTTCTTTGAGCATGATGGGAATTAACTATGATGAACTACGTAGGATTGTTAATTCATTCTTCATTGCACACTGTATCTTTTTTCATGTCTGTAAATTAGAAAATCAGGAGTTGTGAAGACTTATTATTATGCCTTCAGATGTCTTGGTGAAATCTTCATTGTTGACATATACGATGTCTGACACTTTGGTGGTATAGTTTATATACCATTTTGAAGTCTGTGAGCTGGTGACCTTCATAATAATGTATAAGTCTAAGCAAAAGACAGAGAGTGGGGGGAAGATGAGAGAGAGGAGAGAGAGAGAGAGAGACTGACTTTAAGTCTTCCCTGGGGTAATGTGACAGGCCTAGAGACGCATAACTTTCTTTGCTGACAGAATGTTTATAATTACTGCAACAAGAACATCCTATGGCTGCCTCATAAATTGTAGTATTATTGTCGAAAGAGAATAAAAATGCCCCCCTACAGTTTTTGGTTTGGTGATTCTTGTCAGCATATGTTTCAGGACCCCTTATGCTTCATGCAAGTGTCTCCCATATATTGTCTTCTGTACACCAAGCAATTTGCAGATCCTCCTCAGAAGCAGAAAATAGCATTTATGGTTTATCAACAAAAACCTCACAGAGAACTCTGAAGCTTTCCTCTAAACTGGGCGAAAATTATAATGTATCTTTGAATTAAAATATGCTGTAAAATATTGTGCAGAAATAAAGATTTATTCTAACAACAAAGTTGGCTATGTAGTAATAGCTGTATTGCTGTAGCCACAAAAAAACTTTTTGTGTGTGTGCTTCATTCTGAAGCAGTACGAAATTGAAAAACTTGAATGCATTATCCATCAGAAGCTTTTAAAATTCAGCAAATTGCATTTCCATTCATCACGATTTTTAGAGTAGAAGAAACATTATTATTCCTGCTACAATCTGTGCCTGTAATTTAAAATTAACTTTGGGATGTTTCCTATTCAAAATTTAGTGGTTGTAAGTTATAACAATATGGTATTATATTTTAAAGAACAAAACAAACATTGAAAAGTATCAACATTAGCTAGGCCCCCCATCCTGAGGAAGTTGGTAATGGTTAAGCATAATGCACTTTCTATGACCAGATGTTTATGTTTAATATACTGTATATAGTCCCACAATATCTCTACTTCCTCTTATGGTCTCTCACATTCTGAGGCAATAAAGGGAACAGGCTAGTTCCTTAAAAGAGGGCAGGCAATTTTTCTCTCTCTCTACATTAATTTGAGAAGGCAAACCGCAGATCTGGGCCTGTCTGTAAATTCTTGTCTTCCAAACTGATTGTTTCCTACTTTGGCTAGCTATAGCAAAGTATTTTTAGAATTAAAAAAAATATATAGGATACATTTTTAAAATGATTACACTGAAAAATCCTGCTCTGAATTACATAGCTCAACAAATGGCTATCAGCTAGCATAGCAGGTAAGTGTTACATTCACGAGTAAATATTGTTTATTTGGCTGCCTGTCTAAGTGTACTGTGATGTACACTGCAATCTGAGCGACTAGTCTTGCAAGCTATACATAGAGAAGAAATTGTCTATGGTGAGCAATTACCAGTGTAATCTATTTCTAGAACCTTCTCAGCCGCGGGATTTGGCGCCTCAGCTTCTCTTGGCTTCCTGTGCTGTGCCAAACAGCTCACAGGAAGAGGAGATGCCGCTAATGCAGAAAATCCAACACGAGGGAATGCAAACAGCCATTCAAATACCACATGATTGTCACATGATTGTGAATCAACTTCAATTAGAATGCTGCATATTGCAAAGTAAATGTGAAATGTAACAAGCCCTAAGATGCATCCATCTTCTTTGGAATGAATGGTCGCACCAGCAAAGGAGAATGGATAGTTCCAATGGTGATGGGGGCAGAGAAAGTCCTGAAAGGCAGGGCCTGGGCAGCAGCAGTTGTGAAAGGTGACACTGGCAAAAGATTTTTCACAGACAATAGTAACAAATCTCAAACTAACTCTTGCTAGAACTGTATAGAAGGCAATAGTAAACCACTTCTGAGTATTTCTTACCATGAAAACTTTCTGATGAGACAGTCCAAAATGAAACAAGAAATTGTGTTGGAAGATGAGACTCATAGGTCAGAAGGCACTCAGTTAGCTACTGGGGAAGAGGAAATACAGAGAGTGCTTTTTGCCAATGAAGCAACTAGATTAAAGCCACTAGGATGTCTACTGGCCAATGTGCAGAGAGGTGAAAGCAAAGTTAGATGCTGCATGGAGTTGTAACATGGAACATGAGAACTATTAATCAAGGTAAACTGGAAACCATAAAGAAAGAAATGGAATGCTTAAACACTGCATTACTTGGTATGAGTGAACCAAAAATAAGACATTTTCAGTTAGTTAATTACAAAGCATTTTACCCTGGCAATGACAAATGCAGAAGAAAAAGTGCTAAACTTCTATAACTGCACTAAAATGTCAAGAACCATTTTTTCCTGGTCATTTTATCCACCTTAAGATTAATTGTTTTGTATTTACTACATTTCAAGAGACAGCATTCTTCTGGAGGGAAGATAATGGAAGTGGCTGCAGCGGTAATTGTAATGACATTCAAGCTAAATTTGGTAGTACTACACAGTAGGAGGCAATGGTAAATTATTGCTGGAAGTTGGAAGATTCTCAGTCAGCTACCAGGGAAGAGCAAAGAACATGTCTGAATAATGCTATTGCTAATGATGCAACTAAATTAAATCCTAAAGGTAGTTCAATGACAGATGTGAACAAAAGTGAAAGGATGCTGCACAACATATGCAAGTGAAATACGGTCTATGCAGTACTTTGCTTCACTGACACTGTTACTTAAATATCTTAGATTATTGGTGTTTTCTTCAACCAGTTTCCCTCCTCTTTCATCTGAACCTAATCCAGCTTTCCAGATGCTGTGTTATGAATGCAGATTGAAGAGACAGAGAGATATTACACAATCTTGTTTGACATCTTTGCCCATTGAAAACCTTTCTATTTTTCCATATTCTGTCCTTACAGTCACTTCTTGTCCACAATGTAGGTTACACATAAAGACAATGTAGTGTTGACGCACATCCATTTCTTTTAGAACAATACATAGATTCTCATGACTCACACAGTCAAAGGCTTTGCTGTAATGTATAAAGCATAGATGGATCTGCTTCTGAAATTCTTTACGGTACTTCAGCAGCCAACAGATATTTACAATATGAGCTATAATATCTCCTCCTTTTAAAAATCCAGTTTGAACATTGGGCATTTCTCAATCCACAGATGGGATATTGCAACACCTTGAACATCACTTGGCTTGCATAGGAAATTTACATGAGGTGCATATTCAGACCCTCTTACCATGTTAAAGCATGCCTCCAGGAGGGAGATCCTGTTTATAGCTTTTAGAAATAATGACTCTGAAAATCTCTATTGCATAGAAATAAGGACTTAAATTTATTGCTTCAGGAAATCCACTCAGGGATAGTGCAGGGCAAGAAAGCCATAAACTTGATTACAGAAGCCCCCAAAGCTTGCTTCTTACATGGGGATATTAATAGCCATAATGGGGAAGATTCTTTGTCTGCCTATTCACCCTCTCAAAAAGGGAAAAACAACCACTTGGTTTTCAAGAAGAGGGAAAAAGTTGAACAATTACTATATCACCCAGTGGTTGCTTGGAAAAGATGACTGAGTGCTATTGATTGGTCTGTTTCCACCTACTTCCTGCCTCACATAGCTTTTACATGTACTCATCCATTTTACTGCAACAAGATAAATTTCCTGGTAGAGGCTTAGGGGACTATATAGAAATGAGAGAAATTTAACAGTCCTAGTTACTTGAGGAAGAAACCCTCAGAATTAATTTTCTGATTCAATATAGGGGAGTCAATCACGGTGTACCTGCCACAGGAGAACCAGAACTATTGGGACTGAGCAGAATAATCTTGAAAGAGCATAATAATGGGTTTTTTTTTTTTTTTAAAAGACAGTTGGATTGGAAAGCCTTTCTGCCAGAAAAACCAATGTGCTGTGCCAGAGTGGTATTCTTACTGTATTTGAGAAAAGAAAGGAACTTCTTGGACATACCATTCTCTCTCCATGTTGTTTTGAGTTTTCAAATGTTTTTGGTTTTAAGAAATAAGTCCCAATTCAAACTTTTTTTAAAATTCTAGTGTACATTTCCAGAACATTATTTTGGCACCTTAACAGGGTATAGAGAATGATATCTGTTTCAACATCATTGGACACCTTCCCTTATACCCTTACTTTCTAGTATTGCTATTGTTGGGGTGATATACATGGATGCTGAATGACCTTTCACATGGAAACATAAAAAGATAATTTAGAAGCTAGTATGCGGTGCTGTTCATTTCACAGTCTATTTCTTCCCCTCCATTTTCTACTGCTGGCTCAATGGCCCGTTGACCCATCTTTATCCTGGGTCTGAGCAATGAAAGATAGGTTTAATTCCCATCACCCTATCTTTCTTTCTATGTGCCACTGACTGCTCTCCACAGTTGCTCTTTACAGTGCTTTGAATAAGTGGTGAAGATGGCCTTTAGTAAATGGAAAGAGTTTAGTGCAGAAACAATGTACAGTGGTGCCCCGCTTGACGACGTTAATTCATTCCAGCGAAATCGCTGTAGAGAGAAAACGTCATCAAACAAAATAAAAAAAACAAATGAAACGCATTGAAAACCGTTGAATGCGTTCCAATGGGCTGAATACCTGCTCGTCCAGTGAAGATCCTCCATAGGGGCGGCCATTTTCAGTGCCTGTAGTGCAAAAAATCAGTCCTAAAAACAGTGGGGGGCCATTTTGTTCAGCCGGTGGCCATTTTGAAACCCGACGATCAGCTGTTTGCTGATCGTCGTAAAGCGAAAATCGGTTCCCAAAGCAGGGAACCAATAATCGCACAACGAAAAAACCCATTTTAACCATCGTTTTGTAAGCGCAAAAGCTATCGCAAAAACATCATTGTGAAGCGGATTCGTCGTTATATGGGGTAATTGTCCAGTGGGGCACGACTGTAGCAGATAACTAAAACTAGGATATTGTAGCTACCACCATGACTAAGAAAAAGAAAGATGTTTGGACTTAGGTTGTGTGGAAGTGGAGTCATTTTGAAGCTATCGTCTAAGTAAGGAAACAAGATTAGACAAGAGAAAATGATCCTGTTTCTTCCATCATTAGACTAATATATAGTTTTTTTGTGCACTCAGTCTCCAATGTGTTATGCATACACTACTTCCCTTGATACTTCTCTGCTAATTTAAGGAGACAGATGATAATGACACTGAAAAATAGTACCCCTTTTTACGCTTATGTAACACTAGTAAGACAAAACAGACACTACCTTTCAGAGTACCATCATCATAATATATCCTCCTTTTTTTAATGTGGTGAAGTGCTACAGGCCATTCCAGAGAGTCCAAAGGACCTGATAAGGCCATTTGATAAGGGTTTGGGACCTTATATATATATAAGAAAATCATGCAATATTTGGAATCAGTCAACTGACCATAGATATAGCTGCTCCTGAGTTAAAAATAGGGGTAATCTGATACCGCAAGTGCAGATGAGAAGTTTGGCTGCTTCATTTCTTTACTAGTACTTGAAATATTTTAATGTCATCTTTCCTAGAGATTGGCAACAAAGTGGATTCCACTAGTGCACTGTTTCAATGATAAAAACAGTAACTTGGCTTGCATGGGAAATTAGGGGTAATCCTAATACTGGAAAGGTATCAGAATAACAAGCAGATTACTAGGAAGATTTAAAGAGGCCTAAAACATTAAAATCTGAAACCATAAAAAGGGTTTGGCCAGGCACTTGAAAAAAAGGGAAAAAAAGAAATTGTAGTCTTGATTTCTCCAGTCTTTCTTTATTCATATCATACAACTGGACAATTAAACAAATTATTGACCTATATGCAATATAGAATTCAAATAAATCTAAAATGTTAAAATGATTAGACCAGAAGCAGGCTACTTCATTAGTGTTATCTCTGTCATTTAATAGATCTTTGGTACCTGTGGAGAGGCATACATTTTCATGAACTTAAAAAAAGCAAAAAAAGCAAAGCGTACTGCTTATATACCGCCCCATAGCGCTTCAAGCACTCTTTGGGCACTTTACAAGTTAATTATGCAGGCTACACATTGCCTCCCCAGCAAGCTGGGTACTCATTTTACTGACCTCAGAAGGATAGAAGGATGAGTCAACCTTGAGCCAGCTACCTGGGATTGAACCCCAGGTTGTGAGCACAGTTTTGGCTGCAGTACAGCAGTTTAACCACTGCGCCACGAAGCTCAACTTAAGTGCTACATTGATTGAATTTTCCATATTCACAGAAAATTTGTCCTGTATCCAAGAAGCCCCATTTCACCTGATTATTCTTTGATCTTCCTGTTTGGCTTCAGAGTTAATTACATGACTTCCAAATGGTCCGGCCAGATCCTTATCCTGGTGGGAGACAATCTTCAGCATTCATCCATTGGGCAAGGTATGTTGCTTTTGCTTTCCATGAATTCAGCCTAGTCTCTTTTGGTTTAATATTTAGATCTTGGGATATGTGCAGAAAACATTTCCTTGATGTTAGTGGTTGTCTAGGGCAATGGTTCCCAACCTTGGTTCTCCAGATGTTCTTGGACTAAAATACCTAGAAGCCTTCACCACTAGCTATGCTGGCCAGGATTTCTGGGAGTTGTAGTCCAAGAATATCTGGGGAACCAAGTTTGGGAAGCTCAGGGGGTAGGTGTCCATGAAGTGGATGGGTTTGCTGCTGTCTTATGATGTACCTTACTTCATTCATTATTTTCTAGCACCTCTTGATGTACTTCTGGAGGGGATACCAGCTAAATAGTAGACTTTTTTCAATGGGGGTAGGTTTCATGCAGCCAGTAATAATCCTGCATGATTCATTAAGAGCTTGTGATCGGGTTGTTTGTCAAAATCTCACAGTTCCTTGGTTTTGGCAGGAAACGACAGGAGAGGAGTTTCTTTGAATTAACTTTTATTATTAACAACATCAACTGGGGTTTCAATCTCAACTTCTGTAGGTTCCATACATTCTTTATCAACCGGCAAGTCTGCCCATAACAAAGATAAGGTATTCTCATATCTGTCTCTCTTTACCGGAATGACTGACCGAAACGTTCTTGATCTGTCAGCTTTCTCAGACATCCACTTCTTACTGCACAGATCGTCCCACACCAAGGATGACGTGACCAATCTCCCTCAGGGGTTTTTTTCATTGGATTGGGCTGGTCCCGGACGAATTACCCTCTTCCAGGGACCTCGACCTCCTGAGTATACTAAGACTGTCCACTCTTCAGGTGGCAGTCCTTCAGTTATTGGTTTTCATTCATTCGGCTTCTTCTCCGTTTCTTTCACATCACGGTTCCCTGTCCCTATCCACTTATGTAGGACTTTGAGTACATAGGGTTTACTTTCCCCTTCTATCCATTCTTCCTCTATCACAACCACCTTACTTGTTTCCCCTAATGTGTGAGAACAATCTCTTGGGGTTTTGAAGATTTGCCTTGCACTGAATTTTAAAAAAATTGGCTGGTCTTTTGACCGTAATAAAGTTTTATCTTTAAAAAAAACACAACATCTATGAGTGAAGCAGCTACTTGGATAGAAGTTGTATTCAGTTTTTTAATTGAATTAGTTAAAATGCATGCTCTTGAGGTAACGTAGTCAGCCGTTACCTTCTCTTCTTTCCCTCTTTCCAGTGAATCAGTGGACAGAAGCGGATGTGAAACTGGTACTTTAAAGGAAAACCTCAGAGGTGCCTGGTTGACCTAAAAATATCAGGTACAGTACATTGCATTATATGTTCACATCACACAGTAATTAGGAGAAAAAAAATGTAACCATCACTTTTTAGAACTGGAAGAAAAGAGATTTTGCCATCTTTTTCATTTCATCTCATTTCATTGCTGCGGGCAGTATATTTGTTCTAACAAGCTTCCTGCATTAATCAGAATGTTATTAAGATACAGATGGGGGTGAAGTTAAGACCGCAATAGCTTCCTCAGACAAGCTTGTGATGTAGAAGCTGACATTTATTTCTTCATTATGACCCCATTTAGAACATTCTGGATTTTGCTGAATTTTTATACTAAATGGTAAAAATGGTGAAATAGTATTTCGAATGTTCATTTCTACTAATTTCAGACCAGGGAAGATTTGTGCAGCTGAAATTCTAGACATATTTGCTTCTCTTTATATGCCTTGTTCTGTTAGAAAAGACCAAGCCAGTCCAGGTTTCTGGGCATGTCTGATGTTGCTGCTTTGAATTTACACCATTACTTATAAAACCGTTCCTTTATTTTTCCTTCTTCATCATCTTTTCTTATGGCGTTTACGGGAAGATCTCCACACCTAAATCAGATTGTTTGACTGGTGCCTTATGGGAATCTCATTTTCAGTTGCCAAGTGCAGACCCTGATTTGAGATTATTCTAAATCTGGGAACAGGAAATGGCCATTTGGAAGCTGGAACACTGTGATGTTCATTTGGCAGTGTTCACTACACACACATTTCGCAGTTTTAAATGCCATGTGAGACTTGTCTATTCTCATGTTTTACCAGTTTATCTACTGACTTCTATGAATTATTTCCTTATATCACATTCATTCATGATTATTTCACTTATCCCACCTTCAGCAGATGGTTGATATTTTAAGGTCTTCTGAACATGATAAAGATTAGCTGAGATGCATCCTGAATCCAGTCTGTGTAATCTCTGACCACCCAAACCTCATTATTTTTCCATTTGTTGTTTTGCTGTTGGCGATCATAAGCAAAACATCAAATTGATAGTCTTGCCCTTATATTCTGTAGTTACTGATAGATCCAGCTCAATGATTTTCGGACTGTATGCCAGAGCATACCTGTGGGCTGAAATAGGATCGAGTTCTTCCTTGAAAAATCAATCCACAGTTGAGGGGTCTGTCACTCTGAGTCCTTCAGCATGGGAACTCCCTTGCAGCATTCACCTTCCCTTTTGTATCTGAGTGACAATGGAATTGTTCTGAGCAATACTAGCACTATCTTGGCTAATGAAGTTTCTGTAGGGATTCCTTACTGCCCCACCTTAATGCTGATAAGTCTGAAGAAGTCCTAGAAGCATCCTCTCTGCCTCCAGAGCATGGATCCATCCCTAACTCCTGTCTGAGAGAGAAAAGGAGAGTGAAGAACACTGGAAGGCTGTATTTAACGGGCACAATAAGTGAACAGTGGCAAGGAGAATGTTCATCCATTTGAATAGAAACTGTCAGAGAAAATACATGCCTTTCTTTGAGGGAGTAAATGCGGGATGTCTCTAGTTTTAATTCAAAAAACAATTGTGCTCTTGGTACAAAAAAAAATCTAGAGAAAAGCGGTACAGCTTTTGTCTTTATCTTTATTTCCCTTCTCTTTATTGAATTATCCTTGAAGAGACAACATATGAAAAGTATTAGTTTTAGCCAGACTTGTTTCTGTTATTCAGAGTAAGTAAGCTTTCAAGCTTTGCAGGGCTCTTTTTCAAGCAGAAGCAATTAAAATGATGCTGGCAGCCATCACTTGCAAGCATATCACTTTCTATTTTCTCCTTCAATGATTATTTTCAACTTGAATACTTGCACCTGCTATCTGGTGCTCTCTGCTAGCCAAATATCTTTCCTGTACATCTGACACTATTCTCTTTCCTTGATGATTGATTTTTTGATGCTTTGACCTCCCAGCATATTTTTATTACAAGAAAGATATCTGAATTTTTTTTTTTCCTGGCACTTCCCCTGATAACCAGACTACTGCTCTGGTAGCAAAGTTAGCCTTTGGTCTGCCTCAAATTATATATATAAACAGAAAGGTAAAAATCTTTAATGCAGAATATTTTTGCCACACATCCTGTATAAACTGCATGTACATAGGTTTTTAGATGTGAGTGGCAATGTGATTACTGGTTATATCTATTTTTTAAAAAATTGTGTGCAGATCCCCATAAATTTAGAAACAAGAGGATCATATGTAATTTTACAAGGTATAATTTTTAAGAAGCCTTATTTGACAGTGACCCTTTAACAACTTGTTTCCTTCATATTAGGAGGGAGTTCTGAATGAAGCAAAGAAGTGAAAAGCTGATATGTAACAGCTCTTTGTAACCTCATCCACCAGCAACAGAAAGAACCCTCTTTTCAGTAATTCCTAAAGAAACATCAAGCGAGACAAAAGTGTTCACTGATTCAGAGTAGGATGATGACCAATATCCTACTGAGCTTCTATTGAGCAGAAAATCCCAAGCCTACTGTAGTTTATTAACATAGAGTTACTCCAGATGGGGCATTTATTCTGTTAATTACTGACATTTTCAACCTCTTTTATGCCTCTTAATTTCTGGGGTTTGCATCCTGAGGCATCCCTGGATCTCCTTTTTCACTTGCCCCCTGCCTCTGCTTCTTGAAACTCTTCCTATACCACCACTGCCTCTGACACCACTTATGACAGGGGTGGTTTGTGCTGTAGTGCTGTATGTTATTGTGTGTGAACTTCAGGGGACCAGTAAGATATTGCCCTCTCTGGATGAGTCCTTAATAACAGGGGAACATAGTAACATGGCATTGCACTGACTGCTCAAATAGGAGATGGGTTTATTTCATGTACAGTGGTGCCTCGACTTATGACCATCCCGACTTACGACCATTTTGTGCTATGAGCAGCTCCGGCTGCAAAATTTTGCTTCGACTTGCGGCTGGAGCTTCGAGTTACGACAGGAAAAAAAGTGGGGGGAAAGGCGGGGAATTCAAATGTACTAACAGTTGGTTGGCAAAGAAGCTGCTTCTTTGTAGCTCTTTCGTCCCAACGGTTAGAGAGTGTGCGTCAGAGGAGGTTTGGGACTGCCTGGTGCTGCTTTCTGCTTCTGAGTAAGCACATTTACAGGGTTTTGCAGGGTGGATTTGGGCTGGGGGTGTTATGTTTCTGTGTTGTGATGTTTTTTGGTGTGGTTTTTTTTTTTTTTTTTGTGGCCCCAGCACATTCTGATGGGGCTTGCTGTTTTTTTTTTGTGTGTGTATGTGCTTGTTTTTCAGCCCCAGCGTGTTCCGATGGGGCTTGCATTTGTGTGTGTGTGTGTGTGTGTGTGTGTGTGTGTGTGTGTGTGTGTGTGTGTGTGTGTGTGTGTGTGTTTCGGCCCCAGCGTGTTCCGATGGGGCTTACAGTGTTTTGTTTTTGTTTTGTTTTTTGTATGTGTGTATGTGATTTATTTTTCCAGCCCTGACATGTTCCGATGGGGCTTACAGTGTTTTGTTTTTTTGTAATTTTTTTCCCAGCTGGAACGGATTAATCGCTTTCCAATGCATTAATATGGGAAATAGTCCTTCAACATACGACCATTTCGAGTTACAAGCATCATTCCCTAATGGATTAAGGTTGTAAGTTGAGGCACCACTGTACTTTACAGCTTGCACAATATTGGCTGTGGAGCAAGTGGTCCTGTCCCATATTACTCTACTGATAGGACTTTTTGGCTCAGTAAAATCTCAGTAGGATTCTGGCTAATGTAATGTGGGAGCCATGCCTTCACTGTAATTTGGCTTCCCTTGTCTACATAGACCCTACCACAAATGTAGTTGGGTTCCTAGAACTATAGCAGCATAGCATTTGCTACATGATTCCCCATTGGCTTCGATTCCTCCACAAAGGGGAAGAAACCTTAAAGACAGTGCCAAAACAGCTGCAGAGAATGAAAATAATGGCCAAAAACACCTGTTGACCATATAGTAGCATGAAACCCTGCCCTACCTAACAAGTTTTGAAACCTATTTGAGCCTGTTTGTTCTCTTTTTTTAAAATCATCAAATGATTCTCACTAAGGGAGCCCTTGCAAATAAATAAGTAGAACAGCCCCACAAATCGGGTTCTGGCTTTTCTTTGCTGGCAACTGATATGTAGTTTACCTCACTAAAATGTTACTGAAATGCACTTTGTTTCCTTTCCTTAAAATGTCTCTGTATCTAATAATGTGATTGAAATGGAAACATAGTGACAATGTAGCCACAGCACAGCTTCCATGGTAAAGCACCAAAATCAAAATATTGTACATGTTATCCCTAGAAAAATAAACCACCTCCTTCTCGTGAATTGATT